>NW_027511460.1:0-1200000 GCF_048772815.1 Callospermophilus lateralis
CCACCCCAGTGTTGGTAATTTGACAGGCTGTCAAGTGGGACTTCCCATCTGGACTAAGGTAACAATCTACAAGACTTTGGATAAATTGTGGTGGAAGCTTGAAGAATCCCATTTAATCAGCAGGAGTTTACAGAAAACATTTTAAGGGTTTGTACAAGTCAGGCATATAAATCCATTTAAAGTATATCATGCAAAGGAGTGATTTACATAACCAATAACAGCATGGAGTAGCAAATGTTTTCAAGCAGAGGAAGATCACCATTATTATTTGCCACCTCAACTTCAAGTAATTTTTCTAGTCTCCTGAATACCAGCTTAACTCATTAAGTTCCAAGTTTTTAATTCTACAGATATTTCAATGAGATAGGAGCATTAAATGCAAAAAAAGTACATGTATAAAGACACGAATTGGTGTGAGCATACTTTATATATAAAGATATGAAAAATTGTGCTCTATATGTGTAATGAGAATTGTAATGCATTCTGCCATCATTTATTTAAAAAAAATAAATTAAATTAAAAAAAATAGGTTGGGGCCTGACATGGTGATGCAGACCTGTAATCCCAGCTGCTAGGGAAGCTGAGACAGGAGGATCACAAGTTCAAAGCCAGCCTCAGCAATGGCGAGGCACTAAGCAACTCAGTAAGACCCTGTCTCTAAAAAAAATACAAAATATGGCTCAGTGGTCGAGTGCTCCTGAATTCAATCCCTGGTACACCCCCCACACATACACCCCCAAAAAATAGGTTGGGAATCTAGAATTTATAAGTCCTTCACCTGTTACTTTTATCGAAAGAATAGAGCTCTAAAAACAAAATTTATTTCAAAAGTTACTATAAATGATATATTCACTGCTCAATTTAATTTTCTGTAGGTGCCCCCACATTGGGGATAATGAGACTTGGCTTAATTAGCTGCCTTCATTTAATGACAACAACAAAAAATGAAATCTGCAATTTTTCTCCTCTTATTCTTCTTTATCTTATTGTACAATATATACAAGAATTCAATATATACCTTGAATCATGAATTTAACTTGACTTCTGACCTTTTTTGAAAGTTTGTCATATAAAACATGTTAGCTGAAGCCAAGTGAGCCTTCTGGGTGGGGTTCCTAGCCCTGGGAGGCAGTTTGGGCTGACCACACAGAAAGACCCAGCCCTTACACCCTTAACCCTATCCCTGACAAGGTCAAGTAGCTCAAGTCCTCTGACATCACCTTCACCTTAAGTAACAGAAACACATCACATCTTTCTTTATTCAGTAAATAATCTATTAAGAGCTTACACTATATCCCACATTTAAACCTCTAAGGCTAACACCTGATACAGAGGTTTTCCTTTGCCACTGAGAAATGAGCATCATGCCCAATGCCAGGAATAGCGCAGTGAGGGAGATGTGGTTGGTCCCATCTTCAAGGGTCTTCTGGGGAGAAAAGATTGTCCTGATTATATGAGAGCACTCAGTTTGTGCAAAGGTAGCCTAGAAAGGGGCAGAAGTGTGTGCTGTTTAACGAATGCTCCAGCTGGGTCCTGAGGGCTGGGCAGGCAGTCTTCAAGTGAACAAGTAGAAAGATCCAGATACAGAGAACAATTCAGAAAGAGTTATAAGCATTGTATTGAACTCTACCAAAATTCTGAAGCTACTTGTAGTAGAGCTACTTGAGCTGGATCAGGTAGCACCAGATTAAAATGATCATAAATTCTTAATTCTAAATCCAAGCCCAGAAGGCATTGGATTTTGTTTTATACCAGGTTGGGGAAAACTTCAGTGCTCTTGACAGATGAGAGAATGGGCATTCAGAGAGTTCTGATGACTCTCCAAGGTCATACCAAGGCCAGAACTTGGAAGTGTTCTTCTGTGTCTTCTTCCTGAGTGACAGTGGCAGTTGGCTTTTTATTTGCTTGATTCCATTTTGTGATGGCCTTATCTCCAACAAAACCTGGCTACTGTCCTCAGGAAGCAGTCAAGCGTATCTTCTCCCTCCTTGCCATCAGCAAGGGTACCTCAGTCAGGCTCTGAGCGTAGCTGGACTAATGCCAGGTTGTTTGACACCCCCCTGGCCTGGCATGAACACTCCCTCCTGGCAGAGTTCACCTAGCCTAATTGCTTGTTTTGTATCCCAGCTGCCTGACATATGCCAAACCCATGTGTTGACTCCCTGACGCTGGAGACAACTACACTAGGGCATTTCAAATAAGCTTTTGTGAGCTTTTTACCAGTAACTGGGGACTGTGATTCATGCACTTCTATAACTCTAGCACCTAACATGGCACCTGACTCATCTCATGATAGGTGCCTGCTTTTTTTGTTTTGTTTTCTGTTTTTTAAGTGAATTTTAACAACTGCAGATCTAGACACAGTACTAACAGTAAGGACTTGGATGTAAGAAGTCCAAGTTTTGAGTGGCAGCTCAGACAATTGAGTTTCACTCTGGGTGACCTTGAGCAAGATTTCTGAGTTTCAGTTTCTTGATCATTATCAGTGAAAAGGAAACAATATCCCATGCTTACCCTACGCACTGGAGATGAGGTCCCAGTCCTCATCTACTTCACATGTAAGCACATGAGACAACTTTGTGAAGGTGAATGATATAATCCTAGATGCTCACAGAATGGAGAAATACTTAATAAGTATAGAGAAGTCCAGAAGAGAGGGTGATTAGTTGTGCCAGGAAGATTTGATAACAACCTACTGAGGTAATAACGGTATAGAAGAGACTCTAAGGGTGAGTAGAAAATAGCACCCCAAACTGTTATGCCAAGACAGTGGCCAAAAGATAATAAAACAGGTCAAATGTGGGACTAGAGGTAAGAGGATCATGTGAGCTATCTGGGAAGGTGACTTGGAGACATCGATTAGCTCCTCACCTCAGTGGTTTCTCAACAAGGTGATCTTCTATTATGGACACTCACAAATAAAACAGCAGCTATATCTTAGCCACATCCTCAACACTAAGCAAATACCTAATCCTAAGTGTGGGGTCAATGCTCTGGTAGTGTGCCAGCTCTTACCAGCTCACAAGAACTGATTAGTAAGTGCTTAGGAAGTCTTTAGACTGGCTGCTATACCAGTCACTATTAATAATTAAATCATATAAAATTAAATCACACTAAAAGCTTATAAATACTCAAATTTTGCCACTTCCTAAATATTTCAATGTATTTTATAATTATCTTTGCTTTTGAGGTTATTTGGGACTATTTATTTGTATCTCTATGGTGGGAATACTGTATAGTGGCCTTCTGTGCATCTCCCTCCAGCTCTGTATTCAGTGGCATCTGTTGGTAGCCTGAAATCAGCCATGATGGGAGTATTTACACCACAGCAATGGGCAAATGCTGCAAGTCACACTGTTTTTCTTTCTTCCTTTCTGTATTTTTCCTTCCTTCCTTCCTTTTTTGTCTGTTTTCCTTCCTTCCTTCCTTTCTTTTTTTTTCCTCCCAAGTCTACTGTTAAACAGACTTACCAGTATACCACTGGTAGCATCAAATAAATAAATGCATGAAGCATAGGAAAACTCCACATCTCTTCAAACCTCCCTAGACAAAAGCAAATGGTACAAGACACATTTCAGAGGCCTCTACAGAACTACCTTCCCCACCTTCAGCTTCTTTGTCCCAGGAAAGGCTTTCTGTTAAACTTGGGTTTCTTGACAACTGAAAATCATGGTCAAATAGAGGGGGATGGAAATGTTTTTCTCTAGGACTTGATTCCTGAGCCAAATGTCTGTTTTGACATAATGCCTCTGTGGTCTACAGGGGTACATAGAGTTGACTTAATTTTCTCCAGAATCCAAAAGCAATTCACAGGAGCCTAAGCTAAAATTTCATCTACTCTGGCTTGCAGAATTTGAGGCTACATGATAGCAAAATGGTGCTGATTTAATGATTTCCAATTATTGGAAAATCCCCAAAGAGAGATAAATCAGAAGATGCTGGTCTGCATGTACATAAGGGGCAGCAGCCAGGGTAGCTCCCAAAAGGAAACCATCCCCAGAGGGCTGATTATTGTCTAGGCAGAATCTGAAGATACGTATGTCAGGAGAAGGTTGGCTAGTAGCCAACATCAGGGGATAAGATCTGTTAGTAATTCTCTGGAAGGACAAAGTTCCTGCAATAAGAAATTCAATTGTCCTCCATTAAAGAAAGCCTCTCTCAGTACCAGCTGAATACAATTGATGGAATAAATCTTTCCCATTAGTAGAGAGATAATTTTACATAAATATATTGGGAGACCTTCAGAGCAGGACTAAAAGTCTTTGCTGAGTTTCGCCTGCTTAACTTGTTTGTCATGTAATTGCATTTAGACCAAGGGCCTCGGAAGGAAACCACTGACTGAATTAGCTTTAACCAGATTGTGGGGAGAGAAGTGGGGTGGGGGTGGGGTGCCTGATGCATTGTGGGTAGTTGTTCTTGCCTTCAGAAAGGACAAGCTGACACTAGTGAGACCAGCTGCTTACAAGCCTGGTGTTAATTGCTTTTCTCATCAAACAGAGAAAAGTTTATCACTCTAGGAAGGTAGAGATGTGGGTACCTAATAAGGCAAGGACAAAGTTTGAGCTCTTTCTTTGTGAATGCCCATGGGCCTCATCAGTGGTTCTTCCCTTGGCCAGAAAAAAAGCCTTCTCTCTTTTTTTGAGCACAGTAATATGAGCATCTTTTCCTCAGACTTGTCTTGTCATCGAGGGCTGGTCTCCAGTGTCCTGATCCTTAGGATGCTGACAGAAACCAGCACATTCATTCCCACCAATTGCCCATGGCAAATAGGTTGGTCTAGCACTGGACCCAGAGTTATAAGGCCCCAAGTCATGCCAAGCTACAATACCACTTCCTACATGGCTTTGACCAAATAACGTACGATACCACTTCCTACATGGCTTTGACCAAATAACGTAACCTCTTCATTTCCTCTTCTATAAAGTAAGAGGTTCCACTAGCCCCATGATTTTCTAGCTCCCTTCTCCAAACACTAAGACTCCCAGAGTGATCTTCAGAACCAACCCAAAGGAAGAGGCCTTTGCCACTGCTTCATGTAGAGAAGATCTTCTCTTCCTTTGTTTTCCACATTGGGATATTTATAAAAGTCATCTGTATAAAGGTTCTATTTCCCACTTATTTGCTCAATCCCCCCACACACTTTTTTTTTTCCAACTGTGACCTAGTACTTGTTAGGTATAGTACAGGCACTGTAGAGAGAAAGAAAGGAAGAGAACTTGACTCTGCCCTCAAAGAGCTCAGGTTCTGTTGGAGACAAAAAAAAGTATATGGTCTAAAGGTGTTTGTATCAGGTTTTGAGGGTCAGAGGGTCTGGTTCTGATTAGGGACATCAAGAACGATTTCAGGGAAGAAGTATCACTTGAAGTGGGTCTTTAGGAATGAGAATGTCGGGAAGGGGCTACAGAAATGACATTTTAGGCAGACAGAAGAGCATTATAGTGACACAGGGGCACAAAGCAACATTTGCCTGGCACGATGTTCAGTTAAAGCATGCGGTTTGCTGACTAGAATACAGAGGAAGAATGGGGCAGGGTGGATTGCTGGGAGAGATGACAGGTTCCAGAATCCATCCCATCGGAATGCTACATCTACCCTTCTCTCACTAATGCCAGGTGAAAGCAAGTACCCTCTATCCTGTTCACTTTCTTGTACATTCAGTTCCAATGAGACAGCTAATGACAGTAATAGCCATTGCTTCTTATGGAGCTTACAAGGATGAAAAAAACAGGCTCAAAGAATTGTCACATACCTGCACAATTCAGAAAGCTAGAAAGCAGCAGAGCTGGCATTTGAACCTGGAACCCCTCACTCCAAATCCATATGTATAACTACACTGTATTGCCCTCTGGAATCAGCTTTCTCTACTTACAGCGTAATATGATATTCTTACGAATATTATGATATTCTTATGTTTTATTTGAAGAACTGTTCTCTCAAGGATACTTTGATACCTTAAATTGAGGTGATATTTTTAAGAGGTTATTGTTTATCTGGAGTGACTACCATGAGCCCCTGGGTATAAGATGCATCTGAGTGATTATTCGTCTGTCTTCTGACCTCTGGAAGTTCCCTGCCAGCCAGGACTCTGACCATGGAAGGTACCTCAAGTCATTCTCTCTTCTTTTCCCACAGGCATGCATGTGTCATCCGTGGTCAAGTAATGACATCAGATGGGACCCCACTTGTTGGTGTGAACATCAGTTTCGTCAATAACCCGCTCTTTGGGTATACAATCAGCAGGCAAGATGGCAGGTAGGAGACCTTTTATGGGCCAGGAAGAGTGAAGGCCTTATTCTCATGGTTTGCCACATAGAAAGAGGATTGGACTTGGATCCAAAAGGCCTGAATTCAAATGTCTCTGCAATTTACTGGTCATAGTATAGCAAGGGTATGACCTTATGCCTGACTCTAGCCTATGACTCCTTGGCCATAAAATAAGCAATTTCTTCTCATGTGAACCTCAAACTAAATATAGGGTACCTTATCCATATTTTCCTGCTCCATGAATTATGGTATGAAATACTCTCATCATGTGGACTACTTCCCACAGACCACACAGCTCCAGAAGTCTTAGTTATTCCTCTTGTGTGGTTTCCATCTACAACTGCTCAGGTCTATGGAAGCCATTTAGGTAATAACCTTCTGACCTTAAATTCCTCCAAGAACTATCAGCAGAATGAAGTAAATCTTCCTTAAAAACCTTAGCTCTCCCCCATTACTTGTGTGTTCTTGGACAGATCTCCTTACTTCTCTAAGCCTGCACTTCTCCAGCGGTTAAATGGTCCCAATGTTATCCATCTCTCAAAATGGTTGTGGGGACTAGATGATATGATGGATGGGGAAACACCTGGCACATTATAGGTGTTTAATAAATCTTAGTTCTGGCCGGGTGAGGTGGTACAAGCCTATAGTCCCGGCAGCTCAGGAGGCAAAGGCAAAAGGATCATGAGTTCAAAGCCAGACCCAGCAACCTAGCAAGGTCCTAAGCAACTCAGTGAGACTCTATCTGTAAATAAAATGCAAAAAGGGCTGGGGCTGCGGTTCAGTGGTTGAGTGCCCCTGGGTTCAATCCCCAGTACCAAAAAATAAAAATAAATAAGTAAATCTTAGTTCCCTGCTCCACTCAGATTAATTGCTATATTTAAGGTCTGACACATAGTAAGTCTATAATAAATATAACTGATACTAAAATTACAAATTATTGAATAATAAGGAGGTGATTGTGACAGGATAGGCAATGAGAATATTTTGGAGAAAAGGGAAGGAGGAGCAAAGTGGAATATTTAGGCTGTCAGTGGTGACAAGTCCTCTATTTTTAATAAAATCAGGTGGTGGCATTCCATCTGACTAACTGTGGGCCCATAAGGTTGATTTTCACTCTGTGTTGGAAATTATGCTCCAGCCTGATTGATTTTAGCACCTCTTTAATCCAATATCAGATGTGAGCATGTCCCGGCCGAGGTGCTAATGAAGTAGAGGCTCATCTGTTTGTAGACATGTGTGCCTCTTAGACAGGGCTGGCAAGCTTGGCATGGGAGCCTCCCCACCTCCCTGCAAATGGGAAGGGGCCCAGCTGGAAGAGGTTCATGGCCAGCCCCCAGGGGTAACTGGCTAGGCCAGGCCACCACTCCCTGCCCTGCATACATTCCAACCAGGAAGCACATCAGTGCAGACTCCCGCTACAGTGAAAAGGAGTCTCCATTATGCATTGCCCTCACTGCCTGCTGGTTTGGGGCTCTCGGCTTTATGGAAATGGCTCATGTGAGCCTCCTAGGCAATAGGTGTTCTCACTACATGATTACCTGCTGGGAAACAGTCATCAAAAAGGAGCCTGGAGGACTGTTCTTTTTTGCCATGAAATTGTCAGTCACTCATGGGGTGACAGATCATCAGTCCTTGCACCCTGCTAGGATTCTCTAGGGTAGGTCCAAAAAACATACAGGGTCTGGCATAAACATGGTGGCCCTTGGGGAAAACTCACTCTCTGGCACCTTTGGGCTGCCCTTTAAAGGTATGGAGGCCCCAGAGGGATAGTCCCTGCATCAGCTTCCTATGTTATGGCATAGTGACCAGTATAACTGCCACTTAGAGATTGTGTTTCTGAGCAGTTCCTACCAATGCATTGTGGGGCTTAAATTTACTTCCCGTTGTAGATATTGCATACTGTATGAGGAAGTCGTCATACACTGTCCCCATAATGTCTGAGACTTCATTTGTTACATGTGAGCTGGTTGCATCTTGCCTGTTTCTCTCCTCGCTTCCTTGACCCACCTTCTCTCTTAACTCTCATATCCTTGGAGAAACCATAAGGCCAGAGATACAGTCTGGATATAAGAGTACATACAAGTGCACTGTAACCCTGGGGACTGATGTGTCTGTAATCCCCACTTTCCAGACAGGCACCATGACACCTGCGGCAGTTCCCCACCCCTGCACACATGCTAATAGACCAGATTTCAGGATTAACAGGAGCTCATAAACAAAACAGTAGCAGAGAAGTTAGCCAAAGAGATCATTAAAGAAATGGAAAATAGGAGTCATGAAGAAAAACTGAAAGAATCGCAGACAGGAGGAACAGCTCAGGCTCATTGAATTGAAAAATGGGATTATATAGAGCATGACACCCAGGAAATGTGTGGGGCCCTGTTCTTTTCCCATCTATCACTCATCTCTCAAATTAATAATGCTGCCAAGTGATTATGGTCATCAGCTTCATTTTACAGATGAGGAAATAGAGGCTTGGAAAGGGAGCATAACTCACCCACGGAGTATGTAGCAATGCTCAGGCGGCCCTGAGCTGTCTGGGCTTTGTCTGAGAACCAGGCAGGCCTTCTCTTTGGGGTCGGAGTCACATTCTTATCCATAACAAGGTTTTCCCACCAACAAGTGGGCCTGGCCCCAGCCCATTGCACTCAGCAGCTGGCAAGCCAGATGCCCCAGCCTGCTCACAGTCTTGAGAATGTGCCTTCTCATGTTTGTCTTTTCTTTCTCCCCACGCTCAGACTCTCATGAAGAGAGCTTTTGATGCTGGCCAAAATTCTGTTTGATAGTTTAAAATGTTCTGTCAAAGCACAGATGCTATTTAGTTCTGTAACAGAAAAGTCACTCTCTGGATATTTCCCCAAAACCATGGAGACCCACCACCTGAACTCTTGGTCCAAAATGAGTTCCTTCCCTGGTGTTTCTCTGTCATTACGAATTGAAGGAGGTGGAGCCTGACTTCTTCTTCCCAAGTGTGGCATAGAAATCAGGGAAAGTGGGTGGAAAGTTCCTGCAGAGGATAGATAGACAGGATAGACATCTTTGGAACCTAGGGATGTGAATCTGGGAGTGCCATGTACCAAGAGCAGGATTGGGCACTAGATCAGGGCAGTCGAGCATAAAACCCTTGTAGCTTCTAGGGGAAGGGAAAGCAAGCTGGAGCAACAGGCCCAATCCCATAAAGTGGGTTTATCAGACTAAAGGTGAGATCCGACCCTGGGTCTCTCAAACCAACTGCACAGGTGAATCCAGGTTGAATTGCAACCACCAAGTGAGAAGGGAACAAGCACTAGGAAGGCAGGTGCTGCTTAGACCTATCTACCATCCACAGGAGCTGTGTACAGGCTGGGCTATCAGCTCTCAGAGCCGTGTCATGGTGATCTCATCTCAACTGACAGTGCCACTCAGTCTTCTGGCCCCCTTTTAGTTATAAAATGCTGTGATTCTAATTTTATTGTCTCTAAAGTGTTCAGCTATTTGGAATTGAAAAGGCCTTTGTTGAATAATCTATCGTAATCAGAGCCAAAATTGCTGTAGAGTCACAGAGTCATTCAGAGTCACAAAATCTGAGTGACTTAAGAATAATCCACTTGAACCTTTGCATTTTACCATGAGAAAACTGAGGATCAGAGAAGCTAAATGACTTACTTGAGGCTGCACAGTAGTTCATGTCAGAACCAGGAAGAGGCTTAGGGTTCCCAACAACTGAGTCAGAGCTTGTTCTGCTGACTTTTTATCGGGCTTCAGCTCTGACCCAGGTAAAAGGCCAACGCGCCAGGAGCACCACAGCAGCAGATTTGTTAATATCCTGTGCCCTGAAGACTGGCTCTTTTAATAGTAGCTTATCTGCCTCCGGTAAATTTTCTATGGTGAGTCACTTGACAACACAGCAACCACAAAGGCCTCTGGAGTCACTGTCACCACTGTGGCTGCAGACAAGTCTTTAGGTGTTAAGTCTCCTCACTGAGTGCTCAGACCCTTTGTGTAATTTTTTCTCCTCTTTCTCCTCCCCATCCTCCTGGTTTTCCTGCTCCCCCCTCCTCTCCCCACCCTCCCTCCCTCCACACAGTTTTGACTTGGTCACAAATGGTGGTGTCTCCATCATCCTGCGGTTTGAGCGGGCGCCTTTCATCACACAGGAGCACACCCTTTGGCTGCCCTGGGATCGCTTCTTTGTCATGGAAACCATCATCATGCGGCATGAAGAAAATGAGATTCCCAGCTGAGACCTGAGCAACTTCGCCCGCCCCAACCCCGTTGTGTCTCCATCCCCGTTGATGTCCTTTGCCAGCTCCTGTGCAGAGAAAGGCCCCATTGTGCCAGAAATTCAGGTACCCGGCTTTCCTGGATGCATATCATTTAGGAGATCTCAGAGACTGTACTTCTCTGGAGTCTGGGTCAGACCCTCTCAGCCCATCTTGTTGAATCCAGCTGCCAAACTCCCTGATAGGCATGATGTCAGGACATGCGGGCCACCTTTCCTACACACTGAAAGCACCTGAGCACCTGCAACCTACCTGGCTCTGGCTACAGTAAATACCCTCTCCCTTTCCCCTGTCATCCAGCTCAGTCTGCTTTCCTTTACCAGAGCCTGCAGGGTGTCCCCTCTCTCAGTATTTCTGTTGAGAGTATTTATAATAATAGGTTGAACCATGAGGAATAAGCCACGGGATCCCAAATAGCAAGCATTATAATAAAGATTAAATGAGAAGAATGTGTATGAGGTACTTAGCATGTCTGACACCTAGTAAGTGCTCAATAAATTTTAGCTGTTATTATTATTAAGATTACTTAACACACGCTGCCTTCACACCAATTAAGGATTGCTTTGGCTCAAATCTATACACGCAAGTGTTTTACTTAATTATCATTAAAAGAAAGTAATTGGGAAAAATGCATTTTAATCTGATAGAAATCAAGATGGATTCATGGCTTGACAAAGAACCCCTGAGTTGAATGTCCTCTACCATCCCCAGGCTGGTTTCCAGGGGCAGAAAGAAAGGCCTGAGGAAGGGGAGATATATCAACCAGAAGTCCAGGAGAAGCCCTGGTCTCCTGGCCTGCCTAATGAGAACTCTGGTGCTGTGCATGTTAATGGATGGCCCTGGTGCTGCAGAGCAGAGAGTTTATACATTTATGTGTGTATTTCATGCCTGACTGAGCAAACACATCTCTCTGTGCGTACCCTGTTGAGTGGCTTCCAATGCCGGCCCACAAGAGGGAAATACAACCATTGCAAAAGTCTCATTGCACACACAGGTTGCAAGCTCACTCCTTTTCAGAGATTCAGCACCTGTCTCCTGTCTCAATGACCAGGCTGACCTTTCTATAAAATGGTTGTCAGTGGAGACAGAACTTGCTGGAGAGAACTAATTTGTTACTCAACCCTGGCTCTGCTCCAGCTAGACATTTTTCCCAGGAGCAGGGACTTTGGAACAAATGAGGTTCAAGGTCGCACCCTCTTTACACTGCTCTCTGAGCCAGCTGCCTACAGGGCCAGTTGGGGCACAAAACTTGCTTATTGTCAGACTCACAAAAAACATGAAAACAAACTCCAGGGTTTTGCCAGTTTAGTCATTGGTTACCTTTGCAAGTGCTGGCAGGTGCAAAATGTAAAGGATACACTCAGGAAGGGTGTTGTGTATGAGAGCATGGGGATAGCTCTGGCTCCTGCCTATGCTTCACCAAGGTGTACCACCTGCTTTGCCTTACAAGCTGTGACTTCGGAAGACTGTCATGGGTTAAGGCCAACCCCTACAATTCCCTGTATCCTGGAGAGCAGGGTTGGGACAAATGTTCCCAGCTGTCTATGGGATGGACAGAAAAAGGCCCAGCTTATCTGTGCACACAAGGTAAAATACTCATTGTCCCTTGAATGGACATGCCAGCCTTGATTGATTCAGTGTTCAATGTTTTAATGAGAGAGAGCCCACAAGCTAACAAAAGTCCTCCACTTTGGCCACATACCTGATTATCTGGCATCCACTGACTCTTCTACCTTGGGCTGGGCCCACAGCACCCAGCAGAAAAAGCACTGCCTTCCCCAACACTCCATTCATCTGTCACGGGAGCGTTGTGGGGATCCCATATGTACTGAGACCCCATGCTGCCAATCCAGCCTCTCTGGGGGTGAGCAGAGGCCTCGGCATTGATCCTTGCCAAGCTGTACCCTCAGCTCTCAACTCTGCCTGGTCATTTGTTTGGTCAGCCTCACATAGTCTCCGTGCACTTTCCTGGAAAGTAACACCATTTGAAACAGATCTCATTTTAAGGAAATTTTGAGAAGCTTTCCTTCTTGCTCAAGCAGCTGTCCACATTAGTCTGAGAGGAAGATCTCTCTTCTTAGGATCCCCCACTTTCAGCTCTGCTGACACCCACTGCACCATTGTCCTACCCAACATTGAGGTGCTGGCCACTTCGTATCCATGACCTTGCTTAGCCCTGTGCTAATCCAGGGAGGAAACTGGGCTGCAGAGCCTCCATGAGTCTTTTAGGATGCCACAGCTCGTGAGAGGCAGCCTGCTGCCAGGGGTCTCCTAAGCATTATCTTGTGTGTTTCTCTCAATAATGGGATGCCGTGTTGCCATCCATGTTACAGAGGAGGAGCCAAAGCTCATCGAGGTGTGGTGGCTCATGCAGGGATATGCCACATAAGAGCTGGCCGGCCAGAGACCGGTCTTCAGGTTTCCTTTCTCCTCCCTCAATTTCTTTTCTCCTTTCTCTTCCTTTTTTCCCCCTTTCTCCTCCTGGCTCTTCTCACCTTCCATTCTACCCTCTTCTCTTTTCTTCCTCCTCCTCCCCTTGCCCACCGTCTTCCACTCTATTTCATCCTCTGCCTCTTGAACACCAGAATCCATGGGCCATGGCTGTCCTCCTTCCCTTGAGTGATCCAGTGACCATCCCCAACTGTGATCTATCTTGCTTTCTAGGCTCTGCAAGAGGAAATCGCCATCTCTGGTTGCAAGATGAGGCTGAGCTACCTGAGCAGCCGCACCCCAGGCTACAAATCTGTCCTGAGGATCAGCCTCACCCACCCCACCATCCCCTTTAACCTCATGAAGGTCCACCTCATGGTGGCGGTGGAGGGCCGCCTCTTCAGGAAGTGGTTTGCTGCAGCTCCCGACCTGTCCTACTATTTCATGTGGGACAAGACAGACGTCTACAACCAGAAGGTGCTTGGGCTCTCAGAAGCCTTCGGTAAGCCGCCTGCTGCAGAATGCCCCCGCCTCCCCCCAGAGCGACTCTTGTCACCTTCTTGACTATTTTTCCTCCCTTCTTCTTCTCAGATCAAAAAAAGTCTTAATTGCCCTTTAAGGTCTCTCAGTGACCATCCATGACATTGAAGAATGTATTGAAAGACCTAAATGTGGGAAATTCCACATTAAAAATGGCTACAAAACCCAAACAGCCCTCAAAAAGCACTGTGATGAGCTAAAAGATGCCATGTGCCACAAAGGCCCAGCCTGTGGGCTTTGCCTGGCCACCCCACAGCCATCCTGCCTCAACCTAACCCTTAAAGAAGGGGAGCCAAGAAACTGGGATGCTTCCACATTTTGAGGCACAGGAACTAAGATAGTCCCTTCATCAGAAAGGCATTTTGGGCCTCATGACTTTATTCCCAATCAGAGAAGTTGTTTTTCTGTCATTATTATTGCTGTCTGTTTGTCAATATAAAGCAGAAGCTGGTTCTGGCCTTACCTAGCAGCCCCACTGAGAGCTTGGGCTTCCAGGGGCAGGCTATACTTCTTCCAGCTTCTGGGTCAGTGTAGGGTCCCAGAAAGGGCTCAGAGTGGGTCATTAGCAGTCCTAACACTCAGGGCTGATCCTCCAAGCCCTTAGGGAGTAACTTCTCACCTTGAACCATACTCCAGTCTCATTCCCTTTGCCTAGCCAAGGAAGGATAAGGAAACAGAGAAGCCATGTTGTGTTTAGAAAGGAATAAAGGGAAGGTAGGAAGGAGGGAGGACAGAAGGGAAGGCAGGAGCATGAAGTACATAAGAGACTGTCCCAAGCACCAGCTCTGGGCAAGATGCCCCCCTGTGCATTAGCATCCAGTGAATCCTTACAACCGCCTCCCCAGTCAGAAATCCTGTATGAGGAGGCTGAAACCAGAGAAGTGAGGTGACTTCCCAAGGAGCCACAGCTGGTAATGAGCAGAGCTAGATTTATTCCAGGTCTTCACTACAGTTTGCATTCCCACCTGTCCCACAAAGGAACACTGGGAGCAAACATGGCATCTTTCACTCTTCGCAGTCCCGTTTGTAGATCACGCCACATCTATTGTCTTTTCAGGAAAAAAAAAAAAAACATCTTTCAGTTGAAATGATCATATTTAGTACTCACAGTCAATTAAAAAAGAAGGGTCTGCACAGTGAAATTTCAGGCATGGGCTCACTTTTCTGAGGTCACAGGTGAACAGTAGGAGGTACTGTGACTCGGGGTCATAGGGAAGAGGTGACAGGGACATCGCCAGCCTGTTCCCCATTACCATAGTTGGTCAGCCATCTTTATGGTACATACAAGAAACTGTAAGGGGCTGCCCAGTTGTTAATTCCTGTCTTAAACATAAGGTAGGAAATTGTCCACTGGAAAATAGTGCCTATTCAGAAAGACACTTGGAAGAAATAACATTTCTGTCTCTGCTGGTTTCCTTCACAAGGTCACTGACAGGGCCTTTACACACCCAGACTCAAGGAGCCTGCTGTACTTAGCCTTCATCCCAAGTACCTACTGAGGGGCCTGGATTTATGAAACAAAAGTTAAGCCAAAGCATTTGCAAGTTTGGAAAGCTTGAAGCAACTTTTGGCTTCCAAAGTTCCCCAACTGAGCTTATTTTCCATGTATTCATTACAAACAAGTCCAGATTTCTTCCCTGTAAAAATTTGGGAAATAGACAAAGATAGAAAAAGTCATGTGATCCCATGAATAAATACAACTACTTTTTAATATTTGAATTTGCTTTCTTTATTCTTGTGTATCTTTATTTTCTTGGCACACATAGATTACTGAAGAAGGCCAGTCTTTTTAAGCGAGCATTACTCCACGAGCATCCCCATGTCACCATGTGTCTTCACAGGCATAGTTTCCATGGGCTGTGTAATATTCCTGGATTGGACATGCGTAGGTTTGCTCAGTCCCTCACCTCTTTCAGACCTTTAGATTAATTCAAATTTCCAACATTATAAATAATGCTGCAGTGAAGACATTTGTGCATAAAGTATTTTCCTTATTGAAAATAACTTCCCTGGAATTGATTCACCATGGTCCTTTGACAGTATTCAGTACATTTGTTTAACTTTTCCCAGTCGTGTTCAACTGTTCATCAAAAAGGAAAAAAGATTTTGAAAACTTGGCATCACTATGTCAGTATTGGATCAGTATTTCACATAATTCTATTTCCCAGGTTAGAAACATGATCCTTTTTGTCATTGTTGTCTCCTCCTCCTCCCCCCTCCTCCTCTTCTCCTTCCTCCTTATCCTCCTCCTCTTCTTCCTTCTCCTCTCCCTCCTCCTTATCCTCCTCCTCTTCTTCCTCCTCCTCTCCCTCCTCCTCCTCTTCCTCCTCTTCCTCCTCCTCTTCCTCTCCCTCCTCCTCCTCCTCCTCTTCCTCCTCCTCCTTCTGCAAAAGACAAGCAGAGGGCCTTGCCTACAAGTCTAAAGACCAAAGAGGGACTTTGCTCACCCATGCATTTTGCTCTTTTTGGTCCCTACAGTTTCTGTGGGTTATGAGTACGAATCCTGCCCAGATCTGATCCTATGGGAAAAAAGAACAGCAGTGCTGCAGGGCTATGAAATCGATGCATCCAAGCTTGGAGGATGGAGCCTGGATAAACATCATGCCCTCAACATCCAAAGTGGTGAGTGGAATAATAGAATTCCTTGAGCCAGGCCAGGTTGTCACCTTGCGTCCTATTCCCTGGGCCCTCCAAAGAAAAAAGTACACACTTTGAATTACATGGGTTCCTGTGCAATCAGTTCAACAGAAAGCTCAGTCAACAAATATTGCTTGGGTACCTGCTCTCAGCCTATCACTGTGCTAGGCACCAGGGATACAGAAATAAGAGGCTTCAAGACTTTACATGGTCAGAGACAAATACTCACCAGGTAGTTGCATTGCTGTGCACTGGCCACGCCATCACAGTGGGAGGTGCAGGACACCATGGAAGCACACGAAGAACACAGCACTCGGTGATTCAGGGCATCCCTGGGGAGAAGATCCCTGGCCTGAGTCTCAGAGGTCTGCAAGATAACTCTGGGTCTCAAAAAGGTGAACATTCCAGCAGAGGGCACAGTACCTGTGGAAGAGCTGAAGCCTCCAAGAAGAGTACTTGGAGAGAAGAAGGTCCACTGATTTGAGCAGAGAATGAGATGAAGGAAAGAGTAGCCAAAGCCAAAGCTGGGGGCTGAGCAGCTGGAGCCCAGGGTAGATTAGGACTTTGGACTTCATCCAGAGGCAAATGTCAAGCCTCTGAGAGGTTTCAAGCAGGCAAGTGCCATGATCGCATCTGCACTTCCAATAATAACTCAATCCAACTCTTTCAGGGTAGGACAACTAAACATGGTAACCATGTCACGTACCTTCTGCTGAAAAGTACAGTGCATGCCTGTCAAAACCACAGCATGTTTTAAGGAGAAGTTGACAAACTAATTATAAAATTTATAATGAAATGAAAGTTTATAAATAGCTAAGGCAATCTTTAAAATAAGAACACAGAAAATGAGTTTACCAGGTATTAAGTTAAACTAGAAAACTGTAACATCTAAAACTGTGTGGTGTTGGCACAGAAACAGGTAAATGGAGCCCACAGAGCTAAGGCAGGAATTCATTAGCTGATCTGTGAGTGGTGATTAAAATTAGCCTTGGCCACATGTGTCAGAAAAGCCAAAATAGGGCTCAGTGGTAGAGGTCTCACCTAGCATATGTGAGGCACTGGGTTCAATCCTCAGCACCACATAAAAATAAAAAATAAAGAAAAGCCAAAATAGGACTGGAGTTGTGGCTCAGAGGTAGAGCACTCGCCTAGCATATGTGAGGCACTGAGTTCGATCCTCACCTTTCTAGTTCACCTTTCAGGAAAGGATTTCCTGAAACCTAAAAAAGCACCAACTTTAAAGTGGAAAAGCAATTCATTCGACGACATCAAAAATTAAAGCAATCCATTTGATAGCTTTGGCAAAGCTAACAAGTGGCAGCTTGAGAGAAGATTCGTGTGACCCATAAAAGCCAAAACCCTCTCAGGCTGCAGGCTGGAAGGCAAGAGGTAGCCAGTTTGGAAGCTGTGACAATAAGCAGGTGGGGGAAGAATGATCTGGAATGAAAACAACATAAGCTGGGAGGAAGCTTCCCAGTCACTGAGGTCAATCTCCCCATTGGGCTGCAGGGCAGTTAAAGTGTGGAGACTGTGCAAGATCTGTGATCAGCCGGTTAGGAGCAGAACCAGGCACAAACTCCAGTCTCCTGGGAGCACCTCATTCATCTCTATAAATATGTGCCAGTGTCTACTCCATGTCAGGCTTTGTGCTTGGCCCTGGGGCTACAGAAGGGAAAAAAAGACATACTGTCCACACTTGAAATGGTTCTGATAGAAAGGGAGAAAGACACCTAGCAATTAGAATCCACACTGTCACAGAGGTGTGATCAGGGCGCAGGAGCCATGTGCAGCCCATTTGCGAGTCAGGGTAGCTGAACAATCAGGAGCTGAACTCTAGGGCTCGTCCACTTCTCATCTGTGTGGGCTGAGTGAGCTGCCTGCTCTATTCCCTCTGTACAATAGTGATCTTATCAGTGCCTTCATACGGGTTATGATGACAATTAAGTCAGTGAAACAGTGTGGCCTGCTCAGTCCTTCTGGGTTTCACTGTGGGTGAGGCACAGCCTTGAGAGGTGAGTTGGGAAGTGGTTGACAGAGACTGGGGACCTTGCAAAATCAGGTGACTGTGGCTGACCATAGGAAGAAGGACCCACCTCCTGCTCCCAGATGATTCTGTTCTTCTCTTCTTGTCCCAGGAATCCTGCACAAAGGGAATGGGGAAAACCAGTTTGTGTCTCAGCAGCCACCAGTCATTGGCAGCATCATGGGCAATGGGCGCCGGAGAAGCATCTCCTGCCCCAGCTGCAATGGCCTTGCAGATGGCAACAAGCTCCTGGCCCCCGTGGCCCTCACCTGTGGCTCTGATGGAAGCCTCTATGTGGGTGACTTCAACTACATCCATAGGATCTTCCCCTCTGGAAATGTCACCAACATCCTGGAGCTGAGGTATGTAAGGCGGTGCCTTCTCTAAGATCCTGATAACATCCCCTTGCCATCCTAGGGTCCAGCTACATTATCCACTGATCCAGAGAACTGGGACCGACAGTGCCATCCATGTCTGTCAGAATCTGACTTTTCACTCTCCAGATCAACCAGGTGCTGCCTCCCTCGGTGCACTGTGAAGACAAACCACCCTGGGAACAGGGAGATGTCCTTGGCATCCAGGTGACATGGAAGGCTGCTGGCAGACTTCTGGGTGCCATTGAGCCTTTTTGCTCCCTAGTACTAAACTGATTAAAATTAGTCACACAAGTCTCTTTTGTAAAATCAAGGGATGGATGGCATATGCCATGAGGCCCCTATGGCCATGTGCCCAAGTTTGACCCTATTTACTTAGCACTCATCAGAGTTCGCAGCAGTTCCCTTTGATTGGCCAGTACTGAGACAAGGCCCCACAGGCCTGACCCAGGCAGGGCCTTTCTGCTCCTCAGGTGCTGCAGAACCAGCTGGGCCACCCTTTTCCCCTCCTTCCATGAGGGCTGGTGCACAGCACAGCTACAGCTCAGGGAGGCCTCCGTGTTTTGCATTGTTTCTCTGTTTCCTGAGCCAGATCACTTTAGAACCAAAGCACTGTGGGCTCTGGGGCTATGGAGAAGCTGTGCTTTAGAAACAGAGGAGTCCCACCCACCCTACAGGAGAAATGACACCAAGTTCCTTCACAATTATTTTAGGGAATGGGACCCATCTGTCTCCTGGGCAAGGGTCTACATGAGCAGGACAGACCCTTGAACTTGAAAGCCTTTCTCCAATGCAGGCAGGGGAAAGTTGGGCTCCTACTGTTTGCCACATGTAACAGTTCTGTGAGGTTTTTATTATTATTACCCTTTAATAAGTGGGAAAGAGGAGGCCCAGGGAATTTAAAGTGCCTATCCAAGGTCCAGCTTCTAGAATGGCAGACCCAAATCCAGAAGGCCATTACCCAGTTCTGCCTCACCAAAGAATTGTCATCCAACCCAATGAGGACTACTTTGTCTTAATGCCTTATAAATATTCTCTGCTTGAAAGAATCTCATTCTACAGCACATGTGTGAGACGGAGGGCAAAGCTTGCTGGCTCCCTGACAGCCTCCTGGCACTAAGAGAAGTGTTAGCATCTGCCCCCACACACAGAGACAAAAGATGGAAGCTCATATGTGCAGGCCCATTGGAAATCATACATCAGGCTGATGAGAAGTAGGCCTCCAATGGAGTATTCTCTGCCTTTCTTCTGTTATGAGGTTGACTGGCATAGATATCTGTCAAGACAGAAGAAATTCTGAATGTATTGATTTACTCAGCTACATATATGTACTATAATGGAGAGAGCCAAGGACCAGGGGGTTGCCTCACCTTGGCAGAGAAGCTGTACGATTTTGGACCAAACACTTAACCTCGTTGGGCCTCCACTTTTATATATTTTAAATAAGTGATATCATCTCCCTGCCTCCTTCCCACCACTGTTGTGAGGATCATGTGAGACAGTGAGTAAGTAGGGTAGGGAGGAGTAAATGTAGTTTGGAAAGAAAACTAAGTTAATCATTATATCATTGTCTTGATATATTTTCCTCCAATCATTTCCCCCAGGCCTGTTTCTCTATGCCATGCCCTCCCTTCTAAATATAGCATATCTCCAATTCTGTTTCCTATTGTGAGTAGGTTTCCCACATTTTGATAACTCTTTGTAGGGAAGTGAGGATGTAGAGACAGAGCAGCGAGCCTGTGTATCACTGGGAATGCGTCTATACGGGGAAGGGAAGCGACTGTTCCAGTCTGTGTCTTAGCTCGTTAAGGCAGCGGAATGTGTCATGCTAGTCCTCTTTCCGGAGTCAGCAGTGGGGGTGAGGTGGAACCGTGCCTCCTCTGTGAAATGTAGCTGCTTGTAAGTGAACTCACTGACAAGTAATATCCAATATAAAATATATCAGTGTCATAGCTGCTAAGTCTTTATTTATTACAGTATTGTACAGTAGCATTGCTGTCAAGTTTTCAGGCCGCTAATAATGCTTCTAACCCTGCTGCTAACACCTCATTCTTTCTTCTATTCCCTGCTCTCCTGTCTTCTGTCAGAAATAAAGATTTCAGACATAGGTAAGCCAACCAGTGGAGAATTCCCTGTCTCTCCCCTGCCTTGTTGCATGTTGTATGGTAAGCTACACATGTCAATTTCAGATGGCTCAATGGCAAAGGAATCCTGGGTGATTGGAACGGATTGGGGATAATCAGTGGCAATAAGAGGAAGTCATTAATAATGGTGGCGGTGGGTGGCAAGAGCCTGAACTCTTTGAATCCATGGCAAAGTGAGGTGGTTATCCTATAGTCTGAGGACATGACAGATAGAAGCAACAGGAGAAAGAATTTAAACCATGACATGGTAATTTGAATGCCATAGTCTGCTTAATTCTCAGCATAAATGAGGATATCACTCAGACTGTGCCAAGTGACTGATGGTCATGATGGAAAATTCTGAAAACACATTGATCAGGTGAGGAATCTGAAATTTACACTTCTATGGACATTCCAGGTACCATGGCTTTTGGATCATCCCTGTGATCAATCCACTGATATCATCTAGCAAAGATTGAGCAGGCCACAGGGAATGTATTCAGAGGACAATCCCCAGATAGGAACTTTGTCACAGAATAGGCTTGTCATAGACTCAGAGTGGCAGTACAGCCAGCAGGAGTGAGTCTAGCCAGACACAAAGCAAAGTGATACCTGTCATTGTGGCCTTAGTCTACCCCCTAACAGAGTTCCCTGCCCTGCACACATTAGGGTGACTTGAAAACTAACCACAAGCAGATAGAGCTCTGGTTCAGACAGCCACAGAGGTGGTGCTGAGCTAACCACATGTAGTTTAGTTCAACATGGTGCATGGGTGGTGCTAAGTTGGGATAAAAGAAAGTCTTTGAGATGATGAACAGAGCCAGACAGACCCTAGTTCAATAATTGGATCCATTTCTATATAAGTAGATATTTTATATAATAATTGTATGTATTCTTTTAAAATAATAATAATTAACATGAATAGAGCTTTCACTGTATAGCTGAAAGAGTAGCATTTTGTCCCCAAACCATCTGTGAGGTGGATCCCTGTGAGTACATCCAATGTACAGAGGAGAAAACTGAAGCTCCCCAACTGGGTGGTCTCGAAAGAATTACCTCATTTCTTGAAGTTCTCATTTCTAAATTGAGGTTATTAAAATCTCCCTCAAAGGGTTGGTGTAAGAGTCACAAAGGATGGGGGTTGGGGGCATAGCTCAGTTGGTAGAGTGCTTGCCTTGCATGCATAAGGCCCTGGGTTCAATCCCCAGCACCACACACACACACACACACACACACACACACACACACACAAAGAGTCACAAGGGATGTTTACAAAGTATAGAACATTTTCACGCATAAGGAGGTGCTCAAAAAATGGTCATCATAGCAGTAATGATGATAACAATAACAAGATACATACATTGTTAGAATTACTAATATATTATAACTTATAATTAAATGATGATATTATGATGATACAATGATATCATATTATATGGTGATGATTGTGATGCCTCCATGTTTCCCAAAAAGGAATTGAGTTCTCTTACACCCAAAGACACATGTCTTAAAATTAAACAGGAAGTGGGAACCAAAGTCAAAAAGAAGAAACACGTCTGATTGTACCTCAGAGTGGACTTGATTTCAGGGCAGCAGAGCAAATAAATAGAAAAACATAGAACTACATTTAGGATTTGCATTATCAGAAACAGAAAATATGTTCACATCTCAGAGGAGAAATGTTTTTCCTCACACTGAAATCTGAGCTATTCCATGAGATTTGAATGGAGGATACTGAATTACACATTGCTCTCAACTTCAGTTTTGCAGAACAAAAGTACATTTCCCATAAATATCTTGGATTAAAACATAGCATTTCACACTGAAGCATCAGTCCATGGTGGTAGCTGGCTGGAGAACAACTGAGACACAGGTGACAAGCTAGGAAATTGGGGGCCATATGGCCTTGGGCTGATCACCCAGCCTTTCTGATTTCTAGTCTCATCCTCTATAAATTCAAAGAGCAGTGGTTGGAGTCTCTTTTATTTATGATCTTCAGTGACCTTTTGATATTTCCATTGTATGATTTCAAAACTGGGTTCTTTCCCTCTTTCAATTCATTGTTTTCTAGGTGCTAAAAACTATTTCTAAAGTGAGCCAAAGTGGAAGGGAAAGGGAACCATTTTGTGTGTTCCAGTTTTCCTAAGTCTATCAGGAAACAGAAAACCCGGTTTCAATAGTGATACCTGAAGATTGGCAAATCCCTTCTGCTCTCTAGACCTCAGTGTACCCCTCAGTAAATATTGAGATAGATTAAATTCTAGAATTTTGTCCTCTAGAAATTTGTCCTCCAGTAGCTGCCTCAGCTGCTCTCAGTAATAGCATTTGGCTGCATAGGGGTGACATCAGCTATGCATACGAGTGTGCACTCCCCAGGACGGGCTTATCTCTGCCTTTGGCTGTTTGGCCTCAGGCTCGGCATGTCCAGGACAAAGATCCATAATCCTTTGGGCATCTTCCTCTTTGGACCCCTTTAGGGAACAAGAATCCTTGCCTCTTTTCAGATCTCTTCCCTAGGTCCCTGAGGAATGCTCAAAGCCTCTTGTTAGAAATACACTTGAACTCAAGTCTCCCTTAAACCTAGCTGCATGTATTAACTCAACAGAACCTTTAAGTGCCCAGAAATAGGTTGTGCAGGACAATATTGCATCTCCATACTTAGCTTTTCCATTATGCACCAACATAAGTATTCTGGAGGCTTTGCCAAGGTGACCAGCTTTGCCATTCATTGAGCATTTCTCTCTCTTTCTCTTTTTTTAATGTATCTGGAACTATGCACAGAAATTTATATCCTTCATGCAATTTATATCCTCAGAATCATCCTTTGAAGTTTATATTTTCTCAGATGAAAAAACTGAGGCTCAAAGTAGCAACATGCTTTGCCCAAGGTCACTTCATCAAGTGGGTAGTGGAACTGTATTTATCTGTGTGGCTTTAATACTCAAACCCTTCCCACTAATTCTAAGAACCAGTGCAACAGGTCCTGCCAACTTGCCACCTGATATGGTTGAAGGGCGCTCCTGTATATGATGCAGACCTCACTCTGAGACAAAAAGAGAATTCTCACTTATAAGCTGGGATTAGATTACTTTTTGTCACAAAACACTCCTGAGTTCTTACCTCCTGCTAGGAACTTTCCTGCAGCTTCCAGAAAGATGGTAGAGTAAGATCTGACTTCAGCTCATTAACTTCAAGAGTGGTACCCTAAAGACCTCTACGTTTTTAGGTCACTTCCAGAGGGGCCAAGGTTATGTTTGAGGAACTAGGAAAGAATGCGTGTCCTTAGAGACTCCTGCAGCAAACTTTGGAAGTAGGTCTATGATATGATTCTGTGAAAACCTTTCTCAGGATACTGGGAATCAGAATGGATCATACATGGTCCCTGTCCAGGAAATGCTCTCTGTCCACAGAACCAGGCCATCTTCCATCACGTGCCCTGAAACCATTTGTGGTTTATGGAACGTTCCAAGGCCTTGCTACTCAAAAGTACAGGCAACCAACACCAGTATGCTTTGAGAACTGATCAGAAATGCAGACTCTCAAGTTCTACACCCCAGAATCACTAAACTACAATCCACATTGTAGCAAAATCTCCAAGAAATTCATATGCACATTGAAGTTTGAAAAGTACTTCTCAAAAGCCACGGTTCCCAAGTCTGCCTGTGCCTTGTGGTCACCTGGAAAGATCTCAAAGGTAGATGGCCAGGCCCTTTAGTCACTATAGGCAAGGCTTTTTTTTTAAGCTGTATTTAGAATCATCGAACTCAGATCATCAGCAGTGAGTGTTTCCTACATACCCTTAAGCCAGGGAGGCAGATATTCATTCATTCATTCTCTCGTGAACTCAGCAGAACTGTCCAGAGCATTCACTCCACATCAGCCAAATGAGAAGCACAGGGAACTTAAAGTCAATCTCTGCCCAGAAAGAGTTCAAGATTTTACTGAGAAGGCAGACAACTGAGCCGAAGTGCCTTAAGGCACTACAGATAACTAAAAGTGTAATCTGCTGAGGCTCTGGAGACACAGAGGAATGGCCCCTTCAGGAGTGGGAAGAAGTGGGGGTCCAGGAATGGTATTTCAGATGAGGTGGTGCGAGGGCTGAGTCTCTGGATATGGGCAAGAATGAGGTGAATGAGGGCTGTGGAGCTTTGTAGTCCCTGGGCAGCAGTGTGAGGAAGCAGAAAGAACACAGACTTTGGAGTCAAGCAGAGCTGGGTTGAAATGCCCTTAGCAGTTTGTGGTCCTGGTCAAGTCACTGCACCTCTTCTAACTTCAGTTTTCTGAAATAAGGAAAAAAAAAGTTCCTACCTTTCACAATAATTGTGAGAAAATGAGGTCATGCAGGTCAAGTGGTAGCACAGTGTCTGAGACAGAGTCAGCATCCATTGGTGGTGTCAGGTACATTGGTATCCATGGGTATCATGTCTGTGGCTCTGTCCTGCCGCCTGGTGAAAGTCCAGGTGGGCATCACAGACACAGGGACAAAGTCCAGCTGGGCATCATGGACACAGGGGTTGCTCCCTGTGCTAGGTAGCATGAGGAAGAAATAACTCCGAGAAGTTCAAAGAGCACAACAAGCTGGAAATGACTATTAATAATTTCACATAATCCCCTGACAAACCTGTGAGCAAAATGGAGCAGGGACTTCATCATTTGACATCTGAGGGACCTACAACTTGACCTAGTTGGGGGACTTGCCCCAATTAAAACCTATTCTTTCTAAGTTCCCAACTAATATTCTTTCCCCCATGCTTAACTAACCACCAAACCACAAAAGAGGTGGCCACAGCTCTTACAGACTCTGAGATAATCCTGCCAGTGCCATCATCTTCTGGAAGTCACCCACATGAGAAATCTACACAAGTGACATTTCTCTGGGGCAGTGAGACATGAGCTGGAAACACAAGCTGGCAACTCAAGGGGCTAATCTAAGTGGACAGGGCCCCCACCAGATTCCCCTGGGGTCCATCTTCTGCGAAGACAGATAGCACCAGTTTATCCCGAGTGATGCACAAAGAAATGAAACAATCAGCCCGACTCCGAGCTGTCAACAGGCATGCTGGAAGATCAGGCTGCTCCGGCATTGCAGGGCAGGATCTAAGGTCACTGCACTTTATTTAGCCAGAATCAGTGTCATCGGGGAAGATTAAATCTGTGCTCCAGTATAGAGTAAGTCACAAGAGACATTTCAAGATAAATAGGACACCTGTGCTGTTACCACTGCCCCCAAATGAGAAGTAAAAGAAAAGCTAAGTAATTTGAATGCAAATACTACCTAAATAAGTGAAAGTGGAGATACCATCCATTAAATCAAGCAGCAGCTGTGATGAGCTAGAAGGCACCAAGCTGAACATTGGAAATACAGAAATGAACAAAATCTAGTCTCTAATGTAAGTACTAATGGCTGGGTCTGGGAGAGGACCCACAAATAAATAGCCATGACTATTACATTAAGTGTTGTGTAATCTAGATGCAGACCAGCATGGATCTCAGTGCACAGAGAAAAAAGGTTGGGGAAAGATTGCAAGAAAAGGTACCATCTGAGCTGACACCTGAAGAATGAGTAGAAAAGAGAAGGGGACAGAGCAGGAACAACAGGGACAAAGAGGCCTGAGGCTTGTGGGGTGTAGGGCATGTGTGAGGGAGAGCAGAGAGATGGAGCAGCCCAGCAGGAAGGGCCTGGGGTGCTTCTGGACTTCCTCTGTGAGACAGAAGGATCCTGGAAGGGAAAATGTGGAAATAACATGTTGGTATTTGGGCTAGATCAGGAGGCACAGCCTGGCTACAGGCAGAGAAACCTGGCCCTGGTTTCAGAAGGAGGTGATAGGACAGCTGGGTTAGGGATTCAGAGGAAGGATCACTGGAGAAAGTCATGTCATGTTAGACAAATTCAGGGATAATAACCCTGGATCTGGATGCCTGGCTCTGTTAGAAGTAGCCAGTCCCCAAGGACACAACCCAAAGTAAGGGATATTTATGATGAACAGTCAGGTCCAGCTAAGACCCTCATTGACCCTCACCCCCAAATATTACTGTGCCCCAATCATTATATGTAATTCATAAACACCATTCTGTAAAATAAAATTTTGTTTTTCGAAAGGACCTAAAACCTACATGCTTATAAATGTACCATAGCCCTTATTCAATCTTTCTCATTCCCTCACTGCATCTTGAAGGGTGTGCAGTGGCCTCTCTCAGTATGTGCACTGAACATGGCCAAAGCCAGGCCATCCCATCTGAACAGAGAAAGATTCTTTTTAATCAGAAAATGCAGAAGAGGACACCAATATTGAGATGCAGTTTGAGGGCTGGGTGAATGACCAGGAATTGTAAATTAGCTTCCCAGGAGTAGAGAGTTCAAACTTTATTGTGCCCTAGACTTGAAAGAAGTTGGTTATCAGTACCAGTACCATGGAATAACAAAATTCAGGCTTTACAGGTGCTACCTATCTGGTACCCATCTCTAATGCAAAAACAGACATAATCACTAGTAATTAAAATAACAATTATGATTCTGAGCACCTCCTGGGTGCTCAATACTTAACAATGCAAGTGCAAACGACATGGCATTTGTGATTTCAGGTAATTTTTCCAACACACCAGCAAGGTGGCTATAGCATTCCCATTGAACAGTTGAAGCAAACAAGGCTCAGCGGGCCAGGCAACCTGCCCAAGCTTCAGAAACTGGACATCATAAAGCTAGACTTAAAACCCAGACTGATTTGATATCAAAGCCTGTGCATTTCCCCACCCTGTGGCTAGCGTGGTGCCTGGTCTCAAGGCTTCTACACAGTCTTTTCTTTCCTTTGTAACCTGAGCCTAGTCTTTGTGACTGATTTCTAGAAACATGCCCTCATTAGTGCTGCTCCTGTTCTGTTTCTTTTTCCTTGAGTTTTGCTGCAGATTTACAAACTAATCCTGCAACTCATTTGTATGTGGCTACAGGAGGGAGACTGCAGGGCTCCTGAGACAGGAGACAGTGTGGACGCCAACCAGGAGTCAGGTCCACTAGGGTCTCCCCTGTTCATCCCAAGATGAGAGTGAGAGCTGCTGTAAAAAATCCTATGGAGAAGGGCTACATCTTTGAACTCTTGGATTGTTTTTTAAAGTCACGGACCTTCGTGTTTCTAGTTTGACTTAACAGGCCACCTCTGACAAGCCTCACTGATAGCCTTTTTAAGAAAATACGTATCAGCACCTGATACAGGCACTTATCAGCAAGAGGTTTCTGCATTAGTATCTGGGTGGGATGGATAGTTAGGCCAACCCCTAAGATTGAAAAATTGAGGAACCATCCCCCAAAGTAGAGACATCATTCCCCCAAGACTATTTTTTGGCTTGGATTCAAAAAGGCCAGGGACACATCTCAAGCTACCTGACAGAGAAGAAAGTGCTCACCACTGGCCGTGTCTTTGTTTTGCAGTCACAGCCCAGCGCATAAATACTACCTGACCACAGACCCCATGAGTGGGGCCGTCTTCCTTTCTGATACCAGCAGCCGGCGGGTCTTCAAGATCAAGTCCACCATGGTGGTGAAGGACCTTGTCAAGAACTCCGAGGTGGTGGCAGGGACTGGGGACCAGTGCCTCCCCTTTGATGACTCTCGCTGTGGGGATGGAGGGAAGGCTACAGAAGCCACACACACCAATCCCAGGGGTAAGGCCTTGCATTGGAATCACTCTCAGTGATGTTTATTGGGGCACTACCATTTCCGGGAGACCTACATGTTTATCATTGCAAAAAATTCTCGGAAAATACCAATAAATATACAGAGGAAGGTTAGGATTGTGATAATTCTACCTACCAGAAATATTCCCAGTTAATATTTCTTATCTGTTCTTTTCGCCTTTATTCTAAATGTTTGTATGTATATAATATTCACCAAAATCAAGTAAACAAGATGAGGTCACATTAAACAAACTATTTTTGTATCCTGCTTTTTCTCCCTAAATGATATATTAGGAGCTCTTTTCATGTCATTAAAGAGTCTTATGTGTCCTCATTTTTAATGGCCATATAGTATTCCTCCAAGTGGACGTTCCATCATGTATTTATCATGCTATTGGATACACATGCTCTCTCATGTTATTGTTACCAAAAGCACTAGTGTGTCATCTTGGCATATGTTCATGAGCTATGGGACAATTAACTGTAGGTCTCAGTTTGGAATCCTTCCAAAAGCTAAACTTCTAAATGCTCAGTTTCAGTATTTGTCATTCACTTATTGAACAAGTATGTACGAGTGTATAGAGCTATGAGGTTGCATAGATAAGTTCTTTGTAACAGAATAAATAAGACTTGGCTGTGAAGCACTCTGATGTGGGAGAGAGCGAGAAGTGTTCCCTGAGATGGAGGAAGATCTGTGCATGGGGGATCAGAGCTGGGAGAGAGCTTGGACCCTGGGAGTCTTTTTAGAAGGGAAGCCATCATCATTCAGATGTCCTGCAGTGGAGGTTTGTCTGTGGTGCCAGCCCCAGGGCCAATGACTCCATGTCTCAGCTGCAGGGTCCTCATCAATAGAGTAGGGGTAACGATACCATCTGTGTAGACTTCCTAGGAATGGTCTAAGGGTCAAAATCAATGTATTTCACACGGTATCCTGTAAAAACATTATGAATGATTATATTAGAAGGCTGGGGTTCAAAGCAAAGCAGTAAACTCATGAAATCATGCATTCAAATCTAGGCTTTGTCATCCAGTAGCTGTGTGACTTTGGGCAAGTTGTCTAATCTCTCTGAACCTCATTTTTCTCATTTATGTAACGAGGATATAATACAGTTATAGTACAGATTAAATATCACCAGGAAGATAAATGCTTAGCATAGCAGCATCGGGCACATAGTAAACATTGCATAAATGGTGACTCCTATAACTATTGTTATATTGTATTACAATGCATTATGTCACCTCCCATGGTATACCCTCATAGCATATTATCTCTACCGCATGGCTAGAGTGCTCAGGTGGTAACTGTGGGGTAAATATTGTGTCATCAATGGTTAATTTCCCTCTTAATTATGATTTGCTGTATGAACAAGCAGTGAAGAGGGGAGTGAGCACCAACCTTGCTCTTGGGGACCCTGCCTTACGGTTCCTCTCTGCTACTCACTGACTCTGGGACCTCCTCTTCTGGACCTCAGTTTTCCCGATAGTCCATGAGAGGTTAGCCTAATGATCCATCAGCCTCTCTCTGCTATGACACTCTGCTCTCTGAGAATTCAAAGTTTGTTCTTGAGATTTCTGTTCTGCGCAGGCGTCCCTCAGCGGCCCTGCACACTCGCATTCCCTCCCCCTCACACAGATGGAGTGGCAGCGCAATTGCCCAAAAGCCTGCAATTAACCTAGATAAAAATGACAGAGAGTGCCACAATATGCAGACACTTTGCAGTAGGGAGGAGAAAAGATGTCCATCTATTTAGCACAACAAAAAGAGGGGGAAATAAAGTCATTAATCAGGGGACAGATCACTTCGATTAGCCTGTGCAGCCAACTTTGTAAACAAGAAACCCAATTGTTCATGAAGCGCTCATCAGTCCTGGCAGATGGAAGAGAAAGACAGGACAGAGCCAGGAAGACAAGAAAACTCCTGTCTTGGTACTTACAGAATGAAATTAATTTGCCTTCTAGGCAGGGCCCCCCGGGAAAGGCTCCCAGCCTCGAGGCCGCCTGGTCCTCTGTGTGAAACCCTCTCCGGCTGCCCAGCCTCAGGGGGCATGGAAGCCACACCAGTGCTCCAGGGGCCCTTCCTCAGAGCTGGTCCATCCCAGCCCATCTGCTGGCCCAGGAAGAGACACAGGGCCCCAGAGCAAGTGCCACAGAACCTACAGAGTGCTGGGTGTTTCTCATAATCCTGATAGCCACTAATAATTATTGATGGCTAACTATTGCAAGTCAGATGTTGGTATCCTCATTTTATAAATGAGAAACCAAGACTTAGAAGGGATGGAGTTTGCTGAGGTTAACACAGTTGGGAAGTCTCACATCGCAAGCGTCTCCACCTTAGCCAACCTCGTCTGACCCTTTTTCCCCCCCGCCTGCCTCTAGGAAAATCAAGCAGAAGTGACAAGTTCTCCTCAGGCATGTCATTTACTGGGCTTCCCCGTCTAGACCAGGCCCCTCTCAGGGGCAAATCTTGCCCATCATCCCTAAGCATCAATGGTGTGGTAGGGGAATGTCTGACAGGCCATTCTGGGCCTGGGGTGAAAATCAGAATCGCCCACGATCAAATTTAAAGTGTGCATTGGTCACAGGCACAATCACCCCCTGAACTAGTATTTCCAAGAGGGAGGTCAAAAGGGTGTGTGTTGAAAACACTCCAGGTGATTCTGATGCACATCACTAGCTAAAAAATACTGAATGCGTATCATGACCACCAAGGTGTTTGCCAAGATCAGAGAGGTGCTCAGGTACACTTGAGATCTGGAGCAGGTCCCCCAAGGGATTCTCACACACATTCAAAAAAGAAATACAGACTTACAACAATACCTTGGTTTGACAGATGAGGAAACAAGTGCAGGGATGTCCAGTGACTTGCCCAAGATCACACCGGCTGGGCCAGGGAGAAAGTCAACCAAGTGTCAATCTAGGGATGGAACAGATGATATTGAGTAATCCTGGCTCCTCTCTTCGATGTGCTATCCTTAGACATTAAATTTAACAATATTCTCTATGCAAACCCATAGAATTCTTTTCAGACTATGCTTTTGCAGTGACAGATGTTTCAGTCAGCTTTTTCGCTGCTGTGATAAAGGACCTGATCAGTACAATTGTAGAGGAGAAAAGGCTTATTCAAGGGCCCACAGTTTTAGAGGTCTCCATCCACAGATAGCAGCCTCCGTTCCTGGAGGCTCAAGATGAGGCAGAACATCATGGCAAAGTGTGTAGCAGAAGAAAGCAGCTCACCTGGTAATCAGGAAGCAGAGAGAGACCCGACTTGCCAGATACAAATATATACCCCAAACCATGCCCCCAGTGAGCCACTTCCTCCAGATACACCCAACCTGCCTCTAGTTACCACTCAGTTAATCCCAACAGGGATCAATTCACTGATTAGGTTAAGGCTATAACCCAGTCATTTCTCCTCCAAACCTTGCATTGTCTCACATGTGAACTTTTAGGGGACACCTCACATCCAAACCATAACAACCAATGAAATTAAAATAATAAGGATAGAAAAACTTAAAGAACTATCTTAAAAGAAAAGAAAATTTATTACCAAAAAAGTAAAATAAAATACAAAAAAAGTGTATTTTATTATTACATTTGCAGGACTTGAGAAGTCAGTTAATTTAAATAATGCACAGTGTAGTGAAAAATATCCCCTTACCACTACCTCTAGTGCTTCAAAACCCCTAGAAGTTATGAGTCCAGTTTTTGTGGGTGACTGAGGTGATAAATAAAAATCTCTGGAGGCAGCAAAGCAGGACTAGAGCCCAAGAGGACCTGAGAACCTGGGTTCCATCCCAGTTTCAAACAAAGCACACAGTTTCTGCACCTCCATCTGTTTGTCTTTAGAAGAGAACCAGAGGGCTGTGGGCATGGCTCTAGTATGCACAAGGCCCTGGGTTCCATCTCCAGTACCACACCAAAGGGAGGGGGCTGAGTGTCGTAGGAGCATCTGAGGAGACCAGGCTGCAAAAGTGCTTTCTGTGTCCTTTTAGCTCTGATGCTGAATTCCTGTTTTGGCTTCTCCATCCAGGCATTACAGTGGACAAGTTTGGGCTGATTTACTTTGTGGATGGCACCATGATCAGACGCATTGATCAGAATGGGATCATATCCACCCTGCTGGGCTCCAATGACCTCACATCAGCTCGGCCCCTCAGCTGTGATTCTGTCATGGATATTTATCAGGTGAGAAGATCTTGTCTGCTAGAACCCTGGGCCCCTGAGCTCATCCTCTCATCCACCACCCAGCCACCCAGCCACTCTGCTGGCCCTTCATCTTTGCACCAGACAAACCTTTAAAGGATGCCCACTTGGTACAGGCCTTTGATAAGCACCAAGGATGCAGAGATGACACTGACCCTGCCCCACTCACCTCCCAGAGGCTGTGGGAGGTCATCAAGAGGGGTAACAAGTGTGTGGGCATGGCAGAGGTTCTGGGAAATCTGCCCAAGGCCAGCAGAGTAGGATGGATAGAGCTTTAAACAGTGTTAATTTAAATCCACAACCTCCTGAACTTCCTCTTTTGTAACACATACAGGTACTTGCATATTATCTATTCTTTTTCTAGTTCATAAACTGCATGAAGCAGGAATTCTCTACTTAATCAGGTGGCTAGTACACATTGAAGAACAGCCCATACGTGTTGATTGATTGATTGAGTGATTAAATCCTGGCTTTGCCACTCACTAGCTCAGTAACTTTGGGCAGGTTTTTGAAGTCTTCTGAGCCCTATTTTTCATCCGAGAAATGGAAATCACTGCCATGGGCCTGGCAGAATTACCTCGAGAACACATACAACAATGCCCGTGAAATTCCTAGTGCTGCTCAACACTTCAGAGGTGAAATAAACTGAATTTCTAAGGTCCGCTTATACAGGAGGTAACATTTACTCCAGGTTTTAAAGACTGAATAGGGGTCTTTCTGGGTAGCAAAAAAAGAAAAGGAGATATTTCACAGAAAGGGGACAGGATGCACAAAGGCACAAAGATGTTAATGAGACTGATATGTTCAAAACCATTGGGAAATTGAACGCTAGAGCTCAAGCTGCTTGGAAGGAGGAGGTAGGGGTTGAAATAGGAAGCATGGTCTGGGGCCAATAGGAAAGAACCTTGCCACTTCAGGCCAGAGAGTTTGGACCTTGGCAGGTGGGCACCAGTATCCCAGGATAGACTCAATAGAGACACATGTGACTAGCAATCCAGCACGACCTTAGGATAGCCTACAGTGACTTGGCAAGTGACCCTTTATTGCTAGGTCCTCGGGCTGGGCTTGGCCTGTGCCATCTTGCCAACGTTACCAGAATCTAGGAGGTACCAGAAATTGGGAGGCTGACTGTGGCGCTTGCTCCCAGCCCCACTCGTCATGCCCGCCTGTTCCTGATACATGTGGCTTCCCCAGGGCCCCATGGCTGCTGCTGGCGCTCCCAGCACTGTGCCACGTGCCAGTCGGATGCTAGTACGGTTCCCTCTGCGCCAACTACTGTGATTGCTGCGCTCCAGAATGGAATCTGTTCTCTGCCACTCGTCTTTGCAATTTGGCAGGCTTCCCCTCGCTGGCTCGAGAGTTTCCCTCTCCAGTCTGTGAACAAGCTGGAATCACCCACCAGGAAGCAGCCACGGCCTAAGGATGTGCATACAAGTATTTTCAATTCTCAAAACGGGCCCTCAACCAGCCAGCATAGGGTGCTGAACATTTTCAATCCACACATTGAAAAACTGTTTAACTTTAGATAGAGATACTGCCAAGCAGTCAGAGCAAAGGCTTGGAAGACAACTGGCATATATTGGATGGGGGAAAAAATGAAAACCCACACTTAGATTCTGAAATCCTAGACTAAAAATTTCTTTATTGCTGGCCCTTACTACCTTTGTCTGAATCTAAGCATGGATTTTTTTTTTTTTTACAAAACTCCAGAGCAAGCATATATTTTGACATACACATATGGGCAGCGGGTACTGGCTTTCATTCTCAGAGCTTCCTCTGTTACCAATACCTAGATACTTGGCTGTCCCATTGGGAATAGAAAGGGAAGTCAAAGACAGAACACAGCTAGGAGGCAAGAGTACAAAGGGGAGAACCCAGAAACCTGGACCAACGTAGGAGGAGACAAAGACCAGGTCCAAGATGAGAGAAAGGGACGGGAGGAGGCATTGAGTAGAGAGGGGGCAGATTACATGCCTGTAATCCCAGCAATTTGGGAGGCTGAGGCAAGAGAAACATGAGTTCAAAGCCAGCCTCAGCAATTTAGCGAAACCCTAAGCAACTCAGTGAGACCCTGTCTCTAAATAAAATATAAAAAGGACTGTAGGTGTGGCTCAGTGGTTAAGTGCCTCTGCTTTCAATTCCTGGTACAAATAAAAAGAAAGAAAGAAAGCTGGATATTAATATAGCCAGGTATGGCCACCCCAGGCAGAGCATCACTCTCTACCTAGGGACCAAATGAGCACACTCTATGTGCTGGGTGCTTTTCTAGTGAGATTAGAGAGCTAAGCATGGCTTCTCTTTTCTCATGTAGCCATCACAGTAATCCTGTAAGGTAGATATTAGAGATAAGGAAACTGAGACCTGGTGAAATAAAAGGTGTTATTTATGCAGAGCCCTATACTAGATTTCATCAGAGATGCAAAATGAATTTTTTAAATAAAATCATGTAAGTAAACACCTAGTACAGTGCCTGGCAGCTGCCAATAGGGTGTCAATATTAGGTTCCTTTAAAATCCACAAAAGAACTTCCATGTACATTGCCTCAGCCGATCCCCACAACTACCCTATGCATATTTATTACCCCTTTTGCTATGGGGTGAGAAGGTCAGTGTCTAGGAAACTTGAGTAAGATGACGCTTCTGGTGACCGTGGAATTGGAGTCGAAGTGAGGTGTCCTGCCCTCCATCCCTTGCTGGGTCTGTGCCATTTGCTGGCCATTCATTCATTCATGTGACAGTCATTTCTGCAAGCACATCACTCTTTAACAAGGCAGTCAGCTCAGAGTGCCTCAGTGAAGCAGAAAATACTCAGGAAGATAGGGTGGAGGGGATGCCCCTCCCTGACATGGCCCTTAAACTAGGAGCTGGAGGACCTCCAAAGGCATAAGGTCTGCTCCCTCTGTTTTGGTGGTGGGAAATCAAGCCAAAGGCAGAATCATCCCTGATCAGAGGTGAGACCAGATTGGCTTACATACAGTATGCCCCAGAACCATCATGCCAGCTACATGACAGAGCAGCTCTGAGAGCCATGCCTTCTCCACCCCCGGGTGCCCCTGTGTATGCAGCAGCTTTCGACAACATGCTTGCTGTTCATTTCTTCTGGTTTCCTCTCTCCTTTCCCTCTACTGATTCCCTCTTCCCCCCTCCCACCCACCCACTCATCAAGACGCCATCTTTTCATCATAATGACAGGCAGAAAGGTCTCGCAAGCAGGTCCCCAAGGTGCCACAGGACCAGAGGGCATAAAATATTTAGCAGCCAGTGTTGACAAGAAATGGGTTTTAGAAAATTGAAAATTCTCCTGTCACTTTAGAGCAAACTGTGTTCTTGATGCAGCCGAAAGCTGGCACAACAGTGCTCCAGAGAGCACTGGGGAGCATGAGTGGCAGGCAGTCCAGGCCACAGCTCTGCAGGGTCTGCAGCGCCCTCGCTCTGTGCAGACAGCCAGGCACTGGGGTCGGGGGTGAGGAGACAAGACCCGAAGACAGACTGCCCTGAAGAACCGAGAAAGGTCTCGCCCTTCCTGAGAATGGCCCTGAGCTAAGGGGACAGATGAAGGTGGCCTCGCCTAGACATATAATTTATTGGGGTTTCATTCTACCTAGGCAAGCAATCACATGCACCTTGCAAGAAATTTGAAAAGTTTAAAATCACCAAGAATATTAGAATGGCCTTTTATCCTAGTATGGTTAATGTTTTGAGATATATCCATCAGGCTTTTAATCTCCTCTCTATCCATAATCAATCTAATTTATGATTACGTTTCCTCCTAATTGGAATCACACTGTGCTTACAATTCTGTGACCTGTTCTTTCTTCTTAACACATAGCAAACATTTCCCCCTGTCATTACATATCCATCTATAATGTCACTTATAATGATTACACATAGTATTCTTATTTATGAGTGAACTAAATATGCTATAATTTATTTAGCCAATTCTCAATTGTTGGGCATAACTCCAGTTTTTCACCCTTGTTAAAACTGGGTCTGATGAATATGCTTGTAGACAATGGTATACAAGAGAAAATTCCTGGGAGAGAAACTTCTTATCTAAATTATTATATTAGTTAGAGTGGACTCCATAAGGGACCAAAGAGCAAGGGTTTATAGGGAGCTCAGGAGCCCTAAGTTGAATAGTCTTTAGTTAGGGCCCAAAAATCAGCAGAAGGAAACACTCATCAACACTTCCAACCCTGTATGGTGTGGTTGGACCTCTTGAAGGCCCAACTAGTGAAGTGCCAGTAGTTCCCAGTGTGATCTATCCAACAATCCATGCCCCATGTCCATGTCCATTTCTTCTCACCTTAAACCCTGAAGGTTGCAGCCTCTTAGGTTCCCACTTAAAGACTTACCAGTCAGGCTCAGAAGAAGCTCAGAGTGGGGCCCCAGACCTGTGAACCCTAAATCCTACTGCCAACTTCATTAATCCTTTCCAGGAGGACCAGTTCTCAAAGGTATTAGAAACCATTATGTAGAGCAGGGCTTCCTAAACTTCAGTGGACCCCGAAATCACCCAGGGATTTTGCTTTAATGCAGACACTGATTCAATAGGTTTGGGGCAATTCTGACCAGCTCCCAGATGATACCAATGCTGTTTGTCTGGTTATCACCCAATATAAGAGGCAGGAATCCAGTTGTGTTTCCCAACTCCCAATTAGAATCACCCAGGAAGCTTGAAATAATGTCAATGTCCAAACCCCACCCAGGGAACCGACTCAGGGTGGAATGTGAATACCACTATTTTCTAAAACATCCCCAGATTATTTGAATATAGGGCCAGATTTGAGAACCACTGGTCTATAACTGTGTCTGACAGTGCCATGGTTATTCTGTCTATTATTTGAGAAATCATCTTTTATACACGTATCATATCATCCATTCATGAAGAGTCTCTTCTAAACCTCTGAACAAGTCCTACTTTGCCTCCAGACTTCATCTGACTTCCCCTCCCACCCCCATATCACTGTTTGAGCACTCTGCACAATTATTATTTCTGTTTTCCAGATGTGAATATTGTGGCTCAGAGAGGCACAGTAACTTGCGCAAGGTCATAAGTGGTAGAACTAGGATCTGAACCCAGGCCTGTCTGACTCCAAAGTCCATCTTCTCACCGGCTACTTTCTGTTGTTATCCCCTCTTCAGGTTTTGTCAGTCCTGACAGAGACCATCAATGCCTCAGTGACATGGTTTTCCTGTGCTCAGGGGGCTAACACTCCTTTTTTGATGGTAGACTCTAAGGATTGGCCAAGACTATATGTAAAGGTGCTTCGGATGCTGTTATGGGTTTTAAGGGGGTGTGTAATGATTAGTGGGGGACATCCTGCCAATCATTTGAGTGTTCATGTCTCCATTGTCAGGTTCGCCTGGAGTGGCCCACAGACTTAGCCATCAACCCGATGGACAACTCTCTTTATGTCCTTGACAACAATGTAGTCCTGCAAATCTCTGAAAATCACCAGGTACGCATTGTCGCTGGGAGGCCCATGCACTGCCAGGTTCCTGGCATCGACCACTTCCTGCTGAGCAAGGTGGCCATCCATGCAACCCTGGAGTCAGCCACTGCTTTGGCTGTTTCACACAACAGGGTCCTATATATTGCTGAGACTGATGAGAAAAAGATCAACCACATCAGGCAGGTCACCACTAGTGGAGAGATCTCCCTAGTTGCAGGGGCCCCCAGTGGCTGTGACTGTAAAAACGATGCCAACTGTGATTGCTTCTCTGGAGACGATGGTTACGCCAAGGATGCAAAGCTGAACACCCCGTCTTCCTTGGCTGTGTGTGCTGATGGGGAGCTCTATGTGGCTGACCTTGGGAATATTCGAATTCGGTTCATCAGGAAGAACAAGCCTTTCCTCAACACCCAGAACATGTATGAGCTGTCCTCCCCCATTGACCAGGAGCTCTACCTGTTTGATACCAGTGGCAAGCATCTGTATACCAAAAGCCTGCCCACAGGAGACTACCTGTACAACTTCACCTACACTGGGGATGGTGACATCACTCTCATCACAGACAACAACGGCAACATGGTTAACATACGCCGAGATTCTACTGGGATGCCTCTCTGGTTGGTGGTCCCAGATGGCCAGGTATACTGGGTGACCATGGGTACCAACAGTGCACTCAAAAGTGTGACCACACAAGGACACGAGCTGGCCATGATGACATACCATGGCAACTCTGGCCTTCTGGCAACCAAAAGCAATGAAAATGGATGGACAACCTTTTATGAGTAAGTATCCAGCTGCTGCCATTTGATGGCTGTTTCATTAGGTGCATTGCAGGTTAGAGATGAAGTGTTCATTCTTGAATGTATTTCATTTTTAATTCAGGACTTGGGATGCAAACCATTACCTTTAATATGCTCTCATGTTCATATTCTAGATGATTTCTCCTGAGAAGGAAATTTGTGTAGTGGAGAAGCTACAAGCTTTGGAATCAGAGAATTTGGGCTTCCATCCTAGCTGCACCATGGATTTCATTTTTCTGGGCTTTAGTTCTACATCTATAAAATGCTCATGGTGAACATAGTACAGGGAGATGATATAGATGAAAAGTCCTTGATAAACTCCTTGCCTCTCCAGATGACCACTGTTCAGAAACATGGTAGTGGGAGAAGGAACAATTCCATATAGGTGAATTTTTTTTGCATAATTGGAGCTCACATCTTTAAGTACCAAATTTTTTTTTTAATTTTTACCATTTTAGATGACCTTGTTATGAGGTACATTACCTGCCTCCTTTCTGAAACACGTGACACAGATCTAACATAACCTTTCTATTTATGAGTCAGGGTTGTTAATGAGGAGAGCAACAATGGCATATTATGCTGTTGTAGGAAAGAGCTTCTGTGGGGAGACAAGGATGCAGAACCCTTTGCCCTGCCTAAAGTAATGCTCAACTACTCTTTTCTTGGCCCCTCCATGGGGAGTTACTGTGTCCCCATTTGTTTTCAGTCACAGTGCTCACCTCATCTAGCTACAACCCTACTTCCCCCCATACAGGGCTTCTTAAGTGGTGTGGTCAGAGAAGCAGAAGTTCAGCTTATTACAATCCCAGCCAAAATTAAATAGACGTTATGAAGTGTTTCCCTATGAGGTATTTTAATGAAGGGATTTTGTAACATCTCTTTTTCTAGTTAGATTTTTTTTAAGCTTTTATTTGTTTTTCCCCAAGATGTTAGCCATGTTCCAGAGAACTGAGACTGCTGAAAGTGTCACCATTAGACATGTGTGCAGGGGATGGGGAAGGACCTAGTCTTGTTGACCATCAAAAGTGGGCCAGGAACTGCATTGTCATTGCAGCCTCCCTTCACAGCAGCTGGGATTTGGGCAGATATTATCTGCTTTATGGAAGTAAAAGCTGAGGCTTGGACAAGCCCATTTGCCCGCTGTTACATAGTGAGAACACGACAGAACAGGGATTGCAGCCCAAATCTGTCTGAGGCCAAAGCTCTTGCTCTTTCATTTCTGCCCTACTGCCCTCCCCCACTCCACCCCCCTTAAGGTTGTTAATCCCAAATGCACTTGAATCCTTGAACCCTACATTCTTCTCAAAGTGGATCAAGCATCAGTTTCTCACAATCTTGAAACTCAAAGGAAAAGGACCTATAATTGATTTTAAATATAACTTACACCAAAAAATGTCACAGCAGTTTGTACAAAGTTCACTAACTAAATTCCTTTCTCCAAACAAGGACCTTGCTAATTGCAAAGAAAAGACAAAGATCCAGGAAAACAGCAATTATCTTGATTAACTCATTGAAATGGAAATACGCTAAATAATTCAATTTTCCCCATTGCCCATGGAAATCTCATACATTATTTAGCCAATACAGGGATTTCTTTGTCAGAGCGAGTCTGTACACTTAATTAGTTCCCAAGGTCACTCCCTCAGATCCCAAACTGAATGCCTGCACATCACTGCCACTGTTACTCTTCACCACCCTGAAATCTAAAACCATTTCCTACACCTCTACCAGACAGGGTCCCTTCCTCTCTTTCCCTGATGAAATCTACAGCCATGTTTGATATTTTAGGAAGAAGGAAAAGTTATTACAATTGCTTTTTATAAAATAGCATTTGAAATTCCAAAGAATCCACTTTATAGGAGTACACAAGAAAAGCACTGATCCTTCTTGACACAAACCAGAAGTGGAAGATAAAAGCCATACAAATAAAAAAAAGAAAGAATGAAAGAAAACTCACTTTTTTGAGATCCCTCTGTATGCCAGGCTCTTTCCCATTTCATAGCATCTATGAGATGGTAAATCATAAGCCTGATACAGATTAATTACCTTGGGTCTCATGGTAGATCATTTTTCAGAGAGCAGGAAATTATCTTCCACATTTTTACATAAGAATATGCTAAAGCACAGAGAGATTAAGGAACAAGCTTAAAAATCACATAGTGGGTGTAGAGCACAACTGGAACACAAGTCCATGTTCCTCCAACTGCACTGGCCTGGTTCACCTGTGTTCTTTGTGACTTATTGGTATGATAGAGATCTAAATAGTGTCTATTCTATAAGAACAGCCTGAGGTTCAAAATTTCCGTGAGATAAAATATGAAAAGCTCCATAAAATGACAGTGGCTGCCATTATTATTATTATTATTATTATTATTATTATTATTATTATTATTATTTCAAGCAATATGTGGCAGTAGCAGTAATTATAGAAATGTTATTTGGACATGAAACATATTAGCCAGGAGCAGTTTGTAAGTAAACTAATCAGAGGAACAGATCAAAGTTTTAATAGGAGTAGGAATCAAAAGAGCAGACTCAAATGTCAAGTAGAACATATTAAGGTGTGAACTAGGAAAGAGGTCAGGTCCCTGAGGATATCCTAAATGGGCTGGAAAATGGCATGCTGAGTGGGCCAAGTAAAGTGGATCTGTTCTGGAAACAAAGCAAGGGAGCCAGGCACCTATCTTCACTGAACATTAGCCATGTGACTCAGGCAGGCTAGCTGGCCTCCAGGCCCATGTCTCAACCAAACAAACAAACAAAAATCCCTACCTTACCCCATTTATGGGCCATTCCGAGGATTAAAAACTAAATTAATACTGAGAGGAAAAAAATACTTAACAAGCTATTAAGCTTCCTAGAAGGAAAGGTGTACGGTTGTTTATTGTCAAGGTGTTTCTTTTTCTTTTTTTTTCTATTTATTTATTTATTTTAATTAGGTATATCTGACAGCAGAATGCATTTCAATTCATTGTACACAATTGCAGCACAACTTTACATTTCTATGGTTGTACATGATGTAGCATCACACCATATTGTGTTGTGGTGTTTCTTAACAAGGATTTGAACAGGTTTTACCAATGGACCATTTGCTCTAGTGAAATTTTTCCTTTTAGCTCCATGAGGCACCTTTGTGGATTCAAATTCAAATGTTCTAAAAAATTAAAAAAAAAATCCATCCAGGCCTTCCTGTGACATGGGCTATTACTGAAACAAGTTTAAGTTGGCTTTATCGATCTTCCTAGCAGATTAAATAATACATCTAACATAAACATCACACACTTTAGAGCAACTTGGAGTTCACAGCTCTGGAGATTCAAGGTTACTTTCCTTCCCTGAGCCCACAGGTCTGCTGGTAAAAACCTCCAAGGAGTCTGCAATAGGGACTTCATCTCTAGGGAGGGCCATCAATGCTGTCAGACTTGGCATATGGTCAGAAAACAAGAAAATGTAAGAAAATGTCCAGTAGCATGAGGCTCCTTCCAAAATTAAGGGCTGGAGATGTAGCTCAGTGGTAGAGTGCTTTCCTAGCCTATGTGAGGCTCCAGATTCAATCCCCAGCACCACAAAATAAGTAAATAAACAAAATTGACTTCCTGGGTGGGCATGAAAAACCAACTTCCCTAAATTTCAGAGCAGGAAGTGACTATGGTCTCCCACAATGCCTGACGACAGCTCCTGTTATAGGTATGTTTCCTTTAGCTATTGTGAGAACCTTACTAATTTATCTCTGTGTCAAGCTTAGGGCTTGCCACCTTGAAAATGATTCACTAAATATTTTATAAATGAAACATAAATTCAAGAGGGAAGGGAGATAAAGAAAGGGAGGAAAATATGCTGTAGTGAGAAGAATGCTGGATTCAAATCCCAGTTCTGACATTATCAGTATTCCTGGAAGGACACAGAATTCAACTCAAAGAGTTCAAATCAACAGATTGGGCTTCTTTTTTTAATATTTATTTATTAGGTGTAGATGGACACAACGCAATGCCTTTATTTTTATGTGGTGCTGAGAACTGAACCCAGGTCCCGCCCACGCTAGGCGAGTGCTCTACCGCTGAGCCACAATTCCAGCCCCCAGATTGGGCTTCTTGATTTTGCTTGGGGGATATGAGAGCTAGAAAGAGCATCATTCCCAATCTTATAACAAAAGTAAGCCTGACAACAGGCAAATTCATGGATTTTCCTTGAACTCCTCAGAGGTAATAGAGCAACAGACTAGCCCAGATTCAAGGAGGGACAGACACCTGCAGAGAGAGACAGGATATGAACTTAGCTTCCCTGGAGTGGATGCAACTGGAACTAGTAGGAGGAGCTCACTAGGATGGCCACCGTATTTCTGAAGGCCAAGTGTGTATGGGCAAGAGAGTATCAAGCCCTGGGAACTGAAATGGAAGGAGTCCACATCCTCTTCAGGAGTTTTCCGGCCCCCCCCCCCCGCCCACCACCAGTAGATTGAAGAAAGATCTCAGAAAGAGACCTTTTTGCTAGACCTGGGGAGGTGTGGAGCAATCGCTGAGGAGAAGAGCACAAATAGCTGCCTGCTCCACCCAGACCCCTATCACCCTGCATCCCCTGAGGAGCAAAAGCCTTCACCTGTGAAGAGAGAGCCAGTCACTCTCCCACTTAGACACAGGTGGAGACCCATCAGCTGAATGAGAGAAGAAAAGCAGAAAAAGTATGTAGTGCAGGAGAAGAGCAGGAATCTGTAAGAGCCCCAAACTGCCGCCTGAGAAGGGGTGGGAGCACTTAGGTGGAGACAGTCCCCAGGGTCAGGGGCACACATACCTAAGGCTGAGTCCTCCTCAGGACAATAGAGAACTCGCCCACCATCACCTCCTACTGATTAAAAAGCTGAAAGCAACAGTGCAGAGCAAAGCATTGCTGCAAAAAGGATGGAAAGCGGGTAGAGCATGGAAGGAGACCCTCTGATTTGTGGCACAAAGGACCTAATGCTAAGGATGGAGTGGAAATTGATGCCAAGAGAAAAACAGTTGACAGATCAGTTTCTCACCCTAAGCACAAAAAATTGCTAAAAGAACTTAAAGACTATGATGCACTGAGGCAACCACAGAAACCAGGAACTTCTAAGCCAGCCCAAATCCTAACTAGATTAACTCACAACCCCTCCCTGAAGTCCTAGCAGAAGTAAACTCATTTCCAAACACAAGCCATCAATCTCAGTCTCTACCATGCCACACGAGGTGTCACATTTTCAACTGAACACGGGTAGGAGAAGAAAAAGCAAAAAGGAATCATTAGAGCCATATTCTGATATGACACAGATGTTGAAACCATTGTTCACAGAATTTAAAATAACTGTAATTGTATCAAAAGCTCTTGTGAAAAAAGGTGAACAGTTTCCAAGATCAGATGGATGATTTCAGCAAGAAGATAGAAACCCTAAGAAAAAATCAGATGGAAATGCTAGAAATGAGAAACACAACTACAGAGATGAAGAATGCCTTTGACCGGCTCGTTGCTCCTGATGACACAGCATGACACAGTTGCGGAAGAAAGACAGGCCAGTAGAAATTACCCAAATGAAAACATAGGAGAAAAAGAGAGCAAAAGAATACTTCAAACCCTGTGGGACAACATCAAATGATCTAGTACGCACATAACAAGAATTCTAGGAGAGGAGTTGAAAAACAGGCAGAGGAATATTTGAGGAAATAATGGCCAAGAATTATTCATAATTAATAATGAACCACAGATCCAAAAAGCTCAAAAAATACCAAGTAAAATAAATACACACATACACACACACACACACACACACACACACTTTTCTAAACATATCATATTCAAACTGTTGAATGCAAAAGAAAAACTCTTGAAAGCATCCAGAAAAAAAGAACAAACAAAAATTACAGCAGACTTCTCATCAGAAAACACACACACTAGAAGACAGAGTTCAGAAAGAAAAAAAAAATTTCCACTCAGATATGATATGCAACATCGATGAGAGACAGACCTGCACTGGAAGGGTGGACTACACCTTTCAAATGAAAATATGTTTTAGAGGTACAGACAGGGATAAGGGGACCAAGAAAAGATGCTGAGGCACCCAAGCACTAAAAACACAACAGCCATTACCAAGCCTCAGGCTGAAGGTCAAGGTGGTGGGGGGAGCAGGTAGAATATTGTTACTGAAGCCCCGTGGGAAGGAGAATGCACCTGGTAGAAGCTGTTATCATAGATGGATGCAGCTATTCCTGGAAATATGGCAGTGAAGGAGAGAATGAGGAAAAGCTGGTTCTGACCTCCAGTGTCTTATCAGTGCTGGCCATAGACTTAGCTTAAGCAGACTTGAGTCAGCCCAGGTACTCAGTGATGCAGTGTGCAGGGGTCAGCCTCTCTGGGCACAGAGAAGGGCAGAGAATGATTGGGGAGAGCATGCAGAATAACCAACATAGAGACTGAGTGGCTCTGCAACATGTTAGACGTAAGGATCAGAGCCAATCCTGGATCCCAGGTAAACCTGAACCCAACATACTTTCCAGCACATGTTAAGCCATCAGTGAGAGACAGACCTACACTGGGAGAGCGAACTACATCTTGGGAATCCTGAAGGCTAGAATTCATTGTTGGGACTTCATTTTATAGGAAATAGTGAGTACAAGTTTTTACTGCAGAAGCCAGTAAGTGCCCTGGCTCTGACCTGATTTTTGAGTGGACAATGATGTAGTGATGCCATTCATTACAGTGACTGAGGCCAAGGGAACTATAGGAGTGCATGGACCGTGAACTCTAATTATTCATAGATGACACAGTGTCCGTTCCCGTTGTTGGTGTTGATGCTGGTGTTTGGAACAGTCACAGATGAAAGTCGTAATACTCAGATCTTTTTTTTCTGAACAAAAAGTTAAAATCATCAACAGTTTAGTATCAGAGAGGAAATTTGGCATTTTCCTCGCTAGCTGCACATAGTAAGTGGCTCGGGATGAAGTATCAAGTGTGAAGAAGAAGGCCTTACAGTGTGTGAAGATACCCTTTAGCAGTCCTCTTCTGAGAACCAAGTTCACAGCAACTCGATGAATCTTTTATGTGTTTTCTTTCACTGTGCTCTAGAGATGCTTTGGGAAAACGGAGTGAAGAAAAGTCAGTGGAATGAAATAATGGAAAGCCAATCATTGGGCCATCTCTATCCTCCCTCCAAGAGGGGGCCTGGCATCGCTGCAAAAGTCAACTGCAGCAGTAGCCAAGCGAAGCATCTTGAAGGGAAAACTGTCAGTCTTCTTGACCCACTTGGGACTTCCAAACAGAATTTTTTCCTTAACACAGTGATGAATACAAAGGTTTTGATTTGAAACAGCATCATTATTATGGAAAGCTTGATGAAAGAACAAACTCTTGAAGGTCAAATAGACCTGACTTTGAATCTATATTCTTTAACTAGCTGTGTCATTTTAAGCAAGTTACTTATCTTCTCTGAGTCTAATCATCACCATTTGTGAAATGGTGATAATAATCCCTACCTCGAGATGATTACAAGCATGATGCTTGGTACCTAAAAGATACTCTGAATCTTTGTGAACTTTCGCTTCCTCACACAGGGAATGGAGGGAGTAGTAAACTCTTAATTGCTTTCAATCCATGTCTTCAATAATCAACAATAGTACCTACCATCTTCCTATGTATTTATTCACCCACTCAATAAATATTACTGAGTACCTTCTATATGCTGGGTAATTGTCTAGGCACTGAGAATATAGACAAGGTCCCTATCCCCCATGGAGCTTATCTTCCAGTAGGAGGAGACAGATAACAAGCAACTAAACAAGATAATAAGTACAATGAAGACAATATAGTAAGATAACATGATAGAGATGGGGGACCTGTCTATTTCAGAAATGGTAGTCAGGGAAGGCCCCATTTGAACTGAAACTTGAATGGTGGAACTGGCCACACCTGTGTGGAAGAGCATTCCCTGCAAAGTGACAGTCAGTGTAAGCACCAATAGCATGGATTGAGCTTGGCATATTTGGGGAACAGCATCAGGGGCAGTGAATTACAGAGGTACAGAAGAATAAAGGTCACGGGGAAGTCAGAAGGAGAGGCTGTAAGGAGTCAAGTCATTAACATTGTTAAATGCGTGTCTAGCACTCAGAGTTCTGGCTACAATAGTAACCAATTGAAGTGCCTGCTTCAGGGAGTTGACATTCCAATGAGGACAGTCCCCTGGGGTCCTGAAGGCCCTGGTAAGAATTTACATACATTTTAAATATGTTACCTCTTTTGGTCTTCTCTGGGTCTCTATGAGCTAGAAGTTATTATCCTCATGTATAGAAGAAGAAACAAAAGGCTCACTGAGGTTATGCTGCATTATGTAACCTGCCCAAAATGTGGTAATTTGTGGTGGGGGTTTGAGGCAGGTGGGAAACAGAACTGCACGCTCATCCTCCAGGGTCACATTGCTAGCAAGTGTGGAGCCAGGATTCAAGGCATAGACTGTCTGGCTCCAAAGACTTCATGCCAGCCATTCCTTCCATTTCTCATGGAGAGAAAGAAAACTTGTCAATGCTTTTTGGGTTCCCATAATTAAAGCCATGATGGTCATAAACAAGCCATTGTCCAGATGTCACCCAATCATAGGACTAGGACTTAAGGCAACCACTCAGAGTCTGGAGTTCTGTGTACTCCCCCTTCCAGGCCCCTGCACCTGTTTGAGCAGCTTTGCAGCAGAGCAGAAAGGGTTCTGTAAGAGCAACCCTCAGGGCAAAGGTGTTCAGGGTCTGTAGAATGGGCAGCTCCAATTCTTCCCATGCAGAGTCAGAAGAAACTGCTCTGATGGGATAATCATAGGTATTGATCAAGCAGCAGAGAGATCCAGTGGCATTTCTCAAACTTTGAAAGGTAGTGAAATGAATGAATAGGAGAGAAAGTTTTATAAATTGGTTGTTCTATTTGATGTTCATTTAATTAAGACATTCAGTCCTTCTAATGGAAAATGCAAGGAGTGGAAATTACGGGTTTTGGGCTGTCTCATATAAAATGAAAACCAGATCTTGAAGGCATGGGGTCTTTTTGCTGTATCTTCTTCGGGCTCAATTTAATTATGCATTACAGGATACCTTCAATAATAATTACAGTTGTCTGCCTTGATACAAAACCTCTTTCTGTCTTGAGACTAAAACTCTGGGGAGATACCTAGGGAGAGGGCCATAGTATCTTTTATCAAGAGCAGCTTCTTCCATGTGTGCCTTCAGCAGATGTTTATCAGGTGTCTACATGTGTCCAGTTTCTGTCATGTCATACAGCAGGTAGAGTGTGAATAAGTCATGGCCTGTTCTCTCCTACAGAGCAAGAACGAGAGGCCTTGCATGTTCGATCCTGCATTCCTTGAGTTGCTCAGCCAGCATTCCCTGCCTGTCTTCCCTATGCCTGACTCAATTCTGCTGAAGCAGGGATGAACTGGGAGTAGGTCCTCCTGGGTCACAGTGCTGACAGGTGGCAGAATCCAAGTGGTGTGACACCAGATTCCCAGCCTAGTAATCGAACTCCATAAACCATTCCTGACCTCGACAACTCACAATCCCAAGAGGGAAATGCCTTGTACATCAGCATCCCAGCACAAGAGAAGCATCCTAGGAAAAGCTCCTCACAATACTTCCAGGGGGTAGGCAGGGCTGGGGTATCCTCTCCACTATGTGAATTGGGAAAGGAAAACTCAAATGGTAAATCATCTTCCTCCAGTTAGATGTCAACAGGTGACCAAGACTTGAGCAAGGAGAGGAGGGAAACAGAGGACTGTATCTGATTGAAAAGGAAAGCAGAACACATAAAACCAAGGCATGAGGTAGAACATTCCAGCTATAGCACCGTCATATTTTTGTTACTCAGTGCTACCCCTTGGTTTCCAGGTATGACAGCTTTGGCCGCTTGACAAATGTGACCTTCCCTACGGGCCAGGTGAGCAGTTTTCGAAGTGACACAGACAGCTCGGTGCATGTCCTGGTAGAGACCTCCAGCAAGGATGATGTCACCATAACCAACAACCTGTCTGCCTCAGGTGCCTTTTACACACTGCTGCAAGGTAAGCCAAGCAAGTCCGGGAGCCTTTGGGACACAGGGGGCCTTTGAGAGAAGATCCCTTCGTCAGAAGAATGAGGCTAGAAATGTTGCTTCAGGAGCCGCCCAAGAACAGCAAAGAATTATGATTTGTTTCTCTCCCTATTGCCACCTCATTTGCAAAACACATAAGCCGGAGTCCTGTAAATTCTCTCCCAGAAGCTTCAGAGTAATATTTCATTGTCCCATCCCATTATCATCAGAACAAGGGGGAGAGAATCCATTAGCTGCTAATCCAGGTGACCTCACCATTCTGCTATCTTAATGGCTTTCAGATTAAAAGACTTACACTCACTCTGATGCAGGCTAGGACAAAGGACAAGAATAATTACATCTAATTATGAAGGGGATTTAGTCATGGAGAAGTCCTTCCTGAAGCCCATGTGAGGTTTGTACCTCTGCTAGGATTCCATAGAAAAGAGGCTTCTTCTCTGCATCTGTCAGATCCCCCCTGAGACAGATTGGTCTTTTAGTTTCAGGCAAATCTCATGGTGGGACTCTGCTGTTAGTTGTCTTGCCTCAACTGTTCTCATGGGATGCAGTGGCCCAGGGTGTGCTTGAAGTTTTATTGGATTTTGTAAGCATGAAAGGAAAAAAATAATAATCCCTAAAGAGCCCTGCCTGACTCTTTCCCACCCTCTGATAGCTCTTTCTTACCCCCAAAGGCTTTGCCACAAAGCAGTAGAAGGAGCTTTGGGCTGAAAATCAGGCCAAGTTCTAGTTCTGACTCTGCCACTATATCACCCACCATATTCCTCAGTTTTATTCTCCAGGAAAAGAAAGCAAGTTGAAGCTGTGTTGAGTGATGTGAGGCAGGACAGGGGTTGGGGGGAACCTGGGGCTCCTGTGCCCACTGTGCCAAATCCCACCATGTGAACTGGAAGGAGTCAATCTTCTCTGAGCCTCAGTTTCTGGGTGTGGAAAATGGGGCTGCATTATACTACCTGCCTCATTGGCTGCTCAGATGATCTCTTTAGATGATATTTGTAAAGTAACTAGCATGGGCCAGGCACAGAGTATTGCTCAGTAAATACTTGTTGGGTTAATTGAGTAATTAATTAATTAGCAAGTAGCTTGAGTTACCATAAAAGAATAAATGTATATTTGTATAACAGCTTTTATTCGCAAAGGTAGTCCTTCACTTTTCAAAGAGATAGAGGAAAAATAGTGGTACTCAGAGAGAGAAAGCAAGCCCTGGCATTTCTTCCCCACCTTTAATAGTGGGTTGAGACACCCTGAGAATTTATCCCCTGGCAGGGTTACTGCCAGCAGAAGGTACCAGCTCCCAACCAGCCAGGGTCATGCCTGACCCAGAGTGGCAGGGCCAATGAGTACTCCAGACATGGTCCTTCAAGTCTGTTTTCTTCCCAGTGGCCAAGAATTGTATCGTCCATCCACTGCATCTTGCTACACCTACTTTGAGCATTTTCTTCCCCAAAGATTAAATCAGCCTTTTTATATTTAGGCAACTTTTAAAAATTCAAAAGTGCCATATCCCTCAATTTTAAAATGTACCATCGTTTTAATAGTAGTTTTTCAGGCAAAGGATAAAAAGGACACACTGCTTAAAATACATAGCTGGACTGTAAGACACATTCCAATTTCAGAACATTGAGATGTGAAAAGGAAAAGTGCATCCTGGGATCCAGGAAAATACAGTACCTGTTTCCCCCTTTTGTACCTCTGCCAAGCTCCCTTTCCTTCTTGCACACCAGGCTCAGATGCTCAGCTTCACATTCGCCTCAGTAGAGTCCTTGTGAAAAACCCTTTCTGTTTCATCCTGTCTGAGCCATGGGAAGTAATAAGAAGCAGCTACTAATGAGCAGTGGCCTTGGGAAGTCACAGCCTGCATTAAGTGAGGTCATGTGACATGGGCCTCTGCAGATGCTTGGTCCATCCAAAGTCCCTGGTAATGGACATATGTGGATGCAGAAAGAAGCAGCTTTAAAAAGATAAATTGACAGGTTTTTTCACTCTTCAGAGGGAGTAAAATACAGATTGCCAGTGAATGATGCATAGCAACTTTGGGGCAGATTTTAGAATTCATATGTGCAAGGGGAAAAGTGTAGAAAGATAAAACAGGGAGGGAGTTTAAGAGAGGGGGACCAATTTGATGCCATTCTAGCAGAGAAGATTTGGTGAGGGTTTCCCATGAAAACTATACCCTTGGGACTTGACATAACCTGCATCATACCTAATCAAGCAAATATTTGCTGATTATAAAAGTAGAGCAATAAAGATACCTAACATTTTTGGAGCACTTATCAACTATAAAAGTATTATTTTTAGCATTTTATATTCATAGTCTTTTTTAATCCTGATAATAAGCTGATTAGGCAGGTCTTATTAATATCTTCATTATCCAAATGAAGTCAATGAGTAGTTAAGCAGCCTGTCCTAAGTCACACACCTGAAAGAGTATTTGGACTTGGATACATAGGCTCCTTCACCCATTCTCTTGGCCACTAAAGACAAGAAAGAGAGCTTTTATTATTTTTTGTTTTTGTTTTTATTTTTATTGTTTTTAAGGAAGAGCTATTGAACAGCACTAGAAAGTTCACTATTACAGCTGTGTGAAATGGTGGGGGCAGAATGCATGTGATGGTGACCACCTCAGTGCCACACACAGTAAACTAGAAATAGCCAACATTTACATAGTACCACCTGCCAGGTCCTGTCCTTAGCTCCTTGTATTCATCTCGCTTCACTCTCAGAGCATCCCTGTGAAACAAGGGCACAGTTATTACCCCTATCTTACAGTGAAGCAACAGAGGCACACCAAGCCACGCATGTGGCCACGGTCTCACAGCAAGAACATGACAGAGCTGGAACCCAAGCCTATACTCTTTCTGGGCGATGGTGCTCAGTGAGCACTTAGACATTGGGGAGTGTGTTCATTGCAGGATGGTGAACCCTGCACCCCTCAGCTGTGAGCCACTGATGAGGCCCACATAGAGGCTGAGAAGTGTACAGGAGGGGAAGGCATTCCTCTGACCAGAGGAACAGGGGGCATCTTGGAAGAAATGACATATGAGCAGAGCCCTGCAGGAAGGACTTGGGATAGCTTCCTCTAAAGACAGCAGAAACACAAGGAAGGACAAAGGAGTGAAATTCCCACACAAGCCCAGAGATACTGTTTCCATTTACAGAGGAGAACTCATGGTGCATTTTAAAGACGAAGTTTACCTTTTTCTCCAGAAGTTTCTTTAGCTAAGGAGCCAAATTAAAATGTTTTAATTAGATTTAAATTTTCTAATCAGAGCTATTTTAAAACCATTGTCGTAACAATTTAAAATGTGTATGTATGCAACATTCTGTCAGTGATTTTAGTATTATTTTTTACATTATTATAAAGAACACTTTTATCCTAGGGTATATCAAAAGACTTAAAAATGTTCTAGTAATCCTACTTTTAGGAACCTATTTTGATTAATCCAAAATGGAAATTTTGGATTCTGATTTATCCAAAGAAAAACATTTTAATTGAAATATAATGACATACCTCAAATTTATCCTTTTTTATTAATATGCTGAAGCCTTCAATCTTTTATTTATTTATCTTTATGGGGTACAGGGATTAAACAGATGGCCTTGAGCATTCTAGGCAGGTGTTCTACCACTAAGCTATGCCCCCAGCCCCAAAGTTCACTCTTGCTAATAAAAGCAATTCAATGGCTTTTATCATATTTACAAAGTTGTACTGCCATCACCAATATCTAATTCTGGAACATTTTTAACACCTCAAAAAAGAAATCTCATACCTATTAGCAATCTCTTCTGCCCTGGCAACCATTAATCAACTTACTTTCTGTCTCTCTGGATTCACCTACTCTAGACATTTCCTATACATGAATTCATACATTTGGGTGCAATGTGGCACATGCCTATAATCCCAGTGACTCAGGAGGCTGAGACAAGAGGATCCCAAATTGAAGGCCAGCTTCATCAACTTAGCAAGACTTTATCTCAAAATAAAAAATAGAAAGGGCTGGGGTTGTATCTCAGTGGTAGAGCACTCCTGGGTTCAATCCCTAGTACCAATTAGAAAGTAAGTGAAAAAATATGTGGTCTCATACAACATGTGGCCTTCTGTATCTTCTTTCGTTTAGCATAATATTTGAAATATATTTATTTACACTGTCCAGTAATTGTGAAAAACTGGAAACACACTGAATACCTATTTGGGGCATGGTTAGATAAAGTATAGTACTTCCATATAATGGAATACTTTATAGTCATTAAGAAAAATGTTTATAAAAATATTCATGGGTATGATATAATGCAGTGATGAGTCCAAAATTCCACAATTATTTAAAATTTTAAGTGTATTGGGAAATACCCTGAAATCTACAAATATGCAAAATATTTCTAATGCTGTTATTTGAGTACTGAGATTATGGATATTCTTGTCCATGTATTTTCCCAGTTTTCTTCAGTATCACATTTTACTCCTATGGCTGGGGGAATGCTCACCTCCATCTCCATCCCCAGCCCTCCTGAGCACCTGTGTTTTCCTCTCCTTCAGACCAAGTCCGGAACAGCTACTACATCGGGGCCGATGGCTCTCTGTGACTGCTGCTGGCCAACGGCATGAAGGTGGCACTGCAGACTGAGCCCCACCTGCTCGCTGGTACTGTCAAACCCACGGTGGGCAAAAGGAATGACACGCTGCCCATCGACAATGGCCTCAACCTGGTAGAGTGGCGGCAGCGCAAGGAGCAGGCTCGAGGCCAGGTTACCGTCTTCGGGCGCCGGCTGCGGGTGAGCAAGGCCTTGGAGGCCACTGCACAAGAGTGCATGCTGGGAGAGGATGAGGAGACTCGAAGAATCGGGTCTGTTCTCAAAACTCTCTCTGAGACCTTAGATTCCTCACCTGCAGAGGGAGGTTCTAAAGTAGGTACCACGTGTCATGAGAGGCTCCTGTGTGGTCTTTTCAGCTTTAACTTATGTAAGGATCTATGGCTTTGGAGTTATGTAGGAGGCGAATTTCCAGCTTATTGCTCCAAGTGAACTTGGGTTTGTCAGTCGTCTTAGAGCTTCAATTTTCTTCTCCATAAAAGGAGGAAGATAAAACCGATTTTACAAGTTGCTACAAGGATTAGAGGTAACGTGTGAAGTGTCTGATTTAGACGAGGTGGTCAAGGATAGCTGCTCTTCTTGTCAGTGCTATTATTGTAATTGTCAGTACTGTTGCTAATGTGTCCCAAAATTCTTTGTATCTCTTTGGAACCTAAGCCATGGTCTCTTTCCAGAAAGAGTGACTGTTCCTAAATGACCAAAATGACCTCTGTCACTGCAGGGAACTGGCTTTGTGCTATGGCATATCAGAGCACCTTGCAGGGTGTGGATGCCCTGATTCAGTGCCTGTCTGCTCACCTCCCATGAGTAGAGTGTGGCTGTGGCCTGGGGGGTCACAGCCCAGCAGTATTTTCCTCCAGGTTCACAAAGGAAAGAACAGGCAGAGTCAGAGCTGGTGACCTAGGCCTGGCTTTCCATCCAGCACTTTGCAGACCACAGGTGCTCGGTAGATGTTCACTGAGCTGAAGTGAACCACAGAGTGGAGCCAGATCTTCCCAACATCCCCAAGACCAGAGAAGCCTCCTTATAGCTGCACAGCTTGGGCTCCCTTCATTCCCTGCCTTTCCTCAAAGATAGCTCACCACCTAAGTTCCTTTTTTACATGTGGGGCAACCAAGGTCCAGAGAGGGCCAGTGATTTTTCCAGAGTCACATAACTAGGCTGTGGTAAAGACGACAAAGTAGGCCCATAACAGATACCAAAATGTTAAGTGACGTCCAATATCAAAAACTAGAACCAGGCTTCCTTTGTTCCCACCAACTCAGCCCAACGCTCTGGTAACCATCTGATGTGGGAAACAGCCTCCTGCTAGTTCTCTCAGGAAGGCCTCACAGCTTTTGTTCTCAGGGGTCCACCACCATCTGTGGCCCTCACTGAGACCCCACCAGAATTCTCAAGCAGCCCTTCCTGCACATCTGAGGCAGTGTGCAAAATGGGAAGTTAAACCCAGGTTGGCTTCCTGCTGGGCCACGTGTGTAGCCTCAGCAAATCCTCTGAGCCTCAGGTTCCTCTGCGAAACAAGACGACATATTGAAAGCACCTAGCCCAGTGCCATAGATCCCAGGTGCTCTATAAAGGGCAGCAATTAGTACTATTAGGATTTTTCTCTCCGCTGTGCGAACTGGACCAAAAGTTTCCCAGGCTTTAATTGGTCTCTCTCCCAGCCTGAGAGATGGATGGTGCTCCAGTCGGGTGGCCACATCTCGGCTTCCTCCCCAAATAAATGACCACCCACAGTGGAAGCATGTGGAATTAGAATGTTAGCCGGGTGTGCCTCCCCAAAATGGAGCTCATTTTTTATATGACTGGGAACTTTTTTAATAAAGAAAGATGTAAAATAATCTCATTGCCGCCACTGCCGAGCACAGGAAGCATTAGGTGCTCCCCAATGAGCTGCTTAATTCAATTTTATTAATTTTTGCTACAGAGGTACAACTCCCCTTCACTGGGGTCCCAGGGGGTGTCGGGGCAGCTGTGTGGGTGGCACCACCCTGGGGGCAGCCATAGGAGGCCCTTCCAAAAGGTGCCTTAACAAGGCCCCTGTCTTGTGGGTAGTGCAGCCCTGTCTCTGTGGGCCATCTCTGCAAGGAACAAGCGTCAGCCTCCAGTGCCTTTGATTTTTCACAGGAATTGTCTGCCACACTGTTTTTGCTTCTGCAATTGTGTTCGATTACCCCAGGGAAGGCAACCTTATTATAACCAGGCCATTCACCGCTAAAATCGTCGCAGTATCGTCATTATAAATCCTTATTTTCAAGGCCTTAGAACTTGAGTGGGGAGAGAGGGAGACATACACATCTCTCCTTTCTCTGAGATTGACCATGAACATTTGCTGTCATTTAATGGGAATAATCTCAATCATTTATCCAGTACCGTCTCTGTTTCTAGCATTCCACTATGTAATTTACTTAAGTTTCTCCGATCCTCACAACAACTCTGTGCTTACACAGAGGAAGAAACCAGGACACAGAGAGGGGAAGACACTTGCCCAAGGGCACACAGAAAAGCCTGTCACAAAGTTGAGGTTGGATTCTGGCCTTAATTCCTAGACCTGAGTGTGCCCTATCCCCCCACCCCACCCCCCACACACACACTTTTTTTAAACTACAGAGGACCCCAGAGAGATTTCATTTCCTCAGGCCACGTGTGCCATTGTGCATTATGTGACCTAATTATCTGCTTTCCTCTTTTTTTTTTTTTTAATTAATTTTTATTGTAGGTTGTTCAAAACATTACATAGTTTATCTGCTTTCCTCTTGAGTCTTCCTACCTGTTGAACTTAACCGGTAACTAGTGGAGAAGACAGAATATGTGCCCAAATGTCCCATGAGGCCAAGTGGCCATTAGAGGGAGCCAGCATTTTAGTACCTGGCAGGGTTTCAGGGGCAGTCAGTGCCTAAGGGCCAGATCCAAGTACAGAAATAGATCCCCAAAGTATATTTCTTTACTAAACTACGAAAAACCTGATCTCCTACCTTTGAGGGAACTCTGTATTTCTGACTCTGCAAAGAAATTAAATTGCATACTGACCCAGCAGCTCAAGTGGAAACTGTACAAGGGGCTCCTGATTCTGGGTTCAGGAGCAAAGCATTCTGAAGCTGAGACTGGACCCCAACCAGCCCAAGCCAGAGAAACTACCCTAGGCCCAAACACCCACTGCCTCCTAGGCCTCTAGAAGGAGGAAGAGGAGGGTGGGGGAGGAAATGATGATGTCTTGGGAGCTGATGGAGGTGATCACAAGCTCTGACTGTGGGCAAGGGCTGGAGAGTTCCCAGAGGCGTGGGAAGTCCAGGATCCTAAGAAGGCCAGGTTTTGCCCAGAGAACCACTGAGTGTCTATCAAAATGTCACAGTGGTGAGTCAGGTACAGACTCAGTGGTTCCCCAGCCATGAGATCTGCAGCAAATGCCTTCGCTTCTTGGGGCTTTGTTTTCATCAGTGTCAAACATAGCACAGTGTCCATCACAGAATTGATGTCTCAGGTATTTTCTTTGCTAGGCCTACTTGGTGGCTCTGTTTTAAGGAGGGAGCCAAGAGAAATCTGCCTGGTTTTTTTTTTTTTAAATATGTCCTCATTGAAAAATCACATTAGAAAATCATGTGGATCCTCTTCAGTCACAGCTGCCATGTGCTCAACATCTGCCTTGTCTGTCCTCCCATAATGCCCTGTGCAGTTGGCATTATCATTCCCATCTTTCAGATGAAACATCACAGCGCCGACAAGTGACAGAGCCAGGAATCAAACCCATGGGTGTTGACACCCACAACCTGTACTGCCTCCTCTACTCAGGAGCTTCTCAGCACAGGTGAGAGCTACATTGTCATCACACAAAATTCAGTGTCCAGGCTAATTTTCTTTATTACCCCTTCCCCAGGTTCACAACCGGAACCTCCTGTCTCTGGACTTCGACCGTGTAACACGCACAGAGAAGATCTATGATGACCACCGCAAGTTCACCCTTCGGATTCTGTATGACCAGGCAGGGAGGCCCAGCCTCTGGTCACCCAGTAGCAGGCTGAATGGCGTCAATGTAACATACTCCCCTGGGGGCCACATTGCCGGCATCCAGAGAGGCATCATGTCTGAGCGAATGGAATATGACCAGGCGGGTCGGATCACATCCAGGATCTTTGCTGATGGGAAGACATGGAGCTACACATACTTAGAGAAGGCAAGTGTCTGTCTCCCTCCACCACTGTCCTTGCCATATAAAAGGTCAATCATTATGGTTTAACCCATGGTTGGACCTCGCTTGCTGACTTCAGTGGAATAAGTGTGACCCAGGCAGTCTTCCAAACGGGAGTGGCAGGTGGGGGTCCTAGGGAAGGAAACATGAAGGTCTTGCCTGAGAGAGTGGAGGTAGGAACAGGACCAAACACTAACTGGATTTACAGAACAGAACTCATGTTTCTGACATAGGGCCAGGTTCTGCTCTGAGGTCCAGCACTTGGTGCAATTCCATCATGGAGAACCAGGCAGAAGCCTGGAGATTGAAGCTTAGGCAGGAGGATTCATTTCATCCCAGGGACTAGAAATCAGAGATGACCTAAAATCAAAAGTTGGTCCCAAAAAGAGAAAACCATTGCTTTAATGACTAGATGTGTCTAGGCCTGTTATCTGCTGACTTTTTCCTGAAAAAAAAAAAAGATTCTGAACTTCATGCTCCAATTCTGGTACTCAGATCCCCACTTTGTTTCCTGCTCTTGGTCACCTGTCCAGGACCAGACTCTGTTTCCTCTGTGGTATGTGTTCCCTGCCTGTGCTGGGTGAGCCTCTCTTGAAAGCAATGTTCTGTGTTAAGACCGAAGGAGAGAACTTGAAGGTCATCCAACAAATGGAAAAGCCAAACCCAGGGGAGGGGGAGACATACCCAAGAGCCACACATTAGATCTACTGCTAGAGGCCAGGTTCTCCCTATCACAGCCTGCCTCTGACCTGGTACCATATGAGCAATTGAGCAAAGCCTTCTGTACCCTTCTCAGACATGGTCTTGATGCTGTAGGCACAGGGGGTCCACAGAAGCTGCTCAGCCAGCAGATGACACCATGGGACTGTCTTTTAGAGAACACCTTGCTTGAGTAGGAAGGTTAATTTGAGAAGTCTGCTGCAAGGAAGCCTGTAGGGGGGCTGTTGAATTTTTTAGGCCAGTGCACCCCAACCTTCCTCACAACCCACCACACACAGAAGTGATCAGGCCTGTGCCACACCAAGGACCTGCTCACAGAAGAAAGCAAATGGCCTGAGTGTTCTGGGGCCCAGCCCTGCCAGGGCCAATGGCCAGGGAACACCTCATCACAGTACATCCATAATAACCTGTTTGCTGCATCCTACGGCGCACAGGTTGGAAGGCTCTGGTTGGGCATCACCCCACCACTTTCCTGAGCCTTGGGTACCAGATGTAGCCTTCCTCCTCCTTCTCCTCCCCTCATCTCTTCGTTTTCTTCTCCCTCTAGTCCATGGTGCTGCTTCTGCACAGTCAGAGGCAGTACATCTTCGAGTTCGACAAGAACGACTGCCTCTCCTCCGTGACAATGCCCAATGTGGCCCGGCAGACACTAGAGACCATTCGTTCAGTGGGCTACTACAGAAACATCTACCAGCCCCCTGAAGGCAATGCCTCGGTCATTCAGGACTTCACGGAGGACGGACACCTGCTCCACACCTACTACCTGGGCACCGGCCGTAGAGTGATATACAAGTACGGCAAGCTGTCGAAGCTGGCTGAGACACTGTATGACACCACCAAAGTGAGCTTCACCTATGATGAGACAGGCGGCATGCTGAAAACCATCAACCTACAGAATGAGGGCTTCACCTGCACCATCCGCTACCGTCAGATCGGGCCCCTGATCGACCGGCAGATCTTCCGCTTCACCAAGGAGGGCATGGTCAACGCCCGTTTTGATTACAACTATGACGACAGTTTCCGAGTGACCAGCATGCAGGCTGTGATCAACGAGACCCCGCTGCCCATTGATCTCTATCGCTACGATGATGTGTCAGGCAAGACAGAGCAGTTTGGGAAGTTTGGTGTCATCTACTATGACATCAACCAGATCATTACCACAGCAGTCATGACCCACACCAAGCATTTTGATGCCTATGGCAGGATGAAGGAAGTGCAGTATGAGATTTTCCGCTCGCTCATGTACTGGATGACAGTCCAGTATGACAACATGGGGCGAGTGGTGAAGAAGGAGCTGAAGGTGGGACCCTATGCCAACACTACCCGCTACTCCTATGAGTATGATGCCGACGGCCAGCTGCAGACAGTCTCCATCAATGACAAGCCACTCTGGCGCTACAGCTATGACCTCAATGGGAACCTGCACTTGCTGAGTCCTGGGAACAGTGCATGGCTAACCCCACTACGGTACGACCTTCGCGACCGCATCACCAGACTGGGTGACGTGCAATACAAGATGGATGAGGACGGCTTCCTGAGGCAGTGGGGTGGAGACATCTTTGAGTACAACTCAGCTGGCCTGCTCATCAAGGCCTACAACCGGGCTGGTGGCTGGAGCGTGAGGTACCTCTATGATGGCCTGGGCCAGCGTGTGTCCAGCAAGAGCAGCCACAGTCACCACCTACAGTTCTTCTATGCAGACCTGACCAACCCCACCAAGGTCACCCACCTCTACAACCACTCCAGCTCTGAGATCACATCCCTCTACTACGACCTGCAAGGACACCTCTTTGCCATGGAGCTGAGCAGTGGTGACGAGTTTTACATCGCTTGTGACAACATCGGGACCCCTCTTGCTGTCTTCAGTGGAACAGGCTTGATGATCAAGCAGATCCTGTACACGGCCTATGGGGAGATCTACATGGACACCAACCCCAACTTCCAGATCATCATCGGCTACCATGGAGGCCTTTATGATCCACTCACCAAGCTCGTCCACATGGGCCGATGGCATTAGGATGTGCTGGCTGGACGCTGGACTAGCCCAGACCATGAGCTGTGGAAGCACCTCAGCAGCAGCAACATCATGCCTTTTAATCTCTATATGTTTAAAAACAACAACCCCATCAGCAACTCTCAGGACATCAAGTGCTTCATGACAGGTGAGGACTGGGCTCCTTCAGAGGGTGGGACCCCCATTGCTCTGGTCAATTGGCAAGACCTAGTCTTCTTCTTCTTTTTTTTTTTTTTTTGAGAGAGAGAGAGAGAATTTTTTAAATATTTATTTATTTATTTATTTTAGTTTTCCGCGGATACAACATCTTTGTTTTTTGGTTTTTTTTAAATGTGGTGCTGAGGATCAAACCCGGGCCACACGCATGCCAGGCGAGCGCACTACCGCTTGAACCACATCCCTAGCCCCAAGACTTAGTCTTCTTAAGGAAACATTAACTTGACCTAAGGGCATCATCTCCCAAAGCATATATATTAGAAAAAACACTAGTTCAGAGAATACACTGAAAGTCAAGATTCTGGCATCAAATAAACTTGAAAGGGCCACCATTCTTAAATATATTTCATAACACTTTTCAGTTTGTGAGAGGCTCTAAGAAGTCATAGTGAAGAGAGCTATATTTGCCCAATATTTCTCAAACTTATTTGACCATGAAAACCCCTTTTTTACCATGAAATCCTAATATCTCACTGGATACTTCCCTTGGAGTGCACTTTGGGATTTTCTGATATAGAAATCAAACTGGCTCTGAGATTCTGATAAATCAGGTTAAGGTATGATTAAAATAAAATCAGTTCTTAATTTGTGATGATGGAATAGAAAACTCAGACTTTGGAGACAAAGCTGAGGGAAGGATCCGCCATTGCTAAGCTATCACAGGTTTGCAAAATTTTCTTAATGTCCCTGAATTCCAGTTTTCTGATCTATAAATTAAAATTAGAATATTCACCCTGACTCTAAATAGGCAAATATGCGTATGAAAAACCTTACAGCAACAACTAAAAAAAAATTAAAAATAAAAAATAAAATAGATACATAACTAATAATCAGTAGTAAAGATAAAATAGAAGATGAAGCGAAAAATCCAACAGTTGCATGAAAAGTAACAAGGAACACATGGAAAAAAATAGAAAAAAAATACTTACCTACCACCTAGTTGCAAGGGTAAAATGAGATGTATTTCATATCAAACACAGTGCCTGACTCACGTTGGTTCCCTTTCCTTTTCTCTCTAATTGAAAAAGTGAGCTTTGATTTCCACTGTTGTGAAACTGATTTGAATATAGTATCCAATGGGTCCTGCAGGCAGGGATGTCTCCAGCAGCCACAGTTCTCCCAAGCAAGTAACTATGCCCAGGTCAGCCACAGAGAACCTCAAGTGGGAGTGGCTGTGGGGCATGGATAAAGCCAGAATGTCTTATATGAGAATGTGTAGTGGGCAAAAATTGGGTGTATCCCAGCTTGTAAACATAATAGTCTCCAATCGTTTATCCTGTGACACAATCCTCTGGCCCTCTCTCTTAGGACAGTTTTCTTCATTCAGTAAATGTCTCCTCTGTGCATTCATTGTTTTAGGCACTAGAGATAGAAAGAGGACCCCTGCTGTCCATAAATTCACACTGTAAGGTAGGTGACAGTTGCTGTCCAGTGTGGGAGTCCATGGTGAGGATTTGCGGGGAAGGCCAGTGCAGCTCAGAGGAGTCCTGGGGAGGCCTCACAGAGAGCTGACACTTGGGGCTATTTTTGAGGTTTTTTTTTAAGGTAGTGAAGAGAAATGCGTTCCAGGGAGTGGGAACAGATGTACAGAAGTGTAAAGAGGGCATCATGTATAGCTCCCAAGAGTGTCCCTATGGACATGGCTTCCTGGCCCCAAACTTGGCGTCCTCATCTGGACCCTGTTTCTGCTCACAGCATGGGAGGATTCCTTTTTTCAGGAAGGAACTCCAGGTTGTTGTATTAAAAGCAAAAGTCTCAAGCATGGGCAAGAATTGAGAACACGGTGATACACAGGTGTGATGAAAACATACTTGGATCCCCGAGATAAACACGAATATCCTGACAGTGTTTCCAAGCATTCACTATGTTCCACTTGGCCGCTAGCTCTAGAGAAACTTGACAGATTGAGATGACATTTCCATTACATCCGTCTACATTGAGCACACCCCCTGCCTCACCCTCCAGTGAGTTTCCTGTGAGACATTTTGGCAGGTTACTATAGCTGGAAAACACTGGTGAAATAGGACATGTACTTTCTATCAAAAAATCATTTCAGATTGCCAAAATATTATTATCCCCCCCTTTTCCTTTGTATACCACCAATGCATATGGTCTCCTTTCAGAATAGCATTAGCATGACTAACTGCTCTATGCCAGGCCCTTGCAGACTTGATCTCCTTTAAACTTGGTGATAACTCTAAGATCACTTCCATTATCTCCGTTCTACAGATGGGACATTCAAGGCTCCAAACAATGAAGTGTCGCCCAAAGTCACTTAAACTGGGGCTTTCTGGCTCCAAAACACTTCCCAGGACAATCATGCTGGTCTCCAAATCCTGTTTTTAAGAAAACAATTCAGCTGGGACTATAGCTCAGTTGGTAGCGTGCTTGCCTCACATGCATAAGGCCCTGGGTTCAATCTCCAGCACCACAAAAAGTAAATAAATAAATAAGAAGTTTCTAAGAAAGCAATTCACAAAGGATAGGAAGGGCAGCAGAATACAACAGACACTAGTATGGCAATATATAAATCAATGGAAGTGTAACTGATGTGATTTTGCAATCTGTATACGGGGTAAAAATGGGAGTTCATAACCCACTTGAATCAAAGTGTGAAATATGATATATCAAGAACTATGTAATGTTTTGAACAACCAACAATAAAAAAAAGAAAAGAAAAAAGAAAAAAAAAAGCAATTCACCACCCAAGGGGGTACCTGACACTTTCAAATTGGGTTTTCATATCCAAGTCAGTTAAATCCAATTATATATTTCAAGTCAGTCAAATATTATTATATGTTTTGCTAAGAATCTAGAACAGACTCAAGCATAATGCTGCCTTCATGGAATGCATGGCCCAGGGCTGCTTTTATCAAATGTCTTTGTGAACCCACCATGAGAATAAGATTTTTATATCACAGTAAGACACTAAAACAAAAGGCTTGCAAAATAATCCGTGTGATATGCTCATATTTTCTAGTCTAATCTACTCCATTTCAGGAAATATGCTTGTCATGACCCACAAAATTGTTTTTACTTACATAGTAGGTCCTATCCCACAGTTTGAAAAACAGTGGTGTACAAGAGAGGTGCCAGATAAGCAGTCAAGATTTTAGCAGATCGCTAATGAGAAACTAAGATACTACTCTCACTAAACCTGACCTTTTTATTTCTGTGTAGGCTATACGCATCCTCACTTCCAGCAACAATGACAACAACAACAACAAAAATCTCTTTCTCCAAAGATTTCTTCAGGGTTCCTGACATACACTCCAATCAGGAAGGCATAGGTCACATAACAACCCTTGAAGCAATAACTAGGGCTGGAGACAGCACACACTCATTGACTCAGCCTGGGTCACAAGAGCCATTACTGATTCAGCTTCCCTAGAACTACATGAATACTCATCCCCCACTCCCACCCCACACCAACACCCCCACCCAAAAAAGAAGGCAGAATGGGATGCTGGGAATATGACCAAAAAATGTCAACCCAGATATAATGTATATATCATTGCACTTAATCTTCACTTGAAGCCTGGGAGTGGGGAATAGTGACCCCATTTGCAAAGGCAGAAAGTGAGGTTCAGAGAAGTAAAGTAACTGGCTCACTGAGACGTGGCAAGGCTGGCATTAGAACTCAAAACCCTTGTTTTAAAATTAGAATATACTTTGTAAAGAACAAAGCTGTGTACCTGCAAAAGGATTAGTAGAGCTTGCATTTCATCATCCTACTTGGCCCCACCTGCACCACTGATGTCTGGGTTAAGATGGGTTAAGAGGAGGCTTTTGTTGTTGTTTGGGTTTTTTGTTGTTGTTGTTGGTGGTGGTGGTGGTTTGGGTGGTTGGTTGACTTTGGTACTGGGGACTAAGCTTTTTAACTGGAGGGAAACACCCATCTCTAATGTTGTTACAATTCTCAGCTCTTCAGAAAAAGCACAGTAGGAACACCAATGAGAACATATATCTTCACAAAAAGGAAAGATGTGTGACAGGAATTTGCCACCTCCCCTCACTCTCACTTGTAATTAAGGCCCAGCCCTCTTCTCAGCCCCCTGCTTTCCTGGGAATTCATGACATTCCAGAGAGAAGCTTTCTTTACAACTACAAATTCAGGTGCAAGTTCTCAGCCTCAAACAAAATGACTTTGTAAGGTTTCTTCCCCTCCTCTTCTGTTTGTTTAAATTTCCAAAAGAACCATCTGCCACGAGTCAGAGAATCAGAGACTCTTAGAAACTCAGTGAGGAAAGAGACTCTGGAGAACAGTTGATCCAAGTCCCAACCTTTATAAATGAGAAAATGAGGGTTCCAGGGTGTGGAGGCATGGGGCTGGGAAATAAAGAAAACCCTCTGGGAGGCAAGAATTGAGTCAGCCACTTCAAATATATTAAATCCAACAATTTATGTACAGATTTGGAATAGCTCCCGCTATATGACAGTTGCCTCCAAATGATAACACTATCAGTATTCTTCTCCACGGCATGGCTAAAACCATTTCTATTGTCAATATGCAAACAAGAAACCTAAACCTCACAGAAGTTAAGTAAACTGTCCAAGGTCATGTAGACTATGAGCTGGGAAGCCAGAATTTGGACCTGGGTTTTTGTCTGGCCTCAGTTACCACATTCTTTCCCTTCTGTGATCCTACCTAATAAGGCCCAGGTGAGAAATGGAACCTGGATTTCTAAGCTTCCCCTTTACCACCACTTGCCTGTACCTCCTGCTTCCACACCAGCAAAGGGCCCCAGGGACAACTAAAACTAAAATGAAAACAAGCTTGAGATCCTTGAATGGGAGAGAAATGTGATACCCCACAGTGACAGGGACACAACTGTTGACCCCATGGGCCATCCCACCTCTGTGGATCCCACCTCTGGAATGAACCCTGCACCTGCTGGGAGAGGTAATTTCCAACTAGTACCCTGCCTGTGGGATTAGATCCTCAAACTCAGTGTACAGACTGGAAAATGAAAGCACAGGGAGGTTGAGTGGCTTCCTTGGGCTGTCAGGAAATAAAAGGCAGGAGCACAGGGAAACTGATCTCAGTACAGGTCATCTCCATGCCCAGTGGCACTTTGGCCATGAGGCTTTCATCCCTGCAAGGGAGGTAAGAAGAGAGTGGCTGTTTGTTTCTCAGTGAATTTTCTCTTTGCAAGTCAATCATTAAAATCTTCCTCTGGATCTGACCATTCTTTTGTTTCCTTTTAATGACTGGTCTGGTCAAAGAGGAGGCTCTTCATCCACAACAGTTGTCCCTGAGTACGAAGCTGGAGGTCCCAGGGGTTGGTGTGAGAGTGGAAAAGGATGTCTGGAAACCTAGGTTCTACCTAAGTGACATCTTTCCTGGGTACACATCTGGGAGGAGAGTCACTGGGTCCCAGGAACGCCTGGGGCTTTAGACCATGAAACCATTTTCCAAAGTGTTTGTAACAGTCACTTCTTCCACCAGCAGTCCTCCATGCCCCCACCCCACCTGCAGCCTCTCTAGGTGTTGAATTAGGATGAGTGGCATCGGAAGGCACTTACTTCATGGGGATGTTTCTGCTTCTCTCACACTCAGATGTCAATAGCTGGCTGCTCACCTTTGGATTCCAGCTGCATAACGTGATCCCTGGATATCCCAAACCAGACATGGATGCCATGGAGCCATCCTATGAGCTCGTGCATACACAGATGAAAACCCAGGAGTGGGACAACAGCAAGGTAACTCCTCAGACAGCACCTCACACCTCAAGCATTTCAACATTGCAGGATGGTCTTGCCAGCTTTGCAGGAGAGCTGGGGTCAGTGATGGAAACCAAGGCAGTGACTCTACAGGGCCTGCCAGAGAACATTTCAGCAAACATTTAGCAACTCTATTGCTAGGCAGGCCACTGGGACCCAGCTGCAGGGACACACAGATGCTCAGAAGCCATATGAAGGCGCTTTGTGTATCACAATAAGTGTGGAGTTTCACAAAAATAAAAATCCTCTGTCAATATCTGGGCAAAGGTGCAGGGGGAGAAAGTGTGTTCTAAATACAAATGTGATATTTTTTGAGCACCTAATGCACCTGGCCTCGTGTGAGGTATTCTGCATATGTTAACTCAAAAATATCCCACTGTGTAACTGTTCTCGATTTACAGATTTAATGCCTGAGGGTTTTCGATACCACACAGCAAGGAAGGGATTCAAACCAGGTTTCTGTTCTGTGTCATCTTGCTGAGTGCCGGGCCTGGTATACTGTAGGTGCCCCAAAAGCATTATTTTTTTGTCTTCCTTTTATGACCCCATTTCAAATACAGAATTATACAGCTGGAAAGATCTTTAAAAACAGTCTAGCCCCACCCGCTCACTCTTTGCATTCATTTTTCCCCTTCTCTGTCCCTTCTTTTCCACTGCCATTCATAAATTCTGTACTAGAAGCGGACTCCATGCCCAGCCCTTTGCTGTGCCCAGTGAGTGCAGAGATGAATAGGACTTTGAGGGGATCCTAGCCTGGAGGACAACAGGCTGTGGAGGAAAGCGGCGTTGCCAGATGGTGTCCTGCTAGTGATTGGAAGCTTTTGCATCCCTATTTCTTATTTCAGACTGATTCCTTTAGGCCTCAACTTAGCCGTCTGTATTGTCCTCTTGCAAAGCGCTCCCCACACGTAGCTCCAATCAGTTAAGTTCTGGGTCTCATTTAATACCCAGCCTACAGGTTAGCACAATACAGGTACACAGAAAACTTTTGTTGAATGAATAAATGATTGAAAGAAAAAAGAGCCCATTTTACAGATGGGATGAGGGTTCAAAGAGAAACTTACCCAAGGATACTCAGCTGGGAAGGTCAGAGGAAGGTGCTGAAAATTCGGGGTTGCCCAACCACAGAGCCCATCCTCTTTCTGCCAACACCTGCTCCCCAGCACCCCGGCCCTGCCCCAGATGTCCCAGCATCTGCAGTCCCCAGGGATGATTCTAGAGCGTAGCTCTTCCTCCCCCACCAGGTTCCCTGCTGTATTCCTCAGTCCCTGTCTCTGACTGCCTGTTTGCCAACCTCGCCTGTCAATGCATTATTGATTTCCGCCCTTGGCAAGCATCGGAGATCTTTGTTGTTGAGCACTCCAGCTTTCGTGAAACTCTAGGAAATAATTGTTCACAGACAGGGTTCTATTAATTATAAAGAGGACTTAATTTCAGTGGGAGGCTGATGGGCCTATTTCTAAAGCCATTTCCCTGAGTTTCCTGATGAGGCCCTGGAGCCATCCCAAACATGGCTTACCTGATCTCCAGAGCCATGGAAGGGACAGTAGATGATACATCAAGTTGGCAAGGCCCAGCCTGTCCCCCAAAGCAGCCAAGTGCGGGAACACCTGAGGACCCCCAAGGAAGCACAATAGAGGCCCTTCTGGCAATTTATCTGTATACATGGTTAAGAGCAATAAAGCAGAGTAAGCACATTGATTCAGATCACCACTTTTCCTCTTTTTCTGCATTTCTTGCCATTCTCCCCCTAATATCACCCCTCACATTCTTCAAGTCCCAGCTGAAGCATGAACCTGTCCTCAAAACCCACCTTCTCTTTGTCCTCTCCCTTCAGGCTGGGATACTTCTGAGCCTTGTTTCTCCCTATAATAACAGCCCTTGAAACCGAGCTTCAAGAATCAGACAGAACTGGGTTTGAATGTTGACTTGATGTCAGTCATATAACTATGAACTATTTATAACTTCTTAGAGCCTTGGTTTCTTTCATTTAAAAGTAAAATTGGAATTATAAAATATCCACTACATAAAGTTATTATGATGATCAAAAGAGACAGTGATAATTATTTAGCTTAAAAAGCAAGAAATGTTAGCTATAGCTCCTATTATTATCTCTCTTAGACCACCAGTGGTCACATTTGATGGCAATCATTATTGTCACATCTGATTTTCCCCATGAAACAATGAATTATTTTGGGGCAAAGGTGATGTCTGACTTATTTGAGTACCTCCAGTGCCCAGAAAAGGACCTGGCCCAGAATAGATGCTCCTTGAACAGTCTCTGAATCGAAGGGTATGAATGGTGGATAATGGACAGCTAGCCATCTTGTGGTCAGCAGTAGAGATACAGGCTTCTGGTTAATAAATATGTACAGACTTGATTTATTTAAGTGGATTTTCCATATTCTTGTGGTTTGCTTTTTCCCTTTGTCTTATTCTCTCTCTCTTGTTCTCTTTCTCTCTCTCTCTCTGTCCTCATCAGTCTATCCTTGGGGTACAATATGAAGTTCAGAAGCAGCTCAAGGCCTTCGTCACCTTAGAACGCTTTGATCAGCTCTACGGCTCCACAATCACCAGCTGCCAGCAGGCCGCTGAGACAAAGAAGTTTGCATCCAGTGGCTCAGTCTTTGGCAAGGGGGTCAAGTTTGCCTTGAAGGATGGTCGAGTGACCACAGACATCATCAGTGTGGCCAACAAGGATGGTCGGAGGGTTGCTGCCATCTTGAACAATGCCCACTACCTAGAGAACAACGTCGAAGAGAAGGTGCGGGTGCTTGAGCTCGCCCGGCAGAGAGCTGTGCGCCAGACTTGGGCCCGAGAGCAGCAGAGACTGCGGGAAGGGGAGGAGGGCCTGAGGGCCTGGACAGAGGGGGAGAAGCAGCAGGTGCTGAACACAGGGCGGGTGCAAGGCTACGACGGCTTCTTCGTGATCTCTGTCGAGCAGTACCCAGAACTGTCGGACAGCTCCAACAATATCCATTTCATGAGACAGAGCGAGATGGGCCGAAGGTGACAGAGAGGGCCAAGGCCTGGACTTCTTGCCAAAGACAGCTACTCTTTTGTGGCCACATACCTGACTGTGTTGTACTTTAGAAAAAAAAAATCCTTTTTTTAACAAGTGCAGAAAACAAACAAAAAGATACTGGTTGCATTGTTAATTCATGCAACATTCTTTTTTTTAAGAAAAGAAAAAGACACAAATTTGGCCTTCACACATTTTTTGCAAAGAACAGAAGGTTTTTTTCTTTTTCTGTAGTGTGATCACAATGAAAACTCTGTCTTTTGTTCCCCTTCTCCTTGAGGAATTTTTCCTGTTGTTCGGGGTATGTTTCTTCTCTCTTTGGGGCACACATCTAGAGTGTGTCCTTGTCTGTCCCTAGGTACCCAGTGTGATGTGAGACATGAGTGTCTGTGCTAAGGTGTCTCATGTGCACCCCTTTCTTCTTTGACAGGGGGTTGTGCAGGAGTGGGGGTGCAGAGTGTAATGGGCCTGGAGGAACTCAGGAGCTTTTGCTGGGTTTCCTGCAGGGGACTGGTGGCTTTTTACTCACTGTGTTTTGTACCTCCAGAGGACCACACATGGTTACATCTTGCTCTGGAAAATGTCATGATGTTGTTCAGCACCTTTTCAAGCTGCCCCAAACTCCTGTCCAGGCTTTATATTTTAATGCTAAATGAAACCCTCTTCCCCTTTTGCAAATTTCGTGTAGTTGTTGGTGCCACCCCCATACTGGGATAGAGAACACGTCTCCCCACTCCTTCCCCCAGTCTGGTAACATAACATCCTGGGGCTATGAGCCCCATCCTCTCCAAGAGGTGACAGCACCCAGGATGTCTGTGATTGGTTGATCCTCCATGATGCCCCTTGCTCATCTCCTCCTCTCTCCCAAAGCCAGATGTGAGAACCAGCACTGCACGGTGAACCCTCCATGGCGGCACCATTTCCAGGGAGGGGAAAGAAACCCTCTCCCCTTGACTTCAGGTATCTTCCTTCCATTGTTCAGCTGCCACTCCTGAGAAATAGGCATGTGGAGAGAGGTGCTTGGTGGCCTTTGATCCTGGAAAGATGCATAAGAAAAAAAAAGTCAGCCAAAGAGAGGACTCCGCAAAGGCCTGAGCCAGGAATCCTTCTAACCAGCTCGGAAGTCTCCTCTGCCTCCCTTGTGTAGACCATCCCAAAGCTGGGGTGCAGCAGCCTGGGCACCCAGGAAATTCCCTCTAGAGAAGCCCTGCTAGGGTTTTTGTTGTTGTTGTTTGGTTTGGGGCTAGGGTTTTTGTTGTTGTTGTTGTTGTTGTTGTTTTGTTTTTTAAGATAAGGGAGAGAGAGCTAACTGGGTGTGATCTGTCGGTGTCATTCAATCCCACCAGAATCAGGGACAGTTTCTAAGACCAGTACACATATTGGGAGGCCAGTCTGACATGGTTCCCTTGGAGACCTATGAAGGGACCCGGAGCAGGTGCAGCCCACAGCTGGAAGGCTGCCCAGCAGGATGCAGCAGCCAGCAGGCCAAGGGAAGGGAGGAGGGCAGAGGAAGGTAACAGCATGAGCCGGGAGCTCCTTGTTCAAGGATTCCATTCCTGGTGCATCTGCCTAATTACCATTGTCATTACCACTCACAGGACGCTCTGGGAGACAGGAGGGGAAGCCAAATGCTTCCTTTTGAGCTGGGCTTCTTAGAAAATGGGACTTTCATGGGTTACATTTACATTAAGTGTGGAGAATGAGTTCTGAGTCAGCTATTCCCGTGGAAACCTTGTTGGACTGATAAGTTCATGGCACCTTTATAGCCTTATTCACAGAGTCTTCAGAATACGAAATGAGTTCATGAAACCAAGAAGGGCTCTTACTGTATGAGAATTGGAGCAACATGTAGCTTGCGTTCTGCCTGGCAGAGGGAGGCATCCAAAGCTTCTCGAGGAGGGGATATCTCGCCTTACATCATCCCACTGGGATAAGAGGATGTGTTTCGCTAAGTGCTCTTCCTGTTTCCAAAAAAAGTCACACTGCCTCAACAGTGTGCTATGGCCTGTTTGTCCACTGGTGGCCCATCGTCTCTGGATCCAGAGCTCTGCCAAATCAGATTTGCTGTTTCTCGGGTCCACTGTGTGTGGCATGAGCTGGCGATGGGGGCTCCCATCTGACAGGATTGTTCTTGGATGGGATGGAAAGCAGTTTGGCCTAAAGAACACAAGTTTTTGTTTTTGTTTTTGTTTAATCCAAAGGAGACTTATGCCTCTCAAAATTGTACTCTTGCTGTAAGGAGCCCTTGGCAAAGCTCTCCTGCCCATTGGCCTAGTTGGCCAGTCCCATCCTGGCTGCCTGACATCATCAAGACCTGCTGTGGATGTCTTCTTGGGGCAAAGACAGCATGTGGCTCAAGGGACTCATCTTCCTATTCCTCCCTAGCCTCTGTCCCTCTTCAGTTGCCCCCCCCCAAGAGAATAGAGTAGACTTTTAAGGATCAAAAACACAAAATTATTGGGTATTATTTTATTTAAGGAAATGATCCCATACTTTCCCTGGTCTTCATACCACCAAGAAGGCACAGCTTCTGGGGGGAGGAGTGGGGAGGACAAGTGTAAGCATCCCAAAGCTTTAGAGAAGGAGCTTATCTGCAAGGTGGGCAGTGCCAGGTATCACCATTTCACACTGGTGCTCTCATGTTGGAGCAGGTGCTATGACCTTGGCCCATTTGAGCTCGTTTCCACTGGGACTGGCGGGTGACTCCAGGCCTCACCTTTTGGTCTGTCCTCCCACTGAGATCACCAGTCCCAATCCCATACCAAGGATGAATTTGAAGGCATAAGCAGAGCTCCTGTGCCTACATTGTAGGTTCTAACCAATAAATCCCAGCACTCTTGGCACTGATCAACCAAAATCTGTCCATTCGATAGCATGACCAGGCCTCCAACCCTGGCCCAGGTCATGATTCTGCAAGAGGTTGGCTTCTGACCCTGGAAGAAGATTTAGTTTTGAATAGTTCCTGCCTTCTCCACAACTGCCAGTCAGCCCCTCACCTTTTGTTCCTCTGCCACTACTTTAAATAAGACCTTACAAATTCTCCAACTTGTCTTTCGTACAGTGAGTTCCTTTGTAGCCACCCTTCACACAGACATCCCTAGAGGCAGAGCAGCGATGGAAGGAGAAAGGCAAGGAACTCCAGGGTAAACCACACTTTGACAGCCCCCGACACTTGGTTCAAAATGACTCACTGAGAACCATCCAAAGACCTCACCAGGGCCTGGCTTCGACTTAGGGATGGAAGGTCTGAAATAATCCCCAAGAAACTGACTGGAGGTTGAGAATGGCCAGAAAGTGTGCTTCCAAATAATCAGGGTGGGCTGGGTCTTGGGCACAGAGGATGGAGAGGCAAGAGAGGTAAGCTGGGCCATGTGCCATAGACACCAAAAGAGGAACCCAGTTCTTTAAAGAACCAGAAGAACCGTTTTCATTGTAACTTTTCAGTCACCTTTATAGATGGCAGAGATCTTCATTCTGCAAAGACAAGGCTTTTGATGTGAAATCTTAGAATACACTTTTACCATTTGCAGCAGCCACATGGCGAGAACAGTGATGCTAAGATTTGTGGCCACTGGTCCTCAGCAGGGACCCAGGCTTTGGTATTTGATCACCAGAGTCTATTATCCATTCCTCACAGCAGCTGCTCAGCCAAGAAGGTGACTCCTGGTCCCAGTTTAGGGGGCCTGCTGCCTGAGGGGTCCCAGAAGGAACCCAGTCTCTCCTTTCCCTTGGGCTCTGCTCTCGGACTGAAAGCCCTCCATTTGAGGCACATCATTCCCAGCTAGATTCATGCACCTGTCTATATTTTATTGGAGGGGAGGGAATATTTTTAAAAAAAGAACTCTGTAGTTCAAGGCCCTTTTATTTAACCTTCCAAAAACAGCAAACTCATTTCAAAGACTCATTGCTCAGGTGACAGAGAGAAACTTTATCTTCTCCAACCTTTACATTCTCAAAACCAGCCTTGTGTACTTGACTGCCCCAGACACTGGTACACTCTGAGGTTTCATTGTGGATGCACAAGATCAGAGTCAGGGAGACCTGGGTGGGGCCTTTCGTCATGTTTCTTTCCCCCTCTGGAATGCCAAAGGCATAAGACTGGATGACCTCCTGGTCCCCAAGAAAATGTGATTTCTTCTGAGGGCACACTGCCCAGGGAGGCCTGATCTTGCGCAGGCTCAGCTCTCCTGGCAGAAGCTGAGTTGCAGGTGTGTGGCAGGGCCTTGGCAGCCCCAGATTCACCCCCCACACCAGAATCCCACTTTTCTAAGTCTGCCTATTGTTCTGAGGACTTCTGAACCCGCAGCTTCGGCAGAAGGACTGTTCCAAGCTGCCTCTGGACGACCAACACTGGAGACTCTGGCCTTACCATGTGGAAATAGTTTTCCTGAAGTCTGGAACTAATTTTGAGAAGTTTTTTTCTCAATACTTTTGTGTTTCTAACACTGTATTCTTGACTGTGTAAATACCAACAAGGCTGTAAATAAATGCAGATGTAGATACCTTCTAGGAAAAAAAAAAGCATAAAAACAAAACCAGAAGTGATCCCGTGTAGCCTTCGTTGACAAATAAAAGAATATTTTGTGTTTAAAAGTGTTTGGTGGCCTCTGTTGAGACATAGTAGCTCTTCTCAGGATGATCGGGAAGAAGTCTCAGTCCAAGGTCCCAAAGTCACTTGTAAACCTTTCAGGTCACAACTGTCAAAGAAAGGGACCTCCAGAGGGTCAGCACAACCCCAAGTCTCATCTCGCAAGACAAATGTCCAAGCACCTCTGACACAACCTTGTGCTGCACAGCCCAGGCCACATCCTGCCCCCAATCAGGCCAGACTGGGTGCAGACATGGCTCCAGTACTTAGAGATTTTCAGCAAGTCTCCGGCCTTCCATCTACATGCACGTACTGTGGTGCTTGAGTCCTTTAAAGGAGAGAGCACATTGCTCAGAGGTCATGGATTTGGCACATAAGTTCAGTGCCTCCCCCACTTCCCATCCCCACCCAGGGCAGCCACCCACCTTACATGCCCTCCTTTCTAGTATTCTTTCCACTAACAACAGTGCTCCTCAAACGTAGGTCTGCATCAGAATCACCTTGAGAGCTTATTAAAGCAGAGTTTCTGGGCCCCACCCCCAGAATTTCTGAATCAGTAGGTTTGTCCCAAGATTTTGCATTTCCAGCGTGTTTCTAGGTGATGCTACTATGAGAATCATTACTAACTACACGACCCTTCAGGCTGTGTACAGAATAAGCTGCTTAGCCTGGCACTTCAGATGCCCTTAGCCAAGGCAACCTACCACTTCCACCAATGGGGAATCCCAGGCCCTCCTCCACCCACCTCTCTTGTCCCCACCTACACCACACTTGGCTTCATGGGAGAGTGCACAAGCCCCAGGTACACCCTCAGAGTTTCACACTTGTGGGCCTTTGCACACACTTTTCTTCAAGCCCAGATGAAATAAACTCCCAGAGCCCTCTGGTAAGTCCTCCCCTGACCCCAGGAGGCCCTCAATGCACATCTGTTAAGGGCCTGTACTTTTTCAATACTGGATTATTCAGGGCCTAAACTTCTCAAGGTCCACCAAGGCTGTCACTAATCTTCCATGTGTCCTCAGCACCCAAAACAGGTTACCAGCAGTGTGTCACCTAAGGCCAGCCTCCCCTTTGCCTTAGGGGTCCACTCCTTCTGATGAATCTGAGAAAGAAGGGCATCATCTCCTGTATGGAGGCCTGGCCTCCTCTTAACTAACTGTTCTACCTTGCTTAGCTGCACTCTGGGCACAGCTGCTGCATCAAGGCCTCCAAAAAAGAAGAAGGGACAGAGAACAAGGCAATCTCCTTCCCAGCATGCCCCAGGTCCTCATATCCCTCCACAGGCCTGACCTCAAAGTTAGGACTTCCCCAATCCACTAGAGGCCTTGGAGAAAATTATAACATGTAAGGAAAAAAACTTTAAAAGTGAGCACTAAATGTATCTTTTCCCATATCTAAAGGAATATCTAAGAAGTTAAATCTCTTGACGGTGGTCCTCCATTTGGTCACACCCCACACCAAACTTGTTCCCGGTCCTCATGCTGGCACATCTATGGGAATTTCTTCTTCGAACCCCCATGTTAAAATCTCTTTTCACCATTTGGGAAACTCTATCCCTGCCCAAGGGCTCACCCATGTCCTACCAGGCAACCCAGCGTTTACTTCTCAAGCCTGATCAGCTTAGAATAAGCCCAGGTGGGCTCCAGCATCTACCTCCCTAGATCAGTGCCTTCCAAGGTCTTGTAGGCAATAAGAGTTGCAAATACATTCCACATCCTTTCCAGAGTCCAACACATATTTTGGAGATTCATACCTTGCAAGAATAAATATCCCTTCGCAGGGAATAAAAATCTGCCCCATAAGTTGTAAGTCCATCCGATCCATTGGGACTCAGTAGCAGACCTTATATGTAGATCTTTCAAAATGTGCTCTCTCCCAGGACCACCAGATATATAAAGGGCACCCACTACTGGGCCAAGATCCAGCAGAAATTTTGAAACTCCTTCTGATGAACACCTACATTCTTTTTTTATTTTTTAATTCTAATTTGTTACATATGACAGGAGAATGCATTACAAATTATATTACACATATAAAGCACAATTTTTCATATCTCTGGTTATATACAAAGTATATTCACATCATTGGGACACCTACATTCTTATATAGGGTAACAATCTATATGGTATGGGGGTGGAAAAAATAGACTCATCCTTACAGATACTTTTATTATATGACTGAGCAGATGGATAGATGGAGAGAGAATGTCTGATGCATGAATAAATGCCAAATCCAGCCCCTCGTCAAGGCTTGAAGAAGTTGTAGTTAATCAACTGTATGTAAGACAGCTCATCCCAACCAGCCTTAGAAGCCCTTAAGATGTAATAGGACCTTTTGGTTATAAATATCATCATCCAATCAAAGTCTAGAAGGACTCAGAAAATACTGCATTACCAAGGTAGGAACATGCTCTGTGTCGCTACTCGAGAAGCCTAAGTGTCCAGGCTTGCCAGAACCCAGAAGTCATGGGGAGAGGGCAGAAGCCCAGTTAAGAGGCACCAGAAGTGTGTGCACCATCTTGTGGGTGTGGAGTTGCCAATTGTAGAACCGAAGCAGGGCAAGGATGGCAGGGCCTCCAGCAGCCCCAGGGAAGGGTATAAACTGGATGATGTGGGGATACTGTGGGGATGAGAGGAAAACCCCATCAAAGAGCAGGCCTAAACCCCAAGGGGAGGTGGGCTCCAGCATCTACCTCCCTAGAACCGTGCCTTCCAAGGTCTCGTAAGCAATAAGAGTTGCAAACACATTCCACATCCTTTCCAAAGTCCAACACATATGCATCCAGTCAGAGGAGCTGGAGGGGCAAGCAAGGCAAGACTTCTAACCTGGCAGATAGATTCCTAGGGGTGCACATTTGACTGACAGGTTTGATTATAGGAAGAACCAGGCCCTGGGGACCTTAAGCTAATCCCCTGCCACAGCCTTGATTCTATGACAGTGGGCTCACTCATGCCCTAGCTGCCATGGCTGAAGTTCTCCCTGGCAATCAGCCTCTGGTATGGGCTGGTATGGGCTAGAAACTCAGACTCCAGCTAGCTCAGGGGTAGACAGCAGGGGAAGGGGAGTGTCCAAGTGCTAAGAAAGTGATCCCAACAAAAACCTCTTTCCACAGGGCCTAGAAAAGAGAGCTCAGGGTGGGCTGAGTGGGGAGAGGAAGGCATCTGAGAAAATAATCTTGGGAGAGGTGGGTTTAGTGGGAAGGGATTAGATAAGAGGGGAAGCCATTCCAGCAAAAGGAAAGCATGCTGCTCATGTGGGCCTCTGAACCCGACTCCTGTGAACCTAGTCCAGGGACACATGAAGTCAAAATGTCCCAGCATGCCTCAACTTTTTCATACGACAAAATACACAGAGGATGATGCTTATGTGGAGCATAAGCCCCTCCCGTCCCCGCACGTGGGTGTCTCTGGGTTTGGTTTACCATAGTTGTCAGTTACATGCAAATCCCAGCCAGTAGCAATGCCTCCTCCTTTTCCCCACTCATAAAGTATAGCAGAGTACAAGTGAGGAAGAGTGATCATATTACAGGGACAATTTGAATGTTCCCCTAATTCGTAACAAAAGGAACTAATTTGCAAAGCAGTACTTCATTATCCATAATGACTTTCTTCTGACACATTGCATCAATTTATAGTAAAGGGGACAACTGCTAACTCCTCCCCTGACCACCGCCACTTTTTATCTTGGGTGGGGGCATTCCCCCAAATAGACACTGAGATGAGGATTTGTCCCAAAGTTAGTTATTGGGAAGTGGTCCCGGGAAAAATAGGTAGACTGATGAAAATGAGAGACAAGAAAAGAGGGCCAACCAAGGGAGCGAAATCAAAGCCCCAAGAGAGTAACTTCAGCTCAGCCCTGAGGGGAAGCTGTGGAAACAATCTAAGTCACACCTGGGAGTTGTTCCCATCCGAAGTGGGCTGCAGTCATTACACCTCTGCACCTATCAGTCATCAGTTAGGATGCCCCACCCCATGGCATTTCCCAGGCACTTCTGGTTCTCTGTGCTTAAGCAAAAGGAGCTCCTGCAGTCGAAGGACAGTCGGCCTAGAGATTTGCAGGTGGGGCTGTGAAGAATGACTGACTTCACCCATTTCCATCAGGAGGTTGGTAAGTCCCATTTCCTGTCTCATCATAGTAGGCATCTATTAAGTGCCCATTACCCATTAACTAGTGAGGGATGAAGCTAAGAGAATAGGCACAATAATCACATGCACTAAGTTAACAGAGGGCAGAACCCCACCTGTTTTGCTTACCAGTGAATACTGGCACCTGGCACAGGAAGTGTTTATACATGTCATTTGGATCAACGGTGACCACATTTCCCCACCACCCAACCCCATAGTAGTGATTATGTGATCTAAAAGTTTCTCCAGGGCCTCCCAACTTTTCCCTTTCATTCCTTGCTTAACTCTATTGACACTGCCACTCTCATAGGGGGACCCGCTTCACTGAGCAAGGGCAGCCCAACATTGGCCCGACCTCCCTGAGTAGATATGTTTCTGAGGCCAAGCATAGTGACTCCCTAGAGCCAGCTCAGTAGGCACAGGAGGTGTGGGCTCTAGACCCAGGTGATTTCTACAGCTAATCTGGGTTGAACTGGCAACACTGTTTGCGATTAGTATGATTACCTTCCATCTTGCAGATGAGCTGTATGTTCATGATTTGTGCTAGTAAGTGATAGATTCAGATTTTGAATCCAGGTTTTCCTAACTCCAAGTTCTAGGCTATTCATCTTATGCTGCAAAGCTGGGAGTCAGGAAATGTCCAATGTGAAAGGTTTCATACACCAAAAAGTCTGAGAATGAACAAGCACCTTTCAGCAGGTCCCCAACAACAGACACAAGGCTCACCTGAGTCCAATGCCAGGGCCAGCTGCTGAATGTGAGACATTAGGAGTCACACAGGGCTCTATGCCCAGAAGGGCCTAGCTTTCAGTTTACTGCTCTGCTCTTAAAGTTCTTAATTTTTGAACAAGGGATCCATATTTTCATTTTACACTGGGCTGTGCCATTTATGTAGTCATTCCTGTCCACATTGCTTACCCATCATAAACAAGCTCTGAGCACTCTAGGACATGCTCAAGGATCAGAGGCGGGGGGGGGAGGTCCCTGAACCCCCTAAGAGGTGGGAGAGAGATGGGCAAGAAAGCCCTTACACATGTTGCATGAGGACTGAATAAAATCAGCAGAGATTTTTCTTCAAAGCCAGGCCATAAAATGCCCACTTAGTAAACATCTAATTCCATTAAAGTGAGAAAGACCTGTGAAAAGTCTTCATGGAGGTATAGGGACAGTGGAACACAAAAAAGGCTATCAGCCCATTTTGCTATGGGGAGGACCAGGAGCGGCTTCCAGGAGGAGGCAACACCTTGAAGAGAAAGGAATGAAGGGCATTCCAGGTGGAGGTGTGGTGGGTGGCTCCAAGGTGCCCTATGGGGTAGCTTGACACATCTCATGGGTGAGGCAGAGAAGAGACCTGAGTGTCGAGACTGAATGTGGACAGAGACCACACAACCATGTAGGCCTATCTGCCTCCTTCTCTCCTGGTTTTCATGCACATTCCTAGGTCAGTCTCCATCCCAAAATCTTACCAAATGGGTGGAATGTATTTAGATGAGGATGCTGATTCTCTTCAGATAGCTGTTTATCTGCAGTTCCCCTTACACAGGATTGCAGATACATGAAGGGTTCTTCACAGTGACAGCACCACCTAGTGGTTGCCTGCCATCCTTTCCCATCTCTCCAGACTGTCATGTGGAACTGGGTAAGATCATGTTAAACCATAACGGCCTACCCGGCTCCTGCACTTCTAGGATTTGGATCACCTTTACACACAAAGGCCTTTGACCTGCAAAAGAGTCCCAAGGTTAAGCAACGACTCAAAATACACTCCAGAATCACTATGCACACCAGAAAGGAAAGGGAGGAAAATTAGCTTCAGAGGTCTCTTCCTCCTCTGCCTCAGTGCTTCTGATCCTTGGGCCACCCTGAGAATCCTTCAGTTATGAAGGTACTGACCCTGGAACCCCATGCAGACAATTGCAGAAGCCCTGCTGAGCCTGAGGTCAGAAGAAGGTCAACACAGCACTGACTCCTCATAGAACTCAGAGACTTACATAAGGCAAACAATCAATGACAATAACCAGGAGGTGGAGGAACTGCTATTTCTTGAGATCTGTACCCTGTACCAAGCAACTGCACTAGGCCCTTTACATATCTTGCTTGCATGCATTTTACAAGTGTGTTAAATCTTTCTCAAAGTGAGGCAAGTTCCAGATGGCACATAACATGTTCAATATGCCTACTGTGTGCTAATCCCTCTAAATGCATTTGCTCATTTAGTCCTCAACACCCTACAACAGGAGAGGTATTCATATCTCCATTTTTCAGGTGGAGAAACTGAGACACATATGTAAGGACCTACAGCTGGCAGATGGAAGAACTGAGATTTGAACCCAAGCAATCCAGTTTCAGGAATTAAATTGCTATTAATCATAGTGACATAACCTGGGTCATGTCCCAGACTACCTCCTAGTCTCAGAGACAAAAAGAAAATGTACAAATACTGACCAGGGAAGAAGACTATGTAATTGGATGCTCATAATACATTTACTTATTGACTCCTTTCAGTAAATTCTCCCTGATTGACATGTTACGTCAGGTGTGGTGGGTGCATAGATGGGGAAGAGAAAGGGAGCCAGGTTAGACTTTTGCACAGTTGACTCAGGATGAGGTGAGAGGTGTTGAGACTTTGGGACAAGAAACAAGATCCAGGCACAGTGAGCAGGAAGTGCTCAGACCCTGGTCTAACTGGGTCTGAGGACTACCTCTCTGCCTTGCAAATGATGAATTCTCAGCAAAATGTTAATATTTATTATATCTAAAAAACTCCACCCATTTTCTCCCCTTAATTTAATGCCTCCTCCCTAGGAATAGAAGAGAAATAAATGCTGGCTGATGGGTGGTCAGGCAGGGATAACAGCTTGTAGCAAAAACAGGACTCGGTCCTCATGGTGGAGGACTCCAGGTAGATGGACCGGAGCTGCCACCTAATGATCAACTGTGCACACTGCACCAGACATTTCCAGGGTCCCGCTTTCCTGCCCAGGTGCAGAAGGAAGGCCTAAGATAGCTGAATCCTTTGGTCCTTAAGCAGTCTTGAGAGGGGCACTAATATCTCCCTGTTTTGCAAATGAAGAGGAGAATGAGACTCTGAGAGGTGACATGAGGTAGTAATAATTTTCATTTACCATTTGTCAGGCACCATGCTAAGCACTTTACATTCATTATCTCATTGAATCTTCTCTAGAATCCCATAAGTACTATTATTTACCCCCTTTTTATTATTTATGTCTCTAAAGACCATTTATTAAATAATAGTGCCCCCTTCTTTTTTATGCCATTTACTCGGAGAAACCAAGTCATTCTAGAGAATGTCTCATGACACAACCTGGATTCAGCTGATAGCTCATCATAGAATCTCTTCACTTATCTTAAGCCTGCATATTTTCTATATGCTAGCATGTAGCTCTAAAAGTTCAATTAAATTCAGGTTCGATTGTTTAAGGCAAGCTTAGTACATATTCACTTTCTCTTATATCTGATCAGGAGGCACACAATGTTTGGTGGTCCTGTCTATTGTCGATAAGATTTCACAATGTTAAAGCCATGAAAAAATGTTGACTTTCTAAGATTAGTGTTCCCTTATTGTCTGGAACTCTTCCTTAAAGAAGAATTTCAGGTTCTGAGTATCAAGGGAGATGGAGCAACTATAGATCCTCTACAGAATACAGACAGCAGCTCCATGAGAACTCTGGAAAGCAGACTGTAGCAGCTAGATTGGGGAAGAAGACCAGAACGTGGAGAACCACTGAATCAACAGTGAGTTGACCTCTTTTTTTCCTTCTCACCCCCCCTCCCACACTCAGAGAAGTTGAGAATCCAGAAGCAGCTGCTATTTGGGGGCTTGAGGAATAGGAAAGGGGCCTCTTGAGAACAGACTTGGAGGCAGAGGCCCACCCTTCTTTTCCTAAGAAAGGGAAAGCACCTCTCTAATCAGAAAGGGATAGTCTCAAGAGCACAGGTGAATCCCACTATATCTTTTCTCTTTACTCTCCTACAAATTGGCCCCAAATGCAAGTGCTATAGTTGCAGGAAGTGCATGTCAGAGGGTGGGTCAATAAAGGGGAATCTCTGGAAAGAAGAAAATGTCTGGGAGATGATGGTGACAAATGTGCTCAGAACAGTGAACCCATAAAATCATCTGTGAATGCCTAGACTCACCCCTAGGCATCACCTGCTCAGATCTGACCAAAGCAGTATACCATCAACTTTGAGAACTAACCTAAGAAATAGACCTTGGCCCATGTCCCAGACTGGCATATGGGTGGTATGCATGCAGAACAGATCCAAACAGCCTGACAACATCTTTAAAAAACAAACAGCCTGTAAGGCCACAGTCTACAGAAGGTTGATCAGAACTTGTGACTGAACTCAACTTGGTCAATTGCTGGCCTAGAAATAAATTCTCACTAGAAGGTAAATAATATCTTTCTTATAATATTTAAAATATTTGGGATAATTAGCATATGAATAACCAGAAAAGTCTCAATTTAGTTAATGTTAAGATAACACAGATGTTGAAATTACCTAACAAAGACTTTAAGGTACCTAAAAAATAAGGAAGTGCTAAAAAATAAGGATGAACATTTTTGAAGCAAATGGAAAGGTAGAAGGTCTCAGATAAGCAATACAAATATAAAAAAAATGAAAAAATTAAAAATTAGAAAACACATTAACCAAAAGTTTAGCCTCAGGACGCTGAGGCAGAAGAATTGAAAGTTCAAGGCCAGGCCCAGCAACAACAGAATGCATTACAATTCATATTAAACACATGGAGCACAATTTTTCATATCTCTAGATCAGATGGTTACACACAGAATGATTCCATTTATATGATATTCTTTAAAAAGACAAAACTGTAGTAACAGAGAACAGAGAGACTTTGTATACAAAGTCAAGTCACATCCTTCTTGTCTTCTTACATGTACTTAGGTAATGATGACCATCGCATTCCACCATCTTTCCTACCTCTATGCCCCCTCCCTTCCCTTTTCCCCTTTGTCCTATCTAGAGTTCATTTAACACACACACACACACACACACACACACACACACACACACACACACAGAGCATATTATGGATCAGCATCCTTAAATCAGAGAAATCATTTGGCATTTGGTTTTTTGGGATAGGCTAATTTCACTTAGAATTATATTCTCCAGCTTCATCCATTTACCTGCAAAAGTCATAATTTTATTCTCTTTTAATGCTGAATAATGTTCCATGTGTATATATACCATATTTTCTTTACCCATTCATTTACTGAAGGGTATCTAAGTTGGTTCCACAGTTTAATTATTGTGAATTGTGCTGCTATAAACATTGATGTGGCTATGACCCTGTACTCTGCTGTTCTTAAGTCCTTTGGGTATAGACCGAAGAGTGAAATAGCTGGGTCAAATGGTGGTTTCATTCCCAGTTTTCCAAGGATTCTCCATACAGCTTTTCAGCTACTGGATGTAGCTCAGTGGTAGAACACTTGACCAGCAAGTGTGAGGCACTGGGTTCGATCCTCAGCACCACATAAAAATAAACAAAATAAAGGTATTGTGTCCATCTACAACTAAACTTTTTTTAAAAAGAATAGCATTTACAATATCTCCAAATATATAAATCCAATAAAGCATTCACAGAATCTCTGTGATGAAAACGGTAAAACACTGTTGAAAGAAATCAAAGAACTAAGCAAATGAAAAGGTATGCCATGTTTAAGGAATGAATGTTTCAAATAATAAAGATGTCAGTTATTCTAAATTGTTTTTAAATATAATGCACTTTTTATCAAAATCTCAGCAGGATTTCTTGCAGCTAGAGATGAGCGGCTTCCAAAATTGTATGGAAGGCAAAGTTGAAAAAATACACTACATGAATATATAATTTTACTGAGAAAAAAATTTGCATATTATAATTCACTCACTTCAAGCAATTTTTAAAAATATTTTTTAGAAGTTGATGGACCTTTATTTTATTCATTTATTTATATGCAGTGCTGAGAATTGAACCCAGGGCCTCACACATGCTAGGCAAGTGCTCTTACCACTGAGCCACAACTCCAGCCCCCACTTCAAGCAATTTTTAATAAATTTGCCAAATTATACAATCAAATGTTACCATTTAAAAATCAATAGTAGAGATGGAACCCAGGGCCTCACACATGCTAGGAAAACACTGAGCTGGGTCCCACTCCTTTTATTTTTTATTTTGAGACAGAGTATGGCTAAATTGCACAGGGTAGTCTGGAACTTGCAACCCTCCTGCTTCAGCCTCCTGCGTATCTGGAGTTATAGGGATGCACCAGCATGCCTGTCTATGCTACCTAATTTGAAGACTTCTTATAAAGTCACAGGAATCAAGACAATGTGGTAAAGGGATAGACACATAAACCAATGGAATAGAATAGAGAAGCCAAAATTAGACCCATACAAATATGGTCAGTTGGTTTTTCACAAAAGTACAAAGGAATGGTGAGATACCATCTTCCCAACAAATTGTGTTAGAACAGCTGGACATACATTTTTTTTTAATCAAACTAAACTCTATACCTTATACAAAAATTAACTCAAAATGGATCACAGGACTACATGTTTAAGGCAGAACTATTTAACTTTTAGAAGAAAATGTAGAAGATCTTTATGACCTGGGAATTAGGCAAAGAATTCAGAAATATGACAGTAAAACCAAGATCCATAAGAAAAACCTGATAATTGGATTTCATCAAAATCTAAAATTTTTTCTCTGTAAAAGACTGTTATGAAAGTAAAAGATAAGCTATAAAGTGGGAGGGAAATATATGCAAATCACCTATTAACCAAGATCTGTAGCTGGACTATGTAAAGTTTTCTCAAAATTCAACAATAAGAAAAGCACCCACTTTTTTTAAGTGTAAAAAACATCCAAGCAGGCATGTCACTGAAAAGGTATATGAATGGCAGATAAGCACATGAAAATATGTTCAGCATCATTACCCTTCACGGAAATGCAAATTGAATCCATATACCTATAGGAGTACTATACACCATACACCTGTTAAAATGACTAAAATAAGAAATACTGAAAATACCAAGTCCTGGCATGGATATATGTGGAGCAACTGGAATTCTCATAAATTGCTGATGGGAATCCAAAATAGTACAGCCACTCTGGGAAACAGCTCAGCATTTTCTTATAGTTATAGTGAGACAGGGCAATCCACTTGTAGAAATTTACCTTAAAGAAGTGAAAGTCAAGGAAATGAAAGCTAAACCTGTGCAGGTATGTTTATAGTAGATTTATTCATAATTGTCAAAACCCAGAAACCACCCAAATATCTCTCAGGACAGAATGGATGATAAGACTAGGGTGCCTCCATATGATGGAATTCTACTCAGTAATAGGAAGGAATGATGTTGATACTTGAAACTACTTGGATGAATGTGAAAAACATGCAGAGTGAATGAAGGCTAGATCAGACGGTTACACACAGAATTATTCCATTTATATGATATTCTTTAAAAAGACAAAACTGTAGTAACAGAACAAATTAGTAATTGTCAGGGATCAAGAGAAGGATGTGACAAAGGGATGGTAAAAGGGATTGGGGTGGGAGTGGGCATAACAGAACAGTTCTGCGTCTTGATTGTGGTGGTGATCAGATGAATCTATTCATATGTTAAAGTCTACAGAACAATACACCCAAAAAAGGTCCACTTTCACAGTACATTACTCTAAAAACTAAAATATTTTTGAAAGAAGCTGAATAGCAATTCATGTTGTGAGTTCTAATCGGGTATACTATTCAAAATACCAAAGAATTCAACAAGGAAAGTTTCTATTTATTTAAAGGACTGCTTTTATAATTTGCCAGTATTTACACAGCAGCCTGGTAGATGTATGACAGAAACAGCCCATCTCTCTGTCATGCCCCATGTTTGATTTGGGCAGCCAGTTACCCCAAGAAGTAAATAGTCTGGAGACTAATGGCTGGTTAGAAACATTGCTCTCTATGTCATTAAACGCCTCTTGGCATTTTGCAGACTAATCATGAATCTGGGGGAGCCCAAGTTAATGACCCTGGGCTGAAACCTCTGAAAGTACAAAGTAAAAGAAATCTTTCCTTCTCTTAAGTTATTTATCTCAGATATTTTGTCAGAGTTACACAAAGCTGATGAGCACAAGTCAATACCAGCCTGTTTTCCCCAAGACCCCTGTTATCACATAATGGGCTCATGATAACTAGTAGGCAAGCCCACATAGTAAAAGATGAGAATGAAAGTCAAATGTGAGATGGGTTCCCAGTCTTATTGTTCAGCAACTAAATTGTGCAGTGGGCAGCCTAAGTTGATCAGTTTCATAAAGCAGTTCTTCAGAAATTAAGCACCTGTTTGAGCAGTTCTTAAACTATCTGGGTTGTGACTTTGTACAAGATAGAACATGTGGACTATCTCACTTAGCCCCTGGCAAATACCACATGTACAATAAATAGTGGTTGCTATGATCACTGCAGTAACAACTTCAACCTATGGAAGGGATTTCACAGGGTGGGTTGTGAGACACTGGACTAATCACACACTGAATCCATTGTTACCTTAATAAAACTTATAAAAGGGCTGGGGGTGGAGCTCAATAGTAGAGCATTTGCCTAGCATGTGTAAGGCCCTGGCTTCAGTCCCTAGCACCACACACACACACACACACACACACACACACACACACACACACACGGAGAGACTATTTCCCACTGTTTGGGTTGAATTTGGAGTGGAAACCAGGGATAAATAGAAAAGATCTCATTGGTTCATTCTTATGCTGATATTCTGTGGTCTTGGATTTAGAAAATTTCTTGGATGAACTGAAAAGGTAGGGACTAACTAAATGGATAGTCAGCAGTTATAAAGGTGGGATCCCTGGTCAGCAAGCCTCTTGAGGGTATAGACAAAGTGTCTCATTTATTTATAGCCTGGTAACTAACACAAAATCTAGACTACCACAACTGCTCAGCAAGCAATTATTACATCTGTTAATAACTTCTACATCAAGTTCAACAATTGCTGAGGTCACCAGTGGTCCCTGTTTAGGGTAGCTTAGATTGAGAGAAGAATTATTGCATCCCATAAGCCTTATTTTTTTAGAGTTTTTTAATATTTATTTTTTAATTTTTGGCGGACACAACATCTTTGTTTGTATGTGGTGCTGAGGATCGAACCCGGGCTGCACACATGCCAGGCGAGCACGCTACCGCTTGAGCCACATCCCCAGCCTATAAGCCTTATTTTTGTTTGTAAAATATAAACATTTTTGTGCAGAATAACCCCATCATCCACTTTCAGCTTAATCTGATGCAACTTTTGTGTTTATGTATTTTTTGGACTGGGAATTGAACCTAGGTGTGCACTACCACTGAGTTACATCCCCAAAACTTTTATTTCTTATTTTGAGAAAGAGTCTTACTAAGTCACTGAGGCTGGCCTAAAATTTTCAATCCTTCTGCCTCAACCTCCTGAATCACTGGATTACAGGCATGTACTACTCTAAAAACTAAAATATTTTTGCAAGAAGCTGAATAGCAACTCATGTTTTGAGTTCTAATCTGGTTTACTATTCAAAATACCAAAGAATTCAACAAGGAATTCAACCTGCACTGCACGCATGCCAGGCGAGCGCACTACTGCTTGAGCCACATCCCCAGCCCATAAGCCTTATTTTTGTTATGGAGAAGTGACCCAAATGTTTGTAGCTACTGCTGTATTATCTTCTCTCTCCCAGCCTGCACATATGGCCCATGCATAATCTCCACCCCTGTCATCGTGGCCCAACTCCAATGCAACATTTATGGAACATCTACTATTACAAGTCAAGTTTTATGAACAACTTACCAAGAGAATTATTTTATTAAAATAAAACCTACCTACTAAGTACAAACTGAATACTCTTATCAAGCACAGATATTGTCAGTGCATGCTGTATTAGTTGCAGTTTTCCCAAGGCACAGAAAGACTATAAGGAATCATGGAGGCTGAAGTGTCCCAAGGTCTTTAGGGCGAATCAGGAAGCTGGAGAATTAAGGAAGTCAGTACTGTTGTTCCAGTCTGTCTGAAGGCATGAGACCTAAGAGACTGATAGTGTAGTTCCAGATTCAAAAGTGTCAGGCTCAAGCCCTAAGAAAATCTTCTGTTCCAAGGAGAGAAAGCATCACACATTGAATGCTGATTTAGAGCACCACTCACTCATTTGTAGAACCTTGCCCTATCCCTGCAAGGTTTTGCCACCTAGAGAGCACTGTATTGAGTCTCCTACAAGGCCATTCCAAAGTCCCATCCAGTTTCTTCAGGATGGTGGAAACAGTAAGACCAGTGAATTCTATGAGCATGAGCCCGTTATTGTACTTTATTTTCTGTGGAGTAAGTTCTTTGATCAGAAGCAACGTTGTGTGGAATACTGTGACCATGGATAGGGCATTCTTAAGTCCACAATGTTAGTTTTGGTAGAAATAATTCATGCAGAGAAAATAAACAGATACCCAGAGTCAGGGCATTCCATTAACAACAGAATGCTGCTCGTTCTGTGATGACAGTGGTCCAATGTAATTAGCCTGCTATCAGGTAGCTGGTTGACTGCCCAGTGAATGCTGCTGTATCAGGGACTCATTGCTGGTCTCTGCCGCCGGCAGATTGGACACTCAGCGGCGGCTGTAGCCAGATCAGTCTTGATGAGTGAAAGTCCATGTTGTCGAGCCCATGCGTAATCTTCACCCCTGTCACCGTGGCCACTTTGTTCTTGAGCCCATTATGTGATAACAGGGGTCTCAGGGAAAACAGGCTGGTATCCACTTGTGCTCATCAGCTTTGTGTAACTGTGACAAAATATCTGAGATAAATAACTTAAGAGAAGGAAAGATTTCTTTTGGTTTGCACTTTCAAAGGTTTCAGCCCAGGATCATTTGGCTTCGCTGTTTGGGGGCCTGTGGCAAGACAGAACATGTGGCAGGGAAGGCCTGGTGGAGGAAGCCTCTCACCTCCTGGTAGCCAGCAAGCAAAGAAAGAGAGACCAGGGGTTCCAACATTCTCTTCAAAGGCATTCCCCCAGTGGCCCAGCTTGGCCCCACCTCCTAAAGCTTCCACCCCCCAACAACAGCACCACAGGCTCAGTGACCAATCCCTTGGCCTAGGGGCCTGTGGAGGACATTTAAGATCTAAACCCTAACAGGTAAATCCCATCTACTTAATTATTAAAATTCTCCTTGCTGAGGTTACTCTCTGGTGAATATTCACATAGCATAAATATCTTCACATTTTATGCCTATTAAAATAGGTCTATCTCCGAATTCCCTTGTAACCAATTTTCCAATCATAGTTCATGCATGCCTGTAATCCCAGCAGCTCAGGAGGCTGAGGCAGGAGGATCAGAGTTTTGAAGCTAATCTCAGCAACTTATTGAGGCTGTAAGCAACCTATGAGAGCCTGTCTCAAAATATAAAAAGGCTGGGAATGTGGCTTAGTGGTCAAGCGCCCTTGGGTTCAATTCGTGGTACCAAAAATGTGGGGGTGGGGGTGAAGAGTAGTTATCCAAACAAGACAGCAGAGATATGTATGTTGTGTATGTGTTAATTTGCTCACATAATGAAACCACATCTGTTACAGCAGCTGCAATTGGAAACATCACCTGGTTAAGTGTATAATTCACTATCATTCTCCAAGATTCATCTTTCTTCTGTGCTGGCCAAAAAGAGCTAAATGGGGATGTGGTGGGAATCACCACACTTGTGTCTTTCAAGCCCTTAATCATGGCATAGTCTCTGCTGTCTCCCCAAGAATGCAGTACTGTGTTTTTTGGTTTTTTTTTTTAATTGACAGTAGAATGCATTTTGACATATTATACACAAATGGAACACAGTTTCTCATTCCTCTGGCTGTACATGGTGCAGAGTCACTCCAGTAGTGTAATCATACATATAAACAGGGTAATAATGTCCATCTCATTCTACCATCCTTCCCATCCCCACAGTCTCACCCCCCTGTCCCCTCTACACAAACCAAAGTTGCAGCATTGTTTTTGATTTACTATTTTCCTAGGCAGAGGCAGCTCTAATGGCTTCCTTTTGGCCTTTCCCACCATAGTAACCTTCTGTCCACAGGTTAGGAAGCCAAGGTAGGGCTTCTGTCAGCTGCTAAGCATATCTACTCCAATTACGCATTCTAGAACTTGGGGAAATAACCACAGGGTGTGTTTGGGAACCACTGAACCATTTTGATATAGACCTGACTTCCATACCCTCCTATTCTAACTATAGATCACAGCAAGGCGGGTCTCCTGATATTAGTGTCAGTTCAGAACCCCAGGGCCCAGTAATCCTTGATGGGTTTGATTCTTCTATTTCTTCCATGCACAGTTACTCAGGTAAAAAGCTATAGGCCCTTTTGGGGAAAGTCAGAGGAAAGATTAGCAATATAAAATTCTGGCAGTGCCCTTGAAAGTCCTTTCAAGAAGACTCAGCCTCCCTTATTTCAAGGGGTTCTGGGTCTATAAACTGGCTCAAGTCTGGGAATTGATAAAGGGCCATGTTTCTCTGTTTTTTATAATTCAGATTAGACTTTTGTTCACTTGACTTAGAACTTTTCTGCTTACATAAATCAAGAAAAAAATTTAGTAGACTTTCTATCTAGCTAATGGAACAACTAGCTAATGGAATAAGTCTGTGTGAGTCAAAACTATTCCAATCACTGATTTGAGTCTGCTGTTCACTCTTATAACCACTCCTACATTGACTTTGGTGGTTGAATGCCACCACTTGGTTGACCCCTGCCACTCTAATATAAATCTCGTTGTATAGAGTAGCTTTATCACCCACTTTTAGCTTAGTCTAATTCAGCATTTCTTGAGCACCTACTATTACAAGTTATTTATGAACAACTTAACATGAGAGCAAAGTATTACAAGAAAACCTATCTACTAAATATGCATAAAACATTCTTGTCAAAAAAAGATCTTATCAATGTATGCTTACTTAGTTCTTCCTCTCCTTCACAGATGGCCCAGGTCAGTCTAGGGGTCCTCAGCAAATTCTCAGCCTTCTGACTGAGCACAAGGGCCCTTGATTTGGTAACATTTTCCACTTACTCTGGGACTATTCATAATTGTCCCAAACCTCAGGTCCCTGGGTGCCATCTGAGCTCCTGACCTTTACATATTTTCTCCTTGTCACCAGTTTCTGAACTAAAGCCACACAATTGGAGATGCTATTTGCTCTGGTTTTGTAGCTCTGGTTTTCCTCCCACCTAATGCTCACTTTTCATTTGACTTTCTACAAAAGGAAAAGGGGAATGACTCTAGATTTTTTGAAGGGATCAGACCCTTTTACCTTCAGAACTCCTTTTATAATGTCAATATTTTAAAACTTTCAAACTAAACTGGGCAGATTTTAAGCAAGTTTACAGATTAGGATCTTTGCAATATGTTGCCGTTAAATGTCAGAACTGGATAATGTCAACATTAATCAAAATGGCCAGCTAAGGATTGAAATGATGTGAAACTACTTGAGTCCTAACATTCAGGAGGTAATGTTGCATTAGCAGATGTCAACATTAACAGCATTAGCTAACTAAACGTGGAACTTCCTGGGCATATGGAGGTTAGCTGGCCAGCATCAATATTAATCATGCTTTAGACAGTAGACAGACAATCTATAAACACCCAGTTTGCATCAGGAAAGAACACTGATTTTAGTTTCTTTTATTGCTGTTGAAACCCTTACCACATTTCTTGTCATACTTGAAAGAAGTTCATTGACTCTGTCCCGTCTATATTTTGTATATATTTCAGTGGTTAAAATTTACTACCACCTATTCTGATTATTTGCTTATCTGTCTCACTTTCACATTAATGTGTAAGACTCTTGAGGGTTTGTAATTTGCTAATATCTGTAAGTCTACTGTGAAATAAGTAGGGAGCTTAGGATAAAAAGGGCTTGGGCTAACACCCATCATTCTACTCTGCCTCTGTGAGTTTGACTGTCTTTGACCTCACATCTAAGTGAGATCATTTCTTTCTATATCTGATTCCTTTCCCTTGGCCCAGTGTCCTCCAGGTTCATCCATATGGTCACAGATGACAGAATCGCCTCCTTTTTGAAAGGCTAAATGCCATTTTATCATGTATATATACAGCACATTTTTTGATCCATTCATTCATTGGTGGGCATTTAGGTTGATTCCATGTCTTAGCTATTGTGAATAATTCAGTGGTGAACAAGGGGGTGCAGATTTTCTTGACATACTGATTTTATTTTCTTTTGGATATGTACCCAGAAGTTTAATTGCTGGAAAATCTATTTCTTAAATTTTTAATTTTTCAAGAGAAACCTCTATACTGTTTTCCAGAATGGCTGTCCTCATTTACATTCCCCTGAATAGTGCACCAGGGTTCCCTTTCTCTCCATCCTCACCAACACTTGTTGTCTTTTTTTAAAAAAAAATCTTTATTTCATTTTTATTTGGTGCTGAGGATTGAACCCAGGGCCTCACGTGTGCTAGGCAAGCACTCTACCACTGAACCACCACCCCAGCCCTGTCTTTTGGTTTTTGATAATAGCCATTCTAACAGCTATGAAGTGAAATCTCATTATGGTTTTAATTTGCATTTCCCTGATGACTAGTAATGTTCAGCGTTCTTTCAGATGCCTCTTGGCCATTTGTGTGTCTTCTTCAGGGAAATGTCTGCTGAGGTTCTGGCCCATTTTTTTAATCAGGTTATTTGTTTTCTTGCTGTTTATTGTTTGAGTTCCTTTTATATTTTGGATATTAACTCTGTATCAGATATATGATTTGCAGAATTTTTTCCTGATCTATAGTTTGTCTCTTCACTCTGTGGATGGCTTCCTTTGCTGTGCAGAAGCTCTTTAGTTTGATGTCATCCCATTTGTCTCTTTTTTGCCTTCGTTGTTTGTGCTTTCCAGGTAATACTTACACACACACACACACACACACACACACACACACACACACACTCACACACACACTCACAGTACTTCTGTAGTTTCTTCTAGAAATTTTAGTTTCAAGATTTATATTTGATGTCATGTATGACTAAAAAAAAAGATTTACATTTGAATCTTTAATTCATTTTGATTTAATTTTTGTATATTGGGTGAGATAAGGGTCTCATTTGATTTTTATGAATGTGACTCTGCAGTTTTCCCAACACTGTTTTTTGAAAGGACTGTTCTTTCCCCATTGCCTGTTCTTGGCATCTTTTCCAAAGATCAATTGACCATAAATGGGTGGATTTACTTCCCTCTATTCTATTCTATGAAGCACTTGTATTTTTTATTTTTTATTGGTTCTTTTTAGTTATACATGACAGTAGAATGCATTCTGACATAATTATAAAAGCATAAAATATATCTTGTTCTAATTCAGTCTTCAGTCCCTCTCCTTTCTCTTCCTTCTCTCCACCCCTGTTCTCTTCCCTCTACTCCACTGTTCTTTCTGCTATTTACCCATAGTTATGTTTTCTATTAATTTCTTGTGGATGTACTCAATGTTGAAGTTCACTATGGTGTATTCATTTATGTACATAGGGAAGTTATGTCAGATTCATTCCACTGTCTTTCCTTCCTATCCCTGCCCTTCCCTGCATTCCCCTTTGTCTACTCCACTGAATTCTATTCTTATTTTTTACCTTCCCCCTTATTTTGGATTAGCTTCCATATATCCAAGAAAACGTTCTTTGGTTTTTTGGGATCTGGCTTATTTCCTATAGCATGATATTCTCTAGATCCATCCATTTACCAGAAGATGTCATAAAGTTATTATTCTTTATGGCTGAGTAATATTCCATTGTGTATCTATACCACATTTTCTTTATCTATTCATATGTTGATGGGCATCTAGGGCTCCATGGATTAGCTATTATGAATTGAGCTACTGTAAACATTGACGTGGCTGCATCATTGTAGTACGCTGATTTAAAATCCTTTGGATAGATACTGTGGAATGAGATAGCTGGGTCAATTAGTGGTTCCATTCCTAGTTTTTTGAGGAATACTTAGAGGACTTATATTTTTAAAAGGCTGTAGAAACAAATTTAAAACACAAGAAGAATATGTGATACAGACTGTAAGTGGCCTGTAAATCCTGGAATGATTACTATCAGCCTCTTACAGAATGAGTTTGTCCACCCTAACCTAGAAACTCAATCAAATGTAACTTTTATTTATTTGTTTTTGTTTGTAAGCTACCCCCTGAAGTGTACTAAGTATTTCTTATTGTGTCACATTAGAAGGTATAAAACGTCTCATCACACTTTTAAGGACCCTAAAATCAATCAGTGATTTCAGAGGTATTAACCTGATCAATTCCTTATGAATTTCCCTATAAATATTTCTTGTAATGGTTTTAGCATTCATTGGTGATTGTTGCCCAGATATTTCACTAATGATTATAAAATGGTGATTCTCAACTTCCTCATTCACTTTGTTTTAATTAGTTGTAATATTTCAACATAGAGTAACTTTTCATGAGCCAGGTGTGGTGGCACATACCTGTAATCCTAGTAGCTCGAAAGGCTAAGACAAGAGAGTTCAAAGTCAGCCTCAGCAACTTGGCAAGGCCCTAAGCAATTTAGAGAGACCCTGTCTCTAAATAAAATAGTTATGGCTAGTTTTTAATTTTATCTAAATAAAATTTTTAAAATGGCTGGAGATATGACTCAGTGGTTAAGCGCTCTTGTGTTCAATCCCTGGTATCAATAATAATAGTAGTGATAATATTAATAACTTTTCATGAAATACAGTTCAGTAAAGAAAAGATAGATGCTTGTTTCTTCCTTATTATTTATCAATTTTCAGAATCATGAATTGGTGTCTTTAAAAAATTTCTCAGGACTAGGTTTATGGCTCAGTGGTAGAGTGTTCACCTAGCACATGTGAGGCGCTGGGTTCGATTCTCAGCACCACATAAAAATAAATAAAATAAAAATATTGTGTCCATCTACAACTAAAAAATATTTTTAAAAAAAATTCTCAAAGTAGCCAATTTTAGATTTTAATTTTTTTGTTTTTTAAGTATACAGTATTTATGATTCTTAAAAGTCTATGTATTTGATATTTTAAAAAATAGCAGATGTTATTTGTGTATATCTGTAGATATACAAAGTACTCAACTCTGGGAACCCCTTAAGTTTTGGATCTTTTTTTAATTCCTTTGACAAGGCCTAATTGACATTTGAGAGTTTTCTTTCTCTTTGACCCAGCAAGATGTCCCACTTTATGCATTTCCTGTCTCAGACAAGAAAGTGGTGATTTCCCCAGCAAGCCCTAGTTCCATTGGTGGCTCCACTCAGGCCAACTCCATTCTACTGGTCTGTTAATGTCACTAAACACACCAAAGTCCTAAAGCCGGAGGTCAGTTATCAGTTCTCATCTGACTTGACCTGTCCATGACTTTCAGCCTGGTTAATCACAGCCTCCTCCTGAAAACGCTCCTTCTACTTCGTGGCAGCCATACTCTCCTGACTTTTTCCTCCCTCGTGGGCCTCTCTAGGGTCTCCTTTGCTGATTCTTCCTCATCCTCCTAATTTCTTAATATTGGGTTTCCCAGTGGTCAGTACTGGAACCTTTTTCAGTGTTTATCTACATTGTCTGTTTTGAGATGTCACTAGTTTTATGACTTAATGTCACACTTATGTGCCACTGACTTTTAAATTTGTCTCTAATCTAAGCAAATCCCCTGAGACTTATATATCCACCTGCCTACTAAACGTCTCCACTTGGATAACTAAGATATCTTAGACATAATAGGTCTGAAAACAAGGTCCTGATCCGGCCACCCCAACCCCAACAAAATTTTGCTTTATCTGAGCCTACTTTTTTTTAAAACACATCTTTTTTTTTAATCTTTATTTTATTTATTTATTTTTACATGGTGCTGAGGATCAAACCCAGTGCCTCTCATGTGCTAGGTGAGCGCTCTACCACTGAGCCACCACCCCAGCCCTATCTGAACCTTCTTAATCCTGTAACAACTTCATCCTTCCCTCCATATTCAGTTCAAAATCATGGTGTCATCTTTGACATATCAAATACTTTGAAAACATCAAATAAATAGACTCTTTTCTCACATCCCACACCCAATACCTCAGGAAGTCCTGTTGTCTGTACTTCAACATATATAAGATCAGAGCACTTCTTAAGACTCTGTGTTAGTTTTGCATCACTGCAACAAATACCTGAGAAAAATAACTTAGAGGAGAAAAGATTCATTTGGGCTCATGGTTTCCAGGTTTCAATCCACTGTTGGTTGGTTCCATGGTTTTGGACCTAAGATAGGACATCATAGAGGAAGGGCATGGTGGAGGAAAGCTTCTCAGCTCTTGGCAGCTAGGAAGAAGAGGGAGGGAGGAGGGAGAGAGAGAGAGAGAGAGAGAGAGAGAGAGAGAGAGAGAGAGAGACTGAGACCAGAGGCAAGAATACCATTCCAGGCATATTCCCAGTGACCCACTTCCCTCAGCCAAGTTCCACCTCCCACTTCCACCATCTCCCAATAGTCCATTCAACTGTCAATGGATTAATCCACTAATGAGATTGTAGATGTCACAATCCAATCACTTCCAAAAAGCTCTACCTCCAAACATCACTAAATTTGGGATCAACCCTTTAACACATGAGTCTTTGGGGTAATATAGATAGATCAGATAGATAGATAGAAAGAAAGAAAGAATATAGATTTAGATATAAATAAAATAGAACTCTACTGCTACAACCCTGTGCAAACCCTTTCTCTTCTGGAATATTCTAGTAACCTCCTAATGCTCTCTGTTTCTACCCATGCCCCTCCCCTCCTAATCTATTCACAATACCGCAACCCTTGTATTTTTACATAATATACACCAAATCGTGTTACTGCTCCTGCTGAAAACCTTCAGGTGGCTCCCCAACTTGCTCAAACTAAAAGCCAAAGTCCATCTTATGATCTACAAATCCCTAGGTGCTCTGGCTCCTGGCTATCTCTCTGACCTCTACTTCCTGCCTACCCCTCTCTACCCGTGTTACTTAAGTCACAGGCCTCTTCATGGCTGTCCTTTGATCTTACCAGTCATATTTCTCCAGCAGGGCTTTTCAGCGTATTTCCCCTCTGCCTAGGACACTCTTCCTTCATAATTACTCCTTGCCTTCTTCAGATGTCACCTTCTCAGCAAGATCCTTCCCAGTTACTCTGTTGAACATTGCAATTCTCTGAGCATTCCCCAACTGCTCTCTTCACTTTAACTCCTCTTAGTATTTCTGAAGACAATTTAACACACTGTGTGTGGGTGGGAGTTGTGTTAACTGTCTCCACTACTAGAAGGTATGTTCTGTGAGGGCAGGGATTTTTATCTACTTTGTTAACTGCCATATGCAGTTAACAAACTAGATAAAAATAAGATAAAAAATAAGCCTTTCCTGGCTCTGTTGGTTTTGTACAGAGGGAATGTGAATTTTAACTTGGATTTCTATGAAAGCAGTTATATATTCTCTACTGAATTTCCATCTTGCTCTTGTCAGAAGCAGCTTGTGGTACTTAGGATTTTTTTTTCTTTTTTGTTTGTTTTTTTTAATAAGAGGAGGCTTCTGCTTCAAAACCATCACCTCAGAGCTATTGTGGGCCAATTCAGGTCTCAAATGTATTCACCTCAGATAAAATATCTCCCCATGGGCTAGGGATATAGCTCAGTTGGTAGAGTGCTTGCCTCACATGCACAAGGCACTAAGCCCTGGGTTCAATATATATATATACATATATATATATATATATATATATATATATATATATATATATATATATATATATCCCCTTGCAGATTACACATGTCACCACCAGGTGTCAGGAATGTTTGATGAATGCTAAGAAATTCAAGTAGTTCATTTCCACAGATACACATTAATAGCAGCAGTATTTTATAGCAAAATATAGTGAAGCATATTTCCCTGTTAAAATAGTTAAACTACATATGAGTATTTATCATTTTATTTATTTCTTTTTATTTTGTTTTAGTTTTTAAAAAGTACTATTTTTTAATTTGTTTAATTTTTTTATTTTTAAATTTTATTTTATTTATTTATTTTTGGGGCAGGGGTACTGGGGATTGAACTCAGGGCCACTTGACCACTGAGCCACATCCCCAGACCTATTTTGTATTTTATTTACAGACAGGGTCTCTCCGAGTTGCTTAGCACCTTGCTGCTGCTGAGGCTGGCTTTGAACTCGAGATCCTCCTGCCTTCCAAGTGGTTGGGATTACAGGTTGGCACCACCGTGCCAGGTCTAAAATAAGTACTACTTATTTTAATAAAGAGTTGATCATAAAATTTGCCAGATCTAGGCATTTGAAGTAATCATTGAACAAAAGAACCTCAAAGATCTTTACCCCTGTGGCATTCACTTAGTGATTAAAAGACTCTGGAACTGGAATACCTAGGCTCAAATGGCATTGTTATTGCTTACCAGCTAAGGGACCTAGGGCAAGCCACTCAAACTCTTGCCTCTTAGTGGCCTTATCTATAAAATGAGAATGATGAAAATACCTACCTTTGGGGCTTACTGATTGCATAATCATGGTTTATTGTAGGCCTAATAGATATCATTTGCTCATTTTAACAACCCCGTGAATTAAGTATTACTATCTCTATTTCACAAAAGTGGCTCACCCCTTCTTTACCTATGAGAGGGAAAGACCTTGCCCATGGGGAGTAGCCTAATACATGGCAGAGCCAGGATTTAATCCAGATCTGTCTGTCTGTCTAGATGGGCCAATGTTTTTTCAGTCTGTTCACTAGACAACCAACATAATACAGTGAGAATAATATTTTTTGAAGTAAATTTCAATTGAAGTTTAACGTATATTTACATAAAAGCACACAAATAAATAAATTACTGAGTAAGAACACCTGTGTATTTATCTCCCTTCCAGATCTAGAAATAGAACATTGTCAGTACCCCAGATATTCCTCATAATTTCTCCCATCTTTCCTCAAAGTTAACTATTTTCCTTGTTTTATCACCATGTTTTTAAAAAAATTTTGGTGGGATTTGCTGTTACATATTCATACATGCACACACTATAACAATACAGTTTGGCCAGTATCACTGCCAAGAACTTTTGCCATTTTGTATACTGGCTATAAATGAGGCATAAAGTATGGATTCTATAAATCCAATTTATAAGAGATTCTATAAATATCTTGTGTCTGGCTTTTCTTTACACAACTTATATTTATGAGTGTCATCTTTGTTACTGTACACAGCAGTCCTTTATACATTTTCACTGTATTTACATAAATATACAAGAATTCACTCTCAGTCCTTCTTTTATTTGTGAGAATGAGTACTATGTCCGTCCTTGGTTTAATAAAAATCTACCCTAAAATTTTTCTCTATTTACCATCCAAAAAGGACCTTACAACACTTCAACTCCATTTACTACCTCCTTGCATTTTGTACCACTGAGATTATATACTTATTAATTTTTAGCCTTGCAAGAAATTCTTACATTGTTCTACACAGTCAATATTTTTTCTACTTTTTACCCTTTCCCATGTTCTTTATTTCTTCTTGACTTTTTTTTTTACTTCTATCTTGAGAGTATTTTCCTTCTACACAAAGAACTACCATTAGGGTGGGACTAAAGACATTGAATTCTCTCAGTTTCTGTATGAAACCCCATTTATTTCATCTTCACTGTTGAAGGATATTGCTAAATTATATAGATCTACATTAGCAGAAATTTTCTTTCAGAATTTTAAAGACACAAGGCTGGGGTTGTGGCTCAACGGTAGAGTGCTCACCTAGCACGTGCGTGTGAGGCCCTGGGTTCAATCCTCAGCACCACATAGAAATAAATAAATAAAATAAAGGTATTATGTACAACTAAAAAATAAAATATATTTTAAAAAAGAATTTTAAAGACACTACTATTGTGTTTTAACTACATTATTTCTGTTGAAAAGTCACTTGTCAGTCTTATTCCTGGCTCCTTTGGATTAAATGAAAAAAATTTAAGATTTCCTCTTTTCCTCTGGTTTTCAGTAGCTTTATCACATGACTAGATGTGGTTTTATGTTCATCCTCTTTTGGATTTATAGAAATTCTTGAATCTGTATTTTAATATCTTTCATTAGTTTTGGAAGATTCTAGATATGGTCTCCTCAATCTTACACTGAGTATGTCTTTCTCTCCTCTCCTTCTAGAGTTCCAGTTACATGAATATTAGAGTTTTTCCCTATATCACATATGTTTTCCAAGTGGAACAATGAAGCAGAGATGTCTGCAAATTTAACAAGTCTAAGGAAATTAACATGGCCAACCACTGCCACCTCCTAGCATTATGTCCTCTGCTTTCAACACTCAGGAGTTCTTCAAGTTAGAAAATTCTAATCTGGAACCACATGAAGAGAGAATTCTGAGAGTTCCTAGCTATGGATAGGGGTTGTAATGGCATTTGACAGTGTATAATAAAGCACAGATGAATCCTTATGAAGTATTGCTCTAAAATTAGACCTCAAACTGATGGATAGAAAGAGCTAAGAGCAAGCAGCAGTATATTGGTACAAACTGTATCATTAATTTCAATACTTTCTTAAGCCTTCTGTATACCTATGAAATATGCCTATTTATCTTCTTCTTTCAAATGGGGGTAGAGGCCCTTTTTTCTCAAATAAGTCCAATTTTAAAGGAAAACCCTATATTACCAGTATTGGATATATTCACAGTATCAAAACTGGATTTGAAGGCAAAAAAACGTACATTTTTCAGCTATGTGTTAAGATTCTATATCACTGATTCCCACAAAATAAGAGGAAATGTTTATATCCCCCAAGGAAGTATATCTGAATCTTAAAGAATTATGACTTACTTTTTAAAAATTTTTTAAATTTGTTTTAATTAGTTATATGCATAACAGTAGAATGCATTTATGCACTTTGATATACATAGATGAGACATGATTTCTCATTTTTCTGAGTGTACCTGTTGCAGAATCATATTAGTCTGACTTACTTTTCTAGGAGGAATCTCAAGGACTTTTGAATTCTTCCTATCCTCCCTTCAACCACCATGAGCCAGTGTTATTTGTGAGTGTGTCTTATTCTGGGGGGTTCAGTGGGGGAAAGTAGCAAGGTCCAATGTTCTACATAAAGGTGAAGAGAGATATATTTAACCAGTTTATAAGTTATTGATGGTGTGCAAGAAACTATCCCAAAACTTTTTCTTTTTTTGAGTGGATGGGTACCAGGGATTGAACTCAGGGGCACTAGACCACTGAGCCACATCCCCAGGCCTTATCCCAAAATTTAAGCATTAAAACAAAAGTAAATATTTGCTCTCCTCACAGTTTCTGTGGGTCAGAAGCTAGTGATTGGCTTAGTTTGGTGATACTGGCTCAGGGTCTCTCAGGAGGTTGAAGTCGATATGTCAGTGGGCGCTATAGTAATCTGAAGGCCTTGGCTGGCCTAAAGGACTTGCCTCTAAGATGTCTCATGCATGAATCTGGCAAGATGGTGCTGACTGGCAGGATGCCTCACCATGTGGGCCTCTCCACTGGGCAGTTAGATATTTGTATGACATAGGACCTGGCATCCCCCAGAACAAGTGATCCAAGAGAGCTAGGCAGAAGGAGTGGTGTGTTTTATGACTTGTCATCAGAAGTGACACACCAACACATCTGCAGTATTATTTTGGTAATACAAACTAGTCCTGTGTGATTAATATTATAGAAAACTACACAAAAGTGCTAATACCAGGAGGCAAGGATCATTGAGGACACTGTGAAAACTGACTACCACAACCAGTCACTAGGAGAAGTCAACCAAATAATATAATTTTGTAGGGCTCCATCCAAATTGGCAACTGTTAAAATATTACACAAATGTGCACTGTATCAATGCCTCTTAACTTTAATTTATGATTTGTGTATCTATATCATACTTTTTGTGACACAGACTCTAGAAAGGAATGTTTAATTGCTTGATCTAATGTAATGAAAACTGAAATTTTTACATTTTTATACCTATTGACGTACATGATTCTGAAAGTAAAACCTGAAGAGGAAGACAAATCAGTTGTCAGTCTGTCTTCCTATTGCTGTTCTGAGGGACTGGCAGAATTCAGGAAGTTCTATTGTAGGAATCAATTTATTAAAGGAAACTTCCAGGTCTCTGAATTCTTAGGCATTACTGTTTATGTGGTAGAATCAACTAGCCATCTTTGTTATCATACAGTTTTCACAGGAAGTTCAAACAAATTTACAAAATAGCCAATCATTTTTTCTTCTTCTTCTTGACAAACAAGGGCATAATATTATTTCCCTTTTGTGTTTATAAAGGCTTACACAATTGTCTGTGGGTACTGATGGCTGCCCGGATTCTAGGAAAACCACTCTTCAGATTCTTTTTCATAAGGACAATAGTGTCTCACATTTTGGAATTCACAGATTTTAAACAAGGCATATTCTTTTTGCAAAGATATCCTTCATATTCATGACATTACATAGCTAGAGACACATATACTGGGAAAGTATAATCCTTGAGAACATCCCTAAGTGAAAAGGTTGTTTTCTAAGTTAACAGAAAGTGTAGTTAATGCAGTGGCATACGTGGGTCAGCATATGCCAGGGTGCAGACAATAAGGAGATGTGTGACTATAGACAATTCTTAAACAAAAATAAAAAGTCCAACTGTTCTCACTAAAACTATAAAGTGATAAAGTGTTATTCCCTGACAAAATATCTGAACACATGTGGATTTTACTATTTCTGAAGAATTTTCTTCTTTTTCATGTGTAATGCTTTTGGAAACTTTCAGGGAGGGAATTGTCCATTCTTTTCACCTCACCCATCAATGCAAAAATACTGTAAAACATAAGCATAATAATAAAAAGACTTTCCCAGAAAATATACTCATTATGAAACCATGTACGCAATAAAGACACATTTTCACAAACCAGTCTCAACCTTTGAAGTTCTATACAATCCAAAAGAAAATATGAATATGAGAGGATAAATTCAGGTTTTGCTATCTGCTATATACGATTTTACTTTTTCTGAATTATATTATTTTATGGTTTGAAGTCTTAGAGGTTAATCACACACAAAAATATTTGCGAACAGCCAGAATCGGCCTTGAGCAATGTACAATAAAGTTCCAAGATCACCACATAGAAGATCACTAACCAAGCAACAAAAAAATATGTAAGAAAATAGAAGTTTAAGTGGGAAAAAAGAATTCATTTTTAAAGAATGACAGGGGAAATCACAAAAAGTGCTGATCTTACATTGCCAGAAGAAATAGAAAGGGCCACACATGAGTATCTCAACTAAAGCAAATGATTAAATAATGTTGAGATTTGCTATCATTCAGCCATTTTCTCAAATTTACCATTGTAAGGGTGCCCTACAGAGTGGTTGAAGATTTTTGCAATGCACATAACTGAAAAGAGCTCATATCTAAAATATATACCTAAGAACTGAGATAGATCAGTAAGAAAACCAATAGTAAGAAAAAAGATCCCTCTACAGAAAAAATGGGCAAAAGCCTTAAATAGTGAATTCACCAAAGAAGAAAAACCAATTAAACACACAAAAAAAGGTGCTCAGCAAGAACAATAATCAGTGACGACAAATTAGATCTACAATGAAAAAAATAATTACAGATATGAGTATACCCCCACCAATATAGCTAAATTTAAAAGTCTAATTCAGACAAGAGGGTATAAAGCAACAGAATTCTCACACAATGGATAGATGCTTTGAAACAAGTTTGGCTTTTTTAATTAAAATGGAAATTTGCATATCTTATAATATATAGTAATTTAACTCCCAGATATTATTACCAACTTAATTGCATATGCATGTATAATGAGTTATACACAAAAATATTCATAGCAATGTTACTCTTAATAGCCCTAAACTGGAAACAGCCTAAATATCCACCAACAGATAGATAATAAATTAGGTTATTGCTATGATTTGAATGTGCATTGTCCTTCAATAGTTCATGTACTAAAGAAAGGTTCAGGCCCTAGTGTGACAGTATTAAAAAGTGGTGGAAACTTTAAAAGGAGAGATCTAGTGGAAGATGGTTAGGTCATCATGGGGATCACCCACAGAAGGAATTAATGCTTGTCTTACTGAGTAAGTTCAGTCTTGAAAGAGTGAATTGTTATAAAACAGCAAGCCTGGCCCCCGAATCCCTCTCTGGCTTCCAACTTTATCTATTCTCTTTCTCTCATACACACTCTCACCATAGTGTCATCCATCATGCTATGACATAGCCAAGAGGGCCCTTACCAGAAGTCAAACAGATGAGGCTTTCAGTCTCCGAAACTATGAGCTAAATAAACTTCTTGTCTTTATATAATACCCATCAAGTATTTTGTTATAGTAACCAAATATAGACCAATACAATTATAGTCATAAAATGAGATGATATGTAGCATGCAAAAATGAACAATCTACAGTAGTCCTCCCTTATGCTTGGGGATATATTTCAATAGCCCAATATATGTCTGAATCCACAGACAGTGCCAAACCCTATACATATTATTATTTTTCAATCTGATAATAATATGGCTACTAGGTTACTAAGGGGCAGGTAGTATATATGGTACGGGTACTCTAAACAAAAGGATGATTCATGTCCCAGGGATGGAGCAGGACCATAAGATTTCATTATGATCCTCAGAAAGGTGTGCAATTTAAAACTTATTTCTGAAATTTTCCACTTAATACTCTTGGATTGTGGTTGAACACAGGTAACTGAAATGGTAGAAGATGAAACTGCAGATAAGCTGGTGGACTATTGTGTAGCTACAGGCAATGATATAGTTGAGTCTCATGAAAATAATACTGAGCAACAAAATCATGCACAAAATAACAACATAGTGAAACATATCCATTTATATAAGTTCAAAGCCAGGCATAATGTTTAGGTTACATATGTGGGTTGTTAAACTATAAATAAAAACAAGGAAATGATAATCCAAGAGGACAAGAGAGTAGGAAGTTGTGAATATAAAGAAGAAGGGGTCAGAAGAGTCCCATTGACAATGTTCTTTACCTTGACCTGGATGGTGGTACGTAACCTGTACGGTTACACAGGAACTCATTTTGTAAATACCCATTAACTATGCACTTATGTTTTATCAATTTTTTTCTGTTATGTGTGGGATAATAAAAACATTTAACCCCCCTTAACCTCAGCAGTGAAAACCCAGTGCAATTATTTTTCAAATTATCCCAAATAATAAGGCATAAATTGGTATGCTTCACACATGAACCTATTTGAAGAGGATATTACAATTTACTTTCAAGCCCATTTTAGGAAATGCAAATATTTACCAATGAGCCAGCCAATTAATAGGTATCCAAACTTAATTGCACAAAATTAGAATTTGTAACCAATCCATCTACTGGCAGTTTATGACCAGTCATGCAATATTTAAATTTTAAAGAATGATTTAAAAAACACTGGGCACTCCCTGGAGCAAGTATGTTTTCTTTAATCTTTACTAAGGTCACATAACATTACCGAAATATATTTTCTAAAATTTTTAGGCTTTTCTAAGTATATAAGTACCATGGTTAGCAAAAGCAAGGTGGTCAAGATTAAGACCTCAAAATGAAGGTGAAGAGAGTGATTAAACACATAAAGTAACATTCAATATATTTTTAAAATAAATTTTGGTCTTAATCTCATTTTATTTCTAGGCTTTATCCTGCATACATAAGCCATGTATGTACAGCATGTTCAGCACAGATTGCAACAAGGTAAAACTGAAAACAATTTAAATATTCACAGTAGGGAAAATAGTTAAATTATGTATAGTTTTCCATATAATAATGTAGCATATGTCTATCATAAATAATACAGATGTTTTACATTGAGGTAAAATATAGTAAGCAAAAAGATGTAGAACAAGTGGATCATATTTAATGGTAGATGTACATATGCATACATATATGCATATACACACATATTTTATATGTCTAGAAAATTTATGTAAAGATAAATAGTAGCTATCATCAGGAACAGTACATGGAAATAGGGTGATAAAGAACTTCTTTTTTATGTCATTTGTTGCTGCCTAAATCTTTTTTTGTTGTTTCTACAGTATTTTTATCAAAAAATAATAAAATTTGTTTAATTTTTTTCAGAGAAAATATTTAAAAATTGCTATATATAAAAGTACCATGACGTCTGTACTCTGAAATAACCAGAGGCTGACTAGGAGACTGAGGCTGCAGCCTTATTCTAATGACTAGGAGACTGAGGCTGATTAGGAGACTGAGGCTGCAGCCTTATTCTACTCATTGGTCCAACATGGTACGGTTCAGGGCAGTGGTTTTCAAATTCTTTCTTGCCTATCTACAGAAGAAATATATTTTACATCTTGTCTACGAGAAGCTTCATCAAACAGCAATCACTAATATTACTTGAGATACAGACAGATTGTTTTTGTTTGGTTGGTTTTGGCTGTGTTTGGGATTGAACCCAAGGGTTCATTCATGCTGGACCACCACTAACCACTGAGCCACATTCCCAATACCTTCCTATTCTGCTGGTCAAAACCCACTCACTATATTAGCTTCTGTTCTGTGGAAAGCATAAAGCATTTCAACCAAGGGTTTTAATGTAGACTTTTTTGTGTGTGTGGGCCCATGCTGTTGAATGCTAACTGTAAGAGTCTGATTATGATGCTGAATAAACGTGTCCTTTAAAAAAATACACACCACCAGGAGACTGAGGCAGGAGGATTGCAAGTTCAAGGTCAACCTTAGTTCCTTAGTGAGACACTACCTCAAAATAAAAAATAAAAAGGGCTGGGGATGTAGTTCAGTAGTAAAGCACCCATGGGTTCAATCCCCAGTACCAAAAAAAAAAAATCTACAAAATTGATTTGGTGAATCATCATTATGATTTTACTATTTCAATATGTAAGCCTACTACATCAAGGCCACAATTTTAAAATATTGGCTTCAGGGGGCTTGGACTTATGTCCAGTTTAATTCTAAGTCTTATAACTAAAGAAAATTGAGGTTACTAAAATGCAGTAGGCTGGAAGGGTGTGGTTGGGTGTTGTCGGGAATGCAGAGCCAGCAGAGGGAAGATTCCTTCATTACTCAAAGGTCCTGCTCCATTCACTCCTCTCTGATGTTGCCCTCATTTACAACTTAAAAGGCACCTTAACTGTAGGTTGCTACACCTTCTCAGAGCATACATTAGAAGTTTAAAATAATGGTGATGATGATGAAGGTAATGTAGTATAAGAAAAGAAGTTCAGAGTAAGGGCCTTCTGAAATCAAGATAAGGACAAAACCTAATCACAGAGTAAGCAATGTTTCTCAAGGTAAGTCAGAATCAATTGGCAGGAGACCCAGAAATCTGTATTTTAACAGCCCTGTAGGTGATTCATATTCATATTCATTCATTCTCTCCCTCCCCATTTTTTATTTTTTTGCAGGTGATTCATGTGCACCTTGAAGGACTGTACCTAAAAGAAATGTACATAAAAGAGATGAAATTAATCCTGAATGTTCTATTTTGGAATTCAGACAGAGTTGGCTAATGACATTTAGAGGACTCCCTAACTCTAAAATGAAACTTGTAAATAATAGAGGGTGTTCAGTTAGATAAACCCAAATTTCTTTATGACAAATTTCACAGAATGCTTGTTTTTATGGTCAACAACCTTGTGAGGGCAGTCTAGAGTTTAAGTGACTACACATAGGTTCCACAGTGGGTCCAGGATTTCTGATTACCACGCTAGTTAGTGTTCCTTTCCATTATGGTATCCAAAAAAATAAAAAAAAAAAAAGAAAGAAAGAAAAGGAAGGAAGGAAGGAAGGAAGAAATTTGTGTTTAAGATGGAATTTTGATGAACAAAAGAAGAAAATCAAAACATAAATATCTGAAACACTGAGATACTCTCTGTGACCCATCATTGGCAAAAGTTAGAAAGTCTGACTATGAATTCTCACTGAAGATGTGTAGCTTTGGGAAGTGTCATAAGCCTGCTGGAGAGTATATAAATTGGAGGCATCATTTGAGAGCAATTTGGCAGTACCCAATAACATTGAAGATGCATAGACTCTATGCTTTGATCCAGGGAAAGCTTTGAAATGTATCCAACATGCTTATTGCCATGTTCTGTGATCAAAGGGAAATCCATTTCCATGGAATGTGAGCTTTCTTAAATTTGAAAGATTCTAAGAAAAAATATACGACTTTATAAATGTTAAAGTAAAAATTTATTTAGAAACAAAAGAACAAATTACAGTAAATTTATCAAGTAAGTTAAAATGAAACCTATCGTGCATAAGCTGATTAAAACATTCCCAGAGCTGATGAATAACACTGATACTATTTGTTGCATACCCCCCAAAGTATCAAAGAATAACATGGAAAAATAACAATAAGGACATTTCACTTCTATTCCTCACCCAGGACCCTTCACAGAGCTCCACGGATCAGAGAGATACATGGGGAGAGGCTGGTAGGGCTTCTATAGATGGCAAGTTTTCTTCATGTTACAGGGGGAGCAATTCAAGGGTTGTTTAATCACTGAACAAAATGGACCAGTGTATTGACTCTGTAACCAGACTGCTAGTGTAACTTGCTGCAAGCTATGAAATCTCCCTGAACTTTATTTTCTCCTACCCCTGGGAGTGGTGCTTCTAACCCTACTTGAGAGAGCTATTGTGATGATTAAATATGATAATTCATAAAGAGTTCCTGCCACATAGTAGGCATTCTATTTTTTAATATTTATTTTTAGTTATACCTTTTTAAAATATTTTATTAATTATTGCTGGACCTTTATTTATTTATTTGTTTATATGTGGTGCTGAGGATCAAACCCAGGACCTCACACGTGCTAAGCGAGCACTCTACCGCTGAGCCACAACCCCAGCCCTGTAATAGGTATTCTTTAGCACACTAGTCGTCATTATTGCTAATAGGGCAAGATATTCATTTTAGAAACGTCATTCTGGCTACTGTCTAGAGTGTGATAAATCTAAACACAAAGATGCAAATCTAATATTGAAAACTAAACAAGAAGATACAATTTGATATAGTACAAGATAGTAGTTTGAACTCAGCACCAGAAGCATGAATGCTATAGTCAACTTTCTATATGCATATGTATTTTTTTAATTAACATTGCTGATTTTCAGATTCACCCACTGATTTCCCTTTTCTTTACCATATTACTAGGCTGTAGTTCCTGCTTACAAAATAACCCTTTGGCTTAAACAAGTGGGGAAAAAGAAGTCAGGATTCCCACTGAGACTTAAACCCCAGTTCTTTAAATGCACATCATCCTGTGGGGTGGGAGAGAGAGGGGAGAATGAAGGCAAGACAGAAAAATGTCCCGAGAAAAAAGTGAACCAATTCTTTGCTATGTTTGAACATTTGGAAAGGGTAGGTGTAGTTAAAAACGAGGTTTGCAATGGGATGCACATCAATGTGGGGAACATGCCTTGTTTTCCAGGTTTTTAAATCAACCCACCAAAGGCATACTTATTTTGTTAAAGCCCATCACTCCAAAGGCAGTAAGTTTCCAACCTTTTCTTTTTTCAAGGTTCAAGAAGTGTTCAAGATATTTTCTAGTCTGTCTTGAGAACAGTTGTACAATACTTTATTTATTTTTATTTATTTTGTGGGACTGGAGATTAAACCCCGGGGAACTCTATCACTGAGCTATATACCATCCTTCCTATTTTTATTTTGAGACAGGATTTCTCTAAGTTGCCAATGCTGGCCTTGAAGTTAAGATCCTCCTACCTCAGCCTCCTGGGTTGCTGGGATTATAGATATGTACCATCACAACCTGCTGTACAATCCTTTTAAGCTATTTGTCCCCTTGACAACTTTAAATTTTTTTTTTTAGTTGTAGATGGACACAATACCTTTGTTTTATTTATTATTTTTATGTGGTGCAGAGAGTTGAACCCAGTGCCTCACATGTGCTAGGCAAGCCCCATCTCTTCATAGCTTTTCCAGTTTATCTTTGGGCAAGAAATTTTCTTACTATCCATCTGGTAAAATTCTGATCCTTCTCAAAAATTCAGCTCAATTACCTCCTTCCATAGACTACCACTTCCACTCATTGCATTCATCTACATGTACTGGTTTATTTTGCAGTGATCTTTTTCTGACCAGTCTTCCTTTCTAGACCATAAGCTTTTAATGGGAGGGATCATTGTTTAATTTCCACCTTGAAATGACTTGTAGCATGATAGTTTAGTGCATAGAGTCAGGACTTTTGAGTTTAAATCTTGTATCACTGAACAGGTCATTTATTCTTTCTCTAAATTCTCTTATCTGTAAAATGAATATAACAGTGGCAACTTTGAGTAATTAGCTCTCACTTCTACCTTTTATTGTTTAACAAGATAGAAACATTTTTCACGAGCTTCACTGAGTTATGGGGAAAATTATTATTTTGGTATAAATTTAGAATATAGCAGAATATATTAAAGGGTCATTGTTTTCCGATGAAACAGATGCAGATAACTGTGTTGGAAAAAGGAGAGACTCAAGATTCTGGCAGGCAACGCTTGTTATTTCTCCATTCTCTCTCCATCATCGTTACCCCCTCATGTCTCCTCTGACTCCTGTATTCAAGGTCTCTTTAGTTCCTCTTAGTTACTTCCTTTCATAGGACTACCTTCTTCAGAAAGCCATTTCTGATATCCAGCTTGGGTTCTGTTGGCACCTGATCACCCTTTTTCGTAATTATCTATTTGGATGTCTGATACCACCCAGCTGTGATTTGATCAGGGACAGTGTCTGATTTTCTTCTGAGTTCACAACTCAGGAACGACTGACACTCTTGGGTCACTACTCTCATCAATTAAGTCTTCTGGATGCTTTCCCTCTGCATCAGTCACTCCTTGCCTTTCAAGTGCTCTCAGTTTTCCCTGAAAGCTTTAGGAAAGAGACTCTGAGACTTCACCCCAGCTGCACTCCCTTGCCCAGTCTGTGAAAACGCCTACACCAGGTTCTGCCTTAGCTACGCCCCATCTTGGCTCCTGACCCCGCCCTCACCTCCGCCCCGCCTCCTTAGTCGAGCACACAAGTACGCATGCTCCGTTTTAGTCTTCTTAAAGTGATGACACAGGCGACGTTGACGTGGTAACGTAGGGCCAGTGGAAGCGTAGATTGCAGCGGAGGGGCGTACTTTTGCTAGTAGTGCGCGGCAGTGGGTCGTGTGGTCCGCCCAGGCGCGCGGTTTGGTTTTGGCACTTGCTGAGTGTGCCTGGAAGTGGGGAACAGAGACGGTCATTTTGTAGAGCTGGGGGCTGCAGCGCCTGAGGACAGGGCTGCGACCGTGTATAGGGGAACAGCTGAGAAGGAGGGCCGTTGCCGGCAGGATCCGAACCCGCTGTGGCTGGGGCTGGTCGCGTGGTGACCTGGGGCGGCCGCGAGATGCTCCGGGCCCGGTGTCTGCTTCGAGCCCTGCGCTCCTGCTCCACTGCTCCCTGCCCCAGGCATAGGCCTTTCGCCAGACTGAGCGTACGGGACGCTCTCGGGTCCCAGAACGTGAGTGGGGAGCGCGTTAAAGTTCAGGTGGGTGTAGGGAAAGGGATTTTTTTTTCTTTATTTAGGGACTTATGTGGCACATCCACTCCTAGCGTTACTTTGTGTTGTTGGGTCAGACAGAACGACCAGCAAAGAAAAGTTAGAAAGTATAGGTATAGCGCGAGTTCCTATTTCTCCATTTCCTTGGATACCTGCCGTTACTTTTTGCAAAACTGCTGTAATGACTGTGAACTTGGTTTTCAAGATACCTGTAAACTTGTTATTCATTCAGGAAAGTGTAAGCGAACAAGGCCCCTTTCTCTTTTTACATCTCCTGATATCCGCGGGCATATAGTGGTTGCCTTGCCCTGGCCCCTTGAGGGGAGAAACTTTGTCTTACCTGACTTGATGTTGACGTGACTGGCAGTAAATATTCGTTCTAATAAATCGAGGCTTTGATTCAGCTTTTAGCCACCTTAGTGCCTAAAATTGAGCCTGCGTGTAATTTATGTTTAATAAATTAGGAGAAAGAGTGGAATGTAGCAGTTAGAAAGAGCCCTGGGGTGAAGGTGTGTAAGTTTAAAGCTCTCCCACTAAGTAACTTAATTATGAGCATGTTAAGCGCTTAAAACTTAAGTTTCTTTTTATGAAAACAGATAATGGTCCCTACTTTATGGGACTATAAAGAGTAGCCCACAGTCAATAAATGTTAGCCACTATTATTTCCTTCACTTCTTAAAAGAGCAGTTTAAGCAAGGTAGTTGATTACTTTTCATTAGATTACTAAAACGCATTGATAACAGTGGTTTTGATATCATCATTATCCTTGCTGTTATTATGATCTGCTCCTCCATACATTTATTGGGTTTCATATTCTTTCCATGATCCAATTCAAAAAATTGCATTTATCAGTTAATTTAGAATGTATAAATGACACCTTTTGTGTGCTGGTCAAAAGAGAAATCAAAGATGGAAAGAACAGAATTTAGTGCTTACCATCTAATATGGTAGATATCAACCACTTGTGGCTTCGAGCACTTGAAATGTGATGAGCCTGAATTGAGATATGTTGTAAGTTTAAAATACATAATAATTTTGAAGAACAAAAAAGATTGCAAAAATCTCTATTTTTTTCTCTCTAAACACACATGTGTGCATGTGTGTCTATCTATGTATGTACATCTGTGGGGCTTGTGTTTTTTATTTATTTGTTTGCAGTACTGGGAATTCAATTCAGGGCTTCACACAAGCTATGCAGGCACTCTACCACTGATACACCAACCGTTTTTAAAAAATTAATTTGCCCAGGTTGGCCTTGAACTTGTGATCCTCCTGCATCAGCCTCTTGAGTAGCAGGGATTATAGACAGACATGTGCCACCATGTTTGGCTTCAATATATTTAAATATTGATTTCATGTTGATAGTATTTTGGACATAATTGGTTAATAAAATAAATTATTAACTTCATCTGTTTTTTTTTTTTTTTTTTTACTTTTAATGTGGCCCCTAAAAACTTGAAAATCACTAATGTAGCTCACATTATGTTTCTGCTGGACAGACCTAGTCTTCAGCAGTGTGATTATTATTAATGATCAACATAAGAAGCTATGAGAAAACAGAGATAGAATTCCTCCTATGAGTAGGTAAGGAAGACTTCTTATATGGAGTGACATTTGAAGTATGTCCTGAAGGATGTATTCCCCAGATAGAATAATCTAGGATGGAGTGGAAATTGTACAAGGATGTGTCCCCCAAACAGAGGAACTGGGAATGGGGTAGAAATAGCATTCCAGAAAAGTTCATTGATAAGAACATAAAGTTGAAGTATAACTTGTATTTGAATCCCAGCTGAACTTGTGTTTTAACTTCTCTAAATGTTTCTTCATTTCCAAAAAAAGATAATTATAGGGCTGGGGTTGTAGCTCAGTGGTAGAGTGCCTGCCCAGCACAGTGAGGCACTGGGCTCAATCCTCAACACGACATAAAAATAAGTAAATAAAGGCATTATGTCCATCTACGACTAAAAATAAATTTTAAAAAGATAAATATAACCATGTCATTTACTTCTTGCGATAATTAAATAGCATAATATTTATAAAGAACTTTGCACATTAAAAAGTGCTTAATGAATGTTGAATTTTACTAACTAGTAAAAAAGAAGAGAGCAGTGCTTTGGAAAGTACTGTTGATTGAGCATGCCCCAAATGCAGGTGCCTTTGGTAAAGTGTGACGAGGTGAAGTACCTTGTGCATGAGGCGGTGACAATTTATACTTCATTCTATGGAGCCCTCACAAAGATCAAGGGCTTTCTAATCAAATAGACTTGGGTTCAAGTCTAACCCTTACCAGCAATCTTCAACAAGTTACTTTCTCTGAGTCTCAGTTTTCTTGCTTGTAAAATGGGTATGACAATCCTTAGAGCTATTATGTGAAGGAATGAGACACTATATGGCGGTAGTAAAACATTTGCAGAATTTCAGCTGTGTACTTGGCAATCACTTCAAAATAAGTAAACAGTTTTCTTTCCCTTAAAGCATTATGGATATGCAAGTAAGTGATAGAGAGCTTTAATAAAAGCATCTGTAGGTTATGGCTACAACAGAGAATGGTCAATAGTTTTTTCTGGTTAGAATCAGCTCTTGCTTTTCCTAAGCATGAATGTCAACCTGTATTCATTTACTTTACATTTGTGGGACACTTCACAATTGTTTGGTGTCTACTAGAAAACTAGTTATTCCCTCCTAACTCCTATAGTAGTTAAATTTAATTTTGGCATATCTGAGAGCTGTTTTAATGTTACTGGCCTACTTAAAAGCATCTCTCATACTCTGATGTACCTGTCATTTAAATTAAGACTGTCTTTGAATGTTTGTATATTACTTAATATGTGTTTATAATGAGACATTTGGGGGAGTTTTTTTTGTTTGTTTGTTTGGTACTTTGTGAAAGAATAAAAATCCTATAAAGATATTTCTAGTCTATATTACATAATCTGGGAATTTGATAAAAGGGAAAAGGCACCAAGATGTAAACCTTGTTATTTGTCATTGTCATTAGAAAAGCCAATATTGAAGAGATTGGTTATATAAATTACATACATCAACTTGATGAATATTTGGCAAAAGTTGAAAATGATGAGCTTCATTAACAAAACAGAACAAAAGGTAGAATGGCAAAGGGTGTATTTCCCTATAAGAAAAACCATTTAAAATTATTTGTACATATTGGTAAACTGAAAGCAGTTCATTTTACACAGCTGATAATGTTAAGGCAAGATTGATTTTTTTTCTTTCATTTAGCTTTCTTTGTATGTATAAAGAAAATATAGAATGTTTTAAGTATTTTAAGCTCACATATAGAAATCTTTCTCTTTTTTAGGGATGGGTTCTATCAGTCCGATCCCAGAAGGAAGTCTTGTTCCTACATGTAAATGATGGGTCGTCTTTGGAAAGCCTTCAGGTTGTTGCCGATTCAAACTTTGACAATAGGTAAGTTGTTAAGTTTTGAGTCCTTTGATTTTTTTCTTCTTCTCTACTGTTCCCCGCTTCTCTAATCCAATATTCACATTGCCCCTTTGACCTATCTTCCTAAACACATCTATGAAAAATAGCTTTGAAGAAAGTCCAAATACTTGGAGTCAATATCCTTAGCTCAGGCTTCTCTTTCTCTAACATCTTCACATGCCTGTATCCCCTGCCTCTACTTTCCATCTGTTTTCCTTCTCTTCTTGCAGCTCCTCTAAGCTGTTCTGCTCCTTTTTACATTCAGGCTTCTAGTCTTGTTGCCACTCTGCCTAATAAACCTCTTCTTCCCTGTCTTTCCAATCCAGTTTAGCCATCATCATATGATAGCCATCATCATCCCACCCCTTGACTGTGGTAGGTGACTCTCCTCTTTGGTCCCATACATTCTGTGCCCAGCTCTGTCCTGAAATGTATTTATCAGATGGTAATCAACTGAATTATTATTGGATTGCTTCTTTGACTAAGAACTCCTTGAAATTATGAATGGTATTTCATTTGTTTTTGTGTTCTCAGCTTCTGACACAGTGCTGACAAAGTTACCAATTATTATTTGTTGGATAAATTGAAGAAATTTATATGATTTTGTTGTCAGATGTTAAAACTAACACAATTTTTTTTTTCCTCCTAGTACTGGGGCCCACTACCACTGAGCTGAATCCCTGACCTTTCTTTATTTTTTATTTTATTTTATTTTATTTTATTTTTTGATACTAGGGATTGGACCCAGGGGAGCTTTACCACTGAGCTACATCCCCAGTCCTTTTTATTTTTTATTGTGAGACAGTGAGTTGCTGAGGGTCTCACGAAGTTTCTGAGATTGGCCTTGAACTTGTGATCCTCCTGCCTTAGCCTCCTGAGTCACTGGGATTATAGGCATGTACCACTGCACCTGGCTATTCCAAACCCTTTTTATATATTTATTTTTATTTTGAGGCGAGGTCTAGTTAAGTTGCCTTGGCTGGCCTTGAATTTGCACTCTTCCTGCATCGGCTTCCCCAATAGCTTGGATTACAGGCATGTGTCATGGTGCCCAACAAAACTAACACCATTTTCATGTTAGGGTATAAGTTATGAAGAATAGAATATTATACTAATTTGTTAAAATAAGAGTGCTTTGGTATTCCAAACATGGTTAGGATTAATTCCACATATTGAATAGGCTCATGGGTCTGAGACAATAAAATTGTTCTGATGTGAAAAGTTTGTAATTTTTTTGATAACATATATCAATATGGCAATTAAATGGGTATGTCTAATAGTATCTAAATTTTAGAGATTCTGGAGGATGACTACCCACCTCTTTGAGATATTCTCAGTGGCCCCCAGGAGAAAATTCATCATATCAATTAGTGCATATGTGAAGTCAGAGCGTCTTAAAACACTTTCAGGTTTGGTGAAAGATTTATCAGGTTTTCTCTCCTTGATGTAATGGTGGACAATCTTAGTTATATAAATTACATATGAATACATTTTAAAAGGAAACAGTTATTTTGCTGAGAAAGAAATCGGAAAAACCATTTCATTCACAATGACCTTAAAAGATAAAATACTTGGGAATTGATCTAACCAAGGAGATGGAAAATCTCTACAATGAAAACTATAGAACACTGAAGAAAGAAATTAAAGATGACCTTAGAAGATGGAAAGACCTCTCTAGGTGGAGTAGAAGACCGAGATTGAGAAGGAGGAAGGAGGGATGGGAAAGGGGAGGAAATGCAGAATGATTTAACAAAATCACATATGTGCATATATAAATGTACCACAGGGAATTTGGTCTCTCTATGTGTGGAAAGCACCAGTCAAGGATGGATAATAGATGAGCAAGGGGAAGATTTTAAAAAATAAATTTTAAAATATTAAATATAGCCAGCAAACAAAACTGGGGAATTTCCTGATAAATTTAGTTTGATACAGTTTATTGTATTTATTGTATTATATTTTTATATACAGTTTATTAAGGTTTCAATTTATTTTTAATACAGTTTATCACAGCTTTATAAGCATGCCCAGTCATCCACAATGCAGAGCCATACCAGAGCATTTATCATATTTATTGTAATTATGAAATGTTAGAACTGGAATAGATACATAATCACTTAGTTCACTCTCCTTCTTAATAGATAATTCTTAAAACAAATGAGTGTTCATCACTTTCTCTAAGAGTCATACAATAAATTTGTGGATAAACTTGCACTAGAACATAGACTTACTACCCTGAAGGTGGTCTGTGTGCTCAAGACCATCAGCTGGGTAAATTAAAGTAAATAACTTGATTAATTTTAAAAAATACATTGTAGAAAAAGCACATGTACTTTTAATTGTCTTAGAAATAGTCTCATGTAATTTTTACCTGGCTTTCCCAAGGATAACATGTTGCTATAGTGTGTTCTCAAAACCAGGTAATTATCAACAGAACTACAGATCTGATTTGGATTTCATCAGACCTTACATGTAATCTACAATATGTTAAAAAGCATTTTGACCAACTTACATTTGATACAGATAATAATATAACTTCTTAATTCTAAATAGCTATATGTAAATCCTCAATTTCTTTATTCCCATTTAAAAATGTATGGAATTCATTTTTAAGATTTGGGTATACCACAGAGCATCCATAAACTTTGAAGATTCTTTAACTCACTTGAAGGTAAGTACTCTATCATTAATGTTCTAATAGCAAGATTTATATTAAGACAAAAGTTATACTTAATAGCAAGATTTTTATTAAAAGAAAAGTTATATATAATAATATCTTGATTTCTTTGTTATTATAGAGAATTGACTTTTGGGAGTTCTGTAGAAGTCCTCGGGCAGCTGGTACAAAGCCCTTCCAAAAGGCAAAATGTGGAACTGAAGGCAGAAAAAATTGAAGTTATTGGAAATTGTGATGCCAAGGTATGCTTTTGTTCAGGCTATTTAGGCTTAATTTAAAATATTAACAATCTGTTTTAAGTGGGATTATTGGAAAGATGGTACTTAGAACATTTTTCAGTTATGCTTCCCTGATAATTGAAACAGGGCATAGATCCTGTAGAGATAGTAGTAAAAGTATTACAAAGATGACTTAGTCTTATGAGAGCTGAGCATTAATCTGTGCATCTTTAGTGCCTGTCACAGTTGAACCTCACAGCTTTTATAAGCATGTCTAGTCATCTACAATGCTGGATATAGCCCATACCAGGGATAAGAAGTCCAGTTCTTCAGTGGCATTTTAAAAGGAAACAGTGAATTTGCTGAGAAAGAAATCGGAAAAACCATTTCATTCACAATGACCTTAAAAGATAAAATACTTGGGAATTGATATAACCAAGGAGATGGAAGATCTCTACAATGAAAACTATAGAACACTGAAGAAAGAAATTGAAGATGACCTTAGAAGATGGAAAGACCTCTCTAGGTGGAGTTGAAGACCGAGATTGAAAAGGAGGGAGGAGGGATGGGAAAGGGGAGGAAATGTTCAAATGTTACTATTGTCTACCGTATTGGACAGCATAAGTAGAGAACATTCCCATTTTTCACAGAAAGTTCTACTGATAGTGCTGACCTGGAATGTTGTAGTGCTGAACAGACAAGAAATTCTATATTAATGCATGTTTATACTTGTTTTTGAAGACTGTGTTAGTGCTTTATATATATAAGCCTGGTAGAGAGGTTAGAGGGAATAAAATAAAAAGTCATCAATCCAGTTCTTTAAATTTACAAAGATGGAGAAAATAAGGCCCACCCTAGTAAAATTGGTGGCACATCTGAAATTTATATTCTAGCTATTTGACTCCTCCTGTCTTTGCCATAATTACCTTCAAATGTTCAATATGCAAAAAATGAGAAATTTTAAGAAAATTGCATCATTTAAATTTATTTTGGTATTTTAGAATAATAGGAAAAATTAAATGTAAGGAAGTAAGAAAGAAAATGCACTAATTTTCTTTTAAAATGTCCTTCTGAATTATTTTCCAAGAAATTACAATTGAAAAATTGTGAAATAATTTAGAAATCGAGAGGAATAGAAAAGGTAAATATTTTTGCTTTTGCTTTCTTAGAAGAATCTATGATTATTTAAAATTTACTATGTGTTTTATTGTTCTTGAATTATTCTCCCTTGGCTTCTGTTGCTGTTGTTACCTTCTCCTTGCCTTGTTTTTTTTTTTTTTTCTTTTTTTCAAGTCACCAACTGTTTTATTAAGTAATTATTAGAACCAGAAATCTATAGCCATTAATTACATTACTAAGGCTGTTTCTTAGCTGTTTTTCTTTGCATATGAGAATTTATACTTGAAAAAATATAGGCTTTATTGAATAAGATGTTTCTGAATTGTAAAAGTATTTTTTATGCATGGTATACAAATGAGTTTATTTTAAACATAAATAAAATTGACAATAGTTTATGTTTCTAGTCAGATGCATTTGTGGAAAGGAATTATAATTCATCCAGAAAATTATTTAGGAGTTCTCCATTAGTATCTAGTTTAAATAATGAGATAAGACATTTTATTTATGTATAAATTTAATTTCAGAACCTTATTAAGTACTTTCTATCCCAAAGACACTTTTAAATAAACTTTTATAGGCAAAGAAACTCCATGATATTGTCAGATTTTTCTATGTCAAATTTTTTGCATATGAATACCAAACTTTTATTTTAGCAAAATAAAGTTTAATGATTTAATGGCTTCTCTCAGTCTATAATGTTTACAAAGTAAAACTTTTAGGCAGGGTATGATTTTGTAAACTCTTTACCTGGAAATAACTTAAAATTTTATGTCACTAAGCTAAATTTCTTTCAATAAATAAAGATTAATAACATATTTAACCACTTGGTAACACCTAGTTATCATTACAATTCAGATCTAGATAGGATAGTTTCCTTTGAGGTAATCATATTTCTAAATTTCTGATTTGTTGTTTGCAAATCTCACTATCACAGGTTAAGCAAAGCTTATCAGAATGATGAACACTCACCTATTAGATACAGATATTTCCATGTTAGGGTTTCACTTGCATAACTGTATTTTTTATGTAAACTAAACCAGTGTTTTTAAGGAACTATCTATACAAAATAATCAAGGATATGAAACAACCTCCAAGGAAACAAACTTTGGGTTCTTACAATTGCATGATGGGGAAAAAAAATTGAGAAATGAACATTTTAAAATAACATGGACTACAATTAGTACTTTATGCTTTCCTCTAGGACTTCAAATGGAGATTATTCATAAAATAAAAATCAGACTTTTATAAACACTAAAATCTGTCATAGATTGGTAACAACTAAGCTTTTTTCTTATTCTCTCAATATAAATAATTAATGAATCAATAATTTTCTTCCTATTCTGAAAACCAAGACAATGCAGTTGATTTTAGATTTAGCATTTATGTTTTTTAAGAATCACTCAAACATATACAACACTAATACTTTCAGAGACTCATAGGAATATGTTTAATTATCGCAGTTTTTACCTTTAGAGAGTTCTAAGACTTAAAAAGATGGTTTTCTTTTTCATCAATATAATAATAATAATGTATAGAAAAAAAGATGAGAGATTTTTGTTATGCAAGCAAATAATTGTGCTTCAGACCGGAATCACTTTTGAATATGTTGTTTTTCCTCTAATTACAACCAGCAAGAAGGCAGTTTTGTGAACTAAAATATCATCCCCATACTTTCAGACAATTCTTTTTTGTATGATGAAGCCTAAGCAATCCCCCTATAGACACAGCTCTTTGGAGCAGTTGAAATCTGTCTTTCACCACTCTTCTTCTGGTAGACACAGTGAAATCAGCTGTAGAAGTCTATATCTCACGGGAAGGGACTTCATGAATGGAGAGGCATACATCTCCTCTAAAGGCAGTTGTATCTGTGCAGTTTTCTTCTCAGGGCCAAATTAGCTGGTGTCTGTCTGTTGATAAGGAGACTCATCATAAAAATTTAAAAACACAAAATAATTTGTTGAAATCTCATTTTCCTGCCACACGCAAGTGGAGCAGTTGCTCTTAAAGTAAACAAAGCAATCTGTAAATAGTCTCTGCAATCTGTGTTTCTGTCCTCACATTCTAATGACAAACCTCAGAGAACTGCCAGCTGCATTTTCCAGAAAGGTTAATGATCACAGCAGACACAGTTACGGTACACTGTGCTGTGGTCAGAGGCTCCCTCCTCCTTCCCTTCTTCAGTTCAGTGTCATTTAAAGTATTTAGGCTTTAGGGATTCTGAACCCCCAACAATTCCAGTTATATTCTTGTGGCTACATTTTCTTCTTGGCAAGCATGGTACTTGTTTCTGCGTACTATAAAAATCAGTGTGTGCACCAGACCTAAAAAGACGAGACTAAAGCAGCGTGCATGTGTAGCTCTTATTCAGCTTTTGTATTATCTTTCTTTTGAGTCTTTGGTTTCTGTCTAAAAGGATATGACTTTTTAATCTTGTAATATAAGTGTGGACATGGAGAAATATTTCAGGTTGGAGCCTTAAGTTCCTTTAAACTTTTTTTGTAGATTTTTAGTACTCTGCTAAATGAAAGATAGCTATTGACTGTTCCTCATGTTCTTAGACCCAGTGACATGTTGATAAACAGTAATAAATTGGCGCTAGCTGATATGATTGTGGGTTTTCAAGACATTTGTGTGATTTTAACATTGAACCCCAGCTGTGTGTGTACAATGGTAGAAAACGTAATCTTTAATATCTACAATATTCTTAACTCCTGTGTGTCAAACAGTGAATTGTTTTGCATAATTATATGCTTAACCTCTCTATTTGTAAGAAGTCACAGACAGCTAGTGGATAGAAACTTGGTAAATAATAGATAAGCCTCAGTGATATTAATTAATTTAGCTAATAAATACTAAAATTGGCTTTAAACCCACATCTCTCTGAATCCATCCCACCATTCTTCTACCTGGTAAAAATTATGTGGACTATATAAATCTGTTATATTAAGAAATAAAGGAGGAAATCTTCTTATTTTCTCTGAAGCGCTACTATTTAGGAAATGCTCTGGAAACTGGTTTTATAAAACAGGTTTTTTTGTTTGTTTTTTTAGCTTCTAATTTTTTCCTTATTTATTGGCAGGCATTCCCTACCAAATATAAAGAGAGGCATCCTCTGGAGTACATGAGACAATATCCTCACCTTAGGTGTAGGACTAACACTCTGGGTTCTATATTGAGGGTTCACAGTGAAGCCACAGCTGCTATTCATTCCTTTTTTAAGGTAAGATACCTTACTTCCAGGTATTCTGTCTTGTGAAGAGGTTGGATAATTGTAACACTGGAACATTTTCCTGAAAGTTCTGTTGTTTGTTCCAAGTACCTTTATTTATTTGTTTCAGGATCAAATGTCACAGGTGTACATATATAGTTTAAGAGCTTATTAAGGAATAAATACTGTAAATATTTAAAGTATATAATCTGATAAATTATGAACCTATGAAATCTTCACCACAACTGAGATGATGAGCATATCCATGACCTTGAAAGTTTATGTGTCTGTAACATCTTTATTTTATCTTCATTTTTAAATGATACTTTTTCTGGATACAGAATTCTACATTGACAAGTTTTTTTCTTTAAATACTTCAAGGTTGCCATGATACTGTCTTCTCATTTGCATTACTTCCAATGAGAAATCTGATGTCATACTTATCTTTAATTCTCTATGCACACCTTGTCTTTTTTTCTTTTCCTGACTTTAAGATTTTTTCTTTATCATTGATGTTTTAGTCAGCTTTTTTTGCTACTGTGACTAAAAGACCTTACAAGAAAAATTTTAGAGGAGGAAAAGTTTACTTGGGGTTCACAGTTTCACAGATCTTGGTCCATAGATGGCCAACTCCATTGCTCTTTGCCAGAGGTGAGGCAGAACATCATGGTAGAGGGTGTGGCAGAAGAAGGCAGTTCAAAACAGGACAATCAGGAAGCGAAGAGCTTTACTCGTCAGAGAAAATATATACCCCAAAGCTGTATATGTGACCAGTGACCTGTCTTCTCCAGCCACCACCCTACCTGCCTATAGTTATTACCCCATTAATCCACTTAAATGGGTAATGCACTAATTTAGTTAAGCCTTTCATAGCCCAATCTAAACTTTCTTGCATTGTCTCACATGTGAGTTTTTGGCGAACACCTCATATCTAAACCATAACAACTGTTTTTTTTTTTTTTTTTAATCAATTTGTGATGTGCCTTGATGCAGTTTTCTTTGTTTTTCATTTAGGGTTTATTGAATTTCCTCGATCCTAAGTTTATCATGAAGTTTTTGGTTTTGTTTATGTTTTTTTAGCAGTATTGGTACAAATATTTTTCTGTTACTTTCCTCTTTTGGGAACTGAAATTATCCATATATTAGTGCATTGATGCTATCCATAGCCCACTGATGTACTTTTCTTTTTTTAAAATCCTTTTTTCCATGGGGCTGGGGATGTGGCTCAAGCGGTAGCGCGCTCACCTGGCATGCATGCGGCCCGGGTTTGATCCTCAGCACCACATACAAACAAAGATGTTGTGTCTACTGAAAACTAAAAAAAAAAATAAATATTAAAATTCTCTCTCTCTCTCTCTCAAAAAAAAATCCTTTTTTCCTGTGTTTATTTCTTTTGGATGTTTTCCCTCCCTTTTTGATGGTTTCTATTGGTTTTTCTTTATGCTTACTAATCTTTTTTCCTATCCAGTGTATTTTTTCCTCTGAAACATTATACATTTCATATTTATTTTTATTTATTTATTTTTAAATATTTATTTTTTAATTGTAGTTGGACACAATATCTTTATTTCACTTATTTATTTTTTTGTGGTGCTGAGGATCGAACCCAGGGTCTCACATGTGTGAGGCCAGCGCTCTACCGCTGAGCCACAACCCCAGCCCCTACATTTCATATTTAGAATTCACTTTGGGCTTTTTTATTATTATTATTCCTTTTGTGTCTACTTAACTTTTTGAGCATATGGAATACAGTTTTAATTTGAAAACCGTTTTTATGTCCTTTTAATTTTAACATGTCAACTATGGGTTAGTTTTGATTGATGGATGGATTAGTTTCATGGCTTATATTTTCCTGTCTTTTTGCATATCTGCTGATTAATGCCAGACATAATGAATTTTACTTTGGGTGCTGAATATTTATAAAGCTTCTTGAGCTTTGTTCTGGTATGCAGTTGTTAGTTGAAAACTGTTGATCCTTTTGGGTCTGCTTCTGGTTTTTGTTTAGCAGGTTTGGAACAGTGTTTAGTCTAGTACTAAGTATTTCCTGCTATGAAGTATTATACCTAGTGCCTTATGAACTGAGTTTTTCTAATCTGGCTTGTGAGAACATCCAGCCAGCATGTAAACACCGTGTGCTGTTCCCTCTAAATTTTTCAGTTCCTTCCCCAGTTTTGGATAGTTTCCTCCATGTAGGCACTCATCAGTTCTCTACCTAATACTCCTGGGTGACCCTCTGCAGATCTCTGGAGTTCTCTGTCCAGTTCTCTCTTCATTGATACTATGTCCCATGAATTTCAGCCACATTGGTCTCAACTGTCTCTCCTCAAATTAGGGAGTCTTCTGGGCTTTACCTTATCACTGTCTCCCTATGCTGTGACCTGAAAGAGCTCAGTATCATAAGCTGGCTGACTGGTAGGGCTCAACATTCGCTTCCCATCCCTCAGAGATCAGTATCTTTTTTTTGTAATATTTATTTTTTTAGTTGTACACAATACCTTTATTTTGTTTATTTATTTTTATGTGGTGCTGAGGATAGAACCCAGGGCCTCGCATGTGCTAGGCAAGCGCTCTACCACTGAGCCACAACCCCAACCCCAGATCAGTATCTTTTATTGTCTTATATCCAGTATCGTGAAAATCATTGTTTCATCTGGGTTGCTTTTTATTTTTATTGTTTTTTTTTTTTTTTTTGCTTTATGATTGTTTCAAGTGGGAAAGTGAATTCAATTCCTGTTTCTCCATCTTGATCATAGATCATAGATATGTATTATGTGAATATTAAGCATTAATTTTAGGGTTATTGGTGTTACTCTAGTGGGTTGCTGTAATGAATGAAGACATTTTGTCTCACCTCTGCATTTTAACCATTTCCCTCCACCTGGGAAAGCCAAAGGGGAATGTGGTCAACAAATTGTTGAGTTGAAGGGCCCCTCCTGTCATGTCAGTGGGAAGGCACCAAAAGGCCAGGATGATATCACAGAGAATACTCAGTGTTATTTCATGTGGTTTTGGAACTTGGCCCTTGCTCCTTCTTTGGATTCAACTAATTTCCCCTGGTTGCTTACCAATGTAAGCTTCCCCTGGGCTATATCCAAATTCATGCAGTCCCAGTACATCTGTAGCTCACCAAGAGAGTTCATGCTCTTTAAAAAGCTCCATCAGCTGGGCACAGTGGTAAGTCTTAAGTTTGAAGTCAGCCTCAGCAATTTAACGAGGCCCTAGCAATTTAATGAGACTCTATCTCAAAATCAAGAAATAAAGCTGGCACAGTGGCACATGCCTGTAATCCCAGCAGTTAGGGAGGCTGAGATGGGAGGATCAAGAGTCAGCAAGGGCAAGGCATTAAGCAACTCAGAGAGACCCTGTCTCTTAATAAAATATAAAATAGGGCTGGGGATGTGGCTCAGTGGCTAAGTGCCCCGAGTTCAATTCCTAGTACCAAAAACAAATACATAAAAGTTAAGAATAAGAAGCTCCATCAGAGTTAATTTCTGTTGAAACTGACAAAGAACACCATGCCTTTAAGGCACCTACTTAAAGAAAAATAAATCACATTATACAATGTTATCCCATTGTAATTTGAAAGGGTCTGTTTACATATGCTCTCAGACTTTCTTATGCAACTTCTATATGGCTTTTCAGTAGTGCTTGAACCACACAAACATAAAATCTGTTCAGATCTAAAAATATAGTGTTTCAACAGTTGATAAAGATTTCAACAGTTGATAAAGTGGACCTGCTTTAATACTGAAACAATTTTATGGATGTTTTTGGCCACAAGGTGGTAGTATTGGCAATCCATTAACAAGTTAGACTTCACCTCCTTCGTACATTTCTTTATTACTTGTAGCCTTAATAGATATAAATAAATAAGAGAATAAACTAGAAAATGTAAAGTAAGAAAAGTGCTTGAAAATAATTTGAATTTTAACACTATTGGTGATAGTTATAAAGGTAGATACTTTTTGCGTGCTATAAATGCATTTTTTAATTGTTATGCCCTGAAAAATATAATCCTGATGTGTCATTCTATGTTATCCACTTGTATGTGAGACATTTAGAATTGACTTGTTTAAAGTAGTCACTTGTAGCACTCTAGGACATATAAAATAATAATTACATATCATCTATTTGGTGCAGTTTCTTCTACTTTAAATTCCCTAAAAGATATTAAGCTTTAAAATATAAAATTTTCATACATTTCAAATTTATCAATAAAAATTGAGAAATGTAGGAAGAAATAGAAACTTGAGAGGTACTTTAAGTTAGGATGTTTTGAAAATCTAGAGTTATCTTTTGTTTTAGTATTGAAAATATTTTGTATTTAACTTGGTTTGCTCATGAAATTGACACACATGCCATGTGCTAAAACTTGGCTGTCTATGATCCTCAAAATGAGTCATTTAGAAGAGCCAAATTTTTCAAATAACTGAAGTTTTTCTCTTTGGGCCCATTTTTTTTCTAAGTGTTCCTAGAATGGATTGCATGCTTGCTTATCTTTTTCAAATGAAGCAGTAAAAGACTGCTGTGCCTTTCAGGGCTTGTCTCCTCTGGATGGCAGTCCTTCAGAGCCTGCCATGGAGTGGAGTGGTTTTAAACCCCTGTGTTGGATGGCCTGTGTTTTGGAGTGCCTGTGACTGGTTTTTATGTTTGTTTGTTTTTTTTTTAATGGGTTTTTTTGGACTCCTCTTGCTGTTGATTTTTGTTGCCAGTGGCATGCTAGTGTCTAGCAATTACTGTCACATTTCTGTTGATGGTGATTAAATAATGATATTTATTTAAGTGTAAAGGGAAAATATCCACTAGTTTTCTGAGTGATGTGTATGGGCCTTAGTATACGAATTTTGTATTTTTTGGATACTCAGAACCTTCTAAAATACCTGTTTCTAGAATGTGTATCAAATTGTTTCAATCTGGAGGTGGCAGGTGGAGTCTAACAATTGGGTAAAGCATTTACTTCCACTTTTGGCTCCTTTTCTGGCCTTCATACCTCTATTTAGAAACCTCTTTGCTCTGGAGTGGTATAAGTACCTAATACTGGTAGCCTCTCTGGAGCAGATACTGACAACATTCCTCCTTTCCTTGCTCTTGACTTTCATTTTATCTGTTTTTCCTCCCACTATCTCTTTTTTGGACTTTGTGTACACTGCTTTATTGTTCTTCCTTTGTATTCTCATGCATAGCTCTTTGGTAATGTTAGAGACTTTGATAAGCTTTGCTAGCAGCATTAAAGCTTAAAAAGCTATAGTGACCCATTTTGTAAAGGTTTGACGTTAAGTATTAAAAATGGTTCCTACTCCTGTGTGACTTTTGTTTTGAATCCCATAATTATTGACCTCAGGTTTACAGTGCTGTTCCTGGTGGCATTTGACCAGTTCTAACTTTGATAATTACATTCAGCCATTAAATTTTCTCCTCTCGCTCTACCTCCCCTTCCCCACCCTCATTTCCTTTGAATTTTTCACTTCCTTTCTTTGTTTACTTCATTCATGCTCATAGTTGCTTACATTCATGTGGAATAAATGATTCATGTTCATAATTCTTGGCTACTAGGAGATAAAAATTTTATGAAGTAATGTTATTGATTGTATTTCCATGGTTCTCTATAATGTGCTCTGTGCAGCACTTCTAGGCACATTGCTCTCAGGTTAAGTACATATTTGAATACTTTCTGGGGCTTAATTTATAGCTTGACTATTTAATCAGCCTATATCATAAGTCATTGGCTTAATATAATTATAAAAGTTCATATTTGGGAGATCCCTGACAATGCCTGGAGTTGTTATATTCTACTGGTGATAGGCAGAATCTAGCATAGTTGTGAGTGTATTGTATTGATTTCAAGGCTAGAATTTTGCGTTAAACACATGCTATTCTGGCTTTGTATTACAAATTTATTTTTAGCTACCTTCTACATCTATACTGACTATAACCTTTGCCTTCATACATAGTCACAATGAAAGAAGTGTAGCCTTGAAGTTGATGGGTTATTTCAGTCCTACTAGCAACAGCTTTTGTGGTTTACTAATGGAAATAGTCTCAGTTTTGATGGGAAGAACTGCCGTTGGGCGCCTTGGTGATGGATGGACTTGATGCTGCTCAGAATACTCTTCAGGCCAAGGAAGTACACTGTCTGTGCTACATGCAGTGCATTGTGCCATGGATCGAATGACAGAGACTTCCCACTAGTCATTTCTGCCTCTCTTGTTGTGCATTTCTTTAGTCCCTATTAGCCTTAATTTTTCTTTTGGATGGTTTATCACCGTTGAGGTTTTATTCCCACATAACTGAACTTCATATTGATTGCTTTGTATTCCCTGAATAATACGGGCAGCATTGCTATGCATTAACCTTGATTGAGTGTGTGTGAGTGTGTGTGTGTGTGTGTGTGTGTGTGCGCGTGCGCGTGCACACGCACATGCATGCATGTACATGTGTGTTTGTTGAACCAACACCAGTAACTTAGAGAAGTAGAAAATGAGGGAATAGCAATACAGAGCCTGAGCACGGGGTTACAACCCTGGCTTAGCCACTGACTATTTATGTGGCTTTTGGCAATTTACTAAATCTCTCACGTACTCAGCTTTCTTATCTTTGAAATAAAGATATTGGAGAACTTAATTTCTAAGTCTGTTCCAAATCTAAAAAATTTTGTGCTTCTGTGCATAGTAAAATACTCAACCATCTTTCAATAACCTCATATTTGGAAGGTTGGGGGGATTTGATGTGGCATTCTCAGTTCCATTTTAATAGTATAACAACACAGTGTATATTCTTGGAATTTTTTCATGTGCAGATATATTGAAAAGAGTGTTTTTTCTTTTCCTTCCAGAACAGTGGTTTTGTGCACATTCATACTCCAATAATTACATCCAATGACTGTGAGGGGGCTGGAGAGCTTTTCCAAGTTGAGGTGAGTTCTGTTTCCCATCTTGGAAAAATATTGTTGTTTGATATTTTTCTCCTGAGGGTTTGTTTCAATTTATTTATTTATTTGTTTGTTTACTTATTTATTTATTTATTTTTGTAGTGCTGGGGATTTTGCATTCAAGGGAAGCACTCTACCAACTGAGCTATATTCCTAACCCCTTTTTAAATTCAATAAGAAGACCATAGGTAGCATCTGAAATTGATTGTAGAATTCTTAATACTTATTACAACTGCTCTGACTCCCTATCCCACTAGCCATATTACTAATACTGTGACTAAAAAGAGTGAATTTTTAATTTAGTACTCTACTTGCTTTCCTTAAGCCACTGAAATGGTTAATTAGAGAAATTTAGAGATTAATAAGGATTATAAGATATTCTGCAAATTCAACCATCAGTTGATGCTTGAACATAAATCATGTTTTTAAAAATGGATAAAAGGGCTGGAGTTGTGGCTCAGCAGTAGAATGCTCACCTAGCATATATGAGGCACCAGGTTCCATCCTCAGCACCACATATAAATAAATAAAATGAAGGTATTGTGTCCACTTACAACTAAAAAAAGTATTTAAAAAGATAAATAAAATAGAAAAGTATACATACAAATATCATTTTCTTTTTCAGATTCTTTTTTAAAAATTACATTTCCATAAGAAATGATTTGTGTGTATACCCCATTAAGGTTTTTATTTTAATTCTTTGTTTAACAACCATTTTTGGATTTCCTACTATGTGTCAGGTACTGTCAGCCTGCCCTTCTTGCAGGAAAAAAAATTTTTCCAACTTTTCTTAGTCAGTTGAAAGCCTTTCATTTATTAGTTTTACAGCTGAAAAAGTCATTAGCTAGTCACATACTGATGGACAAAGAGAACTAAATTGATGAGTTGTGCTTTTTGTATGTTTTTTATTTGCTGAATTTTTTAACTCTAGTAAATATCAAGGTGGTTCTTTAAACATTCGGTTGATTTTATTAGCTGACAAGATGTGTATATAACTGCTTTCTCAGTGTTAGGGCTTTCTGGCTCTTGATAACCATGCTTTCTCTTTATATTTTTGAACAAAGTTTTCTTTGGAAACAGTTGTTCTGACGTATTGAAGTCATTATTATTAGGAATAGTAATCAAATGTTGTCTTTCTTCATACTTGAAGAAATCTGGATGGCAGTTAACCTTCTGGAAAAAGCAGAATTAAAAAACCTGTTGAATGTTTAAAGTGGAAGTGTTAGCATCTATATATGAGTTCAAAGAAGTTAGCAAATGACAAAATAATAGTGTATTGTAAAAAACATTATTTTCTAGATGTTTATTTTCTCTTTGTGAATATTGAAGTGAAGAAAAATTACTTAACCTTAAATGCATTTCATGATCCTTTCATCTAAACTATGGAATATTAAAAAACAGAGAAGCAAAAGTATAATTTCAAGGAGTTTTTACAAATAATAAGGGAATTTTAAAAGAGATCCAAATTAAACAAACTTAAATAATGATAAATTGGGAAATAATTTCTATACTACCAGGAAAATCTAAGTAGATCTGAGTGATTACAGTTTGTGTATTTTGGTTGCTAAACAACCAAAGGAAAGTTACTGCATAAATATGAATAGAAAGAGAGAAAAATATATTTCTGAAGCTAAATAAATGAAAAATGAAGTTCATATCATTTCAGGGCCAGAGAGAGGAATTTTACATAATGGGATTAGAGTACTAGAAAGACATGCTCTTGAATTCATTGATCCTACTATAGTCAGGGTCTAGATCAGATTTCAGCATCTGTGACTTTTGTGTTATGTATGGCCTGCCATCTTTGTTGTTTTCAGAAGTTCAGATACCAAGACTCACCTTTTGCTCTGCCTTTGTAAGCAGTATTTTTTTCTTATTCTCACCTCATACACCTTACACACCTGTGTCCTTACAAGATTCATTCTTAATTTCCTCCTGGCTACTAGTAGAGGCATAGGGGTATGAATGTTGGCAACCACTTTTTAGGAAGTAGGTCTGAAAAAGTGGAACTTTTGTATTTAAATTCTTGAATTCTTGCTTCTCTACCAGGTGTGGTGGTGCACAGTTGTAATACCAGCTATTTGGAAGGCTGAGGCAGGTTCAAGGCCAGTTTGGACAATTTAGCAAGAAGTCCCTGTCTCAAAAAGAGCTGGGGACATAGTTCAGTGGTTGAGTGTCCTGGGTTCAATCCCCAGTACCACCCTGCCTCAAAAAAAAAAAAAAGAAGTTGATGAGGAATAGGGGAGACTACATATATTTGAGGTTACAGTGTTACCAATTATAAATGATATGAAATCTATAGCAAAATGTTGTCAGGGAGAATTGAGTTGGTCAGGAAAATCTTCAAAATGAACATGTGATTTAACTATATCTTAGGGAAGGTATTCCCAGTAAGGGGAACAATGTGAGAAGAATTGGAAAGTTAAGTTGAGCTGAAGGGGTTTTATTAGACTCTGAGTGAACAGATTTGAAGGTTCATATTGGCAAATTATAGAAAATAAAGGTGGCTAGCTTTAAGAATGAGGTTATGGAGCAGTTTGGGGTTTTTGTTGTTGTTGTTGTTGGTTGGTTGGTTGGTTGTTGTTGTTTAAGGAAAAAAATGTTTTGAGACATGTTTTACATACTATAACATTTACCCACTTATATCTATACCACTCCCTGGTTTTTAGTATATCCAGAAAGTGGTGCAGCCATTCACCACTTTCTAACTTGAAGGCATTTTCATCACTCCGAAATAAACCAATGTATTTATTAGCAGTCTCTTCTCATTCTTACTCCCAGCTCTGACCACAATGCTACTTTCTATAGATTTGCCTCTTCTGGAACATCTCATATAAATGGATTCATATGACATATGGTCTTTTGTATCTGACATCTCTGATTTAACACAGTTTTTGAGGCTCATCCATGTTGTTTGTGTTTCCTTTCTTCATTCCTTTCTATAGCAAACTGGCATTTCATTATGGGGATGTACTATTTTTTTAATCCATTTATCAGTTAATGGACATTTGTGGTGTACTACATTTTACCTGTTACGAGAGTAATACTGCTGAGAACATTTATGAAAAGATTCTATGGATGGAGATAAACATTATCTCGTTTCTTTTGGAAGAAATTTAGGGGTAATATGGTAACTGTGTTCAACATTTTGAAAAATTTCCAAACTATTTTCCAAGGAGGCTATACCATTTTACATTCCCACCAGCAGCATATGAGAGTTCTAATTTCGTTGTATCATTGCTTATGCTTGTTATCTTTTATGTCTTTGGTTTATAGTCATCCTAATGAATGCAAAGTGGTATCCCACTGTGGTTTTGATTTGCATTTGCCTAATGACTAAGGGTGTTGAGCATCTTTTCACATTGACCATTTATATATCTTCTTTGGAGAAATATCCAAGTACTTTGCGCATTTTTTAAATTGGGTCCTTTGTCTTTTTGTTGTTGATTGAGTCACAGGAATATTTTTATGTATTGAACATACAAGTCTCCCCAACCCTCAGCAGTGTAAAGGCTGTAATGTTGCCCTCAGACACAGGCTTGGTGTGCCCACAATCACCCAGAAATGGCACTTCTTTGGATAGGGTTTCCTTTGGCTGTTTCTTCCCCTGACCACATGTAGTGTGATTGCTCCAATGCTTTAACAGTGTCCTAGAGCATGAAACTTTATCTCAAACTGATCCAGTCAATTTCAAACTCCTTTAAGGGGATAGTTTTCAAAATCAGTGTGTGGGATTTATTGTGACCTTGAAAGCGCTCTTCTAGCTTTTCCAGTATGTCTCTGGCACACCAATAGATCTACAGTTTAACCTTTATCTCCAACGGATCTGCCAATCTCTGATTATCTTTTACCAAATCACCAGTGTTGGAGAGAACCCTTCAGTTAGAGAAGTTTTCCACACTCTTTTGCAAATAAAGTCAGTGCCTTTGAGGAGAGATCCAACCTCTATTTTATGGCCTGATACCCTGCCCAGGCAAAATCTTAGAGCCAGAGCTCTAATGCTAGAAGCATGGACAATGGATGATTCTCTGCGTGACATCTTGATTTAGAAACTGGATACTCAGTGGAGGGGGTGACAGCAGCCCCAGGTCTCTTGGGCTTGCCTCTGCTGACCTGGAAACCATAGCCCATGCATGGTCTGGGGACAGAGCCTTCCACCTGGGATTGGCGTAAACAGAACCTTTGTTCTTGGCTATATCATCCTGGAGTGGAGTTTCTGTAATGCCATGCTGTGAGGGGATTAGGAGGGAATGGGCTCTGGCTCAAACAAAGCAGACACCTTAGTCTTTATCAAGTTTAAAAACTTTTACCAGTTTCACAGAGGAATGGGTCTAAGAAGCTTCCCACACAAACATACCAGAAATTAATGGGTCAAAAAAACTAGTCAGTTTTTGAGCCAGGTGAGGTGGCACATACCTGTTACCCCAGCAACTCTGGAGGCTGAAGCAGGAGGATCACAAGTTCAAAGCCACACACAGTGAAAGCAAGGCTTTAAGACAAGGCCCTCTCTCTAAATAAAATACAAAAACAGGGCTAGGAATATTGCTTAATGGTTGAGTTGAGTGCCCCTGAATTCAATCTCCCACCTCCCCACACATGCACACAAAAAGACTAGTCATTTTTTGACTTATTTTTACTACCAGGATCCTCAATTTCCTCAGTTGCAAAATGTAAATAACACTGTATTTATAGGTTGTAAGGTTTAAGTGGTTGATATGTATGAAAATTTCAAAGAGCTAATTAAAAATAAGGAAAATAGTATACAAGATCAGGCTGATGTAAACACTAGCATTTCTCCTTTCTAAACGAGTGTGCATTCTAGAAATGATAGTAAGAAGTTACCACCCCTCAGGAATTTGGGTTGTTGTAAATTTTATGGAACATATCATGTTTTGGATTCTGCTTGATGTTTTCACTTTTTAATTATTCTAACCCATTTTCTTTTAAACTTCCCCCCACCCCTCCTCTGTACTGGGCCTTACACTCTTAAAAACTTTTTAGATGATATGTAGGCTAACACAAGTCAGACCTCTTCTGAGAAAAACAAAACAAATAAACAACTTTTTTCAGCTAACATTAAACTCTTTATCTCCAACTCCTGTTGTACTCTTGTATTCAGTCACAGTGGCCTGTTTTAAGATTCCATTGTTTTTCAAAATGTTTCTTATTCATTACTTTGTTTCCCCATCTAGATTTTATATATGCTTCTTTGGGGGAAAAGCTGAGTACTTCCTAGAATATATAATATATAAGTACTTACTGATTGATATCTCCCCCACCCCACCCACGTGTCTGGCCTTGAACTTGGAATCCTCCTGCCTCAGCCTCCCAAATCACTGGGATCACACACGTGTGCCACTGTGCTGAGCTAATTAATAATTTCTAAAGACTGTTTTAGTTTTGCAGAACTTTCAACTTTAAGATTAGTCATTTTCAATCCTGTTGAGATGTCTGTTTCTACTAAAGAGGTTCAGATTCTACATGTGAAAAATGCCTAACCCTTGAACATGTTGAGGAAGATAGACTCTCAATTACATTAACCTTGGGGCATGGGGTCTGCTCTTTTATATTCTTTGAATTTTTTATCCTATTCATATATTACTTTTAAAAAAGATTATATATGTATAAGGTACACAATTCAAAAGTGAGGAAAAAAAGCACAAAGTGAAATGTCAGATTCCTCTCTTCCCAATTCCCAGCTGTCCTGTTCCTCCTGTAAGTAATCATTGTTAACCATTTCTTATTTAGTCATCCAGATATATTGTTTGCTTACACAAAGATATACAAATATTTTCATATCTTTATTTATTACATATATGGTAGCTTACTAATTACAACACTCTAGGCCTTCCTTTTTTTATTTATCAGTAATTCCTATTGCTCCTTCCAAGGGTGTGTTTTGTTCCAGTGTATCAAGACATGTGTTTTAATGCATTGACCATATTCTTTTACTCATGGAATTTTGTTTCCATTCTTTTAATATTATCAGTAATGCTGCATTGAATATTATTATATATACTCAATTTGCACATGAGTAAATATAGTTATAGGGTTCTAAAAGTAATTACTCAGAAGAGATATGTATTTTATATTTTGATTGACAATTTGTTCTTAATAGAGGTTGTACTAGTTTTTATTACTGCCAGTAATACATGAAGGGGTTATTTATATGAATCAGCTTTCAGAGTATGTTACCAGTTTTTTAAATTTTTCTCAATTTTAATTTGATACGTTACGTTTTAATTTTATTTATTTATTTATTTTTGTGGTGTTGGGGATTGAACCCAAGGCATTCTGCATGCACCGCAAGTGCTCTACTACCTGAACTATATCCCCAGCCCTATTATTTTTTAATTTTAAAAAATTTAATTAAAACAGGAAAAGAAAATACCACACTGGATTCAGAGAAGCAAGTTTGTTTTCTAGGACACTGAAAAAAGAACTGACTCAAGAAGCTATTGTGCTCCTGACCATGTTGTGTTTTTGCCAGTTCCTCTGTGAAGTGAGAATCTTGTGATTTAACACCGCAGCTAAAAGAGAAAAAAGCCTCAGATTGTGAACTGATAGAGCCTAGGGCTACTTCTTTCCAAAGACTGAACTATTTCTTCCATTCCACATATTCACCAAGTAGAGTACATTCTTAAAATGATTCAGCCACACAACTGGACTAAAATTATAGGATTGATTCATCCTATAAATATTTGTTAAGCCTCCTTTTTTTTGTAAAAAGTACTGTGCTAATGCTCTTTGATTTACAAAGTTATTTCCATTTTCCCTCTCAACAATGTGAATTTATATTTTTAAGAGAAAAACAAGATCCCACTATAGAAAATGTCACCCAAACAATGTGAATGTGAAAGCTAGCCATATTAAAACCAAACTGTGAGCATTACAAGGATATATTTTAAGTCAAATCCTTATAAATATAAAAGATACTATGAAATCTGAATCTATTTATCCTTGGGTTCATAATTTTAAAGTACTTCTTATTTTATTTAGACACCAACATTTAACCTGAGAATAGACCTAAGCTAATAGCAATATCCAACATTGGTATAGTATGTTATTAAGTCAAGTAATACTTGCATATAATTTTGCTATCATTTATGTTGCTTCACTCATGTGTATGTATATTATACATATCATACATAATATGTAATAATATATAATGTGTATGTGTGTGTGTGTGTGTACCACTAAACAGAAGGAGCTTATTAGCTGTCATAACTCAAGGAGAAAAAAGAAAGAAAAGTAACATTTATTAAATACCAAATATATTTTAGGTACCATGTCAAGTTCCTTTATTTTACAGATAGATAGTATGTGATCTCTGCAGCAAGCCTTTGAAGTAGGAATTATTTGTCCTTCTGGGGGAGCAGAAACAATATGTATTCCTTATACATCATACCTAGTATACTGGTAGGTGCTATAGGTGCTCCATAAATATTCATTGATGGATTATCATTGTTGTTTTAGATGAGGAAACAAGGTTCAGAAAAACTTATCAAAAGCCATGCAGTAAAGGGCACAACTGTATTTTAAACAAAGTCTATTGTCTGTAGAGTAAATAGATAATAGACAACTCTGAAGAATGAGTGCCTCACTGAAATAAAGCTTCCTTGCTCTTTCTTTTGGGTCACTCTTTACACATAGCCTTTTATATTCCCAAGGGAGAAAAGATAACATTTACTCAGCCTACTGATGGCAGCCACTATACAGTACTGCTTTTGTTTGGTTTCGTTTTTGTTTTGTTTTGCACAAGTAACCTATTATTAATGCTTAATTCATTTGTATTAAATATTGTAGATCTCTCAAATAATGCAAACTGTGTAGACAGTTTAGAGTGCATACCTATACCAGTATTGAACTTAAGAACAGGGATATTATTAGTACCTTTGATCCCCCCACTTCCCCATTCCATCTCTCTTCTCCCACTATCTTGAATTTTGTGTTTATTTTTCCCATGCTTTTTCTTATTTTAAAAAGTTTTATCACATGAATGTACCCCTAGGCTAAATATTTAGTTTTGCACATTTTTTAGTTCATACAAATGGAATCATAGCTTTTGTGGTGAGGTCCCCCCCCCCTCAGTACTATGTTCTAATTAAATCAGAATCTCTGGAAATAAGACTTAGGCATTAGATTCTGGGTGATTTCAGTATACCTTCCATGGTGTACACAGGGTGGGGGAAGTGCATGTTCTTAACTTCAGCTTTACTAATAAATAAATCCAAATTTTCACAGGAAGGGAAGAAAGAATTTAAACTCCCACCAGTAGGGTATGCTGTTCCACATCCTTCCCAACATCTGCTATTTTCAAAGTCTTTTAAATTTGCTAATCTCATGGGTAGAAAAAGGAACCTTAGTGTGGTTTTAATCTGTTTTTCTTGGATTACTATTGAGATTATGAATCTTTTCTTATAAATATTGGCCATTCATTTCCTCTTCTGTCTGTTGGGTTGTCTTTTCATAGAGATTTGTTTTCATATTCTGGATATTACTAATCTGTTGTTGATGGTGTTATGGCAGATGTCTTCTCTGAGTTTGTGCCTTGCCTTTTTCTCTATACTATCATTTAATGAAAAGAGTTCTAATTTTAAATGTAATCAAGTTTTAGTCTTTTATGGTTTGTACTTTATTTAAGAAAACCTTTCTACATTACTTCCTAAAGTTTTGTAGTTTGTATGAATATGAATACATAGGTCTTCCAGTTTACCTAGAATTGAGTTTTGGATATTATAAGTCTAATTTTTTAAAAATGGATAACTAATTATTCAATTATTTATTGAATAGTTCACTTCTATCTGGTGATTGGAATGGCCAGCTGTATCACAAATCAAAATTCCACTTATAAAATATGTCTATTTCTGTATGCTCTGTTCTGTTCCATTGGCTTATTGGAATATCCCTGTGCCATTAGCTTACTGTCTTAATTGTCATAGCTCTTCGATAAGTCTTGATGAAAGGAAGACAAATCTTCCCTCCTTATTTTAGTAGTTTCTTGCCTATTCTTAATTCTTTCCCCTCCATATAAACTATGGAATTTCTTGTCAAGCTTCGAAAAACCCTATTTGACCTTTAACTGGAATAATATGGATTGTATAGAACAATTTGAAAAATGTGGTGTTTTAATGGTAATGAGTCTTCTATCTCTGGACATGATATATCACTTTGTATACTTAGGTTTTCTTTAGTGGTTTTTCAATAGAGTTTAATAATTTTCTTTATCAAGATTATTAATATCTTTATTATATTTATTTTCAGGTACTTAATATTGTCTTTTGGTATAAATGTTCTGTGTGCCGGGTACAATATTCAATATATGTCTATTAGAAAAAGGGTATTAATTGTATGATCAAATCTACAATGTGCTCACTGATCATTTTTTTAAATATTTTATTTTTTAGTTACAGTTGGAAACCTTTATTTTATTTATAATTATATGGTGCTGAGGATTGAACCCAGGGCCTCACACATGCTAGGCAAGTGCTCTACCACTGAGTCACAACCCCAGCCCTAATTTATTTTTATTTATTTATCTGTCAATTATTGATCTGTTATAATCCTTTGGTATGTTTTTTAGTTTTTTCTCATAGTGTTTGCTCTTTATATTTTTGAGGTTATGTTATTAGGTAATGCAAGTATAGAATTGTTTTTTGATTAATCATCCTTTATCATGTAGTGGCCCTCTTTTTTAGCAATATTTTTTGCCTATGGTTTATTGTCTGATATTCATTTAACCATGCCAACTTGTTTGTTTCTACTGTGCTAGACAGCTGAACCCAGGGCTTCATGCATGCTTAGGCAAGTACTCTACCACTGAGCTATACGCCTAGCCTCCAACTTGTTTTGATCAGTATTTATCTGATAATTTTTCACCATCATTCTTACTTTTCTTGTAAACCTTTCTTTGTCTTATGTTGTAGATATGTCCTGCAAACAGCATATAGCTCAGATGCTTTTCAAAATTAAATCTGAATCTTTGCTTTCTTGTTGGTTTAACTTAGTCCTTATTGTGATTGCTTATGCATTTGTTTTTTTAATTTAGCCATCTTATTTTGTGCCTTTATTTTAAAATAAATGCCCCCTCCTTTTTTTGTCTCCTTTTAAGTAAATTAAAATCTTTTTTTAACTTCACTTCCTCTCCCCCCTCCCCACCTTAGAACACTAATGATGGAGATAAGGGAAAGGGAGAGTTTAAGGCAATGATTCTCAATATTTTTTTGATACTATGGTTTGAACTCAGGGGCACTTAACTACAGAGTTACATCCCCAGCCCTTTTTTTCCCATTTTACTTAGAGACAGGATCTCACTGAGTTGCTGAGGGCCTTGCTATGTTGCTGAGGCTGGCTTTGAACTCGTGATCCTCCTGCCTCAGCCTCCTGAGATTACAGGCATGCATCACCACACCTGCGGTTCTCAATCTTTTTTTCTTCTAATCAGTTATACATAACAGTAGAATGCAGGATAGTAGAATCAACTTGACTGCATATTAAATTTACCTAGGAACTTTAAGAAGTATGAATACCTAGATACCACCCCCCAGAAATTTGTATTTAATTGGTCTCAGATGCAGTGTGAGCATGAAAAATTTAGAAGCATACTAAAATGCTAATAGAAAGTCAATATTGAAAACATTAATGAATTAAATTGAACAATAACTAAATATAGACACAGAATTTATAGGCTAGGTGATTGTGATCAATACCTTTTTTTCTTCTCAAACTTCTAGCTTCTTTGCCTTTACCAATGAAGAGAATTAATTAGCTAGTTAATTTTTTTTTCTATTACATAGTAGTATGCACAAATGAGTATTGGGTCCTCTGTTGAAGTTTATAGTTTTTTTTTGTTGTTGTTGTTTTTTGGTGGTGCAGGGGATTGAACTCAGAGCCTTGTGCATGCAAGGCAAGCACTCTTCCAACTGAGCTATATCCCAGCCTTTGAGAAGTTTATTTTAAAAATTGTTTAATTAAAATAAGCTGGTCCTCAAGAAATGTACAGTTTTTTTTATCCACACAGAATAATTAAATATTTAATTGGGTTTTACCTTTTATAATAGTAATTATACAGAATAATTTATACAGAATAATTAAATGTCAAATCATGATTTGCTTTTTGTAAGTGCTTTAAGAGAGCTTCCTGACAAGGAAAAACTAGGTACTGGGGTGATCAGAGAGATGTCCACAGGACCCTTTTTGATGTTTCCGTCTTTGATTTTTGTCTCAATTTTGTCTTTTACTATCTGTTTCCAGAATTAGCCACATTTACCCCAAATCCCTTTCAGAAAGTTAAATTAGTAGGAGTTTGGATTGTGGTGAGAAGCAAGCAGATAAAGTGAATTATTGATGCATATCTAATTCAATAGTTCTAATTAATATTGAGTATCTAATATGTTGAAAATATAGTACTGAACGAAGTACACAGAAGTTTTTTTCCTTGTGAAATGTACATCCTTGTAGAAGGAAAATAAAAAAATTAAAAACTAAAATAGAGAGTATGATAGATTTTGTGGTCACTATCTTCAAAGATAGCTTCCTAGCTAGCATACTATGCTTCCTAACATTTGTACTCTTCTCTTGTCCCCACCTACACTTAGGTTGGGCTGGTTTTGTATATCCTATAAAACATGGTAGAAATAAAGTTTCCTTGTCTAGGTCATAATCCCCACAGCTTCTTCCTTTGGTCTTCTGCAACATGAGTTCTGGGAGCAAGTCACTATCATATGAGCATTCTGCCTATCGTGAGGCCATCATCCTTTGAGCACACTCAGAATAGTCATGTGGGAGGCTGTGTGGTCACATGCCTGGCTAGCCACCAACTGTTTGAGCTCTACCATCTGAGGTAGTACACTTATGATGGGAGAAGTTACTTTGAATATCTAGCTCATTAGAGGAGCCTCAGATGACTTCATTACCAGAACTCATTTGAGTAACCACATACAGAGAATCCATGCAAGAACCTCCTTGCTAAACCCAGGCAATCCACCGAATTGTAATATTGTTTTAAAGACAGTAATATTGTTTTAAACCACTATTTTAGGAAGATTTTGTTTTACCAGGCGGTAGGTAATCAGAACAGATAAATGAGTAGTACTGTAGAGAAAAGTATACTGGGAAAAAGAGATTGAGTGGGGAGGGCATTCTAGTTTAAATTGGGTGGTCAGGGAAAGCCTTGCTAAGATGTTCAAACAAAAACGTGATGATTTGAGGAAGTAAGTAGTGTTGGTAACTGGGAAAGAACATTCCAGTTAAAAGGAGTAGCAAGGGGCTGGGGTTGTGGCTCAGTAGTAGAGAGCTTGCCTAGCACCCATGAGGCCCTGGGTTCGACCCTCAGCACCACATAAATAAATAAAATAAAAGTATTGTGTCTATCTACAACTAAAAATATATATATTAAAAAACTATTTAAAAAAAAAAAAAGGAACAGCAAGTACAAAGTCTCTGTGCTAGAGCTACCTGAAAGTTTCACGAAATAACCTCAAAGGCAGGTGTAAATGGAACACAGCGAAGGAGGACAAGAACAGTAGGAGCTGACGTCACACAAGTATGGTCATACACCACCTAGTGATGTTTATGTCAGAGACATACTACATATATGATCTCATAAGGTCTCATAAGATTATATTGGAGCTGAAACATTCCTATCACCTGGTGATATCATTTATGTCAAAATGAATCCTACTGTTATGTATAACTAAAAAGAACAATAATAAAGATTTATAAAAATAAATGTAGGGGGCTGGGGATGTGGCTCAAGTGGTAGCGTGCTCGCCTGGCATGTGCGGGGGGGGGGGCACTAGGTTCGATCCTCAGCACCGCATAAAAATAAAAATAAAATAAAGATGTTGTGTCCACTGAAAACTAAAACATAAATATTAAAAAATAAATTTTCTCTCTCTTAAGAAAAATAAAAATAAATAATTGTAGGAAGGCTATAGTTTGGTGATGCACCCTTCTCCGTATTTTTAATCTTGACAGGTCTTATTGCTTACCTGTATGGAAATAGCTGCTACCAGCAAAACTCTTTTTGTGCTTACATTACCCACCTCTTTCTTGCATTCCCTTGGCATCTGGACATCCCTATTCCTTCTTTTTCACTATATAATCCCTATATTGGATTTTTTTCAATGTGCTACTTCTACTGATATCTTCTAATGATGGAGATGCGAAGAGCTATAGAATTTCTCTGAGAACAGATTTCTCTTTTTACCCAAAAGGAATTATTAACTCAGAGAAGTCATTAAACTCTATTGACACAACCATACCATGATCATAATAGCACTGCATTCTGGTTCTTCTAACTTTAAATCAGTTTTCTTTCTCCTTCCTTCATCCCTTGTTGCATAGGCAAAACAAACAGAGTGTCATGTGATCTATTATACAAATATATTCTTAATTATGATGTCATACTCTTTTAAATTGAGAATTGAGTATCTTAATTCCTCCATCTCCCACAAGGCTAGTATAGGATTCATTAAGAAGACATTCATTGAGAAGACACCTCTCTGATACCTATTATTTACCACCATTTAGAAATATTTGTCCTAGAAGAAAAATATCACATTTTATTAAGGATGTTGTCTATTTAGTGACTAGAGCTCAACAAACAAATTTGGTGGCAAAATCAAGTCATAAGCATGCAGTTAACTTCCTGAAAAAAGACAACTTGGAAAGGGGAAATTTTCTCTTAGGACCCAGTTTGTCTTAATAGAAAATACATTATCTCACAAATAGGAGTTTGTTTCATGCTTTCTGCTAAAAAGGGAGCCAATGTTGGAATGAAGGCCTAAAGATTGAAAAAATGAGTGGGACAGTTCTTTGGCAGGCTACCTGAGGGATTTGGCTTCTTAACAGTGAAAATATCCTCAACTATATAAATTATTCAGGTTGGGACAGCCTGAGTCTTAGGCTTCCTTGATGGAGTCATATGGGAAACAATGTCTAGACATCAGAAATCAAGATTTTGCTTTTACAACTCACTGTTTGAAAAACTGCTAAGAGCAATACCTTCAGTGGACTCTAATGTATCATTTTTGTAACATCTGTCAAATGTATGTCAGCAGTCATACCAAGCAGAAATTTTGACCTGTTGGAAAAGAGCAATTGCTATAAATGGCATCACCATTTGGAAAAGTACTACTTCTTGTTTGTTTGGAAAGCATAGACTCTTAAAATAATGCTTAAAATAGGAGAAGAGATTTGTCAGACAATAAGCTCACCTCTGCTATGCCTGAGCTCTACGGTCATAAGCCTTCCCATTGTCCCTCAGGAAAATAGAGCCTCTCTTTAGAGGTTTCTGGTATCCATTAGAAGCATTATGATATGCAATAAACAAAACTATGGGCTAACATCTGCTTAAAGTGACTATTATAGTTAAGAAAAGCAGTGAATATTTTGGATGGAAAAAATTTCTGAAGAGAATTTAAGGTCTGCAATAACAGATCCAAAATATATTCAGTGTAGGAAGAATCAATGCAAAGGCTTGCATTTTTGTTCTAAAAGTCAAAGGCCCAAACACAGCCTGAGAAAGGCTTGCTTCAACAAAAGCACTTCTTAGTTTTTCAGTTTACTACAAGAGCATCAAATGCAATTCCCCATCTAAACCTCAGAACACAGAAAACAATTTCAATGACACTTAAATGGTATACACGTGGTACCACTCCAGATGCATAGGAAAAATGTAAATTCACTGCATAAAGTGAATGCATTTGGGCACTTGGACTTGATTCTTTCCTGGAATTCCAAATGAGAAAGATTGCTAGACTCTGTTGTAGACTAAACTTTGCCCCTACTTCCTCCCTCATTGGCACAATTGAGTACAGTGACCTAAAAAGTTGCTGGGATTTAATAGCATTCTGATTTAAATTCAGGCCTTTAACTAGAAGATGAATCATGACTCTTCACTGTTTCTTCACTGTGTCAATTGAACAAAGGGGTACAGATTCTCAGGAAATATAATGATGTGTTTAATTCGCAAACTAGGAGATACTTCCTGAAGGCAGCACTTTGTAATTGAGTCTTAACTATATGATATTATTTTTATTCAGATGAGAAAGGGCAGGACTGGTAAAAATAATTGAGATGCATCCACACCTGTATTATACTGAAATCAAAGGCTTATCAAGGAAGATCAGTTGTGATAATTTGGCATAGGAGTTAAACAAATCTGAAACATTTGGGAGGCAAAAAAGAAATCATCAGAAATGAGCATTGGAAATTAAACTTTCCAAAATATTGTTGCATTGGGTGAATATACAAGAACATAACACATCCACTATTAGGTATAATTAAAATGCACCAATAAAAATATATAAATGTTTTAAAAACCTCCATCATAAAGAAAATCAAAAGCTAGAAAAAATAAAGAGCATTGGGATGAAATCTCCAAAATTTCTATATCTAATAGATTAAATGACAATGACTTAAGCATCTATGATATCATTCAGATCACAAAAAGCTATCACACACCTGTGACATCCTTGTCAGGGTTATGGCAAGCAAAAGTGGATCCGCTTAGGTCCTTCCTAAGGGAATTGATATACATGGGAAAGCAATAAAGTCTTCTGTCTGAGAGCAATATCTGCAGTCAGATAGTCTTGAGTTCACATCCCTACTTCACTGCTCACTGCTTGTGTAAACTGCTAATTGTGCTCTCGGCCTCAGTTTCTGTTTTAGCAAAATGGGTTTTAAAATACCTGAATTAAAGTTATTTTTAACTTTTAAATTATATAATGTGTGTGTGTCTGTGTGTGAAGCCCAATATATTACAACTTCTTAATAAATGATGATGATGATTAGTCATGGAGAGAAAAGGAAACAGAAATGACAGGCACAGGATTGGGTCATTAATAAACTTGCCATAAGATAAAATGGAGGGGTTAGGAAAACAGGTTGAGAGGGCAGTCTAGCTTAGAACTTTCAAATATATGTAGCTGTGAAAATGAAAGTTCCATTAATAGATTCAAAGCCACTAGTCTATGACATACTCAGATTTGAAATGGAAAAGAAAACAAATTTGGAGACTTTAAGAGGGCATGATATCACCTCTCCAACACACAAAAAAATCAGTGCCATTTAGTCCATCCAGAAGAATTCAAAGTTCTATTACAAATGTAGTTCTCCAGCCTTTGGCAGCTTTGAACTTTCACTGTTCTCCAACGCTCTTTGCTACTCAAATTCAGTCCACAAATGAGAAGCATCTGAGTCCTGTAAGAGCCCCATAAGAACTTGCTAGAAATGCAGAAAGTCTAGCTTCTTTAAAGGCCCTCTCAGTCAGAGTCTGCACTGTTACCAGAGTCCAAAGTGATTAGAGGCTCTGCTTCAGTGAAAAGTTGGAGTAGGAAGAAAAATGTCAGTTAGTTAATTAGATGACTTAACTTTCAACTGTAAACTATTTATACTAATCTGATTAAAGAAACGTTGCTGTGTTTGTTGACTACATGAATGGACTAAAGAAACTTATGACATAGCTTCATTCTGCCATGTTTTTTTCCCCATTTTTAAATTTATGGGTCCTTTACAGGTCTGGAGAATAGACCACAAACAGGAGATGTTTGCATTTTTAGACATCAACTCACTATGGAACTGAAATATTCACAAAGTTAATAAAAGTTATTATAAAGTTATAGCATTTTTCCTCATAAAGCAAAGATGGCTTGGCTCTTAGTATTATGCTCAGCTTTTAAAATAAAAACTCTTCTATTTAATTTATTCAAACCATATGTTAGATTTTATTTAGCACATTTGCCATTTAAACCCCTTAAGTTTTCTTCTGCATGGTTTAGGTGTAATGTATCCTAGAGCTGTATATAAAGCAAATTATTTTTGACAGTGGTGATTTAGAAGAAGTGTTCAAAATTATGCCACATTAAAACATCTGGAATTGCTCAAAGTCATAGAGGAAGTATTTATTTTTATTGTCACAGTAAATTGTCTCTATTACACATTTTGAAATGCATTAATTTTGATTTGAAAAATTATTTCAGAGGTAGTTTAATGCTTCCTCCAAAAAAACCTATAAAGAGAAAAGTTTTAAATATAGACATGAAAAACTTGAATAAGATTTTTGGAAACATAAGAGGTTGACTGATATTTATCTTTTCATACTTTTGTTTCCAACAGAAAGGGTTAAGTTATAGCTCAGTTATAGAGCATTTGCTTATCTTAAATGAAATCCTGGGTTTGAGCCTCAGCATGAAAAACAAAAGAAGTCATAAATTATTACCCATATTCATCTAATGTAACTGAATACTTCTAATTACTCATTAAGGAATATTTATTGAGTACCTATTATGTGTGAAGGTACTTGATCCTGTTTTCTGCACACTTAAAAAATAATACTGGATAGGAAATATTTTCCTTGAGGGAGCTTATAGGAATCACAAATATTGTGCAATTATGAAAACTGTCCATGATGCAGTAAGACTATATGGTATGGACATTTGTAATTTTCTGAAGGAGATATCCTGAGGCAGTTATGAAACTGGTAATGGATGGAAGGAACATATGGCTTTAAATCTAGGTGTTGAGGATGACAGAGAGATTGGCCAGAGAGGAGGAAGCAGTCAATAAGCAATGACTAATGTTGGAGGTTGGAGCCATCCCAAAGGTTAGACCAGCAGGGTATTGTGAACCATGTAAGGGTGTTACTCTTCCAGCTTGAGGATCAGCAAGCTTGACTTAAGCAAAAAGATGTCATTTGTTGTATGTGTACTTATGCAGAAAGAATAAGGAATGAATGAGAAAAGACTCTTTAGGAAGCTAGTGCAATAGGACCCATGAGTACTCTAGAATCTAACCCCCCAAAAAATCAGTGTTATGACAGGTTAACCTGTGACTCCTTCCAGAGATCTTTTTTTAACCTTGTCTTTCTGTTACGTCTGTTACTGATGTCTATCTTAATACAACCATACATCTTATCCTTACCACTCTTCCAAGAATGTCACATCTTCTTTGCATCCCAAGTCTTCACACAGTGCTGCTTCTACCCAGAATGCCACTGCCTTTCTTCAAAGCCCCCTTGACAGTCTCCTCAGGAAAAGCTCATTGTCCCACCTCCCTGCTGGCATTAACTCCTGATTACAACCAGACGATGTAACATTTACTATGTTTTGCAGTGATTATTTTTTTATTTTTCTTCACCAACAGATCAATGGATTTGGAGCTGTTTATTTAAACCATCCAAAATAATCCAATGCATGTGAAAGACCAACATATAACACAGAACTAAAGGGTTATTATTTTTTCAACTCAGAGGCAAGGGGAGTTCTGGTTCCCCTCTAGATTTTCTTGGAGAAGAATAAAAAAAATCCCAAGTTTTCAGCACCTCAAGTCTAAAATAAATGAATAAAACACACATTGTAGCTCTTATATTGGTGAAATTACTTTCCACCACATCTATCCAAAGATGCCAGGAAGCCAGAATCTATTCTTTTTTTTTTTTTTTTAATTTTATTTATTTATTTATTTGTTTTGTTTTTTTTTTTTTTTAATTTTTTTTTTTTTTTTCAGAATCTATTCTTACCTTTACAGATTTCTAGGCATAGGTCTAGCAATCATTTCTCTACCTGACAAACTCCTGGACTAGGTCAAACTCCCTACATGGTTCTTTTGAAACCATTCTTACTTGGCTAGAGATGAAAGGTAAGCTGCACACTCCACCCAACTCTGTTCAGAAGATATGGGGACGGAAAAGAAAAATAGAATTTGAAGTCCAACAAACATCTCCAAGAAGTTATTTACAAAAAGATGCCCTCCCTCTTGGTATCTGCAACTTCTGAAGTATCACTGAGGAATCTGTTGAACTGAGAATTGGAAAACTGATTCTCAATTATTTCCTCTGTTGATCTGCATAGGTGATCATTATCTCAGTGATGTAGGAGTGCTTAGAATTTCTGACTTTATCATTAGTCTTTATAGTGTCAACCAACACTAGAACAAAGAGTGTCATTATACCATTCTGTTGAATATATAAGGCTTATTCTCTGGTAATAAGAAAATGATGTTGTTCATGTTCAGGAACAAAACTGACATGAGGCTTACATTGCATTGCATGTAATTGACAGTCCATAAACAAATAAATATGTGGTGATAAGTGTTCCAAAATTAAAAGAAAATAAAAGAACCCTAACTATTGATTAAAGAACAATATAGGGAGAGAGCTTGCTCTTTAAATTGAGTGGTCCGTCAAAGCCACTTTGAAAATATATTTGAGCATAAATCTTTAATAAAGTGAGGGGGAAAATCTGATGATAACTTGAGGCCTTCCTAGAAGAACAAAATGCATGAGCTGACAGCAGACCTGGTGTGTCCAAGAAGCATCAGGGAAACCAGAAGACTCACTGAGTAGCCTAGAAAAGAAGTTGTAATAAAAGATGATTCAGAGAAAAGGTGGGAGAACAGGTGAAGCAGAGCCTGTAAATCTGGCTCTGAGGAAGACAAGGCCTTAGAATGCTATGAGCAGGAACAGTGGCATGATCTAACATTTTTAAATTGTCATAATATTTTTACATACATATATTTTATGAATAGTTGACCCATGCATAAAATATGTAATAACAAAATCAGGGCAATTAGCACTTCCATATCCTTAAACATTTATTGTTTCTGTGAATTGGGAAAATTCAGACTCCTCTGGTTGTTTTGAAATATATAATAAATTGATATAGACTGCAGTTATTCTTCTGTGCTATAGAATACAGAACTAGCTCTTCTTAGGTGGTTGTACTGTGGTACTCATTATCAAATCTCTCTTGATCCCCTCTCTCCTTTTCTTTATAGCCTCTAGTGATCACTCCACTCTTCTATGAGATTCAACTTTTCAGCTTTCACGAAAGAGTGAGAACTTTCAATGTTTTTCTTTGCCTTGCTAATTGTATATAATATAAGACCCTCCAGTTCCATCCATGTTGCCATGATGACAAGATTTCATCTATTTTATGATTGAATAATATTTCTTTTAAATGACTGCCCTAATTTCTGTCTTAAAAAAATAGCCTCAAAAGGAAAAGTTCTTTAGCAGGAAGATCAATCTAGAAGTGCTGCTATAATCTAGGAAAGAGATGATAGATTTAGAAGCCACTGAAGGAGCCATGGGAAAGGGCTGGATATAATTTAGGAAGTGTTGATATATACTGTAGGAGGCTGAATAACAGTTATCCAAAATATCAGCTCTTAATCCTTGAAACCTGCTATATTATTTGAAAAAAAGGATCTTTTGCAGATCTGGTTGAAAATTTTGAGAAAAAAGGTTATCTTGCTTTATTGGTGTGGGCCCTAAATGCCATCACAGTGTGATGAGAAAGGTACAGGTAGCCTCAACATGAAAACAGAAAAAGAGAAGGCAATGCCACCACCAAAGTAGAGGTTGGTTCTAAGTCAGAAGTCAAGAAATGCAAGGACCCACCTGAAGAGACAAGGAACAGATTCTCCTCCAGATCCTCTGGCACCTTAATTGGTCTGTTAAACTAATTTTGGACTTCTAGACTCCAGAACTGTTAGAGAATAAATTTTAAGGCAGTAATCTTGAGATACTTGGTAACAGCAGGCTCACAAAACTAACAAAGGCTTGATGTCACATGTGAAAGTAAGAGAAGAGCCAGAGACAACTGGAGGCAATTTTGTTTAAGTGAAGATGTGGTGTTTCCAATTCCCAAGATGGAGACATCTGGGACAGGGACAGCTTTAGAGGAGAAAAATAAAATTATAGTTTAGACATGTTTTGTTTGAGATTATTATCGGCATCTAAAGGTAGCAATTCAGAAGACTGTGAGTCTGGAATTGAAAAGACGATTCAGGGCTGGAGGTGGATGTGAGAGTTATTAACAACACCAAAAAAAAAAAAAAAGAGTCATTAGCAGTGTATAAGTGGTAATTAATGTCATGATACAGAATGAGCTCACTTAGGAAGCACTGGAGACAGGGAATGTGTTCAATGACTGAGTTCCAAAAATTCCTCGTTCGGACATCAAGAAAATCAGAAGGACCTAGCAAAAGACACGGAGAGTAAGCTGTGACTAATCTGTGAAAAGAACCAAGAGAAGATGGTGTCCTAGATTCCAAATAAAGAAGATTTATCACAATGCTGGGAGCAATTCTGTCAAATGCTGTGGAAAGAATATAGGTTGGGGAAGTTTAGACAGCTAATAGGAATTTGGGGGGAGTGGAGCTATAAGTGAAGGAAATAGAAAAAATAACAGAGTATCAGGTAGGAGTACGTTTTTAAGATGAAAATTGTCCTAGCAATAACATCATGGTCTTAATAGGGTCAATGATCAGAGGATGATGAGCATATGAGCTGAGTCAAAGAGGATTATGAACATAATGTTGGGAATGTATTCTGCAACAGGGAGAATTTAATCTTTGAAATCTAAGAAGATAAATCAAGTCTGACATGAAAACAAGAATAAATATATATATATATATATATATATATATACACACACACACACACACACACACATGAACACAATATCTTTATATTCTTTATTTATTTTTATGTGGTGCTGAGGATTGAACCCAGTGCCTCACACATGCAATGCAAGCTTTCTACCCCTGAGCCACATCCACAGCCCCTAAAAAGAAGTTTTTAAAGAAAAAACATTTGAGAAGGATGACATGATAACATGTTTAACAACAATAAAAATAAAGAAAATATATGTTTATAATAATTTGTAATTTGTAAGGTCTTTCCTATGCATTATCTTTTTTTCCGTTATTACAACTTAATTGTGATGTTAAGTGGTGTTGTAACCACATTTGATAGAGGAGTGAAATAGTGGAAGTGATTTGGACAAGACCTAGGAAGCTAGTAAGCCAAGACATGAAAATGTTTAAAGAAAAACAGTTTTGAGTTAATGTAGCACATACGTCATTAGGAGAGAATAATAAATAGAAAAAGGAAAAGAGAACGTCATAATCCAAATAGAATATATTAAAGATCCAATAAAGACAGTGGGTGCCAAAATGAGCAGAGTGTGTTTATGCATATATGTGTGCAAGTGCATGCACTTATTTTTTTAGTCTTGGGCCATGGTTTATTACTGGAGTGTGATTTTGCATCATCACCATCACAATAACACACTCCCTTTCATATCTACATTTTGTTCCAAATTCGTTTCATATTTATTACTTCATTTTACAATTGTATCTAAAATGAACTGTAGATCACTGATATAGATACGAGAATCCAATTTTCACAATGTACAACTTGACCAAAATTATGAGACTGGAATATAAATGAAAAGTTACTCAAAATTCAAATTTATAACTCTAGACCCAACCTAATGTGTTTTTTTTTTAATGAGGAAAATAGAAGAATAAGGAAGAGAAGAATTAAAGTAGACTGGAGAGGTCCAGGGGCATTTCACAATAATGAGTCTGGAATCATACCTACCAATTAGGTCAAATATTTATTGGAAATAATATCCTCAAGTAGCAACTACATGTGGGAGACTCAACTGCTCCTAAGTAGATCTATCCCAGAGAACATTCCTGGATTTTAGACCTATATATCCACTCTACGTGAAATGCAGTGTAGCATCTTTAAATCAGCATGCCCTAAATTCCCTTCCCAATCATGCTTATCTTTTTGGATTCCCCATTGGGATAAATGTTAATCCAACAGAAGTCTGACACAGAAATCTTAGAGTTATCTCCAGCTTTCCTTTCTTTACTCTCTGTACCTAATCAATTATGAACACCAATGAAATGTATACCTCCATTTCTCTTGTCTGAATCCTCGTTGCTACTCTTTATTTATAACATCTGTCTTTCTTGCTTCCTTTCTGCAGTTTCCTCCAATTTGTTCTCCTTGATGCTGGTCTTTTTATACTACAGTAAAATCTCTACATTGATATACTTGTAATTCTAAATTGAAAATAATATCATATCACTCTCTCAACTTAAACTTTTCAGAATTTTTTTTTACAATCTATAGTTCAAGCTCAAACCCATCACACAATATACAAAAACTTGTCATCTTACTGCTATCTACACTTCATCTCCTTTCAATTCATGTAAACATTGCATAATGTTCAAATCAGGTTAATATATTATCACCTCATTTATCATTTCTTTATGGTAAAAAAATTCAAAACTCTTTCTTCTAGTTTTTGAAATATACAGTACATTTTTGTTACCTATAGTTGCCCTACTGTGCAAAAACAGCATACTAGAATTTCTTACTCTTAAGTAACTCCAACTTGGTACCCATTGATCAACCTTTCCCAAACTTCTGCTTTCCCCAGCCTCTTACAACCACCATTCTACTCTCAACTTCTATGAGATCAACTTTTTAAAAGTCTGCATATGAGTGAGATTGTGTGGTACTTGGCTTTCTGTGCCTGGCTGATTTCACTTAATATAATCATCTTCAGTTCCACTTGTATTGCTTCAAATGAAAGGATTTCATTCTTTTATGAATACTATTTCACTGTGTATATATATATATATATATATATATATATATATACATCATCTTTTCTTTATCTATTCATCAGATGATGTTTAGATTTTTTCCATTTCTTGGCTATTGCAAACAGTGCTGTAATAATCATGAGATCACAGGTGTCTCTTTAACATGAAGATTTCATTTCATTTGATATACATACCCAGCGGTGGGCTTGTAGTTCTGCTTACAATTTTTTGAGACACCCTAAGCTGTCTTCCATAAGGTTTGGACTAATTTACATTCTCACCAACAATGTTCAAGAGTTCCCTTTTTCTCACCAGTTCTCATCACTACTTGCTATCTTTAGTCTTTTTGATGAAAGCCATTTTTACCAGAGTAAGGTAATATCTTCTTGTGGTTTTTATTTGTAGTTCCCTGATGATTAGTTTTTTTAAAAAAATATATATATACCTTTTGTCCTTTTTTACATCTTCTTCTGAGAAATGTCTATTTAGGTTTATTGCTCACTTAAAATTTTTCTTTTGTGGCATTGAATTTTTGTAATTTCTTTCAACCATTGTCAGATATAATCCCATTTGCTTAAATATAGCAACTTTTTAAATGTTCTGTTGGGTTTGCAGTTATTGTTTTTTCTTCACCATGTTATTAAACTCCTTGAGTATAAAGGTTTTCTTATATGTCTGTCTTTGTATCTCCAGTAGGCTTGGCACACTGTATGTACTAAATAGCTAACTGATAAAGAATGGAAAATGATATATTAATGGAATGCAATGCCTGAAGAACTGAAACTCAGAAGAATGAGATCAACTCACAGCATAAATCTGAATATCTTTCTTTTATTTTCAGACGTTGGTTTTCCTATCTTTAAAATCATGCCTCTTGACTAAATACTCTGAGGCCCCTTCAGCTCTCCAATGTTCCAAGCATGTCTGTTTGAAATTGGGTTATGTTAATGTAGTTCTATTTTTTCTGCAAAGTCCCAAAGCATGCCGAACCCTCTAGCTACCTGAGAAAGTCAATTGTTTTCAAAACAATGAACAATTTATTTCCTAACCATTGGCTGAAACACTGCAATCTTTTATAAAAAGAAATCTTCCAGTAATATAAACATAATAGATTGAACCCAGAGATTGAGGTTTTGGAAAATATGAACAGCTCCCTCATCACCTTTGGAAGATGAATATGATTTTGAGAGATTTCTTCTGAAGTCAGCTTGTACATGAAAATCACACTTTGGATGTAAATGGCACTCAGGCTTGGATTCATTCTACTTAACCTCTAAAGTCCTTTGCTAATTTCAAAAATGTTTAGCAAAATAAGGATTTTTGGCAGAATCTGTGTTTTTCTAATGTCATTTAGAACTAAAAAAAGTCTTCTAGCTAATGCTTATGATACCCTGGGTGCTGTGGCAGTGTGGGGAGCTCCCCCACAAACCCAGGTTAGAGGAGCCTCCCCCCTAGAGGGGGTAGTGCCCCTCTACCCTGGGTGTGGTGGCTGTGTGGGGATCTTCCCCCCAACACACAGGTTAGAGAGGCCTGCGCTCTAGAGGTGGGAGAGCCCCTCTACCCTGGGTGCTTTGGCCATGTGGGGAGCTCCCCCGACACCCAGGTGAGAGGGGCCTCCCCCCTCGAGGGGGGAGTGCCCCTCAACCCTGGGTGTGGTGGGGAACTCCCCATGCCACCCAGGTACAGGGGCCTCCCACTTGAGGGGCGAGTTCCCCTTTGCCCTGGATGCTGAGGTGAGCTTCACCAGACACCCAGGTTCCAAAGGGCCTCCTATTTGGATGGGGGAGTATCCCTCTGCCCTGGGTGTGGTGGGGAGCTCTACAGGACACCCAGGTTTGAGGGGCCCTCCCCCCTCTGGGGAGAGGGCCCCTCTACCCTAAGTGCGTGATGGTGGTGTGGGGAGCTCCACCCGAAAACCAGGTTCAAAGGGTATCCACCCTTGAGGTGGGAGTGCCACTGTGCCCTGGGTGCAGTGGGGAGCTTCACTCAACACCCAGGTTAGAAGGGCCTCACCCCTGTACAGTGGAGTTCCTTTCTGCCCTGGGTGCATTGGGGGGCTCCATTCTACACCCAGGTTAGAGGGGCATCCCCTCTGGAGGGGGGGAGTGCCCCTCTGACCTGCTCACCCCTGGAGGGGGAAGGCCCATAGAACCTGGGTGTTGGGGAGAGATCCCCACACCACCACTGCCCCCAGGGTAGAGAGACACTCCCCCCTCAAAGGGGGAGGCACCTCGAATCTGGGTGTTGGGGGAACTCCCCACTGCACCAAGGGCAGAGGGCACTCCCCCCTTGAGTGGGGAGGCCCCTCTACCTGGGTGTCCGGGGAGATCCACACAACACTTGGCACCCAGGGTGGATGCCACTCCCCACTCCAGGGGGGAGGCCCCTCTAACCTGAGTGTCAGGGGGAAGGTCCCCACACCACTACCGCAACCAGGGTAGAGTATTGTCACTCCAGCAGTAGAGAGGCCCCTCTAACCTGGGTGTCCAGGGGAGTTCCCAACAACACTACTGCTTCCAGGGTAGAGGGCACTCACCATCCAGGGGGGAGGCACCTCTAACCTGGGTGTCAGGGGGATCTCCCCACACCACTAGCGCAACCAGGGTCCAGGGTAGTGCCCTGGAAGTAGAGAGGCCCCACTAACCTGGGTGTCCAGGTGGAGCTCCCCAAACAACTACTGCACCCAGGGCAGAGGCCAATCCCTCCAGGGGGGAGGCCCCTCAAACCTGGGAATCCCAGGGGAATTCCCCACACCACTCCAGCACCCAGAGTAGAGGCCACTCTCCCCTCCAGGGTGGAGGCCCCTCTAACCTGGGTGTCAGGGGGAGCTCCCCACACAACTATGGAAACCAGGGTAGAGGCCACTCCCCCCTCCAGGGGGGAGAAACCTCTAACCTGGGTGTCTGGGGACAACTCCCCACACCACTACCACACCAAAGGTAGAGGCCACTCCCCACTCCAGGGCAGAGGCCCCTCTAACCAGGGTGTCAGATGGGAGTTCCCTGCATGAATACTGCACCCAGGGTAGAGACCAGTCCCACCTCCGGGGGAGAGGCACCTCTAATCTGTTTATCAGTGGGGGAGCTCCCCACCGCACCCAGGGCAGAGGGGCAGTCCCCTCTCCTGGGGGGAGGCTTATCTAACCTGGGTATGTGTGGGAGAGCTCCCCACACCACTATAGCAACCAGGGTACAGGCCACTCTCCCCTCCAGGGGGGAGGCCCCTCTAACCTGGTTGTCAGTGGGGAGCTCGCCACACTACTACCACACACAGGGTATAGGCCACTCTACCCTCTAGTGGGGAGGCCCCTCCAACCACGGTGTTCAGGGGAGTTCCAGCAGGAATAACACACCCAGGGTAGGGACCACTCCCCCCTCTAGGGGGGAGGCCCCTTTAAAGTGGGTGTCAGGGGGACCTCCCCACTGCACCCAGAGCAGAGGGCACTCCCCTCCAGGTGGGAGTCCCCTCTAATCTGGAGCTCCCCACCAACACCCAGGGCAGAGGGGCAGTCCCTCCTCCTTGGGGGAGGCCCCTCCATGGGGAAGCCCCTCTAACCTGGGTGTGGGGGGGCGTTCCCCACATCAATACTTCACCCAGGGAAGAGGCCACTCCCCGGTCTAGTGAGGAGGCCCTCTAACCTGTGTGTGGAGGGGGAGTTCCCCACACCAATACCTCACCCATGGTAGAGACTACTCTTTCCTCGAGGGGGGAGGCCCTACTAACCTGGGTGTGGCGGGGAGCTCCCCACACAACCACTGCACCCAGGATACAGGCCACTCCCCCCATTAGGGGGGAGGCCCCCTAACCTGGGTGTGTGCAGGGGGAGCTCCCTACAAAACTACCGCACCCAGGATAGAGGCCACTCCCCGCTCCATGGGGGGAAGCTCCTCTAACCTGGGTGTCAGGGGGGAGCACACCATCCCACTATGGCACCCCGGGTAGAGGCCACTACCCCATCTAGTGGGGAGGCCCTTCTAACCTGTGTGTGGAGGGGGAGTTCCCCACACCAATACCTCACCATTGATAGAGACTACTCTTTCCTCCAGGGGGGAGGCCCCTCTAACCTGGGTGTGGTGGGGAGCTCCCCACACCACTACCACACCTAGGCTAGAGGCCACTCCAACCTCCAGAGAGTAGGCCCCTTGAACCTGGGTGTCAGGGGGAGCTCCCCACACCACTACCACACCCAGGGTAGAGGCTCCTCCCCCCTGGAGAGGAGAGATCCCTCTAACCTTGGTGTCTGGGGAAGCTCCACACACTACTACTGCACCCAGGGTAGAGGCCACTCCCCTGTCTAGTGGGGAGTTCCCTCTAACTTCTGTGTGTGGGAGGGGAATTCCCCACACTAATACTGCACCCATGGTAGAGACTACTCCTTCCTCCATGGGGGAGGCCCCTCTAACCTAGGTGTGTCTGCGAGCTCCCCACACCACTATGACACAGAAGTTAGAGGCCACTCCCCCCTCCAGAGTGGAGGCCCCTCCAACCTGGGTGTGGGGGTGTGAGCTCCCCACACAACTACTACACCCAGGGTAGAAGCCACTCCCCAATTAGGGGGAGGCCCCTCTAACCTGGGTGTGTGGAGGGGAGCTCCCTACAAAACTATTGCACACAGGATAGAGGCCACTCCCCCCTCCAGGGGGGGAAGCTCCTCTAACCTGGGTGTTGGGGGGAGGTCCCCACACCACTACCGCACTCAGGGTAGAGGCCACTCGCCCCTTCATGGGGGGACACCCCTCTAACCTAGGTGTTGTAGGGGAGCTCCCCATAACACTACTGCACCCAGGGTAGAGAACACTCCCTACTCCAGGAGGGAGGCCCCTCTAACCTGTTGTCAGGGGGGAGCTCCACATATCTCTACTGCACCCAGGGTAGAGGGCACTCCACCCTCCAGGGGGAAGGTCCCTCTAACCTGGGTGTCTGGGGAGAGCTCCCCACACCACTACCACACCAAGGTTAGAGGCCACTCCCCCCTCCAGGGGGGAGGCCCCTCTAATCTGGGCGTCAATGGGGAGCTCCCCACCGCACCCAGGGCAGAGGGGAAGTTTCCACTCCTGTGGGGAGGCTCATCTAACCTTGGTGTCCGGGGGGAGCTCCCCACACCACTACCACAACCAGGGTAGAGGCCACACCCCCTCCATGGGTGAGGCCCCTCTAAACTGGGTGTCACAGGGGAGCTCCCTACATCACTACTGCACCCAGGGTAGAGGACATTTCCCCCCTCCAGGGGGGAAGCCCCTCTAACCTGGGTGTCTGGGAGGAGCTCCTACACCACTACCTCACACAGGGTAGAGGACACTCCCCTCTCCAGGCTTGAGGCCCCTCTAACATGGGTGTTGGTGGGGAGCTCCCCAAACCACTAAAGCATTCATGCTTTAGCTCACTCCCCCCTCCAGGGGAGAGGCCCCTCTAACCTGGATGTGGAGAGGGAGCTCCCCACACCACTGCTGCACCCACAATAGAAACTTCTCCCCCCTACATGTGGGAGGCCCCTCTCCCTGGGTGTCGTGGGGGAGCTCCCCACACCACTACCACAACCAGAGTAGAGGGTAGTCTTCCCACCAGTAAAGAGGCCCCTCTAACCTGGATGTCCAGGGGGAGCTTCCCACACCACTAATGCACCCAGGGTAGAGGGCACTCCCTCCTCCAGGGGGGAGGCCCCCCTAACCTAGGTGTCAAGTGGGAGTTCCCTGCACCAATATACCACACCCAGGGTAGAGACCACTCCCCACTAAAGGGGGGAGACCCCTCTAATCTGGTTGTCAGTGGGGAGCTCCCCACACCACTACCACAACCAGGGTAGAGGGTAGTCTCCCCGCCAGTAGAGAGGCCCCTCTAACATGGGTTTCCAGGGAGAGCTCCCCACACAACTACTGCACCCAAGGTAGACACCACTCCCCCCTCCTGGGGGATGGCCCCTCTAACCTGGGTGTGTGGGGTGAGCTCCCCACACCACCACCACAACCAGGGTAGAGGGTAGTCTCCCCACCAGTAGATAGGCCCCTCTAACCTGGGTGTCCAGGGGAAGCTTCTCACACCACTATTGCACCCATGTTAGAGGGCACTCCCCCCTCCAGGGGGATGGCCCCTCTAAACTGGGTGTGTGTGGGGGGAGCTCCCCTTACCACTATTGCACCCAGGGTAGAGGACACTCTCCCCTCCAGGGGGAGGCCCCTCTAAACTGGGTGTCAGGGTGAGCTCCCCACACCACTATTGCACCCAGGTTAGAGGGCACTCCCCTCTCCAGGGGGAAGGCCTCTCTAATCTGGGTGTTGGGGGAACCTCCCCCCAGCACCCAGAGCAGAGGGCACTCCCCTCTAGTGGGATTCCCCACTAATCTGAGTATTGGTGGGGAGCTCCCCACAACACCCAGGGCAGAGGGGTAGTATCCACTCTAGTGAGGAGGCCCCTCTAACCTGGGTGTTGGTAGGGAGCTCCCCACAGCACCCAGGGCAAAGGGGCACTCCCCACTCTTGGGGGTTGGCTCCTATTACCTGGATGTCTGGGGAGTTCCCCACACCAATACTGAACCCAGGGTAGAGACCACTCCCCGCTCCAGGGGGGAGTCCCCTCTAACCTTCTTGTCAGGGGGGAGTTCCCCAAACCACTACTTCACTCAGGGTAGAGGCCACTCCCCCGTCTATTGGGGACGCCCCTCTAACCTGTGTGTGGAGGTGGAGTTCCCCACACCAATAATGCACCCATGGTAGAGACTACTCCTTTCTCCATGGGGGAGGCCCCTCTAACCTGGGTGTGGCGGGGAGCTACCCACACCAAGTCCGCATCCTTGGTTGATGCCACTCCCCGCTCCAATGGGGAGGCCCCTCTAACCTGGGTGTAGTGGGGGAGTTCCCCACACCACTACCACACCTAGGTTAGAGGCCACTCCCCCCTCCAGAGGGGAGGCCCCTCTAACCTGGGTGTGGGGGGTGGGAGGGAACTCCCCACACCACTACTGCACCCAGGGAAGAGGCCACTGCCCCGTCTAGTGGGGAGGCCCCTCTAACCTGTGTGTGTGTGGGGGGGAGTTCTGCACACCAATACTGCACCCAAGGTAGAGACCACTCCCCTCTCCACGGGGGAGGCCCCTCTAACCTGGCTGTGGGGTGGAACTCCCCACACCACTACTGCACCCAGGGTAGAGGCCACTTCCCCCTCCAGGGGGAAGTGGGAGCTCCCCACCAGCACCCAGGTCAGAGGGGCACTCCCCACTCCAGTTCCTTCTTGCTTCTATCATATTATGCTGCAACATGGCTGAGTTGGTGGATTTCATGTGAGACATTTGGAATACACGAAGATATTTTTAAACTATTATTTAGTCATAGTCAATATATAAGAAAAACTGACAATTCAAGACCCTGAACATGATAACCTTGTGAATTCCACAACTCTAATTACATGTGTCTCTGAGACACAAGCAGCTAAGTCTCAGAATAAAGTCACTGATGATGTATGGCAGAAATTTATCTTGCAGGGGATGTAATTCCAATTGTTGCCTGCTAAACATAACCTTTGGCCACCATAATGTCTGCAGCTGGTGTATAGATGTGGTTCGTGTCATAATTAATACAAAAGCAATTTAAAACTTGCTGTAATCCAGTTATTTCTAAATGATAGTTTTTAAAAGGAAAGTTTAAGTTAAAAACATCCTAATGACCCCAATTTATTAGTGTAAAATTTGTATTTAATTTTTTTAAACAAGGATAGGTTTAAGTACAAGTCCCCTTTATACACACATAAGAAGTTTGGTAGTTGATCAGTCTGTTTTTCTGGTAGGTATCGTTTACACTGGCACAAAGTAATAATTTGGAACAATGTTAAAAGAAGTTGGTTGGTGAGCAGTTTGAACTATAAAAACCCTATGTAATTTAAAGTAATAAATGACTATTTGGATAATTTCTTTCAGTGGTTAAGAAGCAATGTGTAAATTTGGATAAAACAATGCTCATTTTCTCATTTTGGATGCTAACATTTGTTAACATTTCCCTGCCATGTAGTTGAAATGAGTAATTTCAATTATAAAATATTAAGCAGAAAGGATCCGAGCATGAGTGCCATTTACATCTGAATTGGGCTTTTCATGTACAAGTATAAATATGCTTTACCCCGAAGCACTTCTATATATTCCTAAGGAAAATTAATGCACTTACAGCACAGAACTATAAAGGGGTATATATCTTATTTCTAAGAGTGTATTGGCCCATCTTCCAAAGTAAAAACGAGTATTTTCTTCCCCCTTCATTGCACAGTGACTTTGCCAAGGCATTGTGTTTATGAGTATTAGCATGGAGGCAGCTACTGTAACAACAGAGGCCTCCTACCAAATCCAATTCCTTAAGATCTAACAGTGTGGATGATGAGCATGAAAAGAGAAATGTAAATAAGATACAAGTGTTTGGGTTTTTGCTTGTGAAAGAGAGGAAAATCAATGATGTGTTCAGAAAGAGCATGTTTCCCAGGAAGCAAAAATAGAATTGCTCACTGTATAGGTTAACTCTGCAAGAGAAACAGATGAGTTCTTGCAAGCTGAAGGTTCCCAAGTGCCACAATGTGTTCTGCCCAGATGGGAAAATGAGAGGAAACTGTCCAGCCTCTTGAACCTGATTCCTGTTTTCTTTCTCCTTGCAAAATGTTCACTCTTCTTTCTTCCTCAGCTTCTCACTTCTTTCTACTTGCTTTCTCGCTCTTTAATAGTTATTGCTCTTCTGCCCATTTTCCAGTTTCGTCCATACCTATTAGTTTCAGGCACTGTTCTATACAATGCAAAAATAACTAAATTAAAATTTAAAACTCCACAGACTTATATTTTATGATGTCAAAAACTTTTGCTGAAAATGAGAAGGCATGAAATATATCTTCACCAACTACAGCCCACTAGCTTATTACATTCAAACTCAAGATTTTAATCATTTATAAATACACATAAATAAACCATTATTAAGTAATTTCTATCTTACATATTTAAAATTAGAAGTGTTACCTACAAAGGAAATTTCTCCATGTTTGTACTGTTATCAATAAGATAGTTTGCCTGACATTGTAGAATATTTATAAGCACCTGACAGACAAAAATAGCATTGTATGTCAGTGTCTCTGGGTCATTTCCCTGAAAATCCTTGACAACAACCAACATGATACTGAGTTGTATACTTTTCATCAATGTTCTTATAGCTCCTTGTGCATTGCTATCTTGTGACACATAGCACTGATGACAAACTTGGTGTGAAAAATAGTCTCCTTATATTAGTAAATCTAAACATTCCCCTATTATGAATATCTATTATCAATGTGTTGCGCCCATATGCCACATAGCTAATGAAATTCTTTCTCCATCATTTTGGGGCATGCTTACTCTTATAGTTTGAATGTGAAATGATGCCCCCTGAAAAATTCATGTTTTAAAAGCATGATCCTCAATTTGGCAAGGCTCAGAAGTGGGACTTTTATGCAAAAATTGAAGCTTTGACCTCATCAATATATTAATGCATTTTCTGGATTAACCCATTGATAGATGAACTACTGGACAGTAATGATAACTGTGGGCATGCAGTTCATGGCTGAGAACTATATCTGTCCTTGACTCTTTTCTTTCTTTCTCCCTGCTTCCTGGCTGCCATGAGGTGAGCAGCTTTCGTCCATCATGCCTTTCCTCCATGACGTTCTGCTTCACCTTAGGCTCAGAGCAATGAAGTTGGCCAACCATGGATTGTGATCTCTAAAACCATCAGCCAAAATAAACTGTTCGTTCTCTAAGTTGTTCTTGTCACGTTTTTTTCTCACAGTGATGAAACCCTGACTAGAACATCACTATATCTAGAATCCCAAATATCTATGAGTTTTATGGGATGACTTAACATTCCCTCAAATTCATATGTTGAAGTTCTTATCTCCAGTTCTCTTCTCCTCTTATCTCAGCATTGAGGCTGTATTTTGAGATAAGATCTTTAAAGAGGTAATTAAATTGAGACTCTCAATGTGAATTTCAATTCAGTATTATTGGTGTCTTTATAGGAAGTAGAGATTAGTACACATGTACTCACACAAAGAAAAGATCATGTGAAGTCAGCCATCTGAAAGCTGAGGAGACAGACCTGAGAGGACACTAACTCAAGCAGCACTTTGATCTTGGACTTAATCTGTGGAACTGAGAAAATAAACTCCTGACCTACTTGCTCCAAAGTCTGCCTTATTTTTGTGGCAGCAGCACTAGAAAACTAATACAACATGATATGTTTCCCAAAATGCGGGAAGAAGTATTTGACCCTCTAATATGTCATGGTCACAACTACGTCACACCAGGGGTAGATCTTGTGATACTTTCTTTAAATATGAAAACTCCACTACCATGTGGCAGCCCCAAGCCAAAGGTTATCCAGCTCTTTGGCTCTTGAGATTCACAACATCTCTAATCTTCTCAAGTGGAAGCAATATTTTTTATTAGATATGATGTCCTTTAAAGATGATTTTCCTCTCCCTCTCTTATAAACCTTAATTATCTGTTCAGAGGATTTTACTTCTACAAAACTTAGAGGCTTGAATTTTAAATGCTTCTTTTTTCTTCTAAAATACCTGCCAGAATCATGGCATTACCATTATCAATTATCCATATAAGAGTAGAAATATGAGAGGTGAGAAGATTGTAAAAATTATAGAAACAAACACCAATCAATTTATCCCATAATTATTCTATTCAGAAACCAATATGGCAAAAATCTAGAGGCCTAAATAAACTGGATTTATTTAAGAGAGAACAAAAATATCACTGCAGCTAGAGTGAGGCAACAAGAGCAGGAGCAGGGCAATCCACACAGTATTGCTACAGATGCTCAGAGAGATGATGGTGGCTTGAGGTGGATGAGAGGTGAGGCAGGATGATGTGCCCACGGTTCAGAGATACTGTAGGGATCAGGTAGTCATCATCATGAATCTTCACTCTCTTTATTGGATGAAGAATGATAAAGGATAAAAGCCTAGCCCTTCCACTTCTGGATTATACTTCCCAGGAGATAAGATGATGGTAGGATCATTGAAAGAGTGCTACAAATGTCATTAAATCATCTGAATTTAATTATCATCAGAATTTGGGTGATCATTTACCTTCTCACCTGGGTTTCATCTCCTATCATAGCTGTTACATTAAAAGGAGTGCTGTTACATTTAAAAAAGGAGAAGGAGAAACAGAAAGAAAAGGAAAATAAATAAAGACATAGATTTGCAAAACTTCTTTATGTTGGCAGGGTCTTTGATTTTCCTTCATCCTTTAGCCTGATTTGTAGCCATGGTTTTGACAGTTAGACTCTGACTTGGACCATGAACCATATCTGAAGTGCCCTCCTATACTACCTAGATTCCATTTCTGATCCTCCTGTTAAACTTTTGCTAGTTTGTCCTCTAATTACTGTCTTTAAGCATCCTGTGTTCCCAACTCACATTTAATAGTCCACCATGGGGCTGGGGTTGTGGCTCAGTGGTAGAGCACTTCCCTATCATACATGAGGCACTGAGTTTGATTCTCAGAACCACATATAAATAAGTAAATAATATAATGGTCCATCAAAATCTAATAAAAATATTTAAAAAATAGTCCACTATGACTGTTACTTTTTAAATGGTATTGTCCCTAATATAGGACTTCTTTTTCATTTCATAGATAAAATATAAGCATCTTTTCCTTATTCTCCTCTCTTCTATGGCTCACTTTTAGGGATTTTTGCTTTGGAAATTTTCTTCTCAGACATGGTGATGTTCTCTCACCAAAGGGCTGAAGTGGGAGATCATCTTCTTTCTCTTTATACCCATGGTTCTCTGAACCCAGGCCTGCAGATTGGTTGATGACACTTGCTGTGTGAAATTAACAATATAATGAGACTAAAGCATTTATAGAATTAGATGATGATATAAAGATAAATAGAATTATTGTCATTTGTATAGTACTTACATATAATAAAAATACCATATATTTTAGGAATAAACATCTATCTAGAAAAAAGATGTTTAAATCTCAAGGCAGGTATAACCTTCAGCATGGCCCAGGTGTTAAATAAATAAAAATATCAATTAATACTATATTTCAAATCTTGTGAAATTTTGGATTTTTAATTAGAAAAATTATATGTATTTGTAGATCTACATTTAGCTTTTGTGTTGAACATTTATTCATTTATTCATCCATCCATCCATCCATTTAAAATATTTATTGAACACTGATCTTTGTAATGCACTGTCCTGGGCACTAGACAGACACTGCTACATGTGGTAGTTAATTTAAGTGTCAACTTGACTGGGCCATGTAATGTCCAGGTATTAGGTCAAACCTTATTCTAGGTATTTTGAGAGTGGATTCCGATGAGACTCACATTTAAATCAGTAGACTTAATAAAGCAGATTGGCCTCCCCAGTGTGGGCGAACCTCCCCTAGTCAGCTGAAGGTCTGAGAAGTACAAAAGGCTGAGCCTCCCTGAGCAAGAGAGAGTCCTCCGTTAGATGTCTTTGACCAGGGACATCAGCTTTTTCCTGCCTTCAGACTTGAACTCTTGAAGAACACGGGTTCCTCCTGGGTCTTGAGACTGCTAGCCTTCAGAATACAACTTCACTATCAGCTCTTTTGAGTCTTCAGCTTGCCGACTTACCTTCAGGTCTTGATACTTGGCAGATTCCATAATCACATCAGCCACTTCCTTATAATAAATTCTTACAGACATATATAGATGATAGGTAATAGATGGATATTGATATTTATATAAAAGATTTTGTTTTTCTGGAAGATCTGGATTAATATACTATGCTAACCTATCAGTATACACAAAAGTCAGAAGGGCCTAGTTTCTCAAATCTGGTATATAGAACAACTTAGCTATGGTCTTCAGTACCCTACCAGAGTTTTCACAAGATGATATAATGTTGTTCACATAAACATATTGGGCCTAAAGTTTTAAAAAAACTTTGGCAAAACCTAAAAAGTTTTTATTTGAAATTTAAAAAATTACAAATATTAGAATCTTCAGAGTTACTACTCTAAATTTAAAAAGACCACAGAACTAGAGGACACTACAGGACACAGAACTACAATACTTATAGAGCACATGTGTGTTAGTTCATTTTCTGTTTCTATAACAGAAAATACCAGAGGAATTTGTGAAGAAAGGAAGTCTACTTCACAGTTTTAGAAGCTGAAGGTACAAGATTAGAGAGCCTCATCATCAGCCTTTAGTGAGGGTTCCCTCAGCTGTGTCACAATGTGGTGAAGTGGAAAGGCAACTAGCTTCATACAGAAGGAGCAAGCACGTGGAGTGGATTCACACTTTAACCATCTGCTCTTGTGAGAACTCCCTCACTTTGTGAGACCAGCATTAGTCCCTTCCAAGAGCAGTGCCCCTAACAGTCTAACCAATTCTAGCTAGGCCTTACCTCTTCAAGATTCTACCACTTCTCACACTGCTACTCTGGGGACCAAGCTTCCAGCCTGTGAATCCTTAGGGGACACACTCAAACCATATCTAAAGAAGAGCACTAACTCGCTAGCTCAAACTTTTTTTTTGTCCCACGGAGTGAGGTCTGAATGCAGGCAAGACTAACCCCATAAAGAAGGATTGACTAGAATCCACTCAGACATATGCTTTTAAAAAGTGAAATTTTGTAAAACTTATCAACAAGCATCAGTATCTTATTTCTTGTCATATTTCATATTTGCTCAACACATGTATTCTAGGACATTCCAAGTTTAAAACCAACCATAGTGTACACGATGATTTGTGAACATAAAACAAAGAGTTATCCTCTCCTACAGCTACTAGGAATGATCAAACTTAATGTCAATGTCGATGGTCTAAATAACTTTCCAGTTACTTTGTGTCTACAATAACTTAGCAGTTTGCTTCCTGCTTACACATTCTAACTATTGTTCAAGGGTATTCCAGAGCTTTTGGATGTTCCAGTTTTAAACTACAAACATCCTCTACCCACCCACCCCCACTGACCAGCAGTGTCCTATGACCCCTGTTGCTATTTATATGACTCTCCTGACTAAACACAACTTAATTTCCATGTGCCATAATGAAGTTAGTGGTGAATTTTCCTGCCTTTCAAAGTCATCTGCACCTGGATGCATTTCTTTAACAGCACCCTATTAAATTATATTTCTCCAAAAACTACCTGGAGACTCGGCTGTAACCACACCTGTGATTTATAAACAAATACACCATAACACATTTGGGAATTTAATCTCTCCAAGCTTTATTTAATACCTATGTGCAATTTACTCTGAGTAAAATGCTATGTTTGACTGCAATAATGGTTCTTGAGGATCCAGGGTTTTTTAAAGAGGAAGACTTGATTGATGTACAAAATAAACTTTTCTGAAATCTAGAAAATGAAATTGTATAGCTTGAAGCACACAATAGATTTACAAAAATCTCCCCTAAGCATGAAAAAAAGGGTTTCTGATTTGCTTGATTATGTTACTTAAAGATTCTAATATTAGAAAGAAAAATAAATACTTTGCATTACAAGAAGTCCTACTTTTGCCATAATGAAAATCCTACTGGAGCCAAAATTAGCCACTTGTCCACCTGTTTCAGTTTTCCTCTGCCCCCTCCATTTTTTACCTGTGTCTCTTCCTGTTTCTCAAATTGCTCAAGAGGGAAGGAAACCCATTCTGATTTCCATAAAGAAATGGGCACATTTCACACCCACTCACCTTGATCAGGGAGTGGGAAACTTTTCTATTCTGGAATTTGCCTGTGTCCTGGTTTTACCATTAAAAAAGATAGCAGTTCACTTCTTTGGAGAAAATGACTCTATATGTCATAAATCAAGTGGAGAAAAAAGTCCTAAGTGTTTAGATTTGATTGGCTACAAAATGCCTAAAGAATTAAGAAATGAAAATTTCAAACACAATTGGAGGGGGGGTATTATGATGCATCTCTGCAGAGTCATTTCTTTTTTTTTAATTTAAATATTTATTTTTTTTAGTTTTCAATGGACACAACATCTTTGTATGTGGTGCTGAGGATCGAACCCGGGCTGCACGCATGCCAGGCAAGAGCGCTACCGCTTGAGCCACATCCCCAGCCCTGCAGAATCATTTCTTAAAGGTTTTTTTTTTCTTTCTTTCTTTCTTTTCTTTTTTAAAAACAACTTGAAACAGAGGGGTGGTAACACAGACCAATATCCTCACTTTCTGGTACTTTGTATCCTGTCCAACTGTCAAGATTTTGACTGGAATACAGGACACAAGGCCCATTTCCATACTGAGTATCCAACTGTGAGAGACAAGAATTGGTAACTTTGGAAAGAGCAATTGCAAAGAAGATTATTTATTTTGTAATGAATATGCAAATTATTCCCTTGCTGTTTAAAGTCAAGAGTTTAGGCACTTAATGTAAATTAAATATAGAAAATCCCCAAACTTATCTTATGCTTTGGAGTAAGCCTTATTTGTTTGGCTTATTTGTGGGAGTGGTGGCAAAGGGTATGGGAAGTGGCTCAAAATTATCTGAGAAAATGAAATGGAAATTAAAAAGAAACAAAGCATGAAAATAGCTTCTAATACAGAGTGAGCAATAGTACATATCCAAGAATCCTCAACACTGCAACTGAACCTGGTTTTCAGATCATAAAAAATTTAGGGTATAAATCTGAAGTCAGGTAAAGTGTATGTGTGTGTGAGAGCTGATACTAATAATCAAAAATGGTATTTGCCTATGAAAAATCACTCTATTTTCCACTAGTTACTGAATAGTAGATTTTCACAGTAGGCAGGTATTCAGTTAACAGTCAGAAAAGAAATAAATGAAATAATATAAGAGTCTTAAACCTAACTGATAAGCACAATAAACACTTATATGTTAAAAAAGAAGAAGAAGAAATAAACAAGATTTTTTAAATGTAGTTTAAAAAATTGGAGGCTCTAAAATTCAAAATCAGGCTGCACCCTATGAACACCAATAGCCATGGAGAATTTGGAGCTGCACTTTTTCTGGCAACTTCCACCAGCTGTGGAGAGGGGCATTAAGCTCTTGCAGCACTTCTTGATGGCAACTGGCTGTGACTTTTTCCCGTCTGCCTGTCCAGGAACACAATCAGTATTAATTCTACTTGGTTATAATATTGATTTTTGTTAATAAAAATGAATTTATAAGAAAGAAATACCATAAACAATGTTATCAAAAGTTTCTGTTATTTCACTACCAAATAGGAACCATAAAAACCTCTACCATGTATATTCATTAAGAGGCTGTGCAGAGCCATTGTTTCTAAAGAATTAACTAAATCAAAATAAATTCAAAGTGCACATGTGTTTATTCTAAATTAGAAAAATTTGTTACTTGAAATTAGAATCATAGACAATCTTTAATTGTCATTTTTCATCAAACATATTTTAAAACTATTAAGCATTCTCATTTTAATTTTTAATTTAATTGTTGTACACAGAATTCTTTTCACTATTCATTATGTTATGGAATTGTTATTAAGATACAATACTCCTAAAATTGGATCAGAAGAATAAGTAAAATTATCCTCATATAATTTTACTCACACTCATGATTAATTTACCAATAGAATTAAACATATTTTACTAGGAGAAAAGATAAAAGCATTTGACAAGCTAAACATATACAGAGATGCAAATGTATGTGAGCCTATACATATGTATATACATGTGATAAAATATTAATTTAATGTATTTAAAATAAAATTCACTACCTTTTAGTTTTATACCAGGATTTTTTAGAAATATTATGTTTTGTTGAATAGACAGTTTCGTGGTTAAAAAAACTTGACCTATATCTAGGGGTCTTGAGTTAGAATTCCTCTCACACTACTTTCAGCTATGTGTCCTTGGGCATGTCATTTGATCTTTCGGCAATACATTTCCTTCAGCTGCAAATTGAGAAGGTTGTGGTTGAAAAGCTCTAAAGTTCCATCCTGTTCTGTGAGTCTCTGAGAGAGAAAGTTCATAAATATTCCATAATCTTCCTTTTACCAAAATGTTACTTCCAAAATAGATAACCTTTCATGACACAAAGCAACTGTTATGACAAGATACCTTTCAATTAATGCAAATTTTAAAGTTACCATTTAAAACAATTCAAAAATAGAGAAGACTCTATCAAGATGTTGTGATTTCAGATTTTTTAGAACACAACATGGGCATCACATGCCAATCAAAATAAATCTGAATGAAGCAAATTATTAAGTATGAATGTTAGAGTTCTGGAATACTTCCAAATTCCTGCTATCATTTTGAAAATAAGCTTTTCATAAAAAGAAATATAGCCTAAATTAAGCAGAATCCATTAACTATATACAAATTAAACATTATTTCTTGTATTCCAAATTCAGAGCAAATGCTTAAAATGACAACAAAACAAATTTTTTATCAGTCATTTTTCATTCTCTCCTAACTTCCAGACTACGGCCTATCACAGAACCTCAAAATGGAAATTTTAAATTCAGAAAAATATTCACCCAAATTAATGCACAGTCCCTTAATTAAAAATATAATGCCATTCATTAAGTTGTCATAATAGCAAAAGTATCCTAATATGCTTCATACAGATGTGTAATAATCTTTATAAGAAAATAAAATAGGTTTCTGGTTAACCCTACATGACTTAATTAGCCAGGAAATACCACTCTACAATGTTGATTAGTTAGTTGAGAATTCACTATAAAATCCCCCAAAATAGAAATTATAATTAATGGGAAATGAAGAGAATGCATTCATATCCTCTCATGATATGACTTTACTCCTATAGTTTATTCATAAGTTCTCTATCCTGAAATTGTGAATATGAGATTATTAAAAATTTTAATTTCCTGCCAGTAGTCAGTCACCATTAGCAAATATGGGATAGGAAAGTATAATATCTATGTTTTGAGAACCATCTTACTTAGTTTTGTTTTCCTCTCGGTGGGATGGTTTGACCTTACGTATTCATTAGAAAAGGAAAATCATCACCTAGGTCACAAACTTCTAGATATGAAAGAATAAATCAAGTTCTGTAACAGGTAATTGATCAACAGTGAGGAAGCCCACAAAATGAGCTACTTGACTGTTTCTAAGTTTTAGGGCATCTGCCTCTGCTAGTGGCCTCTTGCTTCTGACTTTACAACTGTTAGTGAAAACTCTTTTAAAACATAATGATAAATATGTATCAGCACTTAAAAATCAATTCAGGCTTTTATAATTTTGGTTAAGCATCTCTAATTAAGTCTAATTTCTGTCAAAGATAATATGAGATACTTTTTATAGTTACACAAATGTTGAGTTAACATTACTCTGGACATAAGAAAACTGAAAAAAAATTAAAGGTAAAAATTATGTGCAAGGGGGAAACTAAATCCAGCATTCAAGACATGTACACATCAAAACTAGGCATCCATTAACTAATCCCATGACAAATATTTTTGAGAAAATAAATAATGACAATAACAAAGCTGAAAAGCTCTACAAGTTTGAGAATTAAAAGCAGGCCAAACTAAAATGTACTACTCTCTAGTACATTTATCATAGAAATGTTTTAGAAAAAATCTAGCTTACCACACCACAAAAATCAAAAGCTCATCATTTCAAGGACTTTTGAAATGTAAATAAAAAATAAATAAGTAAATAAATGTAAAGAAATATTTCCCTTATAAAAGAATAACATATTTTCTGAAGCAATGCACCTAAAGTTAAAAAGCAAATCTAGACTTACAACATCTCACATCTAATACCTACAGATATTGTGTTTAAAATCTGGATCTTTGCTGTGATGGTACAGAATATGAGATGGTATGAATATTCAAAATGGAAACTGTCCCATCGGTGATATGATATAAAAGACTCTAGAAACACTATTACCTAGTCACTGAAAATGACAAAGGACTAAACCATAAAGAGCCCAATGTGGGAAACACACGAGGAGAATTGAATAAATGACTTAATAGGTGTGTCACAATATGCATGCTATCATGTTGATACATACTAAAACAATCTTGACTTTACAAGTACAATTCATTTTCCAAATAGTTTAAGAGTTGCAAATAAACATATTAAGGGCTCTTCTTAGTTTATAAAGAAGTCCTTGATAAAGAGGATAGCAGGGGAGGGTGCGCAAAGGCAAAAAATGAAGACGTCAAAAGAAATAAGTTTTCCTTTGAGGGAAGGAGTTAAAGGTTTTTGTGTATTTTAATTAGTGTGCAAAAAAAAAAGGAAGGAAGGAAGGAAGGAAGGAAGGAAGGAAGCTGTGAAAACTATTAATTAACACCTTAGCACCACTATCTAGCCCCCACTAACACCTTGTGCTCTAGCAAAAAAAAAAAAAAAAAAAAAGATAAAAAGAAAAAGGCAGATGGTTGTAAAAGAAAGAAAGAAAAGGAAAAGGCCCTTCTGATTCTTACTCCAGGCCATTAAAAAATTTTAAAAAAAAAGTTCAAGCTTCCTCTAGCATTATTGTAACAACAATGGACAAGATTTATCTTCAAAAAACTTTCTTGTTTACAATACAAATCTCCCCCTCTGTAACAAATTAAGCCCAATTATCTGGCTGAACAGTTTCCATAATAAAACCTGGTAGACATAGGAAGCAGTAACCTTTCCACTTTTTTTCCTCTCCATTTGATAGCCTGCAGATTTCAAGGAGTGAAAACCACTCTTACTTATCCCATTAACACATAGGTGTTGAGAGGGCATGGAAACCCCTGGAAAGATAAATGGCCTCATTTTCTTTGGATCAGGCTTTGGAGACAACTTCCAAAGATCTGAAAAAGTGCTGAAAACTCTCAGTTGCTTATTTGATCCATAAATTTAAAAAGTGCTATGGGAAACATAACATTCCTCAGAAAAGCATCATTAACTCTTTTTTTGATCAATGCACTCTACAGACATTGGTATATCTAGGTATTGCTAAAGGACAGACTAGGAATAGTCAAAGAAACAGATCCATCTGTTAAGATAGGAAGTAGATGAAATGCAATCACATACACTTGGGTCCTGGCCAAATCTAATTCACCCTGACAGACTGGGGCTCAGCTTTTAATCAAATAGCTGTCAAAGACACATTCATGTCCCTCTAACAGTCAAATAAAGAAGCCATCCAAAGAGGAATTTCAGAAAATCAAGTTTATTCTAAGTCTTCAAATCACATGTGTGCAATGTGTGCCTGCCCAATAATATATGCAAATTTTAATGACAAAATTAAAAATTCTAGTTTTTTTTCCTATGACACTATATTTTGCACTCATCAGATGACCTACCCAAGAGTTTTAACTAGCCACTTTCTGTCCATGTGAACCTCACTTTGCAAAAACTCTCTTAAGTCCTTTTTTTTAAAAAGCAAACAAACAACAACAACAACAAGTCAGAACAGAGCAGCCTTTCCCAATTTTCTCAACCTGACCTATAAGGAGTAATATCTAAACAAATAAATACACTTCCCTTTTCTATCCCTACTCTGTAGAATTCCATTTACCTCGCCAGTCAAGAAAGGCAGAATAATGAAAAGTTGTGTCCACTCATACCTCAATGGGCTTTGTTCACATCAGCCGTTAAATAATACTTTGACAGAACAATAGCACCTTCTCCAGTACTAAAAGCATTATGATTAATCTTATTAAACCAGATTCTGAACCATGGCCAGAATAACTAGACAGCTAATGATATAACTACTGTACCTACAAACTCATGCTACTGAAAAAATAAGGAGCAGAAAAGAATATTCATTTTTACGTGCCCAATACAAATTAATGACATTTTCCATAGAAACAAGATACCTGTTGCTACAAAATAAATAAATAGGTAGACTAGCCAGTGACCTAGGTAACTTTTCTCTTTTAAAAAAGAATCCAATACTCTTATGAAAGAAAAAGCACTTTACTAATTTACATACAATTAACAAACAAAAAAGAAATGTCATCATCCTACTTAAAAGTTAGTCCTACTGTAAGTTGGTGGATTTCTATATCCCCACACATTTAGAAGTAAAGTCATGATTTCCTCCTTCTTGCACAGTTCAGGAAGGATTTCGGGAGGAAGATCATCATTAAATATTTTGGAAACTTAAAGCTGAATTCTTTGGCCACATCTCTCTTTAGGTATTATAATAATAAATGAACAGACAATATGAGGAGCTACATATGGAACAACCATACTTATACAACACTTTGAACTGTTATTTTCAAGAACTGAAGAATGATTTATTTTTGCAAATTTCAGTATCGTTCAAGTCAGAGCCAATTATTTGCTTCAAGGTGATTTCACAAATAACTGATGTCAAAAGCTCTTTGATGCTTTCCTAGGCTACTCAAGAATATGAAACTTAAAAACAAAAACAAACAACAAAAAAAGAGACATATCCAGATAATCTGAAGATGAAGAAGAAAGCTTTTCTTACTGTTTATAAAATCATGTATCCTTATTATAACTAAAAGCACATAAATAGTGTCAACACTTCCAAGGGTTGTTACTTCCTCTTTCATATGCCAAAATAGTATTTTCAAAAAGGCTGGTTAACAAATGGTATTCCCTTCACTTTTGGAATGATCAGCCAAGAATTTACATACCATACTTCTGGAGAAAATCATTTTTGACAGAAGGAATTGTCATGGCAAGAGCATACAAATACAGGGCCACATGGTGTCCTTTCTTGAGATAAGAGGCAATAACCTGACACACTTAGGGCTTTATTCCATTTCTGAATGAAGAACTTGGTGCTACCCACGTCAACACCAGAAAGGAAAATACCCTGGCACTGTACTAATCACACACAGGGACCTCTGCTCTTACCTCCCCTGTTAAGCACTGTTCTGTGGATTAATTCTTCTTTGTTTTAGTTGAAGCCAAAAACTAACATCACAAAACAGTGTTTCCCTACATGGGACTCTCTGTAAACCACATTCTTTGACTGCATAAATTTTTTCTTAAGAATTAACCTGGCCCCTTTGTGAGATGCTGAATTAGGGCCAGGAACAGGGAGAAATTTCTGCACCACTTCTGCCAGGAAGTCAGTCAGAATCAAACTTAGGAAAAGGGGACTAATAAGGACAGAACCAAGAAAAGAGTCAGCTGACCAAGACCAAATGCTCACAGCAACAGTCACCAGGGTATTTTCCCATCACAAAAGCTTTGGCCTTTGTCCCTCAAGTCTGAAATAATAAATTTTGTACTGAAAACTAGTGGGCTGATGCACCTAAGCAACAACTATTGTTATCAGGAGACGGCAAAGGAATATTCACGCTCTTGAGGAAGTAGAGTAAGCACACCTTTCTGCCATGAAGAGAAGGAAGGAAAAGAGCATGAAAGAAAGAATAACCTTATTCTAAAGCAAATATGTTATTTACTACAATGAAAGTTCAAAGGAGAAAAGTACCCAGGCCCACAAGGGATGCATTTGAGGACAGAAAGAGGTGGCAAGACTTGGCCAAGGGTCTCCAGCAGAACAGGACAAAGCTGCTCTGGAAACCCAATTTGCCATTTTCTAAATTGTGGGTTCTCTTCACCATGCCCTCCTCTTTCCAAGCAGGACTTAGGGTAAATCAAGCTGAATGAGGTTAACACAGGAGAGAAATGCAAAAGGATTAAAAAAAAAAAGAGGGAACACGCCCACCCAGCAACTGGTCAGTGCAAAGCCACAGAAGGGGAGCATTCTTGCTTACTGTTGCAAGGGACAGAGTTCTTATCATCTTCCAAGGCCGACCTGCAGTGGCTCTCTGGCCTACTTACAGGCCTTGGAAACAGGCAAGACACAAGCTGCCAGGGAAGAAAAGAACAGAGCAGGACTTTTATTATCAAAGCTCAAAAGCTTGACAAGTTGGTCTTAGCCTCCATCTCAGCCTCTCTCTTAGAGCCTGTGTGCTGACCTATATGGAAAGATCTCAGAGCCCATGTTGCACATGTGTGTGCGCACGCACATTCATCCCCACCTCCACCTCCAAGCAGTGGGAATTTCATCTGGATTTTTTAAATGTCCCTTAACATAACCTTAAAATTGAAGTGCCTTTATAAAAGATTGAAAACATATGTATTTGAGGTAATAACACTGCCCGCAGTTGTTTTTTCATTTTTAAAGGAAAGACCTCATGCTATAATTTGTGTGAACAAAAAAAGAATCTTAGAAATCATCTAAGACCTATCATTTTATAAATGAAAACCAACTAGGGATCAGGGAGACAGGTGTTGTTTCTCTGAAATTAAAAGTAGTTAGTTCTTGGATGTTTTGTTCCAAAATCTTTTTGAGTGGAGAAACAAACTCTGACAGAAGGAAAACCTTAAGAGATTCAAACACGGGTTAACTCATGCTATCAGTGTGTTAGCTTCAGAGACTTGAAAGTCACACAACTTCCTTAAACAAAATCACAACCTGTTAAGATTAAGTGCATGGAGCAGATGATCTATAAGGTATTTTCTCCCCAGATGTAAAGTTGTATGATACTGTTCCAGAGCCAAACACTAAACAACAAGAGTAACAAGCAGTTTAACAGTAGTTGAGATGATTACTTTTAATGTACCCAAGATTTAAAAGTGTACACTGTTTTAAAAATAGATTTTCTTTGCTTTCCTCTACCACTAATTTGTATACTTATATATACAAAACTGGAAGGACGGTTTGACCTTAGCCTTAAAGGGTAACAGACAATGATCCCGACAGACAATTAGCTGTTAACAGTTAGATATATTTAGCATTATCAGTGTACTGAAAGTATTTGGAAAGTTCAGTCCTCAGTAGACAGAGCATGAATCATGTCCATGTCACCAGCAGACCACTTATCTAATCACTCCCACTATAAATGCAAGACTCTATGGCTCCAGAGCTGGTTTGTTTCATATTTCAGCTCCACAGTCACAGACAAATTCCCTGAGCCAAAATAAAACCTTTGACTTTCTGCATTCACCATCCCAAAATGGGTGAGTGGCGTCTCAGCCTGTGGAATTCCACATTGTGATCTTAATAAGCAGAAAGGGATTCTGACTGCTCCAGCTGAGATTGTACCAAATGGCTAGCCAAGAGGCTAGGATTCCAAATTCCTTTGAAGGAGGCATGAAGGTGATGGATTCAACAAAAGGCTGTGAATTTCACTTAAAACTTCAATCACGTTTTAAAAAATTAACAAGCTAGTTTTAAAAAAAAATGGTTTCTAGAAACCACATAATAGCATTCTTCTGGTCATCTATGAAAATCCAATAATTGTTAACTCCCAAGAAATAAAAATATGTAGCCTCTTATAAATACATTTTAATTGGTAACTCAAGCTTTATTTTAAAAGAAAAGGAAAAGCAAAAAAAATTTACTGAGGACCCCTGCCCACAAAGTAAATGATTTATAAACTCCAACATGCAGATCAAAGCCCATACTCAAAGCCCCTTATCTACACAGGCTGGCAAGCAAACAAGGCCCAGGGCCAGTGAAAGAGCATACACTAATTCTCTCAAGGAAGAAAGGCAATCACAACAAGAGATGAAATTTGTGGAACAAAAACGTAAAAAGGGTTTTTTTGTGTGTGTGTGTGTTTTTTTTTTTTTTTGCTAAAATTTAAGAAAGGTACAGTAGTGAGAAGCATACACAGAATATGATCATAGCAAATATTCTTTCAATCAAACTGAAATAGGTCTTCAATACTGAATGTGGGTGCTAAGGTGCAAAGAAACTCTGGGAAACAGAGCAAAGTTGCCCAGTGGCAATATTAGGTGAGCTGCATGTGTAATTTCAAATATTCAAGAAATCATACTAAAAAGGTAAAAGATGTATGTGAAACTGATTTTAATGGCATATTTTATTTAACTCAACATAACCAAGATAGTATCATTTCAAGGTAATCAAAATCTAAAAGGAAACAATTTATTTCATGGTACTTGGTATTCAAAATCTGGAATGATCCACATTGCAAATGATCCATAGTTACAAGTAGCTGCTGGATACCCTTTTGGACAGAACATTTAAACATCTATGTAGTTAATTATCCAGAATTCAGATGCATCAAAATACTGTGGTTAGAAAAGGAAATGGAAAAAAAAAGATGAAAAAAGAAAAAAGAGAAAAGAAAAGATATGTTCATCAAAGGTGATCAAAAATTCCCCAAGGCCTGAGAAGAGAAAGTTAAGTTGGATTACACATAAATGAAATAAAAATAATTTAGATTTAGACATCAAAACTTCAGAGCTGATGAGACTAACACAGTTCTACTGTAGGCATCTGTACAGAGTCCTTCTCTTTGAAAAACTGTATAAAATAAGCATGAATTTTAAAAAAAAAATAACATAAAATTACCTCTGGAAAAAATTACAGGGAAAATATAAGATCTCTGCTATATATTCCTTTAAGCTGTTAGTGACAACTCCTCCACAAAAGAATTAGTAATTTATATAAACTCCAAGAAAGCTGAGTGAAGATATACATTTTAACTTTTAAAAACACTGAGGAAGGGTTGTGGCTCAGTGGTAGAGCAGTGGTCTAGCACATGTGAGGCCCTGGGTTTGATTCTCAGCACCACATATAAATAAATAAATAAAAGTCCATTAACAACTAAAAATATTTTTAAAAATACTAAGGAATAATGACAGTATCTGGAAAAAGAGAAAGTAAGAAAACTACAAGACCAGTCATTTGTAAAGAAATTATTTGTCACAGTGTTCAGTAATGTCACCCTCTACATGTGAGATGTTAGGTGGGCAAAAGCACTGAGTCCCTAAACATTTTCAGTTTGTTCCAAGCCTGTATGCACATATGACAAATATTTTTCCATTGGTCCTCATATAATTGATACAGAAACATATTCAATAAGAACATGTTCAATTGGATATTTCATGTCTGGGTTACTAAAAGTTTAATTTTACATTATTCCCAAAATGACCTAATGGCTGAAGAACAATAAGATGGGCTTTAGATTGATTTACAATATGTTGTTCTTTAAATTCTATGCCATAGAGCTGTCAAAGATGGTTTTTCATAACGACTCACATATCAAGCTACACCACTGAGTCGACATTATCTGGATTTGGTGTCGGTAGAATACTTAGGTTATTATGCCATGAGAGATTTTAGGTATCCAGTCTACAAATTCTGAGTCTGTTATTAATATGTCATAATCTTAGGCACATTGTAATGCTTGGCTAGACCTGTTCATCTTCTTAAAAAAAAAACAATGTACCACACTTGATCTGAATTGTAGGTTGGTTTCAGAATGGAAAATAAATTTTAGAAAAATATCTTCTGATGAATAGTATCAAGGGTTAGCTCTGTAGACACCAAATGGTTCTCAACCATTTTCTTGTCTAATCCACCTATGGGATATGACAAATACCTAAGAGTGACAGGGACTCATAAGTGAGGTTTCAGAGACCTCCCAGGGGAAGAAGATCATAGCTGGTCTACTGAAATTCTCTGAGTCAAGAACCATGGGGAGGACTGGGGATTCAGCTCAACGGTACCTCAGTGATCTAAGTGATACCCTGGAAAGACCTAGAGTCACTCACAATGTTGGCTCCTCGGGAGGAAGTTATGGCTGAAGGATTTTATGGGAGACATTTCTGACAAAGATTCCCCTACCCACAAAGTGCCACAGCAATTATTACATGAGAAATGCCTGTGGGAAGGGGCCATGAGTCATATCTTTTTGATTTTTGCCTTGTTCATCAGACCCTTCAACGGGAAGAAGATGCTGGAATGTCCCCAGTATGAATCACCATGCTCCTCTGGACTGACCGTTTCAATGCCCCATCAGTGACTTGGAAGAAGAATCCAACTAGTCACCTTTTAAGGGATGCTCAGTACAGGCCAGGGCAGCTGTTGTCTCCTGGCTGGTGACAAAGTTCCCACTGATTCCTGGTATCTTTCTGAAAGAAATTCCTGATATGAGGGTCCCCAAGTGCACAATCCTGAGGATAAGCAAGGAGATGTCTGCAGACCTCAAGAGAACCACACCAGAACCACTACAACCGATTAATCACAGACCAGCTTTCACATGCACCCAGAATATTCCAGAGTCAGGAACTGATGCTAAAATTATCACCTCCATTTATACAAACATCCCAGATAAATTAGAATTTTTACAACTACTTCTTCTTTTTCTTTTTTTAACAGAACAAGGCAGGGAGCTGAACTCTGCTTTACCTTGTACTATCTGGTCTAGATCTGCCAACATGTATCAAGAAAACAAGTCAATAAATCTCATAAAATTTTAATAATGCATTTTTATTAGGTCAGCCTAACTTTGCCACGGTATCCTATCTATCATTTTTGGTGTTAAACATTGGTAATAATTATTTGTTTTTTAATGCAGTGGTTCTCAACAAGGGGTGATTTTGCCCTCTATGTAACATTTAGTAAATAATGGAGATATTTTTGGTTGTCAAAACTGGAGCACCTAATGGACAGAGGTCAGGGGTGTTGCTAAACACCCAAAATGCACAAGACAAGCCTCACATGTTAAATAATCACCTGTTTAAAATGTCAATAGTGCTGAAGTTGAGAAACACCAATTTATGCCTTAATTAGATATTTGTTTAAAATTTTCTTGTTTGTAATATTCACCTGGCTTGACATGGCTAGGCTAAAAACGACAATTTGTTAGCAGGGAGACCACTAAGTAATAAGGACAGGGCTGAAAAATAAAAAAAAAAAATTTGGACTGGATAACTTAGAAACCAGAGTACATATTAATAGTAAGAATAATAACAGATGCCATATTTCAATAGTGTTTTAAATTTTTCTGAATGCCTTAGCACAATTTATGATCAAACTTTATTATTTTTTGTGCAAGATTTAATAAAAAACAAACAAAAATAGGAATGGTTGCTTCCAACATTTTCCAGGTTGTGAAAGGTTTGCCAGGGTCATCTGGGGCGTGGTTCTAAGCTGCATTGGTGGAACAAATACCAAATGCTGTCCTCCTCCCAGGCCAAAAGGCAGCGCATGCAGGCTGCACAGCCCGCAGGGCCTCTTCCTCCAGCAACCAGGCAGGGGAGGCACCTCTGTAAAACCCGACCATCCAGGTGGCTCCTCTCTGCCCAACAGGACCTGCCCGCCTGGTGGTGCCCGGCTAGTGGGCAGCAGAGCTGGGACAGCAGCCAAGTCCCCATCCTGCACTCTGAGACAGGGCTAGCTTATCAACAGGCCGCTGAGCCTTATACTGACAGTGAGTGCGGTGGGGCTGTGGTGGGCATTCTGCTCCGACGCCATGGGACAGCCCTCCCCGCCCCACTGCTCGAGCTTCACTAATTTCAGATACCATGGAAAAAAAGCTGTGACGGGGACAAGAAACCAGAGTCAGCACGGCAGGGAGTGTGTGGACAACCCAGACACCAGTCTCTCATGCATCCATACCCACAGTTAATGATGACAATGACAACAAACAAAAGTACGGACAAGAAGCTGCTTGGGTCGTGCCGCCGCCAGCTGGGAAGGGTGTGTCAAGTTGCGTGGGACGCAGCTAGTCTTTCTTCAAGTCCCTGGATTCAAAGAGCTTCAGCCGCTCCTGCACTGTCAGGCCTTCCTTCAGACTACGACAGGGGACCTGGAAGCGGGCGCGAGTCAGTTATCCCATGAGACCTGCTCAATTACAGACTTGGACCTAATGCTTCTGAGCTGCCGGGTGACACAGGATCTGTCTTTCTTCAGGAAGTCAGGGTTGCTTTTAGATTTCATTATGTCATATCCTGCCACAGCAGGGCTCTCGGGGGACTTTTCACCCAGGGCTTCTGTAGCTGCTTTCAGCTGCTCTTTCAACTTGCTGATGTCGCAGTCTGCCTTGGCCTTTGCGATGCTGAGCTGTGTAGATATCTTTGTATGTCACTGGCATACTTCTTGTCCCGCAGGGCTGTCTGGAGCTCATCCTTGAGAGAGCTGATCTCCTGTTTCAGGTACTGTATTTCTGATTCCTTTACCCACAACAAGACCTCTAGCTCATAGGCATCCTTGCCCTACGTGAGGGGCGACCCTGAGGCCTCTCCACCACCGTCCCTGGTCAGTAGTGTCCGTAACCGTGTGATTTCTGCAGCCAGGCGGTTATTCAGTTCCTGGTTGTGGGCATTGAGCTCCTGGTTCTCACGCTGGCACTGCCGCAGGGCCTGCCACTCGGCCTCCAGGGCCTGGGCCAGGTGGGCATTCTCCAGGCACTTCTGCGAGTACTGCTCTGAGAGGACCTCCAGCTCCCGCTGCACCGACTGCAGCTCCTCCAGGTACTGTCGCCTCAGGGCTTCGATGTCCGAGTTGATGCTGCTGATTTGAGACCGCTGGCTCTTTTCTAGCTCGCGTTCCATCTCCTCCCGGTGGGCATTCTTCATGGCTTCAATGGCTGAGATGGTGGCGGCGGTCTCCTCAGCCAGGAGGCGGTCTTTCTCTTCCCTCAGCTTCTCCAGCTCCCTCTGGTGCTGCCTCTGCAGATCTTCAATCTTCTTCTGGTGTGTTTCCTCCATTGCAGCAAAGCCCCGCTCACATGTGGCCTGGAGCACATAGCCCTCCGGGGCGCTCTGCTCACGGCCAAGGGCTACTCTCAGCTGATCCTGTAGGAGCCGGTTCTGCTCCAGAAGGTCCGAGGCCTCCTTCTGGCTCTGCTCCAGCTCCTTCTCCAGCAGGGATGTCAGCTCATGAGTGGAGAGTCGGTCACTTCTATCCTCGGAGGACAGGTGCAGGGGGGCAATGGGCACCTGCTTTTCCTCCCGGAGAGGAGTGGTCTCCACCTGATGCCACCGCTGCTCAATCTCCACATGGACATTCTGTGTCTTGAGGTCAGTGGCCACTGGCAACCCTGGGCTCCTATCAACCTCCATTCGCAGAATCATGTCCTCAGCACCTGGTCCATCTGCAGTGTCCAGCATCCCAAATCGCTTGCGGCATTCTTCCCGCCGCCGTACACTTTCCCGCTCCAGCTCCCCTGGCTCTACCTCAAGGTGCCCCGGTTCATGGGCATCAGCAGGCCCCACAGTGCTGGCCCTTTCCTGAGCCAGGGCCTGCTGGATGGGGCGGAACTCAGCCCATTCAAAGGTCTTGGAGCGGCCCTCCCGCCTTCGTTCACGTGCACGGCTCCTCTTCTGCTCAGGATCTGGCTCCCCTGGTTCTGTCTCAAGCTTCTCACTTGGCCTTGAACAGGTCTCAAAAGATGTGCTGCTCTTGTTCTTTTCCTCAGGCAATGAGCTGGTCACATCTGGGGCAGTGGTTGGGTGAACGTGCTTCATGATGGTCTGTATCCAGTTCCTCCGGATTCCAGAAGTCATGGCAGACAGTGTGAACTCGCCCTCCTTTGTGTGTATCTGGAAGCCATAGTTCCTCTGGACTGGATATTCTGTGACGTCATAACATGTGGACAAGTCAATTTCCCCATCCAAGTCAGCTGCCTCCTCAGCTACGGAATCCCTATAGTACCTCAGGCTCTGATCTGCCAGGACAAACCAGTGTTTCTTCCACTGGCTGTCCTCGTACTGCTTGGTCAGCCAGCCTTTCTTGAAATTCAGCAGGTCAGGCGTCATGGAGGACTCCGTGGACCTCCTTTCCAGTGACTTGGCTCTTCCGTGTGGAGACGGGGGAAGCTGAGGTGTCCGATAGAGGCGCTGTGGGGATTTCACTGGTGAAGTCCCGCTTCCTGGGGAATGCCCTCTTCTCGCTGCGGCCCTGGCGAGTGTCGCTTGATGGGGAGGGCACTGCCGAGGCATTGGTCTCCATGTGCTCTGCCTTCTCAATGTCTAAGGCCTCAAATTTCTCAATTACCTGGGATCTCCTGTTGGGGGTGCTGGGGCTGGGGGGCGAGAGTGGCGGGGGCAGCTGCTGCTCCTCAGCCTTCAGGTCCTGCTTGGTCTTCTCCAGGGAGAAGTAGCCACTCTCCACCCACACTTTGCGGCCACAGTCCATGCGATCACTACTCATGCTGCTCTCCTCTTCTTTGCCTTCCAGCCCTGGTTCCCGCAAAGAGCTGGCAGCAGGAGGCTGGCTCTGGCTAGGACTCTGAGTTGGGCTCAGGCTGCTCCCATCGGGCTGGTCCTTGGCCCTCATTTCTTCCTGCCAGAGTGTGGATTTGGTGGTGGGGACTTTTTCTGCACTGAGAATGCTGCTGCTGCTGCTGCTGCTGCTGCTGCTGCTGCTGCTGGTGACAGCCACCTTGGCAGGTCCAGGCTCCTGCGGGGTGGGTGGCTCTACTTTCCTTTTCTTCTTCTGTTTCTGCTTGTTGGTCCTGGGATAAACCATTAGCATTTCTAGCCACCCGTTGATGATTTCCTTGGTTTCTGCCCTGATGAAATGCTCCTTTTCAGGTGTCAGGATGCACAGGGAGAACTTCTGGCCAGTATGGCCCTCCCCATCCACCACATCTGTGCACTGGTTCATGTTGATAGTGCCCTGTGGGAGGGTTGTGGGCATCTCATCCAGGGCGTAACGCAGGAGGCCATGCTCATAGAGGATGAAGAACCGCCGCTGCCATTTCCGAGACGGATGCATTGGGTTGTCAAAATCTGTTCCATCTGGAGCCAGGAGCAGCCAGCCACCATAAATGGGTTTTGCCTGCGTCAGGTCTTCGTCATTGAGCAGATGCGACTCTCGGGGCTTGAAGCAATTCTGACACTTGCTCTTGTTGAAGATGTTGGCCTGGAATTTCCTGCACGGATTCTCCTTGGCCGCCGACATGGTAGTCGCAGCGGCGGCGGCGGCGCCGCAGGCCCGGCCCGCGCGCTCCCGGCGGGGTCGGGGCTCAGCGCAGCCGCCGCCGCATCCCCGGCCAGCCGCCGCCGCAGGCCCGGCCCTGCCTCTCCCGTGGCCCGGCTCGCCACACGCCGAGGCTGCCGCGCTGCCGCCGCCGCCGCTGCCGACGGGCCTCACAGCGCGCGCGCCGCCCCGCGCCCGCCCGCACTGCCTCCGCCCGGCCGCCTCGGGCCCATGGACGCAGCCCCCTGACTCCCGCCGCCGCGGCCGCCTCTCAGGCGCCCGTCACCCCCGGCCCCCGCTTGTCACCTCCGCTGCCGCTGCTTTGGGCGCCCGCGGCCGCTGCAAACGGGAGCCAAACTTTATTATTTTGAATGCTCTTTTATGAACCACTTTGGGTCAAGCTACGTGGATTATAGCTAAGCACAGAGCAGCGCTCCTCAAGGAAATAACTCTTTCAGTAGGAAGTCAGTTATGTATCACTGTAAAATTTTTAAGTGGAGATTGAATATCCATGTACGTGTCTATTTTTGAAACAGCTCCCAGAAGGCCAGAGTAAACCAGAGGATACCAGAGGTCATTGACACTCAAGGTTTTTATATAAAACCAATCAATAACTGCCATTTCCTTGTTTGTCTTTGATCCTGAGCACAGAATCAGTGTGACACAATGATGTTTGAACATTCCAGGTCTTAATGCAGGCACTTTTGACTTGGTGAACTGAACCAGGATTTCTAAAGGCAGCTAGGTTACCTGAAGGAATTAACACTGGTATACTCCAAAGTAACAGCTGCTTGTTTTATGTAATAAGTACCTGTCTTAGGAATGAAGGGAGAAGAATCAGTATTTCATCTTTTTAAAAACGAGATTACTCAAATTTTGTAGGCAGGGTAGGGTTCATTAAGCAGCCTCATCTCCCACAAATCTGCCTGCAATCTGGTTTGCACTCTCCCTCCCTCACAAATCACAACATTTTGAAGGTTGAGAAGAGGCTTGCTTATCATACTCATTTTTTTATCCTGATATTTCATATTCCCTTTGAATTAAAATTGATTACAACTTCCAAAATGGCAAGCAATGGCACACAAAGAGCAATCCATTCACCTACTGGTAAAAACCAAATTACTCTAATTTGGATTACTGGAGACTAGAAACACCAACCTCAAATTAAGTAAACTAATCCATGTGAGCAGGCATGTGATCCAAGGAGAATATGGCTAAGTGAAAAAATATAGGGCTGTGATAAATGTTCACAATCAGCAGGACACAGCCGTCCCTCCTAGGCTGGCCACCTGGCCCTGCACTGGTTGAGGATATTCAACTAGTGGGGCTGCCCACAGTGAGATCACAAGGAAAGCTTTGCATGTGAGCTAGTTCTGAAATTTTTTTAAAAAAAATTCTCCTAGTATATGGTAAAAAGAGCTGCTGAAAATCACTAAGTCACAAAACGTATTCATGAAGAGGCTAAACTATGGAGAAAGTAACACAGGATCAAGGTCATCTGAATTACACAGATGTGTGTATAAACTCTGCATTGAGAACATGGATTTTTTAAAATACCAAGCATTTGTTTTATTTCATGAAAGTGACCAGTAAGTAAATGAGCACCAACAGACCTAAGAGGAATCTTAGTTATCATGTAGAGCAAGTCCTACATTTTACAGATCAGGCAAGAGAGACCCAGAGATGCTACGTGCCATGGTAAGTTTACACTAAAAAAAGTAGCTGAGTTCATAAACCCCAAGTTTCCTGACTCCTATCCTATTATTCTTCCTAGTACATTAGGTTACCATCGTCCAGTATGCACACTCCTGGAGGGAAAAAAGTTAAGAGCTTTCATCTCTCAGAATCAAAGAGCTATCTATTAAAAATAAAAGCAAAAAACAATGATATGAAATATCCATCTATATCTAAATATTCTCTACCTTCCAGCCCAGTTGACAATAAATATACTTTCTGGTTCAGTTTTTCTCTGGAGTTCCCCACAGTATATTATTCAAACCATACCATAAAATGGAATCTTTCCAAAGGTGTCTGTATGGTAGTTAATATCACATATATCTAGGTTCAAGGACAGAGAGTAGTCTGAGATCAAAATGAGAGTAATAATGCAAAAGGAAAAACAGAATTAGAAACAAATGTTGATTCTGCCCCAAATGTATGGTGCAGACACAGGCAAAGTGCTCCACCTTCTATTATGGATGTCTTTTAGTGACATCAATATTGATCTTCATTGTTCTAATGTAATTGAATAATCAAAGAAAATAATCAACTGATTTCAAAAGAAAACTGTTAAAGAAAGACAAATTCTGAAATTCTCATTGAAGAGTGACAAAAAACAAGCAAGATCAAACTAGGTGAACCAAGGGCTTTTTGTTGCTGTGGTTTTACAACACATTTAAGGTTTAATTAGTGTTTGCTTCCCCTATCCCTAGTTTAGTGTGTGTGCGCACACACGTGTGTGTGTGTGTGTGTATGTGTGTGTGTGTTCCCTTTAGGATGAGTAGCAAGGAGCTTAGCCAGAATACCTTAATGATTACTGATGCATTCCATTAGTTTTGTACAAAAACCAGGCATTTATTTCTTAAGATAATAATCTAAAAATCCGTATGTTATAGTCTGATTAAATGGGAAAATTTTAATTCTGAATTGTTTAATGAAAAAGAACATACATATAATTACTAGCTATTTTTATTTTTTACTATTTAAAAAAACTTTCCAAATCCTGGGGGGGTGGGAAAAAAAAACAGTCACAAATCAAGTTGTTTCCCTTTACTTTCTGACATGTTCAATTGACCACAGTAGTGGTGAAGTCATAAACCACTAGCGAATTCTAAACTAAAGAAATAAAATTCAGGAAACATAAAGAACTTGAATGTTCAAAAAAAAAAATTCCCCACAATAGCAACAAGTCCTAAGTTGGTTTTGTTCAGGTCTTATGGCACTAATCAGAATCTGAGTGAAGGAGTAGACAAGTCTTTTCATCAGTTTTCCCTGTGATTTTGACCAGGTACAGACACTGTCATCGAGGCCTGCTCTGCACAGGGATGTAGTACATACAACTATAAAAAGCCTTAATGCTACTGTCTGTGTTTTACTCCATGCAGAGCAGGACAGAGTTGAAATAATTAATGAATCAAGACAATATTCAAGAAACAATCAGAAACAGACCATCCTACCCTGCTAGAAAACAAATGGATCTTCATTAGCAGTCAAGTGCCTTGTACCACACATCAGATTCCTCAACTATTCAAGTTCAGAATCTGAAATCATTGGTTTTCCAAAATAAAGGAGATTTTGTACACATAATTTGTAAAGCATTCAATAATGCCACAATATCGAGTAACATTGAGTGCACATTCTACAAAACAATCAATAAAAATGTAAATATTGACAATGACATGTCTGCTATATATATGTACCAACCCTATTGTGCTCTAGGGCAAAAAGTATAACCCAATATTCATACTCACCTTATTCCATATAGTAAGAGTAATTCTGGCTGGCCATAAGGTCACTCAGAATAAAAAATGCATTTCCCTATCTCCATAATGCACAGCCAATGGAACAAAAGAACATGTGTTATGTGTAACTTTCAGGTTATGCTTTAAAAAGAAGGAACTCTCTTTGGTAGCTTGGACTGACTATGAACTTCCTTGTTGTCAATGATGGATTGTGCGAATGAGGGCAATGCTCTAGAAGGCAAACAAACAACAAAGAAACCTGGATCTCTGGGTGATTTTATGTAACAAATTCATTATCTGATCTTTGGAAGGCTGACCTCCTAATGGCTACATGTAAGAGGAATAAAACTTCCTTGTTGAACTTGGTTTTTCCATTTCTTGTTCCACACAGTCAAATCTAGATTCTACTTTAGTCACAAACCAACTGAACAATAACTACTTAAAAAAATTATTCCCATGTACTTTGGCCAGATCATGATCAGAATTATACACAAATAGATGTGAGCAAGAATCACACATGTGCAGCATAAATCTACATGTGTGCCTGGGTCCTGGTCATTTTCAGATGATGTGTCATGCCAATAACCCCAAGGTATTTCTTAAATCCTCTCTCTCCAGGGCATTCCCCTGGATTGGTTGTTTAAAATTTTGATGAGTTGAGAATTTGAAAAAGAAAAAGAAATTATAGAATATTCAATAATAGAAGTAGATAACACATGTACATATATATTCTATGTGTAAATATCTACATAGAAATAGAAGTATATATGTCACTTAGCTTTCTTCCAAAATTTTGCTGTAATAATATCATATATACAAAACAAATACATGCTTATCTATGACCCAAATCAATATTTCACCCACTGATACTTGGCTGAACAGCCTGTGTGTATTTAGGAAATATGACATGGTGACAATAAATGAAACATATGAGTAGTAATATAAAAGAGATAGACATACAAAAAAGGTACAGTTTATGCCTAAGTCAGAAGCTTATGGTACTTCACCAACTCTATCTATCTTACATTGTACACCTAAGACCAAAAGGACAGTTTTGCAGAAATACTCAGACAAAACACATAGGGGTCACCCTAGACAAAGATATAACCCTTGCTATTAAGTCACTGTTTTGCTATTGTTTTAATTTCCTTTGAAAGTGATTTCCTGATTTGAAAATTAAACTCTGGCAAAGGTTTCAGCGTTCTGAAGACAGAGCCCCACTGGCTACAGGTATAAGCTTTTACTTATGTAAACTGATTCTACCCACGGGAACTGTGATCGCTTAGCATTAACAGGCTTGCTCCAAGTCAAGAACAAATAGAGAAATCCATGGAAACCACAGCAAAACACTAATGTTATTCTGTAAAGTTTCACATAAGAACCCAGTACTTAGAATACACTTTACCCAACAACAAAGTGTATTCCGATCAACTAAAAACAACCACAAGAAATCCTTAGCCTTCTGGTTACCCAGGGGCAAAGGGTCAACAGAAAACACCTAAATAAACTAAATGGTCCAACTTATCATTACAAATGGCATGTGAAAACATGTGAATGTTTTCATAAAGAAACTCATATTTTTATCTTAACCACTTTCCTTCAACTGTTCACCAAGGGCCTTGAAGGCTGCCCTTCACCAGATGCAACCTTTTCATTATGTCTCATTTTCCTTGGCCTCATTGCAGTATTCTAATTCCTTGGTCATCCTTTAATTCTTCAAATTTTCCTTGTCCTTAGTTTGTGTTTACGGAATCCTCCCCTGAGCTTCCTCAGTTCCACATTTGTGTCCCACAATCCAGTCCTCAGCATTCTTTCCATGTCTCTATATTCTGGCTTCACTACACCATCTCTATTGCAATAGATTCTCAAACTTCTTCTCCATCTTTAGACCCAAGCCTAGTTGTTGTATGTCCCCCTTGCTTTTCTTTCCAACAATTTATGTTCATTATCCTCTTTCATTAATCCAACAGAAATCTACGGAGTGTTCACTGAGTCCTAGGGATCAGGGTTGCCAAGAAACATAAGGTCACTCTAGTCCCATAAAATAAAACCACACTCACATTAGTGTGATTTTTTTTTTAATCCTGATTTCAGGGATAGAATTCAGGGGTGCTTAAGCACTGAGCCACATCCCCAGCCCCCTGACCTTTTTTATATTTTATTTTGAGACAGGGTCTCTTTGAGTTGCTTAGGGCCTCAATAATTGCTGAAGCTCGCTTTCAATTCGCAATCCTCCTGCCTCAGCCTCCCAAGCCACTGAGATTACAGACATGCACCACCACAACTGGCACATTAGTAATATTTTAAATCAAAAGTTGACCTGGTGGCATGTAAGCAACTACCCCACATGAGCTGAGCACAAAGTCTGACTAGATCTTGTAAAAATCTCAAGCAGAGAAGTTAGCAGGGCAGAATGGAAAGGCCAGAGTATGAGAATTAAGAGACGGGAACCAGGATGTACAGAGAGAGTAGAAATGGCAAGAGCATATTATGGGGAGCAAGTAGTGAAGGTGCTGGAAAATGAACCCCAAATTTGCTTCTCACACTTTGCGCTTGATCTTGGTGCTTCTTTATGTCAGATAGTGGTACCAGAACTTCCAAATCACTTATACTTCAGCCTTAAAGATCTTACACCCCCTTTTCTTCCTGGGACCCACACTTAACAGATGTCAAGCAGAAAAATCCTAGTTTCATTTCATTTATGTTTTAAGGCTTAATTCTTATGCCATGTCTCCTGGAAACCCTTCCCAACCTCTACTTCCGAGGGACTCAGTCCCGGATTCAAGGATCTCCTAATACTGTGACTGCTTGTATTTGCATCAAATGTCTCCATTACTTGATGAAAAACACATGGGAAAAAATATTTCTGTTCACATTTGCACCTTAGTATCTGTACCCCACCCTAGATGCTCAAAGGGTGCCATCATCTTTTCTCGAGGAAGAGTTTGGTTTTTTGTTTGTTTGTGTACTTGTTTGCTGTGGTACTCATCACTGCACCAGCTCTTGATGTGGAGAATATTACAACCATCTCATTTTACCTATTAGCAAAGTCAACATAAACTAAGCTAAGCTGCATTTTTTATTTATTTTATTAATTATTGGACTCTATGGTAGGAAAGAGGGGTTTGGTAATCTGCAAAATTCCTTCCAAGTCTAGAACTCTACCAGCTTTCAATCATATTAAAAGATGATTGAAGAAAAATTAGGGCTGAGATTTATAATTATACAACGGATAAATAAGTTGTCTTAGATTGATAACCTTATAAGTTGATTTCTCCAAACTTTCATAAACACAACACATATGGCGGACTAGAATGTATTTCATTTTTAATACTTAAGAGTATAAACATTTAATACCTTTTAATTTATTCCCTCACAGCACTTACTAAAATAAAAACTAGAGAATAGAAATTCTCCAATGGGCATCATAGGAATTAATTAAAGGTTTTATATCAAACCAAATAATAACTAGAACAGTGATAATCAAGATAGATTATTTTTTGCCAATAAAGAAAAAAATCCTCAGGATGTCTTCAAGTCATAATGAAAATTTGTAAAACATGCATTCAAATACAGTGGCCAAGAAGTAACACATTGTTTTAACACTTTATGTAAGGGATCAATTTTCAGGCTTCAGTTAGGCCTATCTTGATGGAAGTGTTAGAAAACTGATATATCAAATATTCTAAATTACTACACCAAACGTATGAATACTTTTAAAGCCAAGAACTATTTAAAAGTCCAAGAACAAACCCTGATCAAAACACAAACTAATGTGCCTTTCAGAAGGAAAGGACAAGGTATCGCAATTTGTTTTATTCATGCTGTATTACAAATGCATCTATGTTAAAATTATAGTTGACACATTACCTCTCAGATGTTATGGGCATCACAGGAATTAATTAAAGGTTTTATATCAAAAAACCTTTATATGATTATCAATACCCTTTTTTTTCATAAGCATGGTGCTAACTTGTGGGCATATTTTTATAAAAGGAAGAATTTTATTCAAAACCATTTAGTGGCATTCATCTTAAGGGATTAAGTCATAGATATTAACTGAAGTAGTATTTTGCTAACACTCATTTTTTCTTTCTTGAATTAAAATTATTTTGGTTCACTGGTTCTTCATTATTATAAAGGAAATATCTTTGGATGAACTCAAGAGTGAGCTTGTTTGGAGGGGGCCCATATGTGTTATGCTCTCCAGGGTAATAAGAAAAAAACCTCAAACATAATTTTGATTTTGCTTTAGAACAGAAAAACAGACACCTTCCTACCCCAGCAGTGATGCTTAGAAGGGAATTGGAGCACAGACTTCATTACGCTGTATCCATCTCAATAAATAAAGGGTTCTGAATGTATTGATCAGCTCAGACTAAACCCCTAACTGTTTGCAAGACCATGCATGATGTGGAGCTCAGTTCACTGAGAAAGGAAGAACAGAAAGCACTTTTGTTCCCAGGCAGCCACAGAGTCGCATTTTACACTAAGTAGTAGATTAACATGATTAAAATAATAGACAGCATTCAGTTAGAGAACAAGGGAGGGAGAGAAAACTCGTGTTAAATTCAAAGATTTCTCAGTTTTTAAAATGATGCAATATTCAGTTAAGGGTAAAATGACTTTAAAAAGATGAATATTTTCTTTGCACATTTCTAAGTAGAAGGGCAATGTTTTTCTCCATCAGTTGTTCCTTCAAATCCCAAAATATGTCTGTAGTGTTTTTTAAAAAATTTGTATGCAGTGCTCCTCTGTCTCTCGCCTCCATCCCCCATCACTCTCACTGTAACTGGAAGGATGCATGCAGGGAGGGACAAGTCCAAGATTAATGCTGAGGTTCACTTCGTACATCTGCTGATTTTCATTTTCATTTGGAAGGACATGATTTTCTTTAGTCAAACTCAATTCTCATTCAAAGTAAGCCTGAATAAGCTGTGAATTGATCTTATTACAATAAAATATTGCTGCCAAAATTTACAGTGGGTTTTTCATCTCGGAAAAATGGGAAACCACACCCCATATCCTGGTTTTCAGAACTCAGGCCAACCACATGCTTCCGAATTTCTTTAGTGTTCATCTTTACACTAAGAGTTTTGAATTTTAAACAAAAAGAAAGGCCTACTTGTCTTTCTAAACATCAACCAAGAGAACATTTCCCCAAAGGCTTTCCTCCTTGTTTTCAAATTCAAGGGGTTAATTACTCTGATCTACTATTACTATTCATGTTATTGCTCTAATATTCTGGTATTTAAAAGAGAAGAAGGCAATTTCATATTGAATCAATTCATTAATCTTTTTTGCTGTTTCTTAATTATTTTCAGTCAAAAAGATATAAAGGAATTGGTGCTAGTTCAGAGGAGGAGAACTTCAGTCTGGAAACCAAATTCAAACTTGAACACAGTCCAAGTACTAGTGTGGCCACTAAATAGTTGAACAGCGTAGCACCTTCGGCAAATTGCTCTATCCCCAGTTTCAGTAGTATGGAGCATATCCTGCTCACTCACTGGGTCAGCTATGAAATTTTAAGAGAATTATTTGAAAAAAAGAGCATTAGATTCAAATGAGTTATTCTTAATATCATCTGGGCTTTAGATTCTATCTTTACATCCATTTAATCAGAAAACACTACAGCTGTCACAAAGATATTAGAACTTTTCAGTTGGGAAGGGAAAGGGAGAAGACCTTCTATTTCACAATTTATGTCCCAGTGTTTGAGGTAGGAGAAAAGTCTTTAAGTTCCTTCCTCTCGAGGTCAAGAAGCCAAAAACCCAGTATATCCTTGATGCACTTGACCAATATTTACACAGTGCTGAGAATAAATAAAGGAGCTACTCCTGCTCCATTCACACTTTGAAAGTGGGAACTAGTATTTTCCATAGTGATTCCAAAGAAGATGGGAGAAGGAAAGGAGTTAAACCTAAAGAAAAGACATATCCTAATATATTCATGTAAACATGCACATTTGTAAACATTACATGTAAATTAGCTTAATTTGTGAAAATGCTCCATGTCATAAAGTTATGAAAAAAATAACCTTGACTTATCATAATGAACATTTATTTAGCAATTGCTACATGCTATGGTGGTGCTAAGCATTTCGTAAATATTAAATATTAATCATGTTAAGTTCTGCCTCAAATATTAGTATCCTCAGTTTTCAAAACGTAAACTGAAGGGTTCAATTTCATATCATTTATGACCCAGTGATCACAACTTCTGATTACAAAATACATATTTGCCTTTAAGAAATATTTGACAATATAAAAAATGCACAAGATTTTTTTTCCGAAATTTGGAACTGAAAATAGTATGAAAATTGAGAAAGACAAAATTTGAGTATGGTATTTTCATAGGAAAACAGACAGAAGCTATGGTGAGTGCATTGTCTAATACTATCACATACTCAGACTTGACAGGACAATGGATCCCACTTAAAAAAAAACAAGTAAATATTTAATTAGAAATGAGATTACTGAAATTCACAATAAGGTGGGGGGGCACTAGAGAAGAATAGTGTTACCTTAGATTAGGTAGAGGGAAATGATGGGAGGGGAGGGAAGGGAATGTGGGGATAGGAAAGATAGTAGAACGAAACAGACATTATTACTTTATGTAAATATATATGACTGCATGACCAATATGATTCTGCAACATGTACACTCAGAAAAATTAGAAATTATATCCCATCTATGTATGATATATCAAAGTGCATAAATGCATTTTACTGTCATGTATAACTAATTAAAACAAATAAAAAAATAAAAGAGATGTTGAAAGGTCATGTATGGTTTATCCTATAAGAAATAAATACATACATATGCATTAAAACTACAAACTATTTTGAAGAGTACCATCATTCTGAGACAAATTGAGCTTATATACCCATTCCTGTTTGCTCTATATTGTCAAGAGGATATATGAAATGACATTTAAACCTAATAATTGGGAGGGGGTTAATATGGCTGCATTACAAATCAAATCCAAACCAAATCATTTATTTTAAATATGGCACATAGCATACCCCAGCTTAAGAATGGTGGCGTGTGATCTTTCAAAGATATGGGTTCTTCCATTTATTAGCTGGATATGTGTGTAAAATCCCTAGTATTTCTGAATTAGCTTTACTCAATTCATTTAAAACATGCATAAAATATACCCCAAATGGTTATAGTAATTATTAAGTTAATGTATCTAAAGCCCCTAACACAATGTGTGGATTTAAGCAAATTTGGTAAAGTTATATAAATATAAAATAAAGTCAGGAGGCTTCTGATCTCATCTTATTTTTGAAAAGTTATAATTTTGGGTAAATTGTTCTCATTTTCTAACATCTTAAAAAAGGAGGGTGAGTGATATTCATCATTTTATTTCAAACATTTATTGAGAGAATGCAATAGGCACAGGAGATAGAGACGTGAATGAAACTCAGACCATCCTAGCAGAACTGCCAGTCTGGTGGAGAAAAGGCAACTTCCAAGAACTGAATGGTATACACAGACAGCCAGCAGGCTCTGAACAGACCAACACATGCAACCATATGGCAATATGACCACGTGTTATAGGTGGGACCCATCAATGCAAGTTCCATATGATGGGACCCAGAACATCCACAGGGTGATGGGGCACATATGCTACACAGTTGTTCCAAGGCCAGATTCAAAGGTCTTGCATTCTCAGCTCAGGTAACTGGACTTGCAAGGCACTCTGAGGAGACAGGTAGATGCTTAAGTAGGAGATAGACATGGTATCTGCTTTGTATAACGAATTCCAGCAGCAGTATGGAAAGTAGCTTCCAATAATACAATGAAGAATTGGATTACGAAGTTTTTAAAGGTAAGTATTATGTTACTCATGAAATTATCTTCTTTGGTAGGAAAAAAAAATAACTGTTAAGTCATCCTATCTGCCAGCCTAAAATAGTGAGGGAAATTCTAAAATCTACTGGGCTTTCCTTCTAGTTCCCATAGGAGCAGTTATGGATTTAGTTGATGGATTCAATGCCTGAGTGGTTTGGGAATTTATAAGCTTCCCTCTAATAACAGCAAATTGAAATTCCGGTAGCCATAGTGACAGGTTATTCTAGCCCTATCTGAAATTTAAGAGGCAGTCATCAGCCCAAAGGCCCTGAGGCAAAGGGAAAATGACTTCTTCCCAGTGAGCAATGGTCAAACCAATTTACTTATTCAAAAATACACTTCAGATTTAACATTATTAAAATAATGCCCTTTCCACTTTTTTAAGAAGGCAAATAACCTATTCACAGAACACCAAGGCTGACTACAATATAGCAATTTGAATCAGATCAAAAAAAATAACATGAATAGAACTAGATAGGGGAAAATTTGGGTTTATTTTTGTGGGAGGCAGAGGTGTTCCAATGTATACAAGTCCATCAAGGCTATTTCAGTACAAATGCTATAAGAAAATGATTCTCCCATAAGGGAATAAAATTATGTGACATCTCCTCTTTCATGTTAAATACACATACATCTAAATTCTACTAAATTTCACATATACTGTGAAACTGTATGTGCACAGGCATCAAAGTGTATAGATAATACTGGTCAAGGGTGATCGTGGGCAAATATTTTGCAAAACTAAACTATCAAATATTAATTTGAAATCCTAAAAGAATGTTTAATGACAAATAGTCTAGATAATGAATAAAATGAATAATTGATATAAAATTGGCTGCCATCCTAGGATACCTCACACTTTGCCAGGATAGGTGCCTAAAGGAAACAGTTATATCACCACTAACCAGATGGTCAGTATACCACCAACAGATAAATGGATACCCCCTTGATATTCTTTAAATTTTTTACATTGACATTTCATTCATTTATTCTGTAAATTTTCATCATTCGCTATTCTGCACAAGTTTTATGATAAAGTTTCAAATTTGTTAAAATTTTTGATACTCTCCTGATATTCTTTAACAAATTTTTATCATTATTTTGCTGTTATTTTAAATTTTTGCCTTGAAATTACATGACAGTTGATTGTTTGTTGTTTTCTGCAACTAAATGTAAAGTAAGAGCAAATTAATAGGCTACACCAGGATATGTAATTAAGTTGTGAAAAACTTTTTGAATTGTAACCCTTATAATCTTATCACTTATATAAACTCATAGATAATTCATCAAGAACTCTATGGATACAATATAATGAGTGTATACATGAAATATCAGATGTATATTCATTTCTCACACTGTGCTTACCTCCCAAGAAGTTTGGCTGCTTGGCTATAATATCTAAAGTTTTGTTTTAATATGCTTTCATGGTATCTATGAATTAAAAAGTGAAGGCTGCATTCAAAATTAAGCCTATTATTAATGAGGTTACTGTCACACAAAAGGACACACAAACACCATAGGTAGGATGAACTCAGCCACATACTCAGCAGCTACACTATTATCTGGTTCTGGCAGATATGCCAATGGTACAAACCAAAAGCCTATTTGAATTGCTGTTTTGCTTACATTTCAAAGCCAATTTGTAAAGTAATTTTGGACACAAACAACAATGGACAAGCGGCTCCCATAACATCTAATGATATCAGTCCTTCATATATAGGTTTCAGATGTGTCTTAGTCCACTGAAAATAACTAGTATGTAGTATGCAGTATGTTGTTTATGTATTATGTAATTCTTGCCCTTGCAATATGCAAACAGATCTTAGAAATGCCTTCATATAATCTTCTGGTTAATAGTTATTCCACTGAAAATTATCATTTACCTTTCAAAATATCACTGAGTCAAAAGTTGATGCATTGCCAGCACTAAATTATTTTTCTCTGAAAATATTATTACCTCAGTTTAATAAGTTTAAATCACACTTGTAAAAATTTTAAACTTGCAAATAAATACAACCATTTACATGTAGAAATCTGTTTGCAACTTAAAAATATTTTAATTGTGAGAGTTATCAAAAAATATTTCAAACAAGTCTACTTGATATATTTGTCAAATAAAACAGAAATAAAATATAAAAAACTATATTTTACTTGAGAGTCTAGCTTATGATGTGCAAAATTGATGACTATCTGTTAGACTTTAGGCTTGGGTATAACTTGGAAAATACAAATTATTATAAAAACTGAATGTGTTTTTCAGCAATCATTATTTATGTCTTTCTTATTACTCATTTTTAGGACATCTAGAACTGCATAAAAATGTTATATTAGGTTAACAAAGTAGAGTCACTGAAACGATGTGACATTAAGCATAGTGTCTCTGCTCTGCTACTGTCTTGGAAGAATAATGAACCTCTTTTGGCCTCAGTTTTCATTTGCACAATAGATAGTCACAGTGCCCACACCTCACAGATGATGATAAGGCCCACAGGAACGAATTCACACAAAACATTTTCACATCCAGTTCATGGTACTCAACAATCATCATGATCATCTTGTCATTGAATTGTTACTAACACAAGGACCATGGGCATAGGGAAGTCCTCAGGGGTCCACACTGCTGCTGGACAGACAGAAAGACTTCTGAGCGACTCTGAGGACAAGTACTCCCTCCACACTAGAAAGCAGGGAGAAGGAAAAGTGCAGATAGCAACACATTGTTAGTATTACTGGAATGAAAGGGGATGGAAAGACAAGGCTGTCACAGTCTGAGGTCTGGGTAACATCTCATGAAACACATATGTAGGTTCAGGGTCATGATGTCAAATGCATTTCCAACAAAACAATGCTGCTCTAAAAGGCACAGGTATACATGCACTCCATATCAGACACCTGCAAAGTAACGACACAGAGCCTAGTGAGGGTAGAGAAGCCAGAATTAATTGGCTCAAGTCCAGAGAAAATGGAGACCTTCCAGATGTGCACATAGCCACTGAGCAGGCCTCTTCCAGGGAGCCCTGCAGGAGAGGATTTGGGCTCTGTCCCCAGTGATTGAAGTCGAAAATTGTGTTACCTCCTCAGGGGCGCAGCGAACTGTAACGTTGCCAAGACTTTCCCAGTGGAGCTGGATTGTGAAAAGAATAACCCTTCCTTTAAAGTGGTCCAGAACAGTAAAAGGATTAAGTGTACATAGGAGGCTGAGCCTTAAGTAATCCTGAATTTTGATGAGCCACCTTTGAAAGATCAAGTTCATTAAAAATTTAGAATCAGATACATAGACAAACACACTCTCATCCATTAATTGGAATCTTAATTTTTCAGAACAGCTTTTTATACCATTTCCTCAGCTAGCCAGACACGCAAACAATAAACAGTTCCAAAAATCTGAGAAAGCATTGAAGATCAATAAATACCACATAATTTCTTGATAAAACAGCCTACGTGAAAAAGCTCAAAAAGATAACCTAAGTTCTACAGAGTTTGAAATGATTTTCTTAAAGTTTATTTTGTCTATTTGATGAGTTACTTCAACTTTATTTTGTCTATTTTTCTTTATTTTGTCTTTTTCCCAAATTTAAGATCATTTAATACATCATGTATTTTTTTTAATCAAAAAAAGTCTCAGGTAGTAAATTTTCTGTCTGTTTTTAGGAATCTAACACTCTGAATCACTTTTGCACCCTTATTTTGTGAGAAAAGAAGTCACAGGAATAAAGGCAGTGGCAGCAAAGTCTCTGCATAAACACACAGTGGACTCTTAATGACACTACCTACCCTCCATCTGGGCAAGTTACAAGGGAACACTTGATAGAACCTTCACACAGCACATCAATCACTCTCATGTTGGTTTTATATTAAGATTTGACTTAGAAAAAGCCCTTGATTTTTTCCTGTACACTCTATCTTAAAATATAATTTTATAAAAAAATCCAATTATTTTGGAAGACATTTATGCAAAAAAAACAATTGATCCATTTAGAGAGAGCGAGAAACTAAAGAATAAAGTGGAGAAGAAATTGGACCCAAAGCATTTTCTATGGCCTGAAACAGTGTGCCCCTACGGCTCAGTTAAAATTAACTTTTACCCAAATACTTGCCACCAATTTAGAAAGTAGCATCACATTTCCAAATTTCTAAATTACTAACTACCTCACTTTAAAGTTTTTATTCAATATCATTCCGTGCAAAAAAAAAAACCCTCTCCTTGACCTCATTTTTCTGCTTTTCAGCCCATCTCCAAACTTTCATTTGATTCCCTTAATCAATCAAATAATATTAAAAGGCTAGGATTTGTCAGGCACTGTGCTAGGTACTAGGGGTACTGGGTAATTAGGTGACACAGTCCCCATTGCAGACTGCTGACCACTATCTCAGGCCCAGAGCAGAAAAGCATAGTAATGCAAAACCCCCAGAAAACAGCAACACCTTTTATATATCCAACAGGATGCCTCCCCTCTCTGACTCTCCCACATACCCCAGTCCCTCATTCCCCTGAAGGTACAAAGCCTGTGCCCACACCCTCTTTGAGGCCTTCAGTGGCACCCAACGTCCATCAGGATGCAATTCATTGCATGTAACAGAAAACTCATCTCACACCGCCTTACACAATTGATGGAGCTTATCAGCTAACATGACTGGAGGCCCAGAGACAGGAAAAGCTTCTGGATTATATTAATTCAGCCAGTTCAGTAATTTCACTTAGGGACAGATTTCTTTCCACTCTGTCTGGAAGTGGATGGCTGACAAGAACTCCTGAGATTATTTGTTCCTTGTCTCTATCAAAGGAGGGAAATACAGAGAGGGAAAGGGAAGAAGGTGAGGGGGCAAAAGACAAAGGTGGACAGTAAAAGAAGGAGCAATATTCCCTAACCTTGAGCTCACTGATTCAAAGGGTTCCACTGTGGTGAGAGGAACAGGATTACAGTACCTCATCTCGTCCCTAGGTTTCAGACATAGACCTGGCTTCTAAAGGTATGCATGGCTGCAAACAGCAGGGAGAAACACCCAAGCACTAACCCGAGGAGTAGATCTCTGGGAAGACCATGGAAATGTCCCCTATACAATGCATTGCACATACAACCTGTTCACCTACTTGGAGTCTTTAATGTCGGCTACATCCATACTGCTCACCTCCAAAATCCATGATCCTCTTTCCCATCTCTAGATGACCCCACCACACTAGCCAACTTGGGTCCCTCATCTAGCACCAAGCACCTTCAGGACTCGGTCCTTGTTTGGGGAAGAAGTCTTCAATAAGATTGGTTCTTATTGAAGTTCCAGGTACGAGGCATGATGTCATGGGTGGTGCCAGGCGGTGGTTCAGCGAGCTCCTGACGTGGGCCTGGCCAGAAACAGTGCAACAGAAGGCCCCGCCCCGCTCTGCCTGGCGCGAGCCGGGTAGTTGCGCCTCCAAACCGGTCAGCTGGGCCCAAAGATGCTAGCGCGCTCAGGCTAGCTCCGCCCCTCAAGCCCGCCCCACCCCTCAGGGTCCCCAGGTCGCTCCTGAAGTGACTTAGCTGGGCGTGGTGCCAGGCGGGCGCTGCTGCCCTGTGGCGACGACAACGATGGACCGGGAGCCGGTGGGCAGTGTGGAAGGAGAAACCGTCGCTGTATCTGGAGCTGTGGCTTTCGGAGACTTGGCGCCGCAGATGAGTAATGAAAGAGGCTTTGAAAATGTAGAACTGGGAGTCATAGGAAAAGAGAAGAAAGTTCCAAGAAGGGTCATCCACTTTGTTAGTGGTGAAACAATGGAAGAATATAGTACAGATGAAGATGAAGTTGATGGACTAGAGAAGAAAGATGTTTTGCCTTCTATTGATCCGGCAAAACTTACCTGGGGCCCCTACTTATGGTTTTACATGCTTCGGGCTGCCACATCAACCCTTTCAGTGTGCGACTTTCTTGGAGAGAAGATTGCATCTGTTTTGGGTATTAGCACCCCAAAATACCAATATGCCATTCATGAGTATTACCGGATGAAGAAAGAGGAAGAAGAAGAAGAGGAGGAGGAGGAGGAGGAGGAGGAGGAGGAGGAGGAGGAGGAAGAGGAAGCGGAAGCGGAAGAGGAAGAGGAAGAAGAAGAAGAAGAAGAAGAAGAAGAAGAAGAAGAAGAAGAAAATAGGATGTCTGAAGAAGCAGAAAGACAATACCAACAGAGCAACCTTCAGGATAATTCCATTGTTCAGACAGATCAACCAGAAACAGTGGTGTCCAGTTCATTTGTGAATCTTAATTTCGAAATGGAGGAAGACTGTGAAGTAATTATGGAAAGCAAGCAAAATTCAGTCTCTGTCCCACAATAGAATGAAATGACTATCAAACTTCAAGTCCTAAGGCTTTCTTTTTTTAATACCAGGAACTTTCATATTTTCTATTTAGTGAAACTTTAATCAATTTATATTTTAAATTATTGTTATCTGGAAAGAAGAAATGTTTCTCCATTATTAGGCTTTAACTATCAAAAATCAGATCTGAAATTTATATGCACTATGCTTTTGCTGTATGTTGAAATTAGTGCTTTGGTTTTTTTTCCTTTTGCAGTGCTGGGCATTGAACCCAAGGCCTTGTGCCTTCTAGACAAGCACTCTACCACTGAACTACACCCTCAGCACAGTGCTTTGGTTTTATTATCTTTAAAAAAGGTTAAGGACATTCTAGATTCCTGATCAATTAAGAAGAGTTAATTTTCTATTGTTTTAAAAAAAGGTAAGTTATTGATTTAGGGTAACTGGAGCTGATAATCCTACAGTCTCAGATTAAAATGAGTATTGACTTTTCCCAGATTTTCTCATGTTATGCCTTGCATTTTATGCTTTGCATTTAATTTATTTAACCATTAATTTCACACAAAGCATGATTCACTAAGTGTGTAATAAAAGGAACAAGATGGAAGCACCCTGAATTATCCTTTTATCAAGAATAACTTTTATGGAAAAGTATCTGAATTTACTACACCAAATATTAAAATATGTGGTAGGGATTGAATTCAGGGCATTCTAGGCAAGCACTCTGAGCAATATCCCTAGCCCTGAATTTCCATTTTTAATGAAAGTTGTTATTCAAATTAAATAATCAGCTTTGTTTATAATGTTGACATTATTTAAAGAATGAATTTATTAATATATTTGTATTCAAATGGTAAAACCTAGTGATTATCCACATAGCATCCTGGTTATATCACTCATTCAGCCCTTAATGCCTCAGACAGGCAGAGCAGTTGGGTGGGAATTGGTGTACAGCATAGGTTGAAGCCATCAGAAGTTGTTAAATGTGGATCAAGGTACATAGTAATAATGAAATTAGTTCCTTATTTCATTCATATTTTGAAGTAGCAACCTGGTTAATTAACCTGAGTTAATTTGCAAACTTCACAAAGTTATATGATATGAAGCTAATTTTGAAAATATTTCTGAACATGTGCAGAACCCCTGAGATGTGTGCATGACTTGATTTACAACTAAATGTGGATAAAGATGAATGCAAGGGAGTGTTTGGAAATGTTGACCTTAAAAGCTTTTTCAAGCTGAGTGAGTTAGTAATCCCAGCGATATGATAGGCTAAGGCAGAAGGAAGTTTGAAGCCAGCTTCAGCAATTTAGCAAGATGAGTTAAAAAAAATAAAAAAGGACTGGTGATGTTGCTCAGTGGTAAAGCTCCCCAGTACCCAAAAAAAAGGGCCTTTTCACAAACTTAATACTCAGTGGTTATATTAACAGCCATCTAAATAGCATTAAGCTTTCAATCTTAAATTTTATCTAAGATATATAGTTTTAAAAATATAACAAAATATCATAGAAATCTATGTATTGTCAGTGTGTGTGAATTCAGTTCAACTGGAAGTTGAAACATCAAGTGAAAGCTGAAGTTCTTTAAATTCTTCAACTGATAATTGAATTTAGGAAGGATAAACTCTTAGGAATTTTCAGTTATGTAGATTTCAAGGCATACTATGTGATGGTAATAATTTTATTCATGGTTGTAAACTATATAACTTAGTGCTTAAAGTATTCTCATCATTGTGTATAATGTCACCATAAATTAGTTTATTAACAGCTCTTAAATATGCCAGGGCGACGTCACTCCTCCTTCCAATATGTTTTAAACTGAGAATAATACCTATCAAGTGAAGGCAGGTGTGTTCTAAACATGATCTTCTGAATATTCTCCTTACAGGTTCTAATGTCTAATATCTAGTTTACCTAGAAACTTTTGTGACTATAATAGAAGGAAGATAGTGACTTTGAAAGGTTTATGTTTCTTGAATTTTACTTTCACTACATGCCCCAAAGTAGCCAGTTTGTAATGTTTATAGTTATTCACTGTGCCCTACATTTTTATACTTTTTTGTTTATGCAAACTATAAAATTTCCCATAAGTGCAAAAAAAAAAAAAAAGATTGGTTCTTCTATGTCAATCTGACCTTAGGAAGTTTACTTCTTATCTCTCCTTCTCATCTATCCAAATTGCCCTTTTTTAAACTGAAGTTCTTCACCAAAAAGTTACCCCTGCCTGATCTGATCCCTCACTTATGTGACTTTTTAGGCCCACCCTATATGGAGGAAGTAATGCTCATCAGAAAGACCACAGGAGGGGAAGTCCCACATGCCTGGGACCAAATCCTACTACCACTATTTACTAATGGTATGCCTTTGGTCAATAACTTGCAAACTCTTTATATCTGAGTTTCCTTACCAGCAACACAGGATTAGCACTTTTGCAAGACCATTTTAAAGAGTAAAGATTATTCCTAGTAAGAACTTGGCATGTATAAATAATTTAATAAGTAAAATCTATAATCATCATCACTGCACTGTGCTGTGCAATCTCTTGCTTGTTGGTATGCAATTTCTGTATATTTGTACTACTCTCATATACTAAATCTTCACTTGAGAAGTATTTGGGGGCGAACAAAAGAATATATGTCCTTATCTGTGCCCAGTTTACTGCAGTGTATTCTACAAAGTTGTGATGCTGTTTCATGAAGGGTGCATGTGTCTTCTATCACCTTTTGTAGAAATGGATTTCTATTTAAGTAGAAAGCATTCATGGCTTCAATGCTGGGTAGAGGGGTAATGATGTAAACTACTTACTTCTCTCCTTCACTCTCCCTGCAAAAGAACTAAGAGTTGCTAAGAACCTATCAGGGCTCAAAAAGACAGAATAACAGGACCAAAAACCTGAGAAGAACCGTGAGTGCACTCATTGACATTTCAAGGAAATGGAGCAGGGTTTTGTGATCATTCTTGGAAAATGGATGGGAAAATTAACGTGCACCTTGAGTGGCAACGTGAAGTTTAAAAACCCAGGCCAGCAAGTGAGTACTGGCATGTGGGCCCGGAAAAAATGGAAGGTGCTCAAAATTCTCTACCAGTCTTCGTGAGAAACACTGACGTCACTGGATGGAGGGAAAGCACTCCATACAGCCAACAGAAATCAGAACACAGTGCCTTGTTCAGCCACTTACTCATCTTATGATTCCACTGAATCCCTGCAGATCTGTGGACTGAGCATCAAGTGAAAATAGAAATACCCCCTGTTCTACCTGACTCACAGAGACTGGGACAGCTAAAATAAAAAAAGTATGACATTGTTCAAGAAGTATAAAATGCCATGCAACTATAGTATGTTTATAAATAATCAATCCCAATGCAGAAGGCAGGCATTTCTTAGAAAATTAAAGGTTGAATTGCTGAAATGTGCATGTGTGATCAGCAGACATCAGCTATCAATAAAATTAAGCCAAGGATGCATCTGTTCTTATTAATTCCTTAATGCTTTTAAAAATGGGTGCTTGGAAAATAATAAATCATAATTATCATTTAAGAAGACTTAAAAATGAGAACATTTAAATATAAAACTACCAAAATTTGGAGAAGACACTAATATAGATTGAGAATTCATGGTGTCTATTAATTTCTTGATCTATTTTGCCCTACCATCTTAGATGTGGAAAACTTTTAAAAATTAAATGTAAATCAAGGCACAGTGGTACACACTTTTAATCCCAGTCAATGAGGATGCTGAAATAAGAGGCCAGTCTCAGCAACATAGTGAGATCCTGTCCCCCAAATTAAAAAGGGTTAAGAATGTAGTTCAATGAGAGAGCACCCCGGGTGTTCACTCCCCAGTACCACAAAGAATAAAAAACTTAAATAATATAATATAATATAATAATTATATAATGTATAATATGATAACTGTACATAGTAATAATAAAATTATAACATAATCATTTATAATATTAATTAATGTAATCATATGTAAGCTCCAGGTTATAATTTCTAAGCTATTTTAATGTACCTGTGTCAAATTCATTGAAATAGTCACAGGATTGAAAGCTTGAGAGCTAATGGGTTAATGTTTAGCAGACTGAGGAAACCATTCAGGGGCTTCATCAGTTTGCGTAGTTAGTGTGCGATTACCCCAAAAGGGACATTTTTCCTACAATATAAATGCAATGAGATGTTTTAATAAATCTGTCTTTTGCACTGTTAGAATAGATGACAAGTCAACAAAAGATGCCACTGCAGATCTAAGTGATTGAACTGAAGGAATAATTACATATATGCATAATGCGAAAATTGGCAGGATTTAATTTCACAAAGAAATTAGGAGAACAAATATTCAGCTCTGTGGAGACTTCTCTCTAATCATTTAATTCTGGTGGTCCATTATTTTTTGGCCTTTAAAACCATGCGGAAACTCTACAAAGCAACATTTGTAATATAAATGAATACCACAAATTATGACTCTCTTCCCCTGCTACCATAACTAATTAGCCTTCGCTGGGCACTGACATTTTCCAGCACAATGTATACTGTCTCCCTTACAAACAACAGAAAACAAATATTTGCTGAAGGAATGTACAGAACACAGAGTTCCCAGGTCCTAAAACTTCCTTATCAACGCTGTCATAAATTCATGATACTTAATTTAAAGGTAACTTCAGTGAAAGACAAAGGGATAATGAACAGGCCCCAATTAGTAGGATTTGGAAATATAATCCAACAAACTATCAAGTAAAGTCAAGTACGAGAGGAGAGCAGCAGAAAGGCCAGCTGATGCCACAAGAAAGTCAAAGGCAACTAACTTCTCAGCTGCTTCTCCTCTGCCAGGGAAACCCTGGCTCAAGCCTCAGTAACAGCAGGCAAATGAGGGGCCAGGAAGGAGGCGTTTCCAGCCCTGGAATTAGAGAAATAGAATGGAAGGGCCATTTCCTTTGCTGTAATTTTTTTTAATCAGGTAAGTGAAGAACCTTAGCCTCAATTCACTTAGCATTTGTATTAGAACATCCAAGTCTCCTTATTTGAGCATCTGTTGAAATAAATGCTCAGATGCTTAAAAACAAACAAAAATGTAATAATAATGAATAAAAGATATGCTCCAATCCATGGTTAACATGAACTAAGGTGTTTTCAACAGCTGTTTAGATGCTGATAATGTCTTTCCAAACAAAGACAGAAATTAGGCTTGTGTATAAAAAGGCAGGAAAGAAGTGTTCATCTACAACTTCCAATAACACCTCCGAAAATCCGTCTGGACTGGTACAGTCTGTCTAAACACAGAGCAGATGTAAATGAATGTGATCTGGAGATCTGTCATGGAAAAATACACTCAGGCCAAATATATTCTGATAATGGTGTAACCACCTTCATCAGGATCACTTGAAAATCACTCCAATACACAGTATGGGTACCCGACCTCAGAATCAGGGAAGCTACACTTTAACAAGCTCCCAGGGAAACTCTAGCACTCTGATATCCAAAAGGCAATGCAAGAGGATTTAAAAAAAAAAGTTAAAACAAGAACAAAAGTTGAACTGGAGAGAACAAAATCACTAGAACATGGCAGAATCACGTAACCGTCAATTTAAAAAGGTACTACAATTAAAAGCTGATGGGTACATCTGTTATAGGAACACTTCCTGATCCTAATGAAAATTGTTAACCCAGGTAAAATTAGGCATTGTCAGAAAGCATGAGTAGCCCCTAAAGGGAAGCGTGGAGAGGTATGCCCAGGGTTTAACACACATGTCTTCAAAAGAGTTTGGCACTCTTGATATCAATCTGGATACAACACAGAGAATGAATATCAGCATCAAAGACGACTCCATTTGGAAAGATGCCTGAAAGACATTTGTTTCGAAATAACAACAAAGTGAAGCAGAAATCAGGAAAAGCTTCTCCACACTGTGAGAGTGACTCTCCCCTTACAAGTGAGCAAAGTCCACTTTTCACAAGAGGAATAGAGAAAAGATTTAGCAATGAACAATGCAAGAAGCAAACTTTAGACTCCAGTAGAGACATAGTTAACACTCAAAGTGACACTGCAGGCCAAACAGAAAAAAAAATGTGTTCACATCAACAAACACCATAAGGTCATCTTTGTCTCATGTTCTGTCAGTTTAGTGGATAACTATCTATTGACCTAAAAAGTCCACAAGGTGAAATGAAGACCTTTTGGTCTCTATGGATACGCTTTGATAAGATATAGACATTCTTGAAAATAATTTTTAATTTTTGTTAGCAAAATGAAGTTCATTTTTCCTCTGGGATCTGAAATAGTTAGAACTGGGATGATCTAAATCCCCTGTTATTTATGCCTTCATGTATCTGCAATAGGCACTTCCTCCATTGCCTGACATTAAGAAATTCTATTTTAAGAAAATCATAGGCCAGGAATTGAAATGTAGTCTTAACATGGGTCTTGAAGTAGCAGTAGGATGAAATTCACCAACCTCTTCTTGATCATTTGAGGATTTCAAGAGTGAGTTTGTGTGTGAGAGAGACAAGACACAGAGACAGAGAGAAGGTTTTACTCCATCAGTTTGACAGCTTATGACACCTAAAACTTACAGGTTTTATTCCATAGCCCTCTGTTCAAATGAGGATTAAATTAAGTACTAGTGCTGTTTCCTAGGATTACTATGCTTTTGGATTGTCAGTGTGGTCTCCAGATAGTGTTGGAGTTAAGAGATTTTTTGTTTGTTTGTTTTGGTTTGCTTTTTTTTTTTTTAACAAAATCAACCTAGAGGTTTAACGTTTGGGTACAAAAAGTAATTTCACAAGTGCAAGACGGTAGGCAGTTTGTCTGAAAAAACACCCAGGAATTTTCATTAGCTACAGGAGCCAACTGAATGATATGGCCGTAAATAATGCCAATTCCACCTTGGGCTGCCCTGGCAGCACGACATCCACATCAAAGGCAAGAAGAATGACTTCTGTCACATGCATCAGGACACACATGGTATTAAGTTCATTTGTGGAGGGAACCTCAGTTTCCTCTGTCTGGAAGAGTGAACTAGAATGCTCAAATACCACAAAAGAACTTGTTTGATGTTCTGCCGGGATGGGGGCCAAGCAGATTTAAGGAGGCCAGGAGATGAAGTTCAGAGATCTGAAGGCTGCCTAGCATGTAGGTTCCTACTACAGGGATTCTGCCTGTCTGTGGACCACCACTTAATTCCTTGAAAAGGGCCTGGCACATGACAAATGTCCCACAACAACGCTTGCTGGAATGAGCAAAGGATGAAAGGAATGGCCTTAGAGCAGAAGAGACTAGACTCGCTTTGTGTGGTGCCAAAGGCATCCGTGGGTAAAAATGTTAGGAACATATGCTTTGGTTAAACTTTTGAAGAAATCACTTTTTAACAGAATTCTCCAGAGATGGAGCAGACTCTGTAAGGGAGTGAACTCCTCTCCTTTTGGGAGAAGCAAGTGGCAATAGTATTCTTGCAGAAACTGGATAACCATCTGTCAAGGATGCTAGAGCAATGAAAATACTATTTACATCATCGAACACCACAAGGGTTTCATTTTTATCCTCTCTGCCATTTCTATAGAAAAAAAAAAAAAAAACCTTCTGCTGACATAAAACCAGCAAGCCAAAATGAAGGACTATTAACCATTTGAGGAGAGACTGAATAGCATGTGTTATAGTGGGTCCCCAATGTAGGTACATAAAAACATCTGTTGCAATGTCACAAGTAGAGTTCTGAGTCCCACTTGATCTCCTTTCTCTAGCCTACTTGGTATTGTCTGAGCAATTGCCTCCTCTCTTCTGTATCATCACCTTTTCCCTCCTCATTGGGCTCTTTGTCCTCATTGCACAAACATATTAGCTCCCATCTTTTAAAAAAAAAGAAAGAAAATATCCTCAGTTGACCTCCCTTCCCTCTCCAACTACCACTCAATTTCTCTTCCTTTTAATGGAAAATTCAATCAGTGTCCAACTTCCCTTCTCCACCTGACTGCTGAACTCACACAAATCAAGCTTTTGATCCTTGTTCCTGAGAGTTCTTATCTAAGACACGAGCAACTTCGCAATACTGACTCCCAGGCAAGGATGCATTCTCAGTCCGCAACTGAGCTGACCTCTGGGCAGCATCTGGCACTGATGGGCACTCCATCCCACTGAAACACTCTTCCACCAAGACGTCATCCCCTACTGGTGTCTCTCCTACCTCACAGGTCTTTTTTGTTCTCCTCCTGCTCTTCATTCTGACTTCTTCACGGTGGAGTCGTCAAAGGCTCCAGATTTAAATTGTCTTTTCTTTCTTGGGTGTTCTCCTCCTTTCGCTAGACCCTTAGTGATTTCTCTACCATGGTTTATCTACTCTTTGTACACACAGGATTCTCCACTCTGCAGCAGCCTGCTCCTCTTCACTGAACCCCAGACCCATATCTGAATGTCTCATTGAGGGCTCGGACCTTCAACAGATTCAAACTGAGCTCCTTATCATCCCTGGCACAGTGAATGATAACCTTCCCAGTGCTGAGACAAAACACCATAGGATCTTCCTTGACTCTTCTTTCTCTCACACCCTACCTCCAACCTATCACGTCCGGTCAGCTCTATCTTCCAATATTCAGAGAAAGAAGGTAGGCCTCTACCTAACATCATTCACAAAAATAAACTAAAAACAGATCAATGACTAAGTATAAAAGTGTTTTAAAACATGAAACTTTTACAAGCAAACACAGGGGCAAATCTGCATGACCTTTGGTTCCACAGTGGATTCTTAGATATAACATTAACAGTAAAATCAACAAAAGAAAAAAAAAAAAGCTTGTTTCACCAAAACTAAACACTTTGGTGCATTAAAATACATCACTGAGAAAGTGAAAAGTCAACTACTGTTGTCTGGATGTTCATGCCCCCAATAAAATTCATGTGCCCCAGTGAGAATGGCAACAACAACAAGAATACAAATAACAACACTTGCCGGTGAGGATGAGGGGAAAAGGTACACTCACACATTGTTGGTCAGACTGAAAACTGGTACAACCACTCTGGAAAGAAGAATGAAAATTTCTCAAAAGACTAAGAATGGAACTGCCACATGACCCAGCTATCCCATTTATCCACAGAACTAAAATCAATATACTACAGAAATACATGCATACCAATGTTTATAGCAGCATAATTCACAATACCTCAATTATAGAACCAGCCTCGGTGCCCATGAACAGATGAGTGGATAAGAAAATGATACACACACACACACACACACACACACACACACACACACACACACACTCACAGAGTGGAATTTTATTCTGCCATAAAGAAGAACAAAATTATGACATTTGCTGGCAAGTGAATGGAACTCGAGAGCACCAAGCTATGTAAAATAAGCCAGATTCATAAAGTCAAGCGTTTTTTTTTTTTAAATCACATGTGAAAGCTAGAGATAAAAAAGAAAGGACATTTTTTAAAAGAGGATCTCATGAAAATAGAAGGGAGACCAACAGAGTAGAGGAAGAGGATCCAGAGGGAGGGAAGGAGGAGGGGAGGGCCTGGGAAAGTACCAGGGAATGAAATCTATGAAATTATGCTACATCAATATATGAAGAGACCACAATTAATCGACGTTATATATAATCATGGTGCACTAATTAAAATAATAATAACAGAAGAGAGATCAGTAGAGTAGAGCAAGAAGATTGGGGGATGAAGAAGGTAAGTGAGAGGGAAGGCACTGGGGAATGAGATTGGTCAAATTATGTTATGTATATGCACATTTGAATATGTCACGATGAATACCACAATAAGGATAATTGTAATCCACCAATAAAAATTTTAAAGAAAACTATATGCTGAAATCCTAACCATCAATGTGATAACATTAGGAGGAGGAGCCTTTGGGAAATCAAGGTCATGAGGTCTTTATCCTTATGCATGGGATTTGTGTCCTCAGAACAGAGGCTCCAGAGAGCTTCCCTGCCCCTTCTGTGATGTGAAGCTGCAAGGAGAAGATGGCTTCAGAGAGGAAGCAGACCCTCACCAGACCCCAAGTCACCAAACCTGTCAGCTCTTCAATCTTGGACTTCCCAATCCTTAAAACTGTGGGAAACAAATTTCTGTAAATTATAAGTCACCCAATCTGTGGTATTTTATTTTGCTATATTAGCTTAAAAAACTAAGGCAACAATTTACAGACAGAAGAAAGTATTTGCAAATCATATAGCCAATAAAGGCCTTGTATTCAGGAGATACACACACACACACACACACACACACACACACACACACACATACATATAAACTTCTCTGGACTCAGAAATAAAAAGATAAGCAATTAAGCTTAAAAACAGAAAATAGATTTGAACAGACATTTCTCAAAAAAACAAAAAAGATTCACAAAAGATACTTAGGAAAAAATACTCAACATCATTAATCATTAGGGAAATGCCAACCAAAACCATAAATGAGGTACCACTTTACACCCACTAGGATGGTTACAGTCAAAGTAAATGTGAAATAGCACATGCTGGCAAATGTGGAGAAACTGGAATTGCTAGGGAGAATACTAAATGGTTCAGGTGCTGTGAAAAGCAATCTGCTAGGTCCTCAAAAAGTTTAATACAGAATTACTATATACCTCTCAATTCAAAAACAGGTACTCAAAAAAAAACCTAAATACATATATTATATGGGCATGTTCATGTCAACACTATTCTAAATAGGCAAAAGGTGAAAAGGCTGCAAATATCCATCAACAGATGAATGGAGAAAACTTATTTATATGGTATCTGAATGACCATTCAGCCATGAAAAGAAGTGAGGTACCCATACAAAGTAGACGACAGATGAACCCCTGAAGCATTACGCTAAGTGAAAGAAGCTGAAAGGACTGTGGAGCTGGAAGGGAGACCAGGGAGAAAGTGCTTAACAGAGGAAGGACGTTCCTTTGATATAAAGGCAATGGATTTGGACACAGTTGGTGGTTGGACGACATTATCAATGTACTAAATGCCACCATATTGCTCACTTTAAAATGGCTAATTATATGTCATGTGAATTTCACTTTAATAAAGTACTTGTTAAAATTCAGCATCGAGCCCCTTCTCCTACCTCCATTGCTACCACCTTGGTCCACATCACGACCTCCTCTCACCTGGATTACTACCAGCCTCCTCATTGTTCTCCCCTTCTTCTCTTGTCTCTTTAGTCTTTTTTCAACACAACAGCAAGAAAGATCCTGTTTGGAAACTAAGATCATGTTCCTCCTCTGCTGAAAGCCCTCCACAACTCTTTACCTCTTTCTTGTCAAAGTCAAAGTCCTTGGAAACCAAAGGAAGGCACCAGGTGCTCTGAACTCAACCTTGTCCTCTTCCTTTCTCCAACCTGATCAACCAGGCTCACTGATGCTCTGGACTACTCTTCAACATTCTTGAAGTATAAGAATACTGTACCTTTTTATTTTGCCTCAGGGCCCTTGCACTTGCTGTTTGTTCTGTTTCTAATGCTTCTCCCCAGATAGCTACAGCTCTTGGACCAACACCAACATCATTACCCCTAATACAACACTGTCTCATCTGACCATCCTATTGAAATTGCAGAAGAATACATTTTCCTTATTTCCTTTCTTAGCTTTATTTATTACCCTCCAACACACAGTGAATTATATTTATTTTTCATATTTATTTTCGACTCCCCTTAGGTTTTGATCAGAGAACCTAAAAGGACAGAGAGTAAGGATCTTTTAAGGACAGTCTTTAAAGCACGTGGGTACCTGCTTGCCAGTGTTTCTAAGTATGGTAGATGTAGAACCATGAATAGCTCTCTTTTAACACATGTTTCCTGGTTGCATGCTTTTAAAGGAGCAAACCACAGCTCCTCCCAGTCCCTGAAAGGTAGGAACAACTTCAAAAAGATCTTAAAAAGAAGTGACCACTCAAACTGGTGTTTGCAGCAGTGCATTAAGAAACCTGGACTCAAAACACATCCAAACAAATAGAAAAACTTTCCCACATTAAATAAAGTTTAAATGATCATAATAAAAATAAGGATGAAAGTCTTTGGTTCTTTTATTGATCTTATTATATAGTTAACTCTTCTTAAAGCAATAACAACAACAACAAAAACCTTTTGCATACGATAAGGTTTTTAAAATGTCAACTGCTGAGAGTATATATACCTGGCTGCATTTCCTTTGTGCCTCCTTTGGAGTTTATCATCAATATCCTAGAGAACAATCTCTCTATTTAGTACCATTTCCCACCATCAATTGGAAATCAGTAAAGTGCAGGGACCTGACTGGCTTTATGATCAAGATGTTTATAAAACCTACATTTCAAATATTGTAAAATATTTACATAGTCAATAACAACAAACACTTATCAAAAAAATATAAACCAAAACCCATGGCTTCATGAAGATTCATACAAGCTTCTTTCCCGATTTAGTAATATATGCCATATAAAAATATTCATATTATTAAGAAATGGGGCAGCTGTACAGTCGTATCATCCTACTAAAGTAATAAAAACTGTTTCAGTACTGTTATCTGAAGATGCTGGGCTGCAGCTCCCACATTAATGCAGTCAAGCCTCAATCAGTAAGCAAACTAATCTAAATCAAATTCCCTCTAGTTGTAAATAATCATCATGTGCTGCCCAGAGGTGGTGAGTATGAATGGATGACTGAAAATATTCATGGTAATTGCCAGTTGCTATTTATGCTGAACAGATTTGGAGGAGTTTACTTAGTATCTAAGCATGCAGACCACCAATGCTAAACATGTAGGAGCATCACTCAACCAGCACACTCAAAGCAGCCTGGGATCTTCTCTGCAGTGTCACAGTGTGGTGGTTTTTTCTCAGTGTCAGATACGCTGATGGTGACGGAATGGAAATTTATGATTGCAGTTATTTTATTTCCAAATAACTTGCTACCATATCTAGCCCAGTGGAGTGTAAGTTAAATATTAAGGACTAAGCAATCACTTCCAAAGCCCAAGATTTTTTCTATTTACTAGCAGGCAGGTGCAAAATACTATGAGTGAAAACAACTTAAAGTTATTTTGTTTTGTTTTGTTTTGTTAATTATGGGGTTGTTGTTTACTTGATAGTCCCCAGTTCCCAAATATATGTGGCCCCATGCGAGTCAGGGTGTTAAATGGGTAAGAAGGCCAGCTCTTTCCATGAGACACCTAGGCTTTTAGGCTAACTCCCATCAGCCTTCACCTTTCTCTGTGTTATAGACCATAATGGTTTTTATCATCGCCATCATCAGAACTAGATTAGGTATCAGGAAACCTGAGTTCTAATTCCAGGTCTGTAGCTAACAATCTAAAGAGCTATATAATCATGGGGAAAGCCTATAATCTCTCTGAGCTCTAATTTGCTTGTCTATAAAATGAGGGGGTTGGCAATAAATGCTTTAAAAACAGAATAGAAAAAGGCAGGGCAAAAATGACTACCTAAGCACAACAGAATTGATCCCAACTTATAAAGGCAAACAGATGAAATGCCATAGGAAAAAAAAGGAATGCCATCTCTCCAAAAGAGAAAGAGAGAAATGAAAAAAGCATTATGACATCACATGGTGATGAAGATGCTCAAAAGAACTGACATATTGTAGTCGTATGAACATAGGACTAAAACTGTCAACTGTCAACTGTCAACCTCTATATTTCCTTTGACCTAGTAACTCTACTTCTGAACACAAATTCCCAATGAAAATATCCCTAAAGAAAAATCAAAGTTCTCTAAAAAGAATCTCCATAGCAGCACTATACATATGAGGGGAAAATTGGAAACAACCTGTATGTTCAAAAATAGAGACACAGTGAAGCAAAATCTGGTTTTGCTAACAAAATAGAACACGGGCCTGTATGGCCATTTTTTTTTTTTAAAAAAAGGCTGGACTATCTTCAAACAGCAGAAGTATTCATGTGATATAACAGGAGATGAAAAGGTGGGTCACAAAATGCATTCACTGTCTTTGTGATTTTCCCAAAAAACACACAGGTGAAAATCAGAGGAGAACCTAGAGGGATACAACTAATTCTTCCAGTTTGTTGTTTCTATAAAATTCATTACAACAGCAAAAAAATCAAAGGGCACTGGGGAGGACAAATGCCCCCTGAACTAGTGTTCTGATTGTACTTTTCATGCTTCTTCTATGTCATTTTTCTAGCATGACTAACATCACCTTATATCTTCACCTGAAGTTTCATTTTCCAAGTACTTTCTAAAGGATTGCTACTTGCTTGGAAAATGATCAGAATCCATGCATACACATCAAAATAATAAATTTCTGCACAGATGTATCCTGTGAAACTGTACCATATGGATTCGTGGGCCTTTGTCCTCTTCTCCTCCAAATGTTATTAAGAGGAAATGAAAGGAAACAGCAAGAGTTAGGAGGCATATTTACGAAAAAAGAAAAAAGAAAAGAAAAATTCAAGGTAAAAATGACTCTAAAGTCAACCTTAATAGGGCTGAATATGCCACGAAGAGAATGCCTTGAAAAACTATCATGTACCTTTTATTCTTTCCTTAAACACTATAGGTCACTAACCCAGATGTTGAGAGCCACAGCCGAAGGGGCTCCAGCAAACTTTCAGACTGCCAGCTGATGACTGGCTCACAGCGGCCCCAGCAACACCTAGCTGATTGGCTCCTCTGCGGAGATGCTCATTGAGCTGTTTCCCTGCCCTTTCAGACTACCAGCTGATGATTGGCTCACAGCAGCCCCAGCAACAACTAGCTGATTGGCTCCTCTGCGGTGATGCTCATTGGGCTGTTTCCCTGCCCTTTCAGACCACAGAGCTGCTCATTGGGGGACTTTTTTGACTCCGCCCATGCAACCCAGCCAATCGGCCTCAAGAGCAGGAGGATTGTGGGAAGAAGAGGTTGTTGGGGTGTGTGGCTTGTGGGAAGCCGGTGGTGGCAGTTGGGCTCTGAGGGTTTTTTCCTGAGGAGCTATTTTGTTTATCTTGTGTGGTTCTAAAAATAAAGTTAGTTTCTTTTGACAAGTGGCTCCTGAATTGTGCCCAGCCAGACTGCGGCAGGGGCCCAATGCTCCGGGGCCCAAAACCACAAATATACGGAGCACTGGAGGAACCCAGCAACCCCATCAGGGTAGTGCCCAGGACACATTGTCCATCAGATCCCTCATCAGACAAACCAGAGGGAGCGCAGGGTTGGACATCTGCGTCTCCGCCAGATCAGTACTAACTCCAGAGATGGGAGTTCAAATCATTCCCACAGGGGTGAAAGGACCGCTTCCCAAAGGAACAGTAGGCTTATTATTGGGACGCAGCTCTTCTACTCTAAAAGGGCTTATGATAAGTCCTGGGGTAATTGATCCCGATTATGAAGGTGAAATAAAAATTATAGCCAGTTCTCCAAATGGTATATCAGTAATTTCACCAGGAGATAGAATAGCACAGTTACTAATAATACCAAGCCTACATGATAAATTTTCCAGTCGTGCTATAGAAAGAGGTTCCAAGGGATTAGGCTCCACAGGTGTAGATTGGGCTATGCTGTCTTTAAATTTAGATTCTCGCCCCATGCTAAAACTAAATATTCAAGGACATGAATTTAATGGGCTACTGGATACAGGTGCAGACCTTAGCATCATCTCTCGTCAAGAATGGCCAAAACATTGGCCATTACAACAAGCCACTCAAACGCTTCGAGGCCTAGGAGTGGCTACTAATCCCCATAGAAGTGCAATGGTATTAGATTGGAAGGATCCTGAAGGATGTGAAGGAACTATACAGCCATATGTATTGGATCATCTTCCTATAAATTTATGGGGTCGAGATGTCCTAGATCAATTAGGTTTGACATTAACAAATAACATCAACCAAAATGCACCCACTATTATGACTAGACAAGGTTTTAGGAAAGGAAAAAGATTAGGAAAACAAGAACAAGGTATAGCAGCACCAATACAAATAGATCAAGGAACAGACAGACATGGGTTGGATTTTCAGAAAGGGCCACTGAGACAATAAAAATTACTTGGAAATCAGAAAGACCAGTGTGGGTTCCTCAGTGGCCCCTGACTAAAGAAAAGATATTAGTAGCCCATGATCTGGTCAAACAACAATTAGCAGAAGGACATATACAACCTTCTGTATCTCCCCATAATACTCCCATTTTTGTCATCAAAAAGAAATCTGGTAAATGGAGATTATTGCAAGATTTAAGAGCCATTAATAATGAGATGGTTATTATGGGACCTGCTCAATCGGGGATTCCTCAATTGTCTGCTTTGCCAAAAACTTGGTATGTTTTAGTTATAGATATTAAAGATTGTTTTTTTTCAATTCCAATTCATCCTGAGGATAGTCCACGTTTTGCATTTACTATCCCTGCACTGAATCATGAAGGTCCTGATCAGAGATATGAATGGAAAGTACTCCCTCAAGGGATGGCTAACAGCCCAACTATGTGTCAAATTTATGTTAACAAAGCAATCCAGCCACTTAGAAATCAAAATCCTGAACTACAAATATTTCACTATATGGATGATGTATTATTAGCACACAAAGCTAAAAACACATTGCTGAACTGTTATGCCACACTTACAAACTTATTAAAAAATTATAATCTAGAGATAGCAATAGATAAAGTACAATTAAATTTTCCAATTAATTATTTAGGAGTTCTATTATCCTCAACCATGGTCCGTCCACCAAAAATTCAAATACGAGTAGATCAACTCAAATCACTTAATGACTTTCAAAAGTTATTAGGAGACATAAATTGGATAAGGCCTTATCTAGGTATACCAACAGGAGAGTTGGGACCTTTATTTGATATCCTAAAAGGTCCATCAGATCCAAATTCACCCCGAATGTTAACGCCTGAAGCAAGAAAGGCATTAAAAATCATTGAAACATATATGGAAAATATGCATTTGGATAGAATTGATATAAGTTTGCCTTTATTATTTATTGTACTACCAACAAAAAATATTCCTACAGGAGTATTTTGGCAAGAAGGCCCATTATTATGGATACATTTATCTTATTCTCCTAACACTATTCTTACTAGGTATCCTGAGGCTGTAGGACAATTAATACTCAAAGGAATAAAAGCAGCAAAGGGAGTGTTTGGAATTTCTCCCAATAAAATTATTACTCCATATACTATGAATCAAATTGATGAGTTAGCTAATGAGTTAAATACTTGGGCAATAATCATGTGCAAATCTAATGTTTCATTTGATAACCACTTACCATCTAATCCTTTATTGTCTTTTTGGTCATCGCATCCTGTAATTTTTCCAAAAATGACAAGAAAAACACCTATCGGGAATGCTCCAAATATATTCACTGATGGATCAAATAATGGTACAGCAGCAATAGTTACACCTGATCGAACTTTTACATTTTTAGTACCCAAACAATCAGCTCAAAAGGTAGAGCTTAAGGCAGTATTACAGGCTTTTGTGATGTTTAAAAATTCTGTATTTAATTTATTTTCCGATAGTCAGTATATAGTTAATGCTATAGTATCCCTTGAAGATGCTGGTAGGATTTCCCCTTCCTCTACTATTTTCTCTTTGTTTTCCACTATACAAAGTCTAATCTGGGACAGAAAAGATCCATTCTTTATAGGACATATCAGGGCACATACAGGATTGCCTGGAGCCCTTAGTTTGGGCAACGATTTAGCAGATAAAACTACACATGACATACATATTTTCTCTACACTAGAAGAAGCTATAAATTTTCATAAAAAGTTCCATGTCAATGCTAATACTTTACAAAAGCATTTTAAAATAACTAAGGAACAAGCTAGACAAATAATAAAACAATGTCAAAATTGTGTGACCTTTTTACCACAAGTTAATCTTGGAGTCAATCCTAAAGGATTGATACCTAACCATATTTGGCAGATGGACGTCACACATTTGCCAGAATTTGGAAAATTAAAATATTTGCATGTTACAGTTGATACTTCTTCTGGATTTTTGATGGGCTCCCTTCATGCCGGAGAAAAAACTAAAGATGTTATAGCTCATTGCTTACAAAATTTTGCCACTGTGGGCGTTCCAAAACAGTTAAAAACAGATAATGCCCCTGGTTATACTTCTACCTCTTTTAAACAATTTTGCTCATCATTTGGCATTACTCATATAACAGGAATCCCATACAATCCACAGGGACAAGGCATAGTTGAAAGAGCTCATCAAACTATTAAAATGTACTTATTAAAGCAAAAAGAAGGAATTGGGAAGGGGTATATATTCCCCAAAGATAAACTTAAAATAACCCTTTTTACTCTAAACTTTTTAAATTTGGATTCATCAGGGCTTAGTGCTGCGGAAAGGCATATGTGTCCAAAAAATGTATATAAGCCCAAGGTACTTTGGAAGGATATTCTAACAGGACAATGGAAAGGTCCTGACCCAGTAATTGTCTGGAGTCGGGGGTCTGTTTGTGTGTTTCCACAGGGAGAACAGCAGCCAATTTGGATTCCAGAGAGATTAACTAAGGTCCTGACCCAGTGATTGCCTGGAGTCGGGGGTCTGTTTATGTATTTCCACAGGGAAAACAGCAGCTGATTTGGATTCCAGACAGATTAACTAAAGCGATTTCTACAGACCAAAAAGAAGATGTGATATCCAGAACTCCAGTTTGGTTATTCTTACATCTGCGACAGAACCAGAATGCTTTTTTCAATATCTATTTTATTATTGCCCTTTCCCATATTTTTTTTTTTTTTGAGCTCATACAGACCTAGGTTAATGTTTTGCTGATCAGTTCTATTTTTTGACTATAGAGTTTTTAAACATTGCTATGGAGATTTCACCTGTAAAAAGTTATAAGGCCTTTACTATTATGTTATGTGTCATATGTATTATGTGTGCACACTTGTGTTTTGTGTTTGAATGTACGTATGTCCATATGTCATATATGATGAGCGCTCATGAAAAAATGGATCCAAATAATTTTTTTTTTTTATTTTTTTATTCACGTGATTTAAATGGTTTAATTTAAATTGGGTAAACAGCTGTTGAAGATTGTTTTAAAATGTGAACAAAAAAGGAAGTTAACAGATCTGTTTGTTTACTTTCACCTTTCCTTTTCATTATATTTAATAATTCTCTTAAAGATAATGTAAATTGTTAAGAAAATTGTTTTCTTTTAATGCCTTCTGGAACGTTGTTCACATGTATATGTAATGCCCTTGTTCATTAATGTCTCTGGCATCTAAAGCCTGTTTTACTGCAGCTGCCACAATTTTCCCTTGTTCATTAATGTCTCTGGCATCTAAAGCCTGTTTTACTGCAGCTGCCATGACTTGCTCTTGTTCATTAATGTCTCTACATAGTTTAATATATGTGTTTAAATCTTCATGTTTCCATGGTCTAATGATATCTCTGCACCAACGATTCGCTTGGTCATAAGCCAGTTGCTTTATTAATGGCATTGCTTGTTCTGTATTCCCAAAAACTCTGGTAGCTGTTTGAATAAGCCTATCTACAAATTCAGCATAAGATTCATTAGTTCCTTGTATTATCTTAGATAATTGACCTTGTAAACCTCCATGTCCTTGTAAAGTCTTCCATGCCTTAACTGCATCTACAGCGATTTGTAAGTATACACCAGGATCATATGCAATTTGTTGCTGCTGATCCTCATAAGGTCCCTTTCCTAACAACATATCTAGATTTCTCTGAGGATAACCAGCTGCTGCATTTCGCCTAGCCGTCTCCTTGCAAAATTCCTCATTGGCAACCTTCCATAACAGGTATTGTCCTCCATTTAGCACAGCTTTACACATATTAGCCCAATCTGCTGGCGTCATGTTCAAGTTGGTAATGGATTCGACCAAGCTTACAGTGAAGGGTGCTTGAGGACCATAGGTTGTTACAGCCTCTTTTAGCTGCTTCACTGTTTTGAAATTTAAAGTATGGTAAACTCGCTGCCCTCCTACCTCAAATACAGGGCATGTTAATACTTGAGATCCTGTCTCAGGATCTGAACTATCCACTGCAGGGGTTGGGGGCCTCTCAGCATATGGACGTGGCCTTGTCAGTTGGACACTTACGTCCTCTGGTGATAGAAAGGTGTTAGTAGCAGTCTCCTGTAGAGGTGGCGCTGTTGGTTGGACACTTAAGCCCTCTGGTGATAGAAAGGTTTTAGTAGCAGTCTCCTTTTGTAACTTTCCCCCTGATGGCTTTTTCTGCTCTAAACTTTCTTCCTCTGTCTGATTAGCTTGAAAGACCTTCTCTTTTACTTGAATCTTTTCCTCTTTCTGACTAACTTGAGAGACCTCCTCTTTTACTTGAATCAATATGTCTTCTCCTTCCTCTATCTTTGTCTGAATTGAAGGCTTTGGACTAAGCAAACCAGATACCAACGCCCACAATGCCAATGTGCCAGCTGGCAGAGTTCCTGGGCTGTTCTTTTCTATTCTTTTTAAATCTTCACCATGATGGTTCCATTGTGATATATTTAATAACTCCTCCTTAAAAAGCCATGGGCTACATTTTTGTATTGTATCAACGTATGCCCTGACTGCTCTTGATTTTACTGGAATGCCTTCTTCCTCTAACAATTTACTTAACACTCTTTCAGTTTGTTTTTTACTAGTTTCTGATCCCGTATTTCTACTATAATACAACCCAACAAGATGACGCCAAACAAAACCGAGACAGAATGAAATAAAAATGGAACCACACAAAATCATTATAGCCTTTCTATCCTCCTGACATGTGCATCCGTCCTTTCTCCCTATCTGTTCCTCAGACGTAAATAGTTTTTCCTCAGAAGTGAGCGGTTTTTCTTCCGTCTCACTCATCTCCAGGGACAGGCAACTTAAAACAAAAATGAAGCAAAACAAAAGAGGAATCTTAAAATGGCTCCCCATCCTCTCACCCTGCCCTCAGGGGCGAGCGGTTTACTTACCCTCAGTCACTCCCCGTGCGAGCCACCAAATGCCGCAGTCTGGCTGGGCACAATTCAGGAGCCACTTGTCAAAAGAAACTAACTTTATTTTTAGAACCACACAAGATAAACAAAATAGCTCCTCAGGAAAAAACCCTCAGAGCCCAACTGCCACCACCGGCTTCCCACAAGCCACACACCCCAACAACCTCTTCTTCCCACAATCCTCCTGCTCTTGAGGCCGATTGGCTGGGTTGCATGGGCGGAGTCAAAAAAGTCCCCCAGTGAGCAGCTCTGTGGTCTGAAAGGGCAGGGAAACAGCCCAATGAGCATCACCGCAGAGGAGCCAATCAGCTAGTTGTTGCTGGGGCTGCTGTGAGCCAATCATCAGCTGGTAGTCTGAAAGGGCAGGGAAACAGCTCAATGAGCATCTCCACAGAGGAGCCAATCAGCTAGGTGTTGCTGGGGCCGCTGTGAGCCAGTCATCAGCTGGCAGTCTGAAAGTTTGCTGGAGCCCCTTCGGCTGTGGCTCTCAACACCCAAGTACAAAAGCAGTCACTGTGGTTGACTTGGCAATATATCTTTCTGCTATAGTGTATTTAGGTAAATGGACTTACAGAATTCATAGATATAATTATAGCATGATATTCAGCTTTAAGGTACAGAGACAGCTTTGGATTATCATCCCTCTGAAAACTTCAAAAAAAAAATACAAAACTTTAATAAAACCGAAAATCATTTTTAACTCACAGTTCTCCAAAAGAAGCATTAATTGGTGACAACAGTCTTGGAAAGAGAAATGGTGATGTTCCCCAGAGCTGAAGTAAATTCTCTTCCTTTCAAAGTTTCTTTTTTCCTACTAATCAATATTTTTAAACAGAATGTTTTAAGTTTTAAGACACTGGTGTCCTCTAACATCTTCTGAGAATGATTAAAAAAAGTAATGGTGTGTCATCTGGAAATGCTACCATACAATCATACACACGTCTTACAGTGATGGCTAGAGCTCAAGTCAAAAATATTTTTAATCCATCACATTTACAACTTCAGCAAACCTCTGAAGTTTCTAGGTTATACTAAATAGATACTGGCAAGAAGCTATGCCTGCTTTCTACTGTTACAAGCATCGTCTAAAACTTAGAATGTAAGCTATCACGTTCAAAACTCTTCAAAAGTCAAAGTCAATCTAAGTCAATGGTTTCTAGTGATAGACCATATGTTTATTTGTAATCAACAAATTATAAGCTTTTAGAAAATGGAATTACCCTCTTAAAAATTATTCCCATATGTATATTGCAAAATGCGAAAGATCCCACTGAATTTTTTTTATCTGCCTGAATTATTCCATAGAATCATACTAATATATTTTGCAATTCAAACACTATTTACACATCCTATAGGTTTTAGGAGGCCTCCTTATAATTTACAAATTTAAAGAAAATGACAAGCAGGCAGAACATCAAGATTCACATTGAATTAAACAAACTTTACACACTGTGATTTGAATTAAACCACCATCAAGTGGATCGTTACCCAAGAGATAAGATAGCAATTCCATGTTTAGACAGACTAACTCAAACATTCACTCATTAAAATACCATGTAATGAGGCAATGACAGGAGGCAGGCTTTAAGAAAATTAAAAACCAACTTCAGAGAGATCAAATAGGTGTGAGCCCACCATGATGTAAACAGAAATTAAAATAAAATGTAAGTTCCTCCAAAGAACTTCAGTGGCTAAGAGGCCATTTGCATTGCAAAGTCCTCTGTCTACTGCATTCTTAATAATTGTACCACTAAGATTTGTCAGTGCTATGGAGACACTTCAATTAAGGCTATGTGGTAGAGCTCTGTGTAAATTAATTAGTTGAGGTTACACAGACTTTCTAAATGAGGCTCTCTAAAACAGCCTCAGAGATATGCAAGATTTGCAAGGAATTAAAATTTAAATAGAACTTACTAATCAATTCTTCTTGCTTTCACATTTCAATGACATTTGGTGTAATGATAAATAAGTCCATGAAAATACTACTAACCAAAATTTTATTTGCTTCCAATTGGAGCTAAAGGAAGGGACTTTCAATTTTACTTCTGATACTCAAGTTTTATTCCAGATTTTATCTAGACTTGTTGGCAAGAGTTTTCATATGATAACTATAATGAACTGGATCCATATTTACACGGAAAATGAGTCTACATTTGAAATTCACATATGCTACAACTAAATTAGCTATCTAGTAATTTCTATAAACAATGTCATAACAAAAATACAGATTTCATGCTCCTGCACTGAGACATTACTTTTTAAATTTGTTTATTACAATTCAGCTGAATAATAAAGTTTGACATGTTTTATTAAAGATAATATTATAATAACTTCCTTTCTTTAATTCAAAATACTAAGAAGATGTTTGCTGCAAATAATTTTGAAAACTATCAGAACCAAATGTCTGATAAATATTTTTCTTCAAAATAAGCAAAATGCATGCAGAAAAATTGCAAGAAGGTTGCATAATGGATCTTACTGTAAACTGAAAAAGGAAGAAATCTGAAATTTTCAAAATACCAGGAGCCTTCTAATTATGTACATAAGAGATACATGAGCTCTTCTGTAATCCTAAAATAAAGTCCCTACAGTCTCATTATAGTGATTGTGAAAAAATTCATACTTGTTATACAGTGGAGATGATTCAGACATTTTTTAATGGCTAATTTGTTTCAAGAGCATGGACAGTGTATGTACAAATATATCTTTTGAGATTGTACCATTGAGAAGAGGCTGTCCTTCATGCACATCCTTCGATAAGATGGCACTGTAAACATCTTCAGGAAATCCAGTCTTGCATAATGCGATTTTACCAGAAACCTCTATAGAAGCCTGCAACAGAAGAAGAAAAAAAAATGTTGCTACCTCCTTCAACTGAGAAACAGTTCACTTGGCATCCAGCCTCATTTTTTCAACTATCTTGTACAAACAGCCCCTTTGTTTCTGAAGGGTTACAATTAGAATGTAGAGGGCAAAGGGTTAATCTTTTTGATAACTGGAGTAGATGAAACAAATCCCACTTGTCAGTCCAGTCAAATCTAAATAATACACATTCCAGGTTCTTCTAAGGACTGACTATTTCCATTAAAATGGCCATTGTGACTGAAGAACTAGCAAGTGGGAGTGGAGTTGGGGGAGAGCCAAACAGCCTGGGGGCCCCATATATCCCCACTACTAACTGAAATTCTCATAAAAAAGTGTATACATTCAAGAATGCAAGTTTTTATATCCTCACCTGATTCTCAATGAAGTCTGTTTCAACATGCCCCCTTCATTAAAGAATGAAATTATACTAGACTTACTGCAGGATATAGGTTATTATACATACCAAGTCAAGCCAAACAATCAAAAGTTTATGTTCTTCTAATTTGAAGGACAAGGTTCTATCAAGCAATATCTATTATAAATAAAGATCAGTACACTGGTGTTTTTTCTCTTTTCACACTTGAAATTAGAAAGTAACCAAGAATCTCCTGCTGCCATATACAATCTCCCTGCACTTAAAACTGCCTTACACTAAGTGCTATTGTGCTAACCCTCCAAGTCACTATTTCTGGCCCTACTAACTGGAGCACAGGACAATTTGCTTCAGCAGAACTCCAGATTCATTTACATTAATTACAGGAAGGACTCCCCCTGCAATGATGGAGTTCCAAACACAGGAGGAGAAGGGCCCATGAAGGCCCTCCCCAGGAGTCATTTCAGTGGCCTCATAGGCAGCACTACAAATAGTGCACTGAATTGAAAATTGAGAAAAAGAAAAGGAAGCTTCAGAAACAGAGATAACTCAGAACAGGTGTGTGGATGAAGCCATACAGTACAGCTTCATAATTAAAGGAACTCCCAGATTATACATGTGAAGTTTTGCAAATATGTCACAAAAACATCCAGACTATTCTCATAGTTAAATTGTTCTTTTCCAACCTGAGAAAATAAAGAAAATCAATTTCAACTTTATTAAAGATCATACAATAGTGGCAGTGAGGCACTAGATCAGATCCATCAAATTTGTGGGCAGTTTTTAGTCAGTTAAATGTGCAAGAGCAGATTATAAAAAGTGAAGGATACAGAGAAATCAACCCCCATACACAGGGGTGAGCAGAAAGTGGTATAGCCCCTTCAGTACAATTTGGCAAATTTCAGTGACAATGAGCGTGGGTGTGTCCTACATGGTAGGCAAACTCCTGGGGAAACTCTCTGGTGAGCGCTCCAGGAGACACGTGCAGGATGTTCAACAGAACATGATTGTAACACCAGGAACCTAAATGTCCATCACCGGGAGAGTGTGCTAATACATTTTCACAAAGACATAAACATGGAATATCCAAAAACATTCAAATTGAAGAATTGGGGCTACATTTATCCACAGGGCTACCTCTCAAAAACAAAACAAATCTAAACAAACAAAAAAGTTCCTTTAAAAGTTCTGTGTAAAACTGAAAGAGCAATTTAATTTTAAACCAACCTAGGAATGCCTATTGTTTTTAGTAAGTTCAAAAGCCTATTTCTGTGACATTCCAAATTCAAACTGAAAACAAAGTACACAGCATAGGAATCTTGCCAAAAAATAAAAAGTATGATTAATGATTCCGTTTATATAAAATTTAAACACGAAAGGTAATAAAATGTTATGGACACATACACATGTAGAAAGAATATAAACACACACAACACAGTGATCATAGCTACCCCTGGGAAGGGAAAAATAGAGAAAACATCAGAAGGATTCTACAAAGAGCTTTAAATTTATCTGTAATAATTCATTTCTTTTCAAAAAAGAATCTGAAGCAAACAAAGTAAAGTGTGAAGGTCTACATAGGCACAGGGTTATAAATCATATTACTCTGTACATGTCTTATTTGTTCTCTATATTTCATCATGAAAAAAGAAAGTATTAGGAAACAATTGAGGAGTAACAAGTAAGGCTTCCCATGCCATCAAGTTGGGGACATGACCAGATGTCATGATACTTGGCACCTGCAATTACCCAGGCATGACCACCAGCCTGGCACAGAGCAGGCACTCAGTAAGGGAAAGTTTTGCACTTAGCTGACCAACACAAATCCAATAACGGGAAGGCCCCCAGTTTGCCATATTACATTCACAGATGGATCGTAAAACTGTGTTCTACTGCCATATTAGGGGGTCTGCCTCTTCTCTAGCAGGGGACTCCCAAAGAGGAAAGCTATGCCAAGGCCTAGCCTAAGGAAGTAGGTGACAGCAGAGCTGGGCAGGGCAGACTGCCAGAAGCAAACAATGGCAGGCAAACTGCAAAGAGGGGTCACATTTCAACCTGGGCATGATATTGGGGCAGCCTGCTGTTTTATAGGGAGGCACTGAGATCAATGAAACGTAAAGACTGAAGGAAGACCTGAGGCTTCCCTTCAACCACAGGACTGGCATCTATCTGGCTTCCCAGCAGATCTGCCCTGAGGAAGGAATTAGCAGCAAGGGGACTCTGGTCCAAACCCACAGGAAGGGGATTTCCAGGCCACAGAAAGACCATCAGGAATAAGGTGGATGTTCACTTCTGATGCTCAATATCCCCCTACTTTCATAAAAAGGAATTTCTATCAACATGTTACCTGTTACCTATCCTCCCTGTGCTCATTTTCCTCACAATACAAAAGGATACCTACCTGCCTAGGTTGACCATGAGAACTATCAAAACAATATTTGTAGAATACATCTCTAACAAATCTTATCTACTCACCATAAAGACGCATGGAGGCTCTGTATTACTTTGAGATTTTGATAATCATTTTATGTAGCCAAAGACTTTTCTTAATTCTTCTTCCTCAAAACAAAAATGGATCCACAAGATAATATGCTATTATTCGTCTATAACGTGTTTTCAGTCTCCACTGAAGCATTAAAATATTTACTTCTCTCCACTAATTTTTTTATAGTATCTCTTCTTAGTTTCCAAAGTAACAAAACTAATAAGTTCAACAAACAGGAAGAACTCAAATAAATGAACTCTTAAGAGTAGAGGTACTGAAAAAAAAAAACTGGAGATAACGGAAAGCTCACTTTATGACAACCACTGTGCTAGTAAGTCCATATCTCATTTAATTCTCCCAGCCTGAGGCTGGTACTGGTACTAGGTCTGAGATTGGCAAGGAATCACAGAGCTGGTAAGCAGAATCTATGCAGGAATGTTAAATCCCCTCTCAAAGCTTCTGATGGTAATTGGCTTTGGAACATAGAAAAGTTCTTGAGGCAAACCAATAGCTACAGTTCAAATACTCTACAATAGTAGTTCTCAACTAGGAGGGGCAGTCAACCCCAGGGAACATCTGGCAGTATCTAAACACATTCTTGGGTATGTTGGTGAAGGCGATCCCCCACTCACTGTCTTGACAGGGTCACAGTGAGAAAAAGTGTTGGCAAAGCCGCTCTCCCACTGTCTTGACAGGGTCACAGTGAGGATGAATGCTGGCAAAGCCACGCTGGTTGGTGGGTAACCGAAACCATGAGACCCTTTTTTATGTAATTGGGACTTTGCATTTTCATGCTTATGTTTCTCACAGGATGCATGAGTTTGTTAAATGCCAAACAAATTAAATTTCAGATGGCTAGAACAGAACAGGTAGTTCATGCCTTGGAGGCTGTTCTACTACCCCTCAGCATATCTAGGACAAAGTAAAAGGCTTCTCTTTTATCTCAGTACATTGTGGACAAACCTAATTACGGACAACAATCATCCTCTGATAGGTCATGAGAACTAGTGCACCTTGACTGAGAAACAAACTCTTTGAGAACTAGTGTACCTTGACTGAGAAACAAAGAAACTCTTTGAGAAAGCAGCTCAACCAGTTTTATGAGAATAAATTTAGGAATTAATTAAAATAGCTTTATAAGACACAGTTTTAGAGTAATGTTAGAAATATTATTTTATTTAGATTCTTAAGTTTAGAAATTCTTAAGTCTTTAGTTGTATAGGTTTCTAATATGTTTTAAGGATGATTCATAAATTTTAGGATATTTTAAGTATAAGATTTAAAGGGACTTTTTTAGATGGGAAATTTAAATTAGAAATAAAGTACAAGTGTACTTTAGGTTAATGATTGGTTAGGAGACTTAGAGTCTGGTTATGTAGTTTGGCATTAGTTAATAAGAAAATAGTAAATCTTGGGAAAATCTGAAAAATGTAAATTAGTGACATATTTTATTAGTGATTTTGTACTTTTAATAATTATATAACTGAAGGTCACATCCTGGAAATATGTAAATTAATATACCCTCAATCATGGTTAAGGAAATGTCATGTCTTGGCAAAGTTTTAAATTATATAATTAATGACGTATTGTGAATCTATAATGATGAGAAAAATTGTAATAAAAGGGGACCCAGAGAAAGCTGCTTTAGCTCTCTCTCTGGAGATTGCTCGAACAGAACGACTCCTGTCTCATCCTTTCGCCGACGCCACTCATCCTTCAGGACTCCCTGGACCCCGCTAGGGCTGGACCCCGGCAGTATGTGCTTTGGAGTGGGGTGCTAACTGATTTCTAGTGGGTGGAAAACAAGGATGCCGCTGACCTTTATACCATTCCCAAGACAAGATCCACAACAAAGAAGAATCCAGCCTAACATATCAATACAGCCAAGGTTAAGGAATAATGTATACAGTGACTTAAGGAAAAAGAGCATCCATCTCACCGTTTAACAACCTGCATAGGTGAGAAGCGCACTATTTTTTCAAATAGCCCATAAAATTCTTGCTGGGACAGCTTCCTTTCCCAAAAGCCAAAACTCAGCCCCTGTGGTTTATTCCAACATTAACTGATCACTCTGCCAGGCCCAGGATGCAGCTCTAGAAATTGAAAAAAGAGGAAATCTCTCCCCTCAGCAAGTTCACAGTGGACATAAAGAAGAGGTTGTAAATAACACACATTTCCCTATATCCAAACAGCTGGTCACCTAGCTTTTGCTGTAAACATAATAAATAGTATCTCCTATTTTCTATAAAGTAGTAAATATTTTAGGCTTTGCAGGCCATGGGGATCCCTATTGAAAGTGCCCAGCTTTACTACTGAAATGCAAAAGCAGCATTAGACAACCAGAAAACACGTGAACATGGCCATGTTCGCTCCAATGAAATTTTATTTAAGAGCACTGGAACTTGAATTTCACTTAATTGTGAAGTGTCAAAAATATTATTTTCCTTTTAAAAAAAATTTGAACATTTAAAAATGTGAAAATCATTCTGGACCAAACCAAAACAGGCCATAGAACTAGAGGTTACAGATTCTTGGAATAGTATAAATTTTATATAACGTTGCAATCTCACTTAATTCTTACAAGAGTCCCCAAGGAGAGAAAAATTATCAGCATTTTAGAAATGAGTCAATAGGTTCTCTCACACAATGAGATACCGTCACATCCAAGGAGAGGAAGAGGAAAGACTCCGTAGTCTTTCCAAGTACAACAAATAATTACGATTCTCTCCAGAAACATGTACTAAATGTCCATGGTACTGCAAAAAGAATAAGACCCAGCCCCTGCCCTTATGGAGATCAGGCTGAATGATGCAGAGGTTATAAGAAGGGCCCAGGGAAGAGGGTCAGAGCACCCCAAGCAGATGCCTGGTGTAGCAAGGTGGGGGAGGAGGTGGGGGCAGGAAAGCCATACCAGGCACCCACTGCTTAAGTTAAAATGAGGCAGCAAGAAACAGGATAGCGCCCGGGAATTATAATGAGCACAATGTCGCTCGAGTCCAAGAAGCAAGGCAGGAAGTCAAGAGTTGAAGCTGGAGAGTTAGTTGGGGTTAGATGGTAGATGGCTGGGAGCTTGGGGCTATTCCTCTGGTTATGGGGCGAGGAAAAGAAACCAGGAGAATACAGACAGATTGTATTCAAGAGAGAATCCTCTGACTGCTTTGTGGGAAATAGGGTGGGTGACAAGTGACAGCTAGGAGACAGCTTAGGACACAGACTTAAATCAGGGCAGGGGCTGCAGGGATGGAGAAGGGGCAGATTTTTTATTAATATGCAGACAATGAACATCAATAGGGCTTAGAGCAGGGAGTCACAGTGGGAGAGAGGAAGGAAATGATGTTCTCCCCCCTATTTCCAGCTGAGTGACTGTGAACACGAGTGCCACAAACTAGAAAAGATAATCGCAAAATATTAATGCCAGGAACAAAGTGCTAAAGAAGCAGAAAGAAGGGGATGATAAATCTGCCCGTGGAAGTCAAAGGAGACTCCATAGCTAAAGTGACATTTAGGCCCTGACTTTAGAGATGATTAAAAATTTGCCAAGAGAAAGAAGAGGAAGTTGAAAAGAGCATCCCAGGCAAAAAGGTACAGCAGAACAAAGCCCCTGTTGATTTACGTGGAGCTTGCTGTTCACCAGAACAACGCCCATGTCGCCACTTCATTCGCTGCCGATTTGGGGTCTCTAGGAACAATGATTTTCATTTTAACCCTTGGAAATTTGACCTCAATAATTAGTAATTCTAGCTTTTTTTTTTTTTTTTTTTTTTTTTTTTAGTTTTTCCTCCCAGCTTTCTGCATCGTGAAACTCTAATGAGACAATCCAGTGTCTTCATAAAACTGCAACTCAGATACTGAAGACTGGGTATACCATGTGCCAGATGTGACACTTCCAACAGACTCAGAGCTGTATGCTGAGCGCCTGCCTGAGAAGGGACAGTGGAGTGTTTGGCGCTTGGACTTCTAATATTTCCCACTGCCTGATGCTGAATGCCAGCCATCAGTACTGTCCATGAGACTCTGGAAAAGCCATGGTTCCCCCAACTGTACAAGAAAGATAGCACGTAGGCATAGGGCAGCTCCAAGGATTCATGAGTTAACATGTGTAAAGCTCTCAGAAGAGTGCCTGGCGCCAGGTCTTTCAATGTATCAGCTATGAGTCACAGTGGTCCCAATACCATTAGGTCACCAAGGATCTGGCTTGTGGTATGTCTGTCACGTACCCTAGCACACCACTGGGGACATTTGTTTAAGATACAGATTCTTGAAACCCAAGACTCACTACCAAAGAATCTCAAGGAATGTGGTAGATAAGCCTGGACATTTAACAAGTGTCCTTGTGCATGTGGGAACACACATCCAGCTCTCATCTCCACCTCCAGAAAACTATCTAAACTCCAAAGACAGCGCTCCAACATTTCAGCCCCAGTCAAGTCTTAATAACTTGGCAACAAAATGGAATAAAGAAAACATGACTTACTGGGCACAGTGGCACATACTTGTAATCCCAGCAAGTAGGGAGGCTGAGGCAGAAGGATTGCAAGTTCAAGGCCAGTCTCAGCAACTTAGCAAGACCTTGTCTCATGATTAAAAAACAAACAAAAAAACAACAAAAAAGGTCTGGGAATGCAATTCAGTCATTAAGAGTCCCTGGATTCACTCCCTACTACTCATTCTGTCCATTCTGTTACTGGAAAACGATGCCTTTTGATTGTGTGGTTTTGTTCTTAACGGGGACATCACCCCATCATTGCCCATCCTTAAAGTGATTCATCCTTAAAATGACAAGCAGTGGGTAAGTCCTTGCAGACTACCAGGGCAAAATTCCTGCTGGTCAGAGGATCTGAACTCATTTAGTGCCGCTCCCTGCTCTTACACAATCAGCTCACCTATCTTGAGTTTCAATTTCCTCTTACAAGTATTTGCTCTACTCTTCCCGGGCTGAAGACTGACCTCCTTGTCTAAAAAGGCAGGAGTGTAACAGGAGTTGAGGAGTTCTGCTTGCCTGTTGGTATTAGTCTCTCTAGTTCTGAACTTGGTGGTGACATGGTTTTTTGTTCTTGTTAAATTTTTTTTTCATACTCGATCCTGTGAGCTTTCAAGCCCTGAGTCCATGACTTTTTTAGGTTCCTGTTATGAGTATTCTTTTTTATACTCCTCCTTGGTCACTGGATCTTGCTTTCCAATTTCCTCCAAGTCACTCCTAAATCCAACCTCTTAAATACTCCATGTGAAGCCCACAATGGACTGGCTCTTCAGTCCACTTGCCTCTCCACTTTCTTCTTGATCAAGATCGTTTATGACTATTGGCTAAAAAAATGTCAGCGCACACCCAAAGAGAATCATTATCTTTTCTTTCTAGTCGAGATGACTGCTTAACTAAAGCCTAAACTATGTTATCACACCTCTTCATCCATCACAGGTTTTCCAAAAAGCATCCTTCTCTTCCTTTTTCCCTATCAGATATTCTATGGGCATAATCTAATAATAAGTAGATTATCCTGCAGCAGATGATCAAATGCAGGCAACAAAGCTGAAGCCAATTTCAATGTGTTTGCTGTCCTTCCTCTTTATGAAAAGAAAGGCAGTTCTATGGGCACAGAGTTAAGACTGAGGGGGGTGTGGCAAACCTGCTTAGGTTTAAATTCAGCCCCCTGCCCATGACCTGTATGACCTTGACAAGCTATATAACATTATCTATGCCTGGGCTTATTCCTCTACAATAAGAATAATAACAAATAATAGTTAAAAGTGCAAACTTTGCACAAAGTCCTGAGTTCAATCCCCAACACCACACAAACACACACAAAAAAAGGTGCAGGCTTTGTAGGATTATTGTAAAGAGTATAAAGGGCTTAAAAATAATTCCTGATTCACTGCAAAACAAGTATAACTATTATCATGTTTTTGCTGTTTTTGTTATGGAGACCTTATCTTTTTGCTTTGTAAGTGCCTGAGAAATATTTTAAAAGAAAAAAGGTAGGGGGACTGGGACTGTATTCGCTTAGTGGTAGAGCAATGCTTAGCATGAAAAAGCCCTGGGTTCAATCCCTAATAGCCCAAACAAACAAAACAAAAAGTAGGAAGATTATAAAGAAATCAAGTTTCACAGGAAAGTAAAAAAATCAGTTCACACACCTGAATTAAAAAAGCACAAGTGGGATTCTTTTGATAATATGTGATTTGTGGGTTACAGTTAGGGGGCAGCAAAGGGAGGGGAAATGACCATGGCAGTACTTTTATTGTGCAGGGATATCTTCCAGATGATGTAGGCAAATGTAAACAATTAATGAAGGCACTGTTGAAGTGGTTAGTTGGGTGCATGGCAACAGAATAATGGAACTTTTCAAAACCGATTCCGCATGACTAATTTTTTTTATTTTTTAATCCAATTTATCATCATAAAATTGCATTTGCCAAATTCTCTAAATTTCACAGGATTCCATCCATGATGGAGGTTGTGCTAAGAAGATTATTCAAGAGCTCCTGTCACTCTTTAAAGATTTCCTCTGTGTCAGTAATGCCATTGATGACACTTTGAATTTCATATCCCTGAAAACACACTTAAAATGTGCAGCTTAACCCTGAAGGACTTCAATATTTTTGTTTTGTCATGTACGATTCTGGGGGGAGAGCACAGCATTTTGCACAGGTTCTTTGACACTGTGCCTTCCTGATGCACTCTAGACAAGTTTAGGTGCAAAGAATACCTATAAAAAACCTACCTAGTGATTTCTTATTTTGCTTCCACTGTATGACTTGGATGTATACACAGATATCTCAAGTATTCACTTTTTATTTTTAAAGTTGCCATTGCTTTTATTCAAGTAGGGACAAAGAAACTAGTCAAATCATAGCGTTGGTGCTGGCACAGGAACCTGACAACTCTGCAGAAATTAACTCTCAGTCAATAGACAGCACTACAACACCTCAATGGACAGAAGTCTGAATCCAACATATAAAATGTGGTTTAGAGTGGAGATTACTAAAGCTTAGAATGATATGTAAACCTACATTAAATGCGGGTCGGGTCTGGGAGATCTGTGAAATGCTATACCTAATCTGTCTACATAAAAGGAGGCTTCCCAGGCTTCCAGGCTTCATGGAGAGGCCTCAAAAGACAGAAGTTTAACATGAAGAGTAGTATACGATTAATGGAACGGGTAGCAACAATGCACCTACAGATTCAGCTGGCTTCAATGAAAGTTTGACACAATCATTAGATAGTGGTGCAGACGGCTGTGCTATTAAACTTCCATTAAAAGTTCCAGAAGTGCCTATGGCAATTCCAGAAGAGATGGTCAAACCCTACTTAGATTGATTCTGTCCCATCAACTCATTACACTGCCAGAGACTGCAACATGCTTATATGTAATACTCAAAATGTCATCAAATAGTACTTGGCATTAGACTGCACTTACGATCAACTTGGGAATTCTTACAACTAAATACAATAAATATCAATATGTGCCAATATTCATTGAGTATTTATGATGGCATGAAGGTATCTACAATGCTTTCCATGCATGATAACCTAAACAAAGCCCCTAACAACCCCATGAGGTAGGTACAATTAGTAGAGCCATTTTTCAGGCAAGGAAACAAATGGAGGAAATTGCCCTTAGTCATTTTAGCTAGTCAACATGGGGATGGTATTCAACCCACCACCAAAGGACTCTATCACCTTTAACTCTGCTTAGCCACCAAAAAATGTCACCAGGGAAGCATCCATGAATAATGACACCTAATACCTAATTGGCTGAGGGCTAGTCATCATCCTTTGTGAAATCAGACCAAGTGAAAAATCTGCCTTCTTCCATGATTAGCTGTTCCCCGAATACAATGATCACATACAATGTGTCATGTCACATAACACAGGATATATGACAATAAAATACTTTCAATATTCGTGATGGAAAGAACTGAAGTGAAAAGGTGATCTGAACCAAAACTTCTAAAACAGCATCATTTTTAAGTGATCCAAATCAAAGCCCAAAGCCCAAGTCTCCTTACACTGAGATTCCTCTAAAAGTACACATAGAAAATTATAAGTATCTGTCATGACTAGTGTATTAATTTCCAGTGGCAATTCAGATGAGGGAATAATTACAGTCTGTGATAAACTCCTTGTACACTTTCTGTACTCTGGAGTTCCTCACATTCATGTAATTAGGCCTGATTCACAAAACCTGGAGCATGGTTTCACTTTTTTAAAAACAGTTGCAGATGTTTATAGTCCCCAAAACTCTGATTTAATTTGAATAGCTAGCCATAGTGATGATTTACTTAATTCTGGGTCCTTGATAAGATAAGCACAACACAATTATAACATTATTCTTATGAGAAAATATCTTTTATGGCACAGCTTCCAAAAATGCACTTCAGTGAAAGGAGGGCAGTGTCAGTAACTTGGAGTTCAAAACCATTCCTTAACTTGCTCCAGAAGCAACATCCTGTCTAGTGGAGTTCTAATAGATCAAGCCATAAGAAACAAATGCACAAGCCCTGCATGCTAACTGAGGGGCTGCGGGGCTCAGAGCTTAACCTCCAGTTTCAACAAAATGGCCAAGGACTAGCAGTTTCCATCCATGGATATTGTGAATGACTTAAGTCTGGCATTTCTGAATGGCAGTTCTCAAAATATAGGTATGTACCTCCAGGAGTCCCCAAATCCTTCCAGGGGATCTGCAAAGGCCAAACTACTTCCATAATATCCTAATGTTACTTTAGTTTTCCACTCTCATTCTCTCGGAAAGATAAAGTAGACTTTTCCAGAGGCTATGTAACGTGTGATACCTTAACACAGTAAATGCAGAAGCAGATAAGTTCTGCCTTAACATTTAGCCAGACAATAAATAAACTGAAAAATGTAGAAGCACAACATTACTCCTCTTCCTCCTAATTTTATATTTCTGGACAGTGTAGTCATTTTTTTTTCATAAAAATTAGTACTTACATAATGCAGGCAATGGGTTTAATATTTTTAAATGAATTAATAAGCACCATAATTTCTCTATAGAAATTGATATTGATAGACATTACCCACATTATAAAAATTCACTGGAGAATTCAATAATTTTTAAGAGTGTAAAAGAGTCCTGAGACTAAACAGTTTGTGAACTCCTGCGCTAGAGAACACAGGGATGGACTGAATTTGCCTGAAGGCTGCATCTGAAAGAACAATCTGGACAGCTGGTGCCCAAACTGTCCCCTATACCTCCCACTTGGGAGTCACAGACCCTCTGAAAATAAGTGTGGTGATCTCATTTTCCATGCTGGGAGTTGGCAGATCCCCTATAGTGTTTTGGAGGAAGGGCACATTTGGGATTCTGGGATTCAGTTTCAGCAAGATGTGCCCACAGGGCAGTGACCATGCCCTCCAGCCTTGCACTTATCCAAACCATGGTGGTATCTGCCTGTCCTGTCTCCTGACTCTTCTGACTTATTTTCACTTGCTTCAAAACTCAGGCAGGGAGGAGAGGTCCTATTCAGTGGGCCCCTTCAAAAAGACTCCAGCATTTGGTGAACTATCTGGGGATAGAATTGAGAAGAAAAGAGGAAGTCCAGTAGTGGAGGAAAGACTGGAACTTCTGGCAGAGGAAAACGGGTGCATGACTCAGGCCCTACATGTTTTTCAACTTGGTGGTTTGCAGCCTTGATTGTTTGCACTGCGGCTGGTTTTTATAGTTGGGCAGGTGGCTTTTAACATCAAGAGACTTTAATTAGTAAACCACAGGGTGTTTTGATCTTTATGTGTGACCACAACTTAGGGTGGTTTATTCTTCATAAAAGTGGCTGTTAGAGAAGTAGGACCTAGAACAAAAATAGTGGACTTTGGGATAGGCCACAGGGTCTCAGAAAAAGAGTCAGGATGCACAGTAACCTTAGCCAATGGTACACACATTCGGACAAGAGCTGCTGCAGCCTGGCCTTGACAAGGATCTGAGGGAGTTCAGACTTCTGGAGTTGCCCCCAACCACATTAAGCAGGGGTCAATGAGGTACAGAAAAACAAGGTAACTTCAATATCTACTGCCTAAAGACAAGTGAGCAATACAGTATTTACAATATTTTAAATGATAACGAGCTCAAGAACCCTAGCAAGAATCTCACTGTAAATTATTTCTTTTTTGAATTTTATTTTTTAAATTTACTTATTTATTTATTCTAATTAGGTATATATGACAGCAGAATGCATTTTGATTCATTGTACACAACTGCAACACAACATTTCATTTCTCTGGTAGTATAGGATGTAGCGTCGCATCATACGTGCAGTCATACATGAACCCAGGGTAATGATGTCCATCTCATTCCACCATCTTTCCTGCCCCCTTTGCCCAATCAAAGTTCCTACATTTTTTTCATGTAAATTATTTCTGACAAGTCTATGAGAGCTGCAAAGCATTGGCCTGCCTCAGCTTCAAATGTCACTCTGCATTCAGGAAAAGGAGCTCACATCTTGAATTGTCATGGCTTGACCACAGGCTTAAGGTCCAGCACCCACCAAGTGGTCTGGATGGCCTTTATAAATGAAAGAGAAATCTAGTCTTGCAGACGGCCTGCTTTTGGCCAAAACAAGCCCATGAATGGCATGGAAAGGGCCAGTATGGCAAGAAATTGAAAACACCCTGCTCCAGAGAGAGCTTATCACTAGTCACCCACAGATGGAGCCCACACTGGTGCCAGCACTGCTGTCAGACTCAAGCGGCTTGAAGGCAAAGGAGGTCGGAATGGGCTGGTTGTGAACTGAAACTCAACTGGGAGAGACATCCAGTGGGAGGTCAAGTTTAGCACCTGGGTTGGGTGAGAGGAAGGGGGAATCCACATGTTCACACCATTCTCTTTCAGAAAGGTGACATTTGGGTTACTTTTACCATAGTTCAAGGTTCAGAAATGACTGATGGTACCCATCTTCTCAGATGCTTAGACCTTCCAGCATCCAAGAAAGGCTGAAACAGAGAACATTTTCTCAGCCCATTCTCAGCCCTTCCTCCAGATGGCATAGCCTCTCTTTCTACTAAGATCTTTGAAACATGTAGCATAGGCTCCAGAAACCAGTTTTGTGTGTGCTAACTGTTCCAAGAGCAGGTACTGGTTTGCCTTCTAACTCTATAGGCTGTCAAGATGATTGCTGTGATCATGTGACATGCCCCATCAGGATCTGGGACTCAAGTGAAGCTATAGCTCTTTTAAGACATCAAGAAGTTGAGAGTAAGACAATCTTGACAGACATCTCTACCTTTGGAAGAGTCATCTTGCTTTGGCATGAGCCCACAGGTTAAAAATCATGGGCTCAATGGCTATTTCAAAATCTGGGTTCAATGGCATAGAACCCTTATTCTCTACTTCCTTGTAATAGAAATTACACTAGCAACAATACTTGTGAGCTCTATCTACCTCATTGGTGAGTTTGTATAAAACAATCAGCATACAGAATAAAGTTTCTTCATCAGATTTTGCTGCCGGGAGCAGCCTACAGCCAATCAGTTCAAGTATTATTAAGTTGCAGTTCTTAAAGGGCAACACACCCGGTAGAAATGGTCCAAATCCTGCACTGTCAAAACTTGAAGATAATGGGTAACTGGAAACATCTACCCCACATTCCCCAGCCTTGTCCTTATCAGAAAAAAAGTTATATTTTTGTTCTCATTTGAATTCAGATGGATGAGAAGTACTATTTTTATATCCTTTCAAAGACAACAAAATTATTTTAAAAAATCACAGTCTTACTTAGTGCTCCAAGGCTCAGGCTAAACGATCAAAAGGAAGTCATGCCAAATAGCATGGCTGTGCCACCAGCAAGGCCATGGCCATGAGCCCTTTAGGCTGGCTTGATGTTCTGGGTCTGAGAGCAAACAACCAGGACTTTATAAGAGCCTGGGGAAGCCAAGAGCTGAGAACAGAAAGTTACATGTACTCCTGAATTACTGAGTGAGTACAGTTCTGGGACAAACTACTGTAAGATCAGGAGGGACAGTAATTTATAGAAGGAACCACAAACCACTCATTAGATACTTGCATCTATTTAAGTCAGCACCAAAGAGCTATATGGCCATTCACAAGAATCACTTGCTTCCATGGTAATCTATCTTGCACTGAACTCAATCTGTTAGATCTTCCCATTCATTAGGTTAAAGTTTTCTCCCAGAAACTGAGATCCTTTCAGTCTTCATTCTAAAGTTCAAATTCAGTGCTGAGGGAGTGGTGGGGGATCAATCTAGCATGCATGAGGTCCTAGCTTCCATTCCCAGCACCACAAAAACTAAAAAAGCCCAAATCCTTTTGTTTCCATTGGGTTTAGTGTTTGCAGATTTCCAAGGAACTTCTTGGAAGGTGTAACTCAGTTCAAGCCCTCTGCCACCTCTTTGCTAGCAGTGTGTTTTGATGTGAGTGGTTTTAACCTGGCTCCGGTTCAGATGTTTGTGAAGCAGATAATGGTAACAATGACCATCTATAACAATGCCTACCTATCTGCAGGGAAAATAGGTGAGGTTAGATTACGTAAAACAATGCAGGTGAAGGGCTTATTCTGGCACACAGTAAACACAGTGAGCAAATACTAGATTCAATCAGCTTTCAAGAAGATTGGTAATCCTTGGAAACACCTTCATACAAGCCATGAAGGAAGATGCTAGGCAAAGGGAATGGCCAGCAAGGCCAAGCTACAGGGAAGCTATGAATTTTATCCAAGAGGCGAGTGTTCACTCGACTGAAGGAAAAAAAGCCAAAACAAACATAAACCCATCTTCAAACTCAATAACCAGGAAAATTCAAATTAAACATACAAACAAACAAACAAACAAAAAGAGCTACTACTATACAGTCCATTAAAAAAATTATTTTGATTATAATGAGTATCTAAAATTATGGGGAAAAGGTATGCATGAAGTGCTGGTGGACCAATTCAGAAAACACTCTTTCACTGGCTAGGAAAGATAAACATGGGGCTGGGACTGTAGCTTAGTAATAGAGCATTTGCCTAGCATGTGTAAGGCACTGGGTCTGATCCTCAGCACCAATAAAAATAAATAAATACATCTACAACTAAAAATACAAAAAAAGAGATGAATATGTGCATGGCTTACCATCCAGCAATTCTACTCATAGATACAGGTACAGAGTAGAACAGTGCTCTCACACTGGGGCTAGACACAGGAATGCTCAGAATACTGTGGACTTACTGAATCAGAAGCTCAAGGAGAAAGGTTTGTTTTAGAAAGTTTTCTGATGATTGTAACATAAGCTAAAGTTTGAAAAACACAGCCCCAGAGTATTCAGGGCATTCTTGGTATACCAGGTGACATGAATAGGAATGTTGATAGCAGCAAAAATCTGAAATTACACACCCAGGTCCAGCGACAATAAACCAAATAAGCAAGCTGTACCATATCTATAGCAAGCAATGCTCACTCTGCATTAAGGAAATGAACAAATTATAGCTTCAGGACTCAACTGAATGAATCTTACTGGCATAATGCTGAACAGAAAGAGCAAATCACAGAAAAATACATGACTTTATGTACATATATATACACACACACACATATGAGTTTGACACATTTATACATCTATGCAGGAGATATATACATACATAAAACATTTCTCTATATGTACATATTCAAAGAATTATATAAATAGATGACTAAGCTATAAAAAAAATAATAAATATTAGAAAAATCAGGATCATAGTTATCTCTGGGAGGAAGAAGGAAAATGGGAGCAGTATTCTGGGTACTTCCAAGGTAGGGGAAATATTCTATTTCTTAACCTGACTGGTAGTTAATATGAATATATTTGTATAATTTATTCTCAAGTGTATATGTGTGCCTTATATATTTTTACTGTACAACATTTCAAATCAAAGTTTTCAAAAAGGGTTATCGTAGAACATACAAAAATGAATAGAAATAGGAATCAAGTTATTTTAGTTTTTTTTTCACTTGAATTCAAATACATATTAAACCTGGGAAGACAAGCTCTGACATCTGTCTACTTGCATGTGAATTCCAGCACTGTCACTGAACAAAAGAAACATGGACACATGAGCTAACCCATCCATGTTTGGTGTCCTCATATATAAAAATGGGTATAATGCTTTAGAAAATTAAATAAATTAATACATGTTTGCATGCTTAGAGCAGTACCTAGAACATAGCAATATGGCAAAAATAATAGCTATTATTAGGGTGGAATTATACAAAGCTAAAAGCAACATCTCCTTTATTTAATTACCAATAAATCAGCATCTATGAGAAGAATGACTCCACCTTCACTTTTTGCAAATGCTGTGCTGATACCATCTACTCAACCCTCTCCTCTATGGGGTCCTCAATGTTATGTTAAATGTATTCAGAGATTGCATAACTCCGGTTCCAGTCTAGCCTCAATACAAACATACATATACATGTGTACATGCATACATGAGTCCATGCCAGGATATTCAAGAATTAATTCAAAAAAGGAAGAGATCTAGAAGAAGACACCAGAACAGTTCCTGCCCAATTGCCTACTACTTCCAAATCAAATCACTAGCAGTATAACACTCTATATACATTAATGCTTTTACCTAATTATATAGGTAGTGGCATGTATCAACCTAGGTAACATCTGTTAGAATTTAAGGAGGGTTATTAAAATATGTTCCTTTCAATTATGGTTTCCAAGGGTGGTCCAAGGAACACTGGTGGTAGATCATCCGTGTAGAGCTTAAGTCAGCTTAAGTCAGATATAATATTGAGTATAGAACAAAGCCTTCACACATTAAGTCCTTAAATTTACCCAAATAATTACATTTCCCTTGACTATGTTTGTGTAAAACAAATGGTACTGACCAGGTCCCCAAATTTTCAAAGATCTAACATGTCACTCACTGCATTAAAGTACTTTTCTATCACACATAGACCCATTTACTTACATTGTAACCCCATGGTAATACTGATTATCACCACTTCATAAATGGGCATACTAAGTGACAGAAATGTCTTATATGTTGACAACATTCACAAGACAAACAGATGTCAGAGCCAGGGAACCAATGCAGGAACTCTAGCTCTAGAGTGCTCTTTCTTTACCACTAAACCACACTGCCTCTCTAGACTCTCACATCAGGTTAACTGAATAGAGAACAAACGCAGTGATCCCAAAAGACATAGAAATCTTATGCTTCATAAAGAAAGTTTTCAGTTAAAAAAAATAGAAATTTTATTTGATAAATGAGAAAAATGTGTTGTTGTGTGTATGTATGTTATAGATATATAAAATCTTAGGGAAAAAAAATAAAGCAAGACTCCCTACTTCACACCACATGCAAAAATAAATTTCAGGGAAGTAAAATATCTAAATGTGAAAATATAAATAAAGTAAAATTTGATATAGCATGAAGTTTCAGAAAGCTGCCAGTTTATATCTTGGCTCTCCCACTAGAGTAGTATTTCAGAAAAACATTATATATATATTTTAATGATGAAGAATCAACATTAAATAACATATCAAATTGAAATCTTGACAATCCATTACACATGCAAATACAGTAATAAAAACCATAACCAATTTTCAAAAACTATTTTAATTTCATCCTAAAATATTGTAAATAATCTGCAGAGTAATCCATTATTATCTACATTTAAATATACCACAATTTCCCTTTAAAACAAAGCCCCATTAAGAAGGTTTCAAATAAAGGGAAAGACCATAAACCAAACCATGCATTTAACTCAGTTTCATTTACAAGGTACTGAAATCAATTTATAAATTAAATCAATAGTTATGACATTTGTCCCCAAAGGTTTTTATTTACCTGTCAGAGAAGATAGAACTGTAAATAAAATTTTATACTGAAAACATACACGCTGTATATAAACAATTATTTCTATGGTTAAAAGAACATAAATAATATGTACAGGCTAAAGCAAGCTTAAATAAAAACTATATATCAATAAGCTAAGTCCACAAAAGAGTACAATCTTCTTAAATATAGTAAAATAAAGTTCACGCATGTAAGAAAAAAATAAATTAGAGCTGTCTTAAAGCAAACAAACCTCTGGTGGGCAATTAACTGTAGAATTTAATTTCTTCATCATTGGGCACAGACTCCTCCATCTACCCTCTAGATCTAACAAAGACCCATTATAAACAAAGAGAAAGGCCTCAAGAAAGAAGGATCTCTGCCAGTCGTGGTGGTACACATCTGTAATCCCAGCAGCTCAGGAGGCTGAAGCAGGAGGATTGCAAGTTCAAAGCCAGTCTCAGAAATTTATGGAAGTCCTGAGCAACTTGGGAAGATCCTGTCCCTATAAAGGGCAGGGGGTGTGGCTCCACAGTTAATGCCCCTGGGTTCAATCCACAATATCAAAACAAAAAGAAAAAGAAAAGAAAAAAAAAAGAGATAGATCTCTGGACAAGGATGAGCACTTTGCAACCCTCCCAGCTTCTCAAATCTTTTTTTGCTACCCTCCTCATGCCCCACAGTTCTTCTGGGGATTAAACCTTGGAGTGCTTAACCACTAATGTACATCACCAGCCTTTTTAAATTTTCTATTTTGAAACAGGGTGGCACTATGTTGCTGAGGATGGCCTGGAATTTGTGATCCTCCTGCCTCAGCCTCCCATGTCTCTGGATTATAGGTGTGCACCATTTCGCTCTGCTAACTCAGATCTTAAAAATAAAAAAAAGCTACACAAATGCAAAAGAGGGTCAACTGTACCCAAATGTATGCTGAAAAAGCCAGAAAACTAACAGTGTGGGCATTATAAGCCCCTTCGTGGAAGCTTTATGAAATTAAAAGCCTGAATAAAACACTGGGTAGGCCTTTGCTCAGTCTGACTATTCAACCTTCTTTTACATCAAATATTGGACTTTGATTTTATTATTTGTACTAAGGGTTGTAAGGATTGCCATTTAGTTTTTCCCCCACATCTGCAATTTTACTGCATTTCACAATATATTTTGTATTTAGTAGTTGACAGTAGGTCATTTGGGTAATTCAGAAGAACACACATATCAGAAAACTGTTAAAAGTTTAGATATTTGCTGCCACTTCAGAACGTTTTAAAAAACTACTGTTAGTATTAAAGCTTAAAAATTAAATATATTTAATTTCATGTTATTTCAGTTTATCATTTCTATAACCCTGTGAGATAGATGGTTCTATTTCTGTCTTAGAGATGGTGAAACTGGAAATTAGACAATTTGGAAATCCAAACTGTCATAGTAAAGTTGAACTCAACTCCAGAGCACAGAATTCTTCCCCTTCGTCATGCTACAGCCCTTTTTATCTACTACTTAGGGAATGGATATTACATGAACAGATTCAATTCCTTTCTTCTGAGTTAGATGTTTTATTTTCTATAGGTAATTCTTGAGTTACACTCTCTATTTAATCTTGACCTTAAATATTTTGCTTTCTTTTGGTGTTTGAAGCCAAAACATAATGCTTAAGTAACTGAAGTTAATTTAACTTCAGAGTGCTCTAATGATAGTTTAGGTCATCATGAGCTTATTTATATTCTTCTTCATTTTTCTATTCTTCAGTTACATCCAGTTTGTTGGCATTCAGAAGCCTGAAACCTCACTGATTATTTTGGCTGGCCTCCTATGTTGTCTTTCTAGGTACACAGCTATTCTCCAAACATGGGATGATTTAATGAGCAATTTTTTTGAAGGCAAAGTAGGAAGTCTAAATGTGCCATTCAGTAGGAATTCTCAAATCTGGATGGACATTACACCATATTTTATCAAATCATTTCTAACTGATGGACATTCAGAAATCAACTAATCCAATCTTGTGATCAGAAATAATGCCTCAATAAATATTTCCTATAGGAATACCTGTAGAAAAGTAACTAGAGAAGGACTAGGACAAAGGGTGATAGTTTTATGGCTGAGCCATATCACTCAATTCATTAGGCTCGACGGAGGCTATCTTCTCCCAAACATAGAGCCTAAAAGCAATAAAATGTGTAATTTTTATTCTCAGTAACACTACTTTCTTTAAATCTACCTCCCTTACCCAAAATAGTTTAACTTTTACTGATAAAAGCAGCCCAGTTAATAAAGAAAATTTTAATTAAAAAAATAAAAATACAGATGATTTTTAATCCATTGTGTATGATAAACCATTGTTAATTATTAACAAGCCTTCAAAAAATCACTTTCTATTTCTCCAAGTTTCTGAAAATTCACATATTTTGGGTGCAAATTAGTCATTCCAAAATCTTTGAAGAGATATTTGAGATATTTTCAAACAACACCAAAATCACATAACTGGAAAATCCATTAAGGACCAACTAATCTTACCAGGACCAAGATTTTACTGTTGAGGAAAATTAGGTCACAGGAGTTTAAGAGATCACATCTGCACCAGATTAGAAATCCAGGATTCCTACCCTTAACACTAGCTCCTGCCCTTGAGGAGCAGCTCATTTGCACTAGTTATATTCATAATGCCCAAAATATTTGTCATTACACACACAAAATAATCAATCAAGTACTGACACATGCCAACTGTACTGGATGTTGCAGGAGACACATTTGTAGATACAATCCCTCAATATATGTGTACATATATATAGAAAGGGGGGGGGGAGAAACATACCTACATACACATGCAAACCAAGAGCTCTATTCTCATGGTGCCTGTGTATTCTGAAGTGGACCACACATAAGAAGTAGGATGAGTACTAAAGAGTAACAAAAAAAATACACTGAGCAAGACTACTTATGTGTAAACTAAATTCTTTTGAAAAACAAACTTTAACATGATCTTTAAATCCATCTTTCAAAAGGTCCCATTAATCTTCTGAATTTGCTTTATTTTGCCTGCTCTATCATTTTACATATATAGAAGATATGACTCTTAATAAAATATTAATTGGCATATGCCTCTTTTCCAGCATAAACAGTGTTGTTTAATTAAAATGTTTCCTGATATCTCACTAAACATAAAATTAGTAGTTGCTTAAATAGATATAATTTCTCAAAAATATTAAAAATAAAATTTTATTAGGAAAAACACAAATACATGGGACATAAATAGTGACTTGTTGCTACAAATTATGTTTTAATTTGTAGTTTTTTACCCAATCTGAATATATTTGTATATTTGATTTCTAAAAGGTGGACTAATGACAGATATAAAATACTTATTCAAATAACAAAATCCAAATTTCCAATTCCTCATACTTTTAAATGATTGATAAAATTCACTGCCAAGTCTAAGAAGTGCTTAAACTTGATTACTTTTTGTATTTGAGCCAAAAGAACAAATTTGAATAATGTTAACTTGGGCAAAAATGGTAGCATGTATACACAAACACTACACTTCTCAAATAACAGCTCTGATTTTCCCTGAAAAAAAATCCACTCTTCTAACTTGAAAATATCCCCTTGAAAACAGGATGGAGATCTGAGTCACTTAGGATTTAAAAAGAAAAAAGAAGCAGCAGCATTTTACAGCAAGATTAACTGTTGCTTTAAATCTTGACATTTTCCGATTAATAACCCTAAAGCTTAATGGGGCACAACAGATTTAAGAATTGAAAATTTTTTAATGAAAAAGAAAATTAAAAATACTTTGGTACAGTATACTGTCACCAAAATAATCTTCCAGGAAGACTTATCTATATGCAAAAATTGAAAATTTAAAAAAGAATTTCCTCTTATAAAGTCTCATTTTGAGTTTCTGGAAGAAGTCAGGGCAGACTTCCATGCAGGTACAAAAATGAAAAGGTATACTCTATAAATTCTGAACTTGTTTTTGGAGAGTGTGTGTGTATATATTCAACTACTAAACATCTGCCCATAATACATTTTAGGGTATGCTAATTATTATTTTTCAAATCACATCTAGTGAATTTGTACTGGACCACCTGTTAGGAATAAAGACATGCACCAAGATATGAAAGCATCAAGATATACATAACTACGTTCTATAAGTAAAATAAACTATGACTACAAACTAAGTTAATTCTTCTTAAGTTAAAAGACAGATGGAAAAACAAACAAACACTGAGAATGAATAAATGTTTTATACTTCAAATGATTACTGAATTCCATATTTTCACATCCTAAAATAAAGCTTCTTTCTTTTTAATGTGTTCCCTGTGTTAATATAGCAATCACTTTATAGTCTGCACATAACAGGTGAAAAATAGGTATGATTTATGCATCTTCTTTTTTATGGTACTCAAAAGAATCAAAACCAAGGTTTATATAAGACTAAGAATCTAAAATTTCTATGAATATTGTATTGTCCTAGTTGTCTCACACTCCATTCAAGTGTGTTTAGATTAGAACAATGGGCTAAGCAATTAAGATGTGAACTAGAAAAACAAAACAAGTTTCTAATATATTAATTACTGGGTTGGTAGTAGAAATAAAACTGATTTTTTTCTCTAATGATAAGCCGATGTAAGTATTTGAAAGTCATTTGTATAACTTAAAAAGAAAGCTAAGCATAACTTTGTCAGATAAAGTTTTATCATGTAACCAGTTAAGTTTAACATTCAAAAAAAATTAATGTAAAGGACAATGGTAACATCTTAAGTTAAAATGAGGAAGAACATAGGAAATATTGAAGCTGAATATCAAATGTAAAACTGACTAGAATTATGTAAATCTAGATTAACAATAAACTAATAAAGAATCTCTCAAAGTGAATCAAGGATCATGGACACTTCCATTAGAATTAAAAGCACAGAGGTCTCTGAACATTCAAGTATGTTTAACTTGTCTGAGACAAAAAAAAAAGGTTGTTTTTTATCTACACTAATAACCTGCCCATTCTCTTTTCTAAAATATTTGGCTGCTTAGTCTGGACTGAAGAAAGGTAGACTTTAATAGCAGATGACTGCAGAGGAGCCACGTTCACCTTGCAGATAGATCTGCATAGTGCTCGGTTATAAAGCAGACTGTTCACTTAAAGTCATTTCTAATCTGAGTTTTACAAACCACATGGTGCACTTAACCCCCAAACTCACCTTACATAAACTCTCTTGCCTCCATTCTTAATGACCTTTCAAGCTATTCAATGTTACTGCTCACCCTGCACTCATGATAGAAGACTGACAAGAGACTTGATGACCAAGTTAGAATGTCCTCCCTTGTGAAGGTTTATAAAAGTCAACAGCAGTACAGAAGAAACCAAGAAAGAATATACATGGGAATATACTGTTTTCTAATGTTTATATATAACATTTTTAAAATACTTAAAGAATTATGTCCAAAATTCACTCCTGACTTCAAGGCAAATACATAAAGAGGAATTGAGATTGTTTTACATTTTTACTTTCCACAGTATTAACGACCAACAAATACCTCCTCCTACCCTAACTTCACGGCACAGTATTCAATTAGAACCTACACTTTTGATGAAACTTTTGGGAAAATAACTATGTACTGCTGGACTCACACTCAAGGTCTGTCGTTTGTAAATAAGTAAGACCACTCGAGGTATGAAAAATCGTTTCTTGATTTATTACATGTCCTTTGTTAAAAGAGAAATATGATCTACATAGAATTCTTAACTTTGTCTTGCCTTCCCTTTAACTTAAAACATTCTGAAGTAGCACTTCTTTCTTTCTTCGTCCAGAGTGTGGGTGCTGAGCCACCGGCCCGCAAACACTCCGTGGGGGTAGGGGGCGAAGCTTTCTTTCCAGGTGGACCAACACATTGAATTGTGAGGGCAAAAGAAGAAAAAGAATAAGAGGCAACTCTGGGTTGGAGTAAAGACAATAGGACAACAGAGCCCTTGGGCACCAGGCTACGCACGGGTGCCAGGGTGCGGTGGGGTGGAAGCAGGTCCCGTAACTAAGACACCAGAGTGAGAATTCCTATTGCAAACGCGCGAGCCGTCCCTTAAGGGGAAAGATTTGGAGCAAAGTGCAATGCGAGGGGCGAGAAACACAGAAGACTGCAAAACCTGGGAGTTATCCTGCCTCTTGCTTGGGCTGCCTGGGGACATCCCGCACGAGCTCACCGGCCCCGAAGGAGAAGCAAAGGGGGCCAGCGATCGACCCCGCCAGCCCTGCCTGAGAAGGCGCGTGAGAACAGCTGGCCCTGGCAGCTCTGCCCCTGCACCCGGCCAGAGCCTCGTGCCTGCGCAGTTCCCGGCAGCGCGGTGTGGCACCTCCCTTCCCGGGTGCGCAGCCCAGCCCAGCAGAGGCGCGGGGAACAAAGGGACCCGGCGCCGCCCTCCCCACCCCGCCTGCAGCCCGACCCGCGAGGACCGCCGTGTACCTGAAGCAGGGCCGCCAGCAGCGGCAGCAGGGTCCGCGGCGCTCCAGCTATCCGGCACATGGAGGCGTCGGAGGAGTCGGAGTGAGGAGTCGGAGGCGGCGGCAGAGGCAGCGGCAACACCAGCAGCGGCGCAGAGAGACTGCTCCAGGCAGTTTCCACCCACTTCCCTTCCCCTCTCCTCCCCACCCCCTTCTCAGCTCCTCTCCTCTCCCCGCCAATGGAGAGCGAGCTGATGACAAATAGCGGGCCGCGGAGTCCGCGGGACTCGCACCAGGAGTAATAAAACAGACCCAGAGATCAAGGAGCTGGGGAGGGGGCGGGGGAGAAGGGCGGGAGGGGGTGCGAGTGTGTATGAGAGAGAGAGAGAGAGAGAGAGAGAGAGAGAGAGTGTGTGTGTGTGTGTGTGTGTGTGTGTGTAGGCGGCCCCGGTGGCAGCGCAGGCGGCTCTGCTTCAGCCCGGCGGGCAGCGGAAGCCGCTAGGGATGCAGCGGCGGGGACCTTGGCCAGTGTTGGATGCGGAGGTGGAAGTGGAGCGGATGGCGCTCCCCAGGAGCTCCTCAACGCGAGGTTTCCGACTCGTGGTTTTGTTTCCTCTGGGTCTCCTCTCCAGGGCCGCTCACTGCCACGAAGATGCGGGGGAGAGCGCCATGGGGAGGGCGCTCTGGGCCCTGCGCTCTTTGCCCACAAATGGCAGCAGCGGCTCCGTCCCGCGCAGCTGTCGCTGCGCCCGCACCCGCCCGCGGACCCACTCCCAACGCCGCTCACTCCCGCGCGCCGCCCCCTGCCGCTGCCAGCGCACCCCGCTCGGCCTCCGCCAGCGTGATCTGGGCGAGCCGCCGCCGCCACCCCCACCCCTCTCCCGCGCTCTCCAGGCTGCGCGGCCCACTCCTCTCTCCTATCCCCTCCCGCTGCTGCCGCTGCCGCCGCCGCCCTCGTCCCACGCCTCCCGCCTCCGTTGCGTCTCCCCGCCCACGTCGTGGCCAATGGGAGGCCACCAAGCTGTGGCGGTAGCTAGCCGGATCCGCGGCAGCCGCCGGCCCCCACCCTGTCGAAATGCCCCGCTTTTGCTGCAGCCCGCGGGGGGGTCGCCTGAGGGATGCCTGAGGTGCACCGAGCACCGCCAGGCAGGTGGAGGGGCTGCGGGAAATAAAATAACTTGCGCAGGAACTTGATTGGTGGTGGGTTCATCTTTGGTCCCTGATGGGGAATCTGATGGAGGTTTGGAATTGGGGGGAGGGAAGGATGTTTCCTTGGTAGCCTAACGCATGCTTCTTTATTTTGTGATTCTTTTGAGATAGGTTATTTTTTCCGGGCAGGGGCAGATGCAGCTAACTAGCGACGCAAGCAAAGCCCATCCTGGCCATTGTTGTCTGAGGCGTTTGCCAAGAGCAACCTGCTGGCCTGGGAAAGCGGAGGCCAAGGCTCTTCGCAGGCGCTCGCACCTCTCCAGTCCCCCTACCCTTGCGGATGTACTGGAACAGTCCAAGTTTTTGTGTTCTTGTTTTGTTTCGTTTTGTCCCCTCTGGGAGTTTGAGAGTGCGTGCTGATTTATTTGAAATCTCTAGTTTTATATTTTTATCAATTTGTGGTATTGTTCGCATTTTGGGGACAGTTTTAACGACTTTGACTCCCCATGCACCACCCCCTAAAAAAAATGCTTCCATTCTTTAATGCACATAGAAAAGTATTTATACTTTTTTTTCTCAGTGGGTGTCTACTATTTGCATTATTTTGGGGTCGACACATAGTAATTGTACATAATTATAGAGTACAATCTGGTATTTCAACACATGTACAGTGACCAAATTAGGTTAAGTATATCCATATCTCATATATTTATCATTTCTTTGCAATGAAAGCATTCAAGAATCCTCCCTTCAAGGTATTTTAAAATATTCAATACCTTATTATTCATATTGTGGAAAGTGTTTATATTTATAAATTTACTTTTTTTGTACTATGCTTTGATCTTTTTTAAATACTTTTTTAGTAGTGGTTAGACACCATACCTTTATTTTATTTATTTATTTTTATGTGGTCTTGAGGATCAAACCCAGTGCCTCATATGTTCTAGGAAAGTGTTCTACCACTGAGCCACAACCCCAGCCCCTTGCTTTGATCTTTTTGTATATGATTTTTTTATCTCTTTCTTGGCCTGCCAGTTATTTTAATAGCTGGGCGCTTACTCTCAAGTGTTTAAATCTTGTTTCTGGTAACAGAAATGTGTGTATTTTACATTCAGTTATTGACAATTCATAGGGTGCATGATTCCAGGTGCTCTGGATTATTGACTTTGCTTTGGGTTTGGTATCAATTTTCATATGTGATTTTTGTGGTATCTTACATAAAGATTGTTACTGCTGAAGTCAAGAACTGGGAAAGCTGGATCTTTATAAGTTAGCTTCCATGGCTGAATGGAAGACTTTGACCCAATTACTAGGTCAAAGGATTTTATTGCTCACAGTAATAGTTGTAGCTACAGTATCACCAGTTTTGTGTCAGTTCTCCACACACCAGTATTCCCACCATGGGTGAAGAAGGACCAGGTGACACCAGCACACCGAATGGATATATTACAGGAAAAGTATCCTGAGCTGAGGGAATCTGAACCTTTTATAAAAGGCAGTAAGCCTGCCTGCATTTTGTTCTGGAAGGAACTATTACCTTTCTTATGTTGAACAGCAAGAATCTCTGATCTTTACTATGGATGTAGATAGCACCGCTATCTTCTAAAACTATAAGCAAACCAGCTCTTATAGGGAAACATTATTTCTCTTCTCAAAGCTTGATTTCTATACAAATATAATCTGGAATAAAGAAATGCAGTGCCTTTACTTGCAAGATGTGCAGAAATCCAAGAGGCCTGTGAATAATTGTGTCCCAATAGGTGGGTAGGGTATGAACTTTCATATGCACATGTATATTAGCGTATACATAAATATAGGTACATATAGTATTTTTACTTTATTTCAATTCCTTAAGAATGTTTTTTGTCAGCTTGATATAGAGATATTTGTTATCTGTCTAAACATCTACATGTGTATCTATTTATAGCGCTGTTATGTTTAACAGTATGGAAAGATTGGCAGACAAACAGACATTTGATAGCAAGGTTTTGTGTTTTAAATGCCATAGTTTATGTTTCCAATAATTTTATACATTTTAAATTATTGGCTTTATTTCTTTTATTATTTGTGATTTTTATCAATATCTAACCATCCTTTTTAGTCCCATTTATATAAGTTGCCACATCTGCTGCTATTATTATTATTTAGATTTCTCTCTTAAAGTAATAAATCAAGATTGTGTTTCATTCAACCTGGTACATTTCACCTATTTAATAGGGGAGTTAGAACTACATTCCTTAATCATTGGTCTGACTTAGACAACTTTTTTACCTGTTTTTGTTTGTTTGTTTGCTTACCATTTGGCCTCTCTTCTGAGGGTCATTTTGTTTTCTTTCGTCTTTTCATTGCTTTACAAAACAGACATCTTGTGTATAATTTTGTTGGTGGTCACCTCCTGATTATTAAGATATATCCGTAATGATTTATTTACTAATCAAAATGGTACAGAAGAAGCTCTTGTTTATTAATTGTGCTTCCTTTACACATTTATTCCTGCTTGGCAGTCCTTAGTGATTAATCCAGTTATGTAAACCATAGCTTCAATCTCTATATTCCTCTTTTCAACAGAGTTTTTGAGATATCGCATTGGTATGTTGCCAGTTGTTCTGAGTTTTCAGCTTTCGTCTTTTTCTCCACACATTTTGCAACAGCTGTTAAAATAGTGCTGTCACAGGTAGAAGGTCAAAGAGAAATGTTTCCAAATTCTTCCATTTGTTTGTGCTTTGGAGCTAAAGTGGAAGTGAACCATAATTCCACTGGGGCTGGGCAACCAACTCTGGGGAATGAAGTTCCCTCCTGGTAGGCAGAATGATGGAGGAAAGAGGGAGGCTCTTGATTCTCTGTGGATGCTGAAATTTCTGACATGCTTCCAAGCACCCTAGGAGTGGCCTTTTCTTTCCCCTTATCCAAAGCTCCTGTTGGGGTTGGGGTCTGTTTCTATTCCCTGTTTCCTTCTCTCTCCTCTCTTACTTCCTTACACATCAGTACTATCTCATCCACTACAGGCTTCAAACTCAACAGTCTCTAAGTATACTTTTTAAGTAACCCAAACATATCAGGGCACTTAGTGTGCTGGGGCTGCCACAAAAAATACCATAGACTGGGGAACTTACACAATAAAACTTTCCTTTTCATAATTCTGGGAGTTGGAAGTCTGAGATCTGGCCAGCAGCATGGTCAGGTTCTGGTAAGGGCTCTTTCCTGGCCTGTAGATGCCACCTTTTGCTGTGTAGTGTACATGGTCTTCTCAAGGTGTGGAAATGGAACACTTAATTGCCTCCTAAACTATAGTTATATTAGGAGATAAGGATTCATGTATGAATTTTGGAGATACTATAAGCCTGGAGGACTTCATCATACATTAACTCACGCCTAAAATAAATAAAATAAAATAAAAATATAAAATACTATAGTTTTTCCTGAAATGGAAAACTTGTCTTCCTTCATCAGCACTAATGCAAGGGTCATTGCTGGGAGCCATTAGCCAAGTAGGTATGACAATTTCCTTGCCACGGTACCCCCATGTTCCTTAGTGGAAGGACTTCTGGAAGGTGACCTTGCTCAAAGACCAGGGCGGATCCGTGTTTAGGGCATTCCCGGGTTTAAAATAATCCAGGTTTAGGGTGTATCCTGCTGGGATTAGGGAGTATCCTGCTCCTTGAGTTTAGGGTGGTTCCATGTTTAAGGTTATTCCTGCTGGGAATAGGGCGTATCCTGCTGCCTGAGTTCCTCTTGAGTTCTCACAGGGATTCAGACAGTATTTTTGGGAGACAAAAGCCCAGTGGAGGTGTGGATTTGGGCAGAGAATGTGGATTTCCCCAGAACGTGTTTGTAGAGGGCCGGTGTGAGATCCGGAATAAAGAATTGCTGTTTGAATCTACAAAGCTGTGAGTGGCTCGTGATTTGTGCCCAGCCAGACTGCAGCAGGTCATGCCCTCCAGTAAGCCATGATGAAGCCCTAGTTGAAACTGCAAGTTCTGGTGTGATGGATATGGTCCCACCCTGCCTTGGGTAGTTCTCCCTAATCTGTTAGTGTTGAGAATAGCCCCAGTTTAAAATAAACTCTTCTAAAGAAGGGCCAGTTTCTTGGTTACCTTGGGACTCTAAATTCCTTGAGCACTATCAAGATCAGAGGAAGCCTGAAAACAATACTGGATAAACTGGAAATACAAAAACTAGATCATCCAAGTCGGAGAATGCATGTGAAAATTTAGGAGAAGCAGGAGGAAGAATGGTTGGCAAAGAGGGAAAGAGTGATACTCATACCTGAGCCCTGGGTGATTGAGCTCTGCATCCTACTTTTTGAGCCTTTAGGACTTTCTAGGCCTCTTGTGATGTCGGGAGGTGGGTAAAGGGAAGGGTGTGGGATCCACATATTTGTTCCAGTTGATGTCAACCGTTTTCAGAAATAAATATTTTGTGAATTAGTAAAAATTGACCACCAAAGATGCTGAGTCTGCCCTCTGACATCTAGAATATTCTGCTGCATAGCTAAGTTGTCCAAAGGACATATACTTCATAAAATAGTAGAAATCAGTAAAGCAAAACTCTCAGGGGTCTTTAGGGAATAATGTAAATCTCCCTTGCAGGCTTTTTTAAAATAAATTCCTTTTTCAGTAAAGAAGGCCTCATGGTGATAAGCATGCCCTTTATAGATGAAATGGGGAACCATGACCCTTGAATTTAGCTAGAAAATAATAAATTTTAAACTCTTGTATGATCAAAAAGATTTCATGTGCCTTTTAAGAGCATAAAGAGGAAAAAATTATCAGCAGCCTAATTATCCCCACCATTGTTTTGCCTGCTATGCACATGCATCTTAGGAAAGAAAAAAAGTTGGGGAGGGTCAGATCTTCTAGCAAGACTTTACCTTCTTTCTGGAACATACCAAAATCCAAGTACCATGCTCTTTTATGAATTAAAAATAACACTAAACCTTTGATCAACACCTTTTCACAAGATGCTAAACATTTGGGGGAAATGAAACGTTCTTGCATCCACTTCCCAGGGATGCTCTTTTGGTTGGCTTACAAGATTTATTTTTGAAGCCTGAACTGCCTGCTAATTTCCCAATTACAAGCTCCTGGGATTGTCACATTAGCGGCACTTCCGCTTCCTCCTCTAGAAAGCTCTCCTGCTCTCCCAGCTCCTATGGTGACCTCCCTGTGAATGTTTCTTCACTCCTCAGGATTCTGACCCAGGACCATGTTGGTCATTGGTCACCGGGCCCCTCTCCAGTACTGTGTGTCTGATTGTTTCAGTAAAGTAAAAGGAACAGCAACTAGAGCCCTTCCTGGGGTGTCTGCACAGCCCCACTCTGACTTACCCTTGACCTTTCTTCATCCACTCTAGTTCTACTCCTGAGCAATGTGGGGTTAAATAAAGCTCTTTCTAGCCAGCAGAGTATGAAGAAGGCTTTATCCTGGCCAGGACTACTGTCATTGCTTGCATTGACAATCTTGAAGATTTAAATAATTTTAACATAAAATATTAATATTTTTTAAAAGTATTCTTTTGCACTTTAATATTTCCATTTACTCCTCTTCTTTCTTATGGTGCTGAGGATGTATTTTCATCAGCTTTAAAATTTTTTTTTACTTGTAGTTGACACAATGCTTCTATTTATTTATTTTCATGTGATGCTGAGGATTGAACCCAGGGCCTCACATATGCAAGGCGAGTCCTCTACCCCTGACCCACAACACTAGCTCTTAGTCAGCTTTTTCACTGCTGTGTCCCAAAAACCTGACAAGGACAACATAGAGGAGAGGAAGTTTATTTGGGGCTCATGGTTCAGATGTCTCAGTATATAGAAGGCCAACTTCATTACCCTGGGTCCAAGTTGAGGCAGAACATCATGGTGGAAAGTCGTGGAGAAAGAACACAACTCAGGAAGCAGATAGAGAGCTCTGCTCACCCCAATGACCCATCTCCTCCAGCTACACCCTACTTGCCTATACTTACTACCCAGTCAATCATAACAGTGGATTAATTCACTAATCAGGTCACAACTATAATCATTTGCACTCTGAAAATGCTTTTGGGGAACACCAAAATATAGTTATTTCCAAACTATAACAGTTGGAACCCAGAGCTTTGAACATACAAGGCAAAAGCTCTACTACTGAGTCTCTCTAGGTCTTCAACTTTTTTTAAGCCAATGGCCTAAGGGTTATAATTACCCAACTCTTTTTATAATGGGGAGGTATATTTGTTTACATTAGAAATGATTTTTTTTTTCTTCAATGTCTTCTCTCTGGTGAGCCTTGGTCCCCAGTGGTCGGTGGAAGCCTGGTAGCTGACCGTTGGGTGGGGGTTGTGAGCATAAAGATAGCGGGCCTCCGCCGGCAGCCGCTGCTGAGGAACTGTGGGCACGATGACTCTGCACCCGCCTCCTCAGCCTCGGTGACCGTCAGGTCTGGGACTGGCCCCCGCCCGCCGCCGTCGGGTTACCCGGCCCGGGGCCGCGGGACAGTGCAGGGCACCGGGCTTAGGTGGGCAGGTCCTAGTGGTCTGTGCGGCTTTGGTCCCCTGAGTACAGTACGTGAAAGCGCTACTGGATGTCCCGGTGACCTCAAACTCGTGCTTTGCCCGGCGTCAGGCTCGGTGATCTTGATCCTGCCCCCCGGCAGGTCTTCTGTCTTTGCGACCTCCTGTCTGCTCTTGTCTGGACCACTCTTCCCATGCACCTGCCTATCGGAACCGCACTCGTGACTAATTACCCTGCCTTCAGCCTCTCACCAGCCTCAGGTCTTTCTAAACTGCCTGTCAGTTCCTGTGAATTTGCGACTCTTAATCATTCGGTGGAATTAAGAGATAAAATTCAGTTTTTACGTGGGCCCTTGAGATACCTGCTTACTTTTCCAGTCTTAATTCCTAATATTCCGGGAATACGGGCTTTGGATTCTGAGGAATTATATAAAGTTCAGAAACCATGTCTCGAAGATATGACTCCAGGACCACTATATTTTCTCCAGAAGGTCGCTTATATCAAGTTGAATATGCCATGGAAGCTATCGGACATGCAGGAACCTGTTTGGGAATTTTCGCAAATGATGGTGTTTTGCTTGCAGCAGAGAGACGCAACATCCACAAGCTTCTTGATGAAGTCTTTTTTTCTGAAAAAATTTATAAACTCAATGAGGACATGGCTTGCAGTGTGGCAGGCATAACTTCTGATGCTAATGTTCTGACTAATGAACTGAGGCTCATTGCTCAAAGGTATTTATTACAGTATCAGGAGCCAATTCCTTGTGAGCAGTTGGTTACTGCACTGTGTGATATCAAACAAGCTTATACACAGTTTGGAGGAAAAAGTCCCTTTGGTGTTTTGTTGCTGTACATTGGCTGGGATAAGCACTATGGTTTCCAACTCTATCAAAGTGATCCTAGTGGAAATTATGGGGGATGGAAAGCCACCTGCATTGGAAATAATAGCGCTGCAGCTGTGTCAATGTTGAAACAAGACTACAAAGAAGGAGAAATGACCTTGAAGTCAGCACTTGCTTTAGCTATCAAAGTGCTAAATAAGACCATGGATGTTAGTAAACTGTCTGCTGAAAAAGTGGAAATTGCCACACTTACAAGAGAGAATGGAAAGATGGTGATCAGAGTTCTCAAACAAAGGGAAGTGAAGCAGTTGATCAAAAAACATGAGGAAGAAGAAGCTAAAGCTGAGCGTGAGAGGAAAGAAAAAGAACAGAAAGAAAAGGACAAATAGAACCAGGAATGTTATAACCCATTTGGGGCACCATTTCAGTGTGAAGGCTGTCCTACTCTTCCACCCTGAGAAGGCTTTTTCAAAAACTTGTGCAGGGGGGGAAATAGGACATTCCATACTGAATTGGGTCTTTGTTATTTCTGCTCAATTGAATACTTTGTTGTAATGATGATGATTACTCTTTATGGACATCTTAAATTTCACACTTTTTTGGAATAAAACTTGAAAAGAACAAAAAAAAAGAAATAAATTTTTAAAAATCATCCTTTTAATCTATGACTTCTTAAATAAGCCTATATATTTCAATTTATAATTAACATCACTAAATCAGTTATGCTAGATCTGGTAAGTCTACTGAATGTGTTGGTTGCCTCTTTTAAATTTAAGTAGATTCTTTAGCTTTAATATGTTTTTTCTTGGAGCTATAATACTAAATAAATATAAAGGCCTTGGGGTGAGAAGGCTGCTTTTATTTCAGACAGCAATTTAAGCTGAACAGTGAAATGGTTTTTGATGAGATACAAGACTTATAATTGTGCATTTGGTTTATGCATTTGGTTTTTGTTTTCATAAATAAAAAGCATAAATTCCTTTAAAAGTTCCTGTCACAATATCAGTTATATGATGCTATATTCTTAAAGCATATCAGAAAAAAATTTAGTAGTTTTCTAAATAAAGGATCAGCAAAAAAATTCAAGAGTAGGTATGTATTCTTTTCTATATTGCTATAGTAATGACAAAATCTGGACCATTTAGAAATACTTCAAAGTATGAATGGATGCCCAGGAAAAATTGCCTTCAGTGACAACTGAGTTAATTATGGTAGTTCTGTTATTCAAAGCCCCATTATTTGGCTGTAAAAAATCATTGCAGGTTAAAAATGGACCTACATTAGCTTCTCTATAGGTGTAGTATTTTACATACTTTAAAAAGGGCTTGATTCTTTTCCAAATTCAGTGAATACAAATACTCTAAAAATATGTCTATTCAAAAAATGGTTCTTCTGTGACATGAAATTTGAGTTGTTAATATTTTAGGTACTACAATATTTTTATTTCAGATTTTTTAAAACAACCTTATAAGAATTAGCATGACCAGAACAGAAACACATTTCATAAATTATGTTTATAAGAGAGTGTTAGCTAATTTATGTCTTCATTTTCCATGCAGCTCTCTGGGAGGCCAGAGTGTGGCTATCATGGAGCCCTTCGATTTTAACAGAGATCCTTTCTCTAAAACGAATTCAACACATGACTATATGGGTAATTTTGAACAAGTGGATCTTTCTCCAACCTGAAAGGCTGCCAGGACAGATAGTGAGTGAGAAAAAGAGGGTTTCAAAAGGAGTCACAGAGAACCACAAAACAACCATGAAGCACCACAGTATTGCCACAGTCCCCCCACAGAAGTGCATTGAGAGGTTGGGACATAGAAGAGGGAGGACACATCATTAGAATAAAATGGGACACCAGTTGGAAATGATTTTGTCGTCAAATGCAACACCTGAAACTGTAGAAAGTCTTACTATATCTTTTGGAAGGAATTTTTAAAAGAATTATTACTGCTCTCTCACCCCATTCTTTTATAGAATTTCACTTAGCAGTGAAATATGAAATACAGATTAGAAATGTAAAATAGGAACTGCCATTGCAAACTTCGTATATCACATTTAATGAAAAAAAGCCCTTTTTGATAAATATGACATTATACAAGTGTATAAATTATGATTAGTTATTCTAAATTTAGATATGACTATTTAATTGAATCTAAGATATTAGAATAAATTATTAAAGAGAGCTCAATATTGCAGCCCTATGAAATCCTGATAAATGGAACACCTTCTGGATATTATCATAGCAACAATATTGCAAGAAATAGGGAGAATTTGATTGTGTGAATGACAATGGAAAGACTTTTATAGTTCTAACGAAAATTTTAAAAAGAACAACAAATTAAAACTATATTTGAATACTTCATACTTTTTTTGAATTTCAGCAAAAATAAAAAAATTAATAAATCTAAGCAAGTTACCATGGGAAATATGGTAAGGAGTAATTCTTGGGAATAAAGCAGGAACCCTATTATAATAACGTGACTTATTTCTGGGTCTAGACCTTTGATCTAATGGTGCTTAAGTTTTCTTTGTCAAATATAAAATTGATGCTAGACCTTGGAGTCAGGAAGAATACACAAGTGGGGATCTATTGGGAATATATTCCAAAGAGATGGAGTAATATCATAAAAGTTCTATATTTTAATGTGACTATCTTTTCATATTAATTAGGCTAAATTTAATGGAAATATTATTAAATATAAAGTGAAGTATTAAGGCCAGAGATGACTCAAAATTCATTCATTCATTTTTAAACATTTTACATGTGCCCAGACATGTGCATTTTGGAATAAAGAATTGTTTATAAGTAAGTTAAAAAGAAACCTATAACAAGAACCTGAAAGAGAAAATCATATGTTAAAATGAGTATTCATGAGAATTAGTTTAGTAGCAGAAGAATTTTAGTAGGAAGTGATTAAAATCAGGGAATACTTAGAAAACTACCAAAGTATTTCTAAGATTCAGGTGTCATGTGATAATATCCTGAAATTTTAATTAATGTGTTTGCTTTTCCACACATCCTGTGCTTTTTCTTGCTCTGTTTACCTTGGGTCTTAAAGGAAATAAGGATGATTAAGGAAAGGATGAAAACCATTTGATGCTAGTTTTTAAAGATATTAAACAGATTTTAAAACTTGTTAAGAACCAATAGTCAAGTCATAAAAGTTAAGGTTTTCAACATAAGAGTGGACATCATTAGCGAGAAAAAGAAATCATCTGTATAGAGACCAATGGTCATTTTGGAAATGTAGAAGTCTATGTTCGTAGCCAGGATATTTTTTTTTTCTTTACTCAAGAAACAAGAGACAAACACTGAGCAAAATAGCTTCTTTATTTGGGGGGAAGAGGAAAGGACAAATATAGAGAAGGATGGCAGAATAAGTTATACCCACATAACTTATGTGTGTGCCTATAGGTGACCAGTGAGCAGAAGAGGACATTTCAGCCGTGGATGTGATGAGGTAGAAGCCACACACCAAGGGACTAGCAATTATCATACTCTCACCTGTAACCAAGGTGGGAGGCTGCTGATGGTCTCAGATATGTGCTTCATAAAGGCAACAGAATCACATGGAGGCCTTTTGAAAACACAAATTCTTGGCCCCCAAATTTTTGACTCAGTGGGTCTGCAGTAAAGTCCAAGAAATTGCATTTCTAAAAATTTTTCAAGTAGTACTGATGTTGCTAGTCCAGGACCTCATTTGGAAAATCATTATTCTAGGTGGAATGGTCTGATAATATGTACACACTGCTTGCCACCCCAACTACATATTTACCCAGCACATGGATGGCCCTGGGAGAGAAGGAAGAAGGAATACACCCTGATAGCTGGAGAAGTTACTCAAAAGAAACTGAGTTTACACCCCAAATGACTAAATCATTACTAGTTTAAGAGAAAGAGAGAATCTTGGTTTCCACATAAAATTTACTACCATCAGCAGAAATGGAGGCTTTGGGGCTAAACTCAGCTGAGTTCTAGAGAAGTAAATAAGTTTACCATTTACACACCTAAATTTCATTATGGTGAGAATTAGTACTCAGTCTTATTCACTATAAACATTGCACTGGAATTTAAATACAAGTTTAGCAATCCTGGCAAGAAAATATTCAAAAAGGATATTTTCATTCTCTGTTACAATCTCTGTTGAATACACTTTTTTTCTTCTCTTTTTCTCTATTTTTTAATGGATCATGAAAACCCATGGTCTTGATTTTATCTTGGTTATAAAGGACATTCTTGAAATAATTGGCAACTATGACTATATTTTATAGGTTAGATATTAATATATACCCAAATTTGAGTGCTGATATTGTGGCTCAATGGTAGAGCAGTTGCCTAGCATACGTGAAACACTGGGTTCAATCCTCAGCACCATATAAAAAAGGAACAAAATAAAGGTATTGTGTCTAAGAAAAAAAATTTAACCAAATTTGATTTTCTGATTTCGATCATTACACTATAGTTACATAATTTCTTGTTTTTAGGAAATACAAGTATTGTCATAAGGAGATATCATGTCTGCAACTTAGAAATGGTTGAGATAAAATTTTCTTTGCTATATACTTATATTTATATTTATCTAGAAAGACAGGAGGAGAAGAAAGGCAAAGGTAGTAAAATGTTAACATTTAGGGAATGTTTTCTAAAAATTCTTTTTAGTAATGTTACAAATCTTCTAATAAGGTGAAATTACCAAAATAGAATAAGAAAAATAAAAATTTAAAATTATATTAATAAGTAACATTACACTCCAATAAAATAAACCATAGACCTATATAAATACTATTAAGTAAATAAATGGAAAGTTGGATGAGGCAGAGGGATATATGTAATAGTCTCAAATCATCTTCCTATAAAAATGCTAAATAATTACAAAAGGAAAAGGCAATATTACAGAAGAGAAACCCAGAAGGTACCATCTTTAGTGATCAATGTTAATATCATCAGTAATGGGATTCAAAGAGAGTCACAGAATCACTCCTGTGACACTCTTGCCAAATAACATGTAATCTGGTTCCAATCATAAAGAAATCAGAAAAAAAATCTGAGCCACATTTTGTGAGGATTCTTCCTTAAAATCTTTTGCTTTGTAATGTACCTGGAAGTAAGAGGTTTCTGTAGCCCCACGAGCACCATTCTGTTGTGCATTCTCTGGACGTCTATGGAGAACAGAGAAAATAGGAACTACATCTGAGTGGACCTCCCTTCTGACCGCTTTGAGAAGGCAAAACATCTGTGTGCTTGGGAACACTGCTCCCATGTTCCTGTTTCTCCATCTGGTCCCTACGAGAGCAGACTTAGTGTACCATTCACAACTTGCCCGGGAGCCTCATGTACCCATGAAAAATAACAATATTCAGTGGGGTGGGATCCTCTCCTTTCAAGGGTCCGGCGCTAAAAGTAAGAGCCCATTAGATGGCATTTATACTTATACATATTGTAGGGCACATCTCTTCAATTTAGCACTGGCTTGGCCCAAAATTTGACTGTGCATCTTTGATTTTTGCATTTACTCTATATGAATAAGATCTACGCCAGTAATTTATAACTCTCACCAAGCAGAGCACACATTTACGAGATTTAGGTGAAACAAAGCTATTATGCACTCCCTAATGTCTCCACCTCTTGAAGTTAGCCATCCCTTGGCTGTGTGAACTTCCATCCCAGAAAACTGAAAGAGGACCAGTGGCTTTCTCATAAGCGTAAGAATCCTGTCATGGGTACAGAGTGTATGCACCTATATATGCAGTATTATCTACACTTTTTCCCCCACTTACAGATGTGTTGTTGTGCACCTAACATTCTTTCCTCCTCACACTTCATCCCAAGCACAAACAGAACATCTGTATACATTTTCAAAAGCACCATAATGTCTTCCTTTTACCTATTTTTTCCCCTATTGCACATTGACGATGTGCTAGGTGATGTTTTAGTCCGTGAATACAGCCCGGACTAAAAAAAATTGTAAGTTTACTGTTGTGATTTCTACAAAGTATGAATTTTTTTTTATCTATAGGAAGTTAGTGGATGAAGTTTCTAGCAAGAAGTAGTAAACAACTTACTTTATTCATCAGTATCAAATGTCAGGACTTCTAAGCCACAGAGATTCCCTTTATGGAAGCTATCTTTTGGAGGAGCCCAGCCTCCTGCTTTGTCCTTAACTCATGACCTTACTGTCTCAAGAGGTCTTTCTCTGAGGTAAGGTTTCCCTAAGTACAAGAGGCTGCCTAGAACTTTTCTCTATTAAGCTATGAAGAGAAAAATGGAAGGTTGATTTTCAAAAGAACAGAATAATTTAGCTTCTTTTATCTCATTTTAATACCAAAGACCCTATAATTTTATAACTAAAAGTCCCATTTCAGTATTTTCTCAAACAAGAGTCAAGTGCCTTGAATAGGATTCATCAGAGGTTAAGAGAAGCCTATAGAGATCAGCTTGCATCTTGATGGAAAATGGAATTTCCCACAGTTGTCAGTGTATTGAACCAGCAAAATGACCTATGTGGTGGCTGAATCCTGGTCAATTAGATCATGGTAGAAGAGACAGCTGATATTGTCCTGAGGTTAAAGGGAGGTAAAAACATACTGTTGTCCCTACAAGGCAGAATCAAATGTCTTTATGCATTTTAAAAATAATACCATACAGAAACCAAAAAACATTTTTCCTGATCAATAGCTGTATAACGGATCTCAATTTATTTAGAAGGGATAGAGAGAGAGAGGAGGGAGGGAGGGAGGGAGGGAGAGGGAGGGAGAGAGAGAGAGAGAGAGAGAGAGAGAGAGAGAGAGAGAACACATCTGGGAAAGCAGCTGCAATTGAGTTCTTCCTGATTGTGTTTACAATAATTTGCTGTCTTTCTCCAAGGCCATCTATTTCCAGCCTTGGTCAAATAGATTAGTTAAATGCAGACATGATAGGAATCCTATATCTGCATATTTCTAGTTTTTTTTTCAGAGGCATGAGTCTGTGCCATCACCAATTTAATTTACTATTTAGGAAGGGAAGCAGTTCTGAGGGCTAAGAATCATCCCTTCCTAATAGCTCATAGGTCAAAGGACCAGTATGGTATTTTGGCATTGGCTGTCTAGATTTGTTCACTATGCATTTAAAAAAAAATGAGGAAATGACCTCTTTTTGTAAAATGCACACTCACATTGATCATTGATTATAGTCCCTTTGAGATATCTCTAGGAAGGCATAGAGTTTATTATTTCAGCAAGGATATGGGCACTTCCTCAAAAGTTTTCTTTTCTTCCAAGGAAACTGGCATGCTCTTCATCCTAGATGCTCTTGATCTGGCAATGGGATGAGAAGCCATGATTCTCTATTGTGGCAAAAACAAATTCTAATGATACCTAAAATATTTCAATTTATGGAAATTGGTAGCACTTCTATTTCAGCCTAATGGTAAGAATTACCTATTTGCCAATACCAGTAAGCTCTGTGGTGTATGTAAGTCATACACCATTTTGATGACTGTTTTACCTGCGGTTCCCTTAGCAATCATGCCCATCTTGTTCCTGGCCTTCTTCCTAAGTGTCATCACTTGGCCTCTGTCACTCTCCAGATCCCATTATCCCACTGAATTTAGGAAGCCCATGTCAATGGAGTTACCTCCTCTATTCATTCTTGACCTCACTCGGGTATTTCCTTGGGGTCTTTCTGGTTATATAGTGAGGGAATCGGGAGCAGACCTCCCTTTCTTGATACATCAGCAAGAGATTTCTGTCTTTCGTTGTAGCTCTTCATTTACATGATGCCATGGAAATTTCAGTACATCAGTTGTATTTAATCTTGTCTACCATGGAATCTAAGTTTCACTCTACTAACAAAATAACCCGGTGAGCCATGATGTCAGGTGTCAAACACCTTGAATCCAGAATATCTGCAAAGTGTAATTATATTAATAAATGTGGTTTTATTTAATCTTTTCTTTTTGTCTCCCTGATCTTAGAACCTTAAAATCCATTTCTAGCATCCCTTCCCAGGTTTCTGTCAATATAAGTTAGCAAAACCTTTCAATTCTTTCTTTGTGTAAGTATTTCCCCCACAACCCCTGCAAACTCTGACTTCCCACACATTCTCCTGTGACTTGACCCTAGGAAAAGATCTGAAAGCAAAGCAAGGTAATGAGTGCATCTTGTCAAAAATCATAACCCCACACAGCATAAATGTCCCAAGTACAGACCCTCCAGCTTCTTCTTGAAAGTTCCATGGAATTCAGAAGTTCAAATCTGTCAGGATCCACCCCAGATGCCCCACTTTTCCCAATAAGTGTCTTAACTTTCCCATTCAATACCAAATGAGGCTATAAATGCAATGTGCTTTTTTTAAAAAAAAAATCTTTATTCTTAAGTAAGAAAATAAGCTGCTTAGGTCTTCCTCATTTTCAAAGTCTGTTCCTTACATCCCCATTTAGTGCCAACTTACTTTTTCCAAGGGTCCCACCTGGAAAAATAACAGTTATTTAAGGTATTTCAGACAGGAGAAGATTCAGTGGAAGGTATTCTATCCTTTTCTTGTTTCCAGAATGCCTGTTGAAGCAAGGGTCATGGAATATTTCTGTTAAATCTCAGGTTCATCACTAAATTACAGAGGGGCTGGGAATTTTCAAAGCTACAGAAAAGTATTTGCAGTGATCACTACCATCATGGGAACCAAAGGCAATTTACTAGGAAACACTTGGAGGCCATTGCAAAACCTCAAATTGCTGAAGACTACCTTTCTACTCACCACTGGCATAGGAACAATAATATGGATTGTGCTTTCTTTTTTCCATTTTACAAATGCCTCTCATTTTCAAAACAGTCTGAAATCCAGCTGGTGAGGGATTTTGAGAAATGCAATTTCCACGCTTCCAGCCACTGGGAACAGGGACAGTCAAGGTGAGGAAGTGATGCTGGCATCCACAGACAGAACAGAGAGCTGGGTTAGGTGCTGACAGCCTGATGAACATTTCTGACATAGTCACTGAGTTTGATTTTTAAAAATAATTCAGCATAAAAAGAAACAATGATAGGTATTTACTCATTACATTTTTATTTATATGCTACAAAGTTTGTATTTCAAACTAATGCAAAACAAGAGCCCCCAGAGTCTACAAACATTCATTCTGAGGTTGTTTTTTGCTAATATAAGTTTGTTGTAAGAAATAAATGTAGAATGATTCATATATTGACTGATTATGGTAATTAAAAAATATATATTGTAAATAACAAAAAGTAAGAATGGTGTAATATGAGCAAATAACTTTGAAATTTATTTATAACCTTTTAAAATATGAAAGCAACATAATAGAATAAAAATTAAATATTTCAATCTAAACAGAATAAGTCCTTCACATTCAAGATAAAACTTGTTTCTAATCAGTGAGATAAAGTATCTTTTGTGTGGATATAACCTGAAAGTGAATTAGTCAAGGTCTTTTACAATTCCATTTTTCCTTCCTACCTCTCTAGGGAAAATAAAGTTGAAATATATTTTAATAATAAAATTAAATCACTTAATGATTCTTTCACAATTGCTAGTGTTTCTAACATATGGATGGCTCTTTTGCCAGTTTATAATCTATTAAACTCTATTACATTATCTAATATAGTACCTAGAAAGATAGGTACCAGATAAGTATTTGTTGAATCAATGAGTAAAAATGCAAACTGTACATTTTAAAGATTTTACAAGAAAATGCTAACTAGGCATGCTAATTTACTTAAATACAGAGCTAAAAAGCAAGAAGGAGACAGTTAATTTTAGCCTCCATGAGGCATTTCATTGTGGGAATTTGGGGAAATCATTTCAAATCTTGTGGCTTGTTTATTTTCATGATAATGAACTCTCTTGTCTCCTTCACAGAAATACACCTGAGAAAATTACTTTGGTTTGAGCTCTTTGGAGGAAACATGAGCTATGGAATTGCAATGTATAGAGTTGCAACATACATTGATAATGAGGCTAAATCTTTTAGTCGTAAACAAACATGCTATTTATAAGTGGGATTTCACTGGTAACTAAGTCCAATTATATTGTACTATATATATTATATATATTATATATATATATATATATATATATAATATATATATATATATTATAGTATGTACATATTATATACTATATATATTGTACTAAAAGGGAAGTTGAGACTATAACAAATTTCAAATGCACAGGCATTATTATGGTTTGGATCTGCAATGTCCTCCAAATGCCCATGTGTGGAGACCTTGATCCCTTGATGCAGCTAAGATTAAGATGCAGCTCGGGATTTCCTGCTTCAATCAGGGTACTTTTGGCTGAAAGTACATTAGCTTAAATATTGAAGGAGATTTATTAAGCCATTTGGCTAAAATAGAAGCATCGTCTTGCTTCTCTCTGACCCCTTTGTGTCTGCCTTCTGCTGTGAGTCTGCTTTGTCTTAAGGAAGGCATAAATGATGTGGCTTCACTGATATCACTAAACACTAGGCATTATTCAGGTCCACGGAAGAAAATACCTGACAGCACCAAGGTCTTAGGTCACATGTTCACCCATCCACATGGTTACAAGAAATACCATGCATGACCTCATTGGTGAAGGCTAGCGGAGTCCATTGCAAGTGGTGCTCCCAGCTAAGCCTCACAGCTACCACCTGGCTGAAAATCATCATTGTCTGATGATTCCCAGTCATGAGGGACTTTTCCTTTATAAATAAACAAGAAACTGTGCCCTAGCCTTCCTCAAAGATCTGAAGAATTCTGTCTTAGAAAAGCAGGTTACCTCCTGTTTTAAAAGGTCTCTTGTAACTGATCTTATTTCCTTACACACCTGGGGATGTGGAGCTCACATACATTCAAATTGGCTGAATAAGGCCTGGACCAGAGTTGTTTTCTCCAAAGTTTTATAATGTTTCTTTCAAAAGATTAGATCAACATGTCATATTGCATCCACAATTTAGAGCTCATAAAGATTTTAAATCAGTTTTATTTATGTGTGTCAAAGATTTAATGATTATCCTAAGCAATAAAATCTGTAGGTGATTTTTGCCTGATTCTGGTTACTTTGATATTTAGTCAACATATTGCTAAAGTCATGGCTATGGCTGTTTGGAATTGCTCCTTGGATCATACTGACTACAGTTCAAGAAATCTACTTTATTTGGTTAAGATTTATTTGGTTTTAATTAATTAATTGATGTAAACAGGAACCTGAGGTAGCTTCATATAAACAAAATTAATATGATGATTTCTAGTATGGAAATGTGGGCTTTTTTCTAAGAGTATCAGAAGCTTAAATATATATTCAAGTTTCTAGCTATAATTTTAATGATATAAAATATAATACTTAAACTATGCTTCAATCATACTTAATTGAAAATAAGGTGTTTCTTAAAATTGTAGGGCTCTTGTTTTTTAAAGCTGTGATCTTTAATAAATGACCCTCTTAATTTTGGAAAAGCATTTTCTTTGAGAGGAAAACTGCTTTTTCTTAACATTTTTTTTTTTGACACCCCAGATTTTGGTGGTCTGATTTCTCTGAACTTTTCTTATTCTTTATATTGGCTACAAGTTAGTATGAAAGCATATAATACTGAAAGAAAAGGGGAGGAAAAAAGTCCACTAGAGGAAGATGCACTCCTCCCGGGCTGTGCGCTTTATCCGTGTCAGCTGCTTCAGTTTTGCCGTGCGACTCCAACATGTGCGGGCTGAAGAGCGAGCGCGCTCGGCTAGGCGTTAGCTACAGGCTGACTCACCCCCCGATGGCAGGCTGCTGCCTCTACCCCGGACTTTCCTGGCTTGGGACCCGAGGTCCTGAGCAGGCGCCTCTGAGCGTCGTGGCCACGGAAGCGCCTAGACTTTCGCCGCCGGGCTCGGCGGACTCATCCCCCCAGGATCGCCACGATGCGAGTGGCAACGGGAACCCGCGCATCCCCCACCTCTCCTCCGCCGGGCAGCATCTTTACAGCTCCGCACCGCCGCTGTCCCACACTGGAGTCGCCGAATACCAGCCGCCACCCTACTTTCCACCGCCCTACCAGCAGCTGGCTTACTCTCAGTCGGCAGATCCCTACTCGCATCTGGGCGAAGCCTACGCTGCGGCCATCAACCCCCTGCACCAGCCTGCGGCCGCCGGCAGCCAGCAGCAGGCCTGGCCCGGCCGCCAGAGCCAGGAGGGCGCCGGCCTGCCTTCGCACCACGGGCGCCCGGCCAGCCTGCTCCCCCACCTCTCCGGGCTGGAGGGAGGCGCCGTGGGCGCCCGCAGGGATGCCTACCGCCGCTCGGACCTGCTGCTGCCCCACGCGCACGCCTTGGACGCCGCGGGGCTGGCGGAGAACCTGGGGCTCCACGACATGGCTCACCAGATGCAAGAGGTGCAGAACGTTGACGACCCACACTTGCTTGGGCCCGATCAGACTGTAATCAGGAAAGGTCCCATTTCCATGACTAAGAACCCCCTAGGTCTCCCCTGTCAGAAGGAGCTGGTGGGAGCCGTGATGAATCCCAGTGAAGTCTTCTGCTCGGTTCCAGGAAGACTGTCCCTCCTCAGCTCCACGTCCAAATACAAAGTGACGGTGGCTGAAGTGCAGAGGCGATTGTCACCGCCTGAATGTTTAAATGCCTCACTGCTGGGAGGTGTTCTCAGAAGAGCCAAGTCCAAAAATGGAGGCCGATCTTTGCGGGAGAAGTTGGACAAGATTGGGCTGAATCTTCCGGCTGGGAGACGGAAAGCTGCTCACGTGACCCTCTTGACATCCTTGGTGGAAGGCGAAGCTGTTCACTTGGCCCGGGACTTTGCCTACGTCTGTGAAGCGGAGTTTCCTAGTAAGCCAGTGGCCGAATATTTAACCAGGCCTCACCTAGGAGGGCGGAATGAGATGGCAATGAGGAAGAATACGCTGCTGGCAGCTCAGCAAGTGTGTAAAGAATTCACGGACCTCCTCAATCAAGACCGAACACCCAATGACAACAGGCCCTCCCTGGTCTTGGAAACGAACATACAGAACTGCTTGTCTCATTTCAGCCTGATTACCCACGGGTTTGGCAGCCAGGCCATCTGTGCCGCTGTGTCTGCGGTGCAGAACTACATCAAAGAAGCCCTGATTGTCATAGACAAATCCTATATGAACCCCGGAGACCAGAGTCCCGCAGATTCTAATAAGACCCTGGAGAAAATGGAGAAGCACAGGAAGTAAAATGGGCATGAGCAGAGGGCGGGAAGGGAAAGGACTGAGGAATCCTTCTCCATTGGGACAGACCAGGACGCCCCTCCTGCTGGGGGAGGAGCTTCCAACCTCCCCTATCCACCTATCCAAAGGCCTGTGTCCCTTGAGGCTTGCAGGATCTTGACCTGCCCTCCTGGATCCCTGTGGCTTCTCCAGTGCTGCAGTGTCTGACCTTTGACACAGGATCCCAAGGTGACAAGTACTGGTTTTTGTTTTACTTGTTGAGCGTTCATTTTTTGGAACCCCATCCCCCCTTCCTCTGAAAGTGGTGCTACAAGTTTTAGAACCTTCTCATATGTTCCCCGGGGCTGACAAGAAGCCATGCGCCTAGCTGTTGAAACATCCGATTGATGCGATTCAGATCAACGATAACTTATTTCCTTCAGGGTTAAGATATGGCTGGTTTTTATGCCCACTAAATATTGTTTTCAAAAATCAGTCTTTATCTACCTTCTTCGGCAATCGTGCCCCCCAGGAGGAGGCAGAGGTACCGCGTGCTCGGCGGCCAGTGAGCAGGTGCTGGGTGGTGCAAACCTGTGCTCACAGGGGCCTCTGGTTTGTAGGAAACTTGTAGAAACAATGCCTGCTGACGATTTCATTTTTCTTTTGTCTTTTTTTTTTTAATTTTGAAAGTTAACTCTTTAAGTGGATGACCCTTTGAAACGACAGGTTCCTGTAAGGTACTGAAGCTTTATTTGCATATTTATTTCAGATCTTGATTTTTGAGTAAACTTGAAAAGGGTGAACACAAGCGTCTGCTGCCGCCTGTCACCCGCAAGTCCCTGTGGAGGCTCTGTATTTTGAGGCACAGTGTGTTCAGTGTACAGATTTTATTTATGCATAATTTAATGGGGTCTGTAAATACAGGTACACTTCTTACAAGTTTTTGAGAAATAGGATTCGATTTTAATATTAACTTTTAATGGTGGTGGGGTAATCTATAACACGTCTTTAGATTTTATTCATCTGTACACAGGGTATGAAGAATTAAAAAGCATACAGGGCTCTGTTCTTGGTTTGGAAGATTCTATTTAATCGGAGCTCTCTATTCAGAAAGCAGTAACTTGGCATCTCGTTCCTGTGGGGCTCATTCACCCTACAGTGAATGTGTGTTATAGTTGGTGTGGGTGAAATGGAGGTTTAGAATTGAACTCCATGCCTGTAAATGTTTCCCCAATCATTGTGTGCATATAATACCTGTATAATAAAAGTATTCTGGATAGAAAAAAAAAAGTCCACTAGATCATTTCTAAGCTACAACTGAGCACAACAGAGATCAGAATGAGTTTAATGTAGGCAAATGTAATCAGCCACAGTATAAGAAAGTTTAATTTATTATATCCTCAGGGAGAAACAAAATCTAAATCTAAAGATCATTATAACTATAAAAGACATGATGAACAAATTAAAGCAAGCAAACAAACAAAACTCATTTTACAACAGTTTATTCCTTAGAAAACCAATATATTAAAATTTTTAATCACCAGTACTTTTCCCTTGAATGTTACACTGAGAATTATCTATGAAACTGAGCTCATTTAATCAATTATACTATTTTACACTCCACTTTTGCTTTCATTTATAGTATAATCAGTGAGTTTTTACAAGTTGATCTATACATTCAACAACATTAAATTTATTCATTAATTAGCTCAATGTTTTTTCTCCATTGTCCCATACTTTGGCTTATTCATATGGTGACATCAGCAAAGAAAGAGCAATTAGTTTCTCATGGGATCAGAGACAACCTTATGCCTTCAATATTAATACTGATAACCCACCTGGTAGGCTGCAAATTTTCATTAATTCTATAAAGGATTCATTAGTAAACAGGTCCTTATATTAGAAATTCTGATGTTACTCATACCTGACCTTGTTTAGCTCTTACAAGAACCTTGGTGACACAGCAGGTATTACCCCCATTTTATAGATTAGATGATTGAAGATTAAAAGATTAAAAAATTTCCCATGTTTACATGTACAACACAGGGCTAAGGTTAAAACCCAAGTATGCTTAATTACAAAATCCTTGTTCTTTCTATAACACTTTACAATTTCTTTCTAGTTATATTATTATTTTAAAGTAGATTATTGATTTTACTTTTCCAGTCTTAATTTATTCCTAGTCATATAATCAGGTTTTCATTCTGATCCAGAATAGATTTGTAGATTAACTAAAGTGAAGAAGATCTAAGTGGGAATGGGATTGTGTAATATTTCATTGATAATTATATATTAATTTGTTTTCATTTTAATGTCTCTGAAATCATCACTGCCTTATATTTGATAATCAGCAGGTGTTTATAATTGTTTAATTGTGGTAGTTTAACCTTTCTTTCTTAGTGACTTTTAAACTAATGGAGATTTTTCAGTTTATGGTTTCTTACACTAGACAAAATGTAGAATTAGTTCTTCAATGAAACTCAGTGATATTGGGGAAACCAGTCTAATCCTGACTCATACCCAGCTTCACTTCACAAGAAGAAAGATGCTCTATTTAAAAGTGGGTGTGGAGTTTGGGAGTTTCAGCTTTTGAAATTCCCTTGCTCTATTAGGAGTTATTTCCCTCCTGCCTAGTCCAGTTCTAACAATGAAAATTCTTTCTGTTTAAAATCTGCCTTTGGAACAGACACTAGTATAGCAATATGTAAAACAGTGGATGTGTAACGGATGTGATGCTGCAATATGTATATGGGGTAAAAAATGGGAGTTCATAACCCACTTGAATCAAAGTGTGAAATATGATATGTCAAGAACTATGTAATGTTTTGAACAACCAACAATAAAAATTAAAGAAAAAAAATAAAAATAAATAAAAAATAAAATCTGCCTTTGGATAATTGAAAATGGTATCTAATTTCATTATAATTTCATTATCTATGCTCTCTTCCTCCTATCTCTTTTGTAGACATGCTAATCAAAAGTTGTCTTTTTGTTAAGTTTTTCTTCTTAAGAAATTTAGAATTCCTTAACATATACAAATATGTGTGTAGGATGTTAAGTGATTACAGTGTATACAATGTATTCTAGTTGCTCCCTCAGTATCATCCATTTCTATATAAATATATCAGATTTTTTCATTATGTAAATTCCCATTTTTACCAAAAACCTTAATAAGGTATTAAAATTGATATGGTTTTTATTGTGTTAGTTATTATTTTTTTGAAGCTACCTCAAGCCCTGCCCACTCCTTTACCCCTTCTGAAAATGTTTCATTCACATTTCTTGAAGAAATTGATCTTTTTGCCCTCAGAATATCTTTACCGGTTATGTTGTAGAGATGTTTCATTTATTTATGTGTAAAATAGGAAGTAATGACATTGCCTACCTATCATGTTTATAGAATAAATGAGCTAATACATATGAAACTTAACAATAGATGTGTCACCTAACAATGGATCATAAATATTATTATTAGAAACCACTGTGGTCTTTTTTTCTGAACTATTTTATAGATAATAAGTTCCTAGAAGAAATAAGACATTGTATACATCTTGGTTTCCCTTATAATGCCTAAGATTATCCTTAACATATTCTGACACTCCCATTTTTTATTAATGAAAAAAACTTCCCACTCAGCATCCACCCTAATTGAATCAGACCATGTTACCCAATACTTGTGGGAAACAGGCTCATAGATTTCCCAATTTAAGCTGGGAATCGTGAAAATAATTTAGACTTTGAACACAGGCCCAAATTTAAATTCCAGCTGCCTTTTTGTTTTGATATTTGGGATCACATGGAACTCTCTGAGGCTCAGTTTTCTACTTCAATAAAACATTAAAAATATTTATCATGTGTTCTGTGAAAATTAAAATTATTACCTAGGTGATACATATATCACCCAGCACACAATTCCTGATAAGTAATCGGTTTTCTATAAATACAAACCACATATAACTATCATTCTTGCTATTTCAAAAATGAAAATTCCTGGGGGAATATTATTTAACAATCATTAAAGCTCTATTTCTTTATCCATAAACGGGGCCCATGTTGATTTATTCCTATAATTAAAAAATGATTAAGTCATTCACATAAAGCTCCATGCAAGGTCTTCACTGAGTAGATGATGTTAACCTCAAATCCTGCCCACTCTTTCCCACATCTCATCCCTTAATATAACAAAGGGAGCAAGTATATTGTTCTTTAAAATGAGATATTTCCTAAAGTTCCTTGAGTGTATTGTGCTTATGAAAACTTTAGCAACATGAAAGCCTCCAATCTTTGCGTCTTCAGTTTAGAAAAGTTATGGGAATATTGGTCTTAACCTTCACCCATCTCCCACCAGCATTACCATAAGATTTTCAATTGTACCTGGAGTACTGGCCCTTCAGCTTTCAAAAACAGCATTTCTGAGGAGTCCTGTTTCATTATTAAGTTTCTGTATTTGGTTCCTAAATATTTTTTTAAAGAGTTGTGTCTCCTTTGTCTGAACAAAGTGAAAACAGAGACAGTAATTGGCTCCTCTCTTGACCTTCCACAGGAGAAGTTTAAGACAAAGCCCTGGACACTTGTTTCTCAAAAATTCCCCAAATAAGATGAGAATTCTTGTGTAGGTCTGCAGACTTGCACTAGGACACCACTGTTATAGGGGATGCAATTTTATATTGGTAGCATAATTTGACAGCAAATTGTTACCATTATCTCTTTATTAAAACATCAGGATTCAGAGCACAATTGTCATGCTTGCCAATTTGACCCTGGAGTTCTTAGCAATACTGACAGTCCAATTATATTCATGCATATTTCTTTACTGATTGGAGTCATGGCCATTTCTTCAGATGTGGAAGCACTGAGGTACCTGTAAATTGATTGGGTCTGATAATAGTCTCCCACAATCACAAGCTTACACAGTGGGAGTGTCCATCTAAGACCATAAGGCAGGACTATTGAAATTTTTGGATGGTTAACACACCACACTTGAGAACTATAATGTTTGCCCACATATAGAGTAAACAGCTCTAACTATAACCACAGCACCAGTGAATTTCTTTTTTGTATTCTGCTTTAGGGAGAAAGAAGCAAAGCACAATGAAATTAACCAATATCTGGTCAGTTCAGATTCAAAATTCAATATACTACAGCTTATTACCTCAATAATAATTCCTACTGACCTCAAGGCACTGCAGAGTCATCAATCATGGAGAAAATATTAAATTAGCTTTAGTATACTGTACTTAGCAAGGCTGTAAAGTAGACTAATGCATTTTGAAAAGATTTTTTTTCCAGCCACTTAGTTTGACACAAAATTGTTTTTTCCATCCCTCAGTTATCCAGAATATTCTAATCATGAGGAATGAACAGAGGTTCCCCTCATACTGCTAAAATGGGTAATGTCGGGGGTTTTTGTTTTGCCAATTGATACAATGTGCAGAGTAAAATGTGGAAAACACACTCTTGATGGGTTCACCTTGCAGCATTCATGATGCTGTCCCTATGTCACATTTGGATACTGAAGAGAATGTCAAGTATCCAAGTTTTTTATACAAGCAATGCCAATGTAAGGGTGAGGGACATCATTAAAGGAAAAGGTAACCCCATTCCCCTGTCAACCCTGGCAATGAGAATATAATTAATCACTCCCAAGTCTCCCAATGTTGCATCCATAGCCCCTGATTTAAGCAGAATGTGCCTATTATTTATCTCCATTACTGGCCAGCAACATTAATAAAAATCAGCTTAAGTTCTGAGCATGGAATCACTTCCTATAGATTCCAAGTTAATTTAAGAATGCCTAAATTGAAGGAAACATCCTTTCTCTGTCTCTGAGAAATGAGTTGGTTTTTCTGTGATACCCAGCTACAGCAATAAACAAAGATGATGCAGACATGAAGGTCCACAGCTAGTTCTTCCATTGATTACCTCCAGACATTAATTTCCAGTCTAATTGCTTTGGTTGGCACTTTCGCCTCAGCAGTACTTACATATGCCTACAGATCTGTTTGATCACAACTCTTGGGTTTTGAATTATTTAATACCCAATCAGTTCTAGAAATGTCCTTCACACCCCATCCAGAATTTCTGCAAAGGAATAAATATAATGTGATATTAAATAAAATGAATTCCTAACCCACAGATCTCCTTAATAGTTTACCATCTTTGTAGTCCTGAATTATTTTCTTTGTTCATGAAACAATTGCTTTAGTAAGATCAAAATCACAACACACTTCCACATTTCATCTGGGTTCAATGAGCAATAAGAATATATTATACATAAGAGATGATAAAATTATATTTGCTTCATCATGAAAATTATAGCTTTCAGAAATTTTCTTCTATCTATTTAGCTGCATTTCTGTGATTCTTTAATTTTTAAGTGTTATTTTATACATTTTAAAAATAGTGCGTGCCAGCTTTTTTAAATGTTCAAATAAATGTACTACTTAATTTAAGACTGAATGTATGATGCTGTCTAGTTCTTTCAGCATTATGTGGGCATGGGCTTTGGATTGCTTACTCTTTGCACTTTAGATATATCAAACATTAGTATTTTAGGTGTGAGATCTCATCTACTCAGCAGTTTTGTTCTCCCTCCAAAACTATTTTAATGGCAACATGTATTTTAATTGATTTATCAACTATCTTACAAGATATTAATCTTACTTTTTCTTGTTGAAATTGCTAGCTTTTAGAAAATGATTTTAAATTTAATACATATAAGCATGCATATCTAATATATATAACTCTAACATATACAAATGTATGCATACTTATGTATATACATAGTAAGTCAGACCAAATGGAAGTTTAAATATTCTGAGAAAACCACATTTTTTAGGTCTCTAAGTGACTGCTATTTATACAAAAATGACCAGTGCTCACATTTATCAAACAGAATATTACTACTAAAGTGATTGCTTTACAGAGAAATTAAGTTGAGAATTATCTAGAGAATTTGTTGAATGCTTTCAGAAAAACAATTCTCTTCCCTTTTTGTTTTTTACAAATTGAAGCTACTTCAGCCTGAGTTACCAAATAAGTTTTTTAAACTCTTCATTCCACCATTCCTATAAGACAGCCTCATATATTAATCAGTTTGCAATGATGGTCCTTTGAGAATGTTATCTGAGTGTGTATTTAAGTGCAATAAGTAAACCTGACATTTATAGGAATAAAAGAAATAGATGTAAGTTAGGTTGGAAACTAGCTGAGTAGCCACAGATCCAACTAAAAGGCAAAGAATGTTGCTGTTAAAAGGAAGAAAGGAAGAATAGTGTAACTGCTGTGTGCTCAGTCCACTGCTGTGTTCACTCAATATGCCCTGTTCTTCCTTTTCTCCACAGAGAACACATTCTCATCCTAGCCCTAAACAAGAAAGACCAGAGTCTCATCCAGTTTCTGAATCCAACTGAAAGTCCCGGATCAGTGGGTGATGTGTTTTACATTCCAGCAAGTTCAGAGGCCCATCAAATATCCTTTCCTGCCTCCTATACTATACCTGATAAAGAATGGTAGAATATGATCAGAATCATCCTAATACAATTTTTTTTTACTTAGAATATGGAAGATTGGGGGAAAAACCCCAAAACTCACTGATCCAGAGCAAAACTCTGTAGGTTAGAAACTGGAGAGATTTCTCCTCTCTTTGAGGAATTTGTCTATTATTTCTATGGTGTCTACATGATCCTTTAGGAATTTTTTCTTTCTGAGTTTTTGGGGGAATTGCATTATCCAAAAAAGAGAAACACAAGCTTGAATGGACAAAAGCTTTAGGGTTGATTTGTTGGCCCCTAAATCAGTCCTCAGCCCCCTCCTCCAGCCTTTACTCTGTAAGGAAGTAAGCTGTGACAGCTGCATGAGCCCAGGAAGGCAAACCCATTGATGCCAACTGCTCTCTAACATGCACACATGGGGTCAAAATCTTCACATCAGTTGTCAGTTCCATTTGAGGATAATCATCATTAAGGATTTCTTCCTGTCTTATTTCTTGGTGTATAAACTTATTATTATTATTATTTTTTGCTATTGTTTACCATCCCTCAATTTAAGCCCTGCCACTTTGAGACCATTTGCAAAGGTGGCCATTGTGAGAACGCAACTGCCTTTGCCACTGAGTGGCTCATGTTTTAGAATATTTTTTCTGAGTCTCCTGAAAAGGGCTCTACGCAAGTAATCATATTTCCGGCTGTTTGGGGAGAAGAGCAGTTGAATTTTCCATTGTTGCGCTGCCCCAAATTCCTGAACTTACAGTAAATTGACAGAAAGTTCCCTTTAGCAAACTTTTTTCCCCCACCTTGGTTGTCAGCTTTGGAAATGGGAAGTGATTAATTTAATTAATTTATACTTGGCTGATCTCTTTTTTAGCATGTTGTTACATGGCATGGACAGCATATACCAACACCCAGACTTTTTCAAACACTCTCCTGGAGCCAGAGTCTTAATATGTAACAGGTCTGACTTTCAAGTTATCATGGATAACAGGTTTGAAAATTCTCATTATGACATAATTACAATAAAGTCACTAGATTCATTACCTTACCATTTCACCATTGCCACCACCTACTTTAAGATTTTGTTAGAGTCCTGGCTGTGGGAGTCGAGCCGTCGCCGCCGCCGCCGCCAGCGGACGGGGCGGGGATCGCGGTGCCAGGTCTTCGTCAGCCCGCCCCCGCCGCCTCAGTCAGCCGTCCCAGGCTGGGCCCCGCCGTCATGGAGCGGGGCGGGCCTCCCTCTTTGCCGTGTGAGGTGTGCCGTCGCCACCGCCTTAGCTTTCCGAGGCCTCCGGAACCTCCGCCGCCCGAAGCCCCTCGCCCTTGGCAGGCTGTCGCCGCCCTCTGGGCGGGCCTGAATGCGCGTCCGGTGAAGGTGCAGGCCCGGCGTCGCCGCTGCCGCAGCCGGGAGATGGTTCGGGCCTAGCGGAGCCGGGACTGGAGCAACATGAACCGTGAAGACCGGAATATGCTGCGTATGAAAGAACGGGAAAGGCGGAATCAGGAAATTCAGCAGGGTCAAGACGCCTTCCCACCTAGCTCTCCTCTCTTTGCTGAACCATACAAAGTCACTAGCAAAGAAGATAAGTTATCAAGTCGTATTCAGAGTATGCTCGGAAACTACAATGAAATGAAGGATTTCGTAGGAGACAGATCGATACCGAAGCTTGTTGCAATTCCCAAGCCTACTGTACCACCGACAGCAGATGAAAAATCAAACCCAAATTTCTTTGAACAGAGGCATGGAGGCTCTCATCAGAGTAGCAAGTGGACTCCAGTAGGACCTGCACCCAGCACTTCTCAGTCTCAAAAACGGTCCTCAGGCTTACAGAGTGGACATAGTAGCCAGAGGACCAGTGCAGGTAGTAGCAGTGCCACTAATAGTACTGGCCAGAGGCATGACCGTGACTCATATAGCAGTAGCTGGAAAAAAAGCCAGCATGGATCAGAACACTCCAAATCACGATCTTCTAGCCCTGGAAAACCCCAGGCTGTTTCTTCATTAAGCTCTAGTCATTCCAGGTCTTATGGGAATGATCATCATAGCAAGGAACATCAGCGTTCCAAATCACCTAGGGATCCCGATGCCAATTGGGATTCTCCTTCCCGAGTACCTTTTTCAAGTGGGCAGCACTCAAATCAGTCTTTCCCACCTTCATTGATGTCAAAGTCCAGTACAATGTTACAGAAACCCACTGCCTATGTGCGGCCCATGGATGGACAGGAGTCCATGGAACCAAAGCTATCCTCTGAGCACTACAGCGGCCAATCCCATGGCAACAGCATGACTGAGCTGAAGCCCAGCAGCAAAGCACATCTTACCAAGCTGAAAATACCTTCCCAACCACTGGATGCATCAGCTTCTGGTGATGTGAGCTGTGTGGATGAAATTCTTAAAGAGATGAGGCATTCATGGCCTCCCCCTCTAACGGCTATTCATACACCATGCAAAACAGAACCTTCCAAATTTCCTTTTCCAACTAAGGAGACTCAGCAATCCAATTTTGGCCCTGGAGAACAAAAAAGATACAATCCTTCTGCTAAAACTTCAAATGGGCACCAATCTAAATCTATGTTAAAAGATGACTTAAAACTAAGCAGCAGTGAAGACAGTGATGGGGAACAGGACTGTGATAAAACAATGCCAAGGAGTACACCAGGAAGTAATTCTGAACCTTCACATCATAATAGTGAAGGAGCAGATAACTCCAGGGATGATTCTAGCAGCCACAGTGGATCTGAAAGCAGCTCAGGATCAGATTCAGAGAGTGAAAGTAGTTCCAGTGACAGTGAGGCAAATGAACCATCCCAGAGTGCATCTCCTGAGCCTGAACCACCACCAACAAACAAATGGCAACTTGATAATTGGTTGAATAAAGTGAACCCACATAAAGTTTCACCAGCGTCTTCTGTAGACAGTAACATCCCATCCTCTCAAGGCTACAAAAAAGAAGGCCGAGAACAGGGCCCTGGGAATAGCTACGCAGATCCAGGAGGGCCTAAGGAAACAAGTTCTGCTACTCCTGGACGAGACTCCAAAACTGTCCAAAAGGGATCAGAAAGTGGGCGTGGTAGACAGAAGTCTCCAGCACAGAGTGACAGCACAACACAGAGGAGAACTGTAGGCAAAAAACAACCCAAAAAAGCTGAGAAGGCAGCTGCTGAAGAGCCTCGTGGAGGCCTGAAGATAGAAAGTGAAACCCCTGTAGACATGGCTACCGGCATGCCCTCCAGCAGACACAAAGCAGCCACCAAAGGCTCAAGGAAACCCAATATAAAGAAGGAGTCTAAATCTTCCCCACGACCTACTGCAGAGAAAAAGAAATACAAGTCAACGAGTAAATCTTCCCAGAAATCGAGGGAAATCATAGAAACAGATACCTCATCCTCAGATTCAGATGAAAGTGAGAGCCTTCCTCCTTCTTCTCAAACTCCTAAGTATCCTGATAGTAATAGGACTCCCGTTAAACCCTCCTCTGTGGAGGAAGAAGATAGTTTTTTTTCAGCAACGAATGTTCTCTCCTATGGAAGAGAAGGAACTCCTTTCACCCCTCAGTGAGCCTGATGACAGGTATCCACTTATTGTGAAGATTGACCTGAATCTCTTGACTCGAATACCAGGAAAGCCTTATAAAGAAACTGAACCACCCAAGGGGGAAAAGAAAAATGTGTCAGAAAATCACACCCAAGAGGCTCAGAAGCAAGCCTCAGAAAAAGTTTCCAACAAAGGCAAGAGGAAACATAAGAGTGAAGATGATAACCGAGCCAGTGAGAACAAAAAAACCAAAACAGAGGAAAAGAACTCATCTGGCCACAAGCCATCCAGCAACAGAGTCATCAAAGCAGAGCGCTGCAAAAGAAAAGGAGTTGTTACCTTCACCTGCTGGACCTTTTCCTTCAAAAGACCCCAAAACAGAGCATGGCTCTCGGAAGAGGACTATTAGTCAGTCATCTTCCTTAAAGTCAAGCAGTAATAATAACAAGGAGAATAGTGGCAGCAGCAAAAACAGTTCCTCTGCAGCAAAACAGAAGAAGACAGAAGGGAAGACTTCCAGTAGCTCCAAGGAGGTTAAGGAAAAGGCTCCAAATAGCTCCTCTAACTGTCCTCCATCTACACCGACTCCTGATGCTTCTAAGCCTCGGAGAACAAAGCTTGCCTTTGATGACAGAAATTATTCAGCAGACCATTATCTACAAGAAGCAAAAAAGCTCAAGCACAATGCAGATGCATTGTCTGATAGGTTTGAAAAAGCAGTATACTATCTTGATGCTGTGGTATCTTTCATTGAATGTGGGAATGCATTAGAGAAGAATGCTCAGGAATCCAAATCCAAATACAAATTCCCTATGTATTCAGACACAGTGGAGCTTATCAAATACACTATGAAGCTAAAGAATTACTTGGCACCAGATGCCACAGCTGCAGATAAAAGACTCACAGTACTTTGCCTGAGATGCCAATCTTTGCTGTACCTGAAGCTCTTCAAACTGAAGAAGGAAAATGCTCTGAAGTACTCAAAGACACTGACAGAACACCTGAAGAATTCTTATAATAATTCTCAAGCACCATCACCTGGTTTGGGGTGCAAAGCCGTTGGGATGCCTTCCCCTGTTTCTCCAAAGCTGTCACCAGGCAATTCTGGAAATTATTCTTCTGGGGGCAGTAGTGCTTCAGCAAGTGGCTCTTCAGTGACCATTCCACAGAAGATCCACCAGATGGCAGCCAGCTATGTTCAGGTTACATCTAACTTCCTCTATGCCACTGAAATTTGGGACCAAGCTGAACAGCTTTCCAAAGAATAAAAATAATTCTTTGCTGAACTGGATAAAGTAATGGGCCCACTCATCTTTAATGCAAGCATCATGACAGATCTAGCTCGTTATACCCGGCAGGGACTGCACTGGCTTCGCCAAGATGCCAAGTTGATATCTTGAACTGAACACATTCTTGTTGCCTCTGATTTTTCCACAACACTGTGTTACATCACGAAGGAAAACTGCCATTACACCACCTAGTCAACACTAAGAATGAGGAATGGTTTTCTCCTCCTTGGTTCATGTGTTGTCTATAACCCAAAGCCATCATATCAATTGACCCCTTTAATATTCCCAATGTGAAAAATTATTTAAATACTTTTAAATCTGCAGCATATTGATAAGATGGTTTTAGTGATCTATAATAAGATTGAAATTCCAGTTGCAATTCGTAACTAATCAAGTGAGATTCTATTTATTTTAATTTTTTTAAGTTCCCAGACTGGGGCTTGTTTAAAACTTAGTTATTTCTGCCTATAAATTTACTCTGTTGAATATTTAGCATAAATTTAATGTAGGTGTTTTTATTTATATATTTTGGGAGCCTTGTTACCTATTGTCTTTTTGTGGTAGCTCTTCTATGAGTAAGAGTTGGTTCATCTAAAATAGGAACATGTTCTTTCTCTACCTACTACCTGATATTATTTCAAATCTTAACTGCAATTTTATTATTGTAAAATTTATGCTTAGTATTAAGCATTTCTTTTCTAACACATGAAAAGTCACTTAAAGATGAGAAGATGGCATTTCATGTGGCTATAAAATGAAATGTGTCTGATTTGGTATGCATTATTTCAAAAACTGTGAATATGTTAACACTACAGCAATCACAAGGTGACCATAACTTGCATTTAATGCATTACAAAAGAGTAGGCAAACTTTCTAGGAGAAGCACATCATATTGAAGGGTTTCATAAAAAGACACTCTTAAGGAGACCCTCAGGGGTATACAAAATTACATACAAGAGGAAGTGAGGGGAAAGGAGGAAAAATATAAGGGGGGATAAATGAATTACAGTAGAGGGGGTAGAGAGAGAAGAGGGGAGGGGATGGGGGAGGGGGGATAGTAGAGGATAGGAAAGGCAGCAGAATACAACAGACACCAGAATGGCAATATGTAAATCAATGGTTGTGCAACTGATGTGATTCTGCAATCTGTATATGGGGTAAAAATGGGAGTTCATATCCCACTTGAATCAAAGTGTGAAATATAATATATCAAGAACTATGTAATGTTTTGAACAACCTACAATAAAAATTAATTAAAAAAAGACAATCTTAAACTTTAAGAATTTTATTAAAACCATGTATTCTCTTTTGTTGCTTATTCTTTGACACAATTGAAGCAGATTAAGTTAATCTTGAAAAAGGCATGATCCAACTCCTGAGGGTTTCTGCCTATGTCTCTTTAATTGATAATATTCAAAGGTTAAAATCTTTCTGCAGATTTTTCCCCTATACTAGATTGTAATGCTCTGAAGTGAGCATTGGTAACTGATGTGGGAATGGCCTGCAGCTGTGGTGTGTGTGGTTTTGCTATACAAGTTACAGTTCTAATGCCTGATGTAGAGATAATGAATTTCTCCTTCTTAAAGGCCCTCATCAGTGATGTATTTTTCTGATAGGATCAGAAAATTCATACTAGAAAAGTGCCACCTAACTTGGTTTAATATCAGCTCTCTTGGAAAAGGGAGGAGAGCTGGGATAGAGCTTAAGATGCCAGCTCTGTAAGAATTGTATATCAATGTTCCTTCCCCCACAAGGTGCATATAGGAGTTGAGGATGAGAGATATACCCTCTATACTTTGTTTTTACTGCCCCTATCATGTCTGGTGTGCCTTAAATATTACTTTTAAATGAAGACTCTGTGGATTGTTTACAGAAGAAGTTTTACACTAGGACCAGATTGTCAATACATGGTTGGTCCTCTGTAGTAATAATGTTGAATTCTTTCATTTAAAATAAAACTTCCTTTACGGACATAAAAAGATTAATTCAGAAAAGCTAATATGTTGGTACATGACTTAGTCTAACCAATTGGGTAATGCTGCTTCAAGAAATGCTTTGTACTCCTTATTCCAAAAACAAATACATCCAACTCTGGGGGTGGGGATGGGGGAAAGCTTGCCCTACACTTTGTAGATATTGCTAAGGTTTGAAATGGAAAAGGGGAAAGAAGGGTTAGAGAATCTCCCAGTGAATCCTCTGCTTGGGTCTCTCTTAACGTTTATTTCTGAAGCTAGTGAACTTTCATTGTCCTGTGGCCTCATATTTATAGAGCTTCTTAACTGTTTTGTACCTCAAGTTATTTTACATATCTTTGAAGATTGAGATTATGAATTATGTTGAATTTAACCTTTTCTCTTGGAGAATTTGCCTCTGATATCTTTCAAATTTAATCTTAGTGTATTCTAGGAATAGTTTTCCTTATGGACAACTTCTCAGCCATTGTGATTAGTAATTTAGTAAGAAATAACACATGTTAATCAAGTATGTGTGTATTCTGTCCTCCTCTGATTTCTCTGACTCTGATTCCTTAATTTGCAGTGATGTCTTAGAAGTGGAACAAGTATCCTCTGGGCTTTTTGACTTCAGCAACAACAGCCAGTGAGGCATCTCTTAAGTTCCAGTGCATTCTAGTCTCTTGTGTGTCCTGAAAGGTAGCAGGAGCATTTCTGGGGTCACACTGATATTTTCTCAAAGCAGAGTTTCCTATGTGTTATGGTGCTGCTCTAAGATGTTTCTTTTTAAAACTGTTAATTCTTGGAGAATGACTTGTTCAACTTTTTAATGTGGAGGGTTTTTTTTTCCTTTTCTTTTTTCTACCATTTGGTAGTGGGCAATGGATCAAAATCCTATCCTAAATAATTGAATTTTTAATGTCATAGTCTGAGGAAATACCGCTCCCTTTCCTCAGTCATTTCAAATGTTCTGTGTCATCTGCTCTAGCACATACTTTGGACTCCATTACAGGTGACCATTTCTCCCTCCTCAATAGGTGAGGCATCCTCAGTGTTTTCTAATCATTTTAAACTGAATTTGACAAGCAGCTAAAAACAAACTTAGTCTGAGACTTTTGCTTAATATATAGTTATAGAAGTAGCAACTATTTTGAAAATTACTGTTGACTGCTCTTTAAGACCACACCTGTATGCCAGGAGGCTACAGTTTACATCATTGGACTCTTTATAGGCAACCAACAGACTGGTTGCAGTGGATGAAATTGTCACAGTAGCCTTGCCTGGGCTAGGCTGTGCAGTATCCTTTTCAGGTGATTCAATCTTGCCCAACCCAGGGACCAGTCTGGCTGGAGAACATCTAGCCCTTTCCTTGCTTCAGTGCCACCTTTTTTTAGGCAAGGAGCCAAGAAGTTACTTTATAAAGCAGTGAATACTTCAGATAAATTTACAGCTATAGCTCCTGAAGAGCAGAGAAGATTGACCACCACTGATTTTAATTCTCCAATATATAAGGAATTTAGAGTAATGTGTGCACGTGCCCATGCATGCCTGTGTTTCTGGGGAGCTCTTGCACTAGGCATCTGGGCTGCACTTTGAATGACACACTTGTGGCTTTAGTAGATTTCACTGTTTTTTAATTGTTGTTCGTTTCTTTTCATTAAAGGTTTTAATCAGCTAGACAGATCATTTTGTATTTAATGGCAGAAACTTTGGTACATTAACTTTTAATGAATGAGCTTGCATTGTGAAGCAAGAGCCTACAGAAGGCAACTGTTGTCAGTGAGATTTCTGGCTCCAGAGGCCAGTACTTGGTGGCATTTTCTGAGCAGCCAGCAGTTGCTCCCATCAGTGATGTCTAGCTGTGTAGAGGAGGGTATGCTGTGCACTCTCCAGGTATGAGGGTATGTAACTTTGGCTCTTAAAATTATGTACACATACACACTTTATATATATGTATGTATGTATGAAAACATGAAATTAGTTTGTCAAAAATGTGTGTGTTTAGTATTTTAGCTTAGTGCAACTATTTCCACATTATTTATTAAATTGATCTAAGACACTTTGTTGTTGACACCTTGGATATTAATGTTCAAGGGTGCAATGTGTATTTCTTTAGATTGTTAAAACTTAATTGCTATGATTTGTAGTAAATTAACTTTTAAAATATATTTCAGCCCTTCTGTAGTGTAATAGGGCTCTTACAGGGTGGGAAGAATTTTGATTTTCCAGTAGCTAATTAAACAAAATGGCTTCATTATGTATCTTGATCTATAGGAGTTTCAGTATGATCCCAGGAACATCTACTGGGGATGAATGTTTTAGACAGATTGTGATGATGCTTTAAAAAACAAACTAACTAAACTAAGTAACTTGGGGAGCCAGGACATTTCAAATCCATACAGATTCCTATAACTTATATATATTCCTTAGTTACGTGGAAAACAGATTTCATTTCAACTTCATGTATCAATGTGTTGGAGAGGCAGACTCCCCCCGCCCACCCCAATTATGTTGCACGACTGAGGTTGCTATTCAGTAAAATGAGTAGAATAGTCAATCATTCAATGGCTTGAATATGCAGTGACAAGAGGCCAAATAAATTGTTTGTGAATAATAAAGAAGTTTGGTTTAGCCTGTTAGACCCTGAAAACCAAGCTGCAAATCACAGGCAGTAAGCTTTTATAAGTTCATCAAGGAATGATGGTCTACCTAGCTCCTATTCACATAAATCCATTCACATAAACCCGATGGTTAATTAAAAAGTACTTGCTAAGCTGGGCATGGTGGCATACTCCTGTAATTCCAGGGAACCCAGAGACTAAGACAGGAGGAACATGAATTCAAGGCCAGCCTCAGCAAAAGCAAGGCGCTAAGCAACTCATTGAGACCCTGTCTCTAAATAAAATACAAAATAGGACTGGGGATGTGACTCAGTGGTTGAGTGCCCCTGAGTTCAATCCCTGGTACTATGCCACCCACAACCCCTACCCCACCCCCGAGAAAAGGTACTTGCTGTCTCCCGAAACGGGAATGGGAATAGCTAAGTCTCCTCTTCTAATGGAATTTGGTCACAGAGTAAAGTATTCAGGTTAGGTCTCAACCAAGTCATGTAGATGTTTAAGCATCCTAAAATAACAGCCTGAGTAGTCATATAAAGAAGTTGATTTTCAGGAATATCAGCATGGGCCTCTCCTTGCCACCGTTGCTCAGCTAAGCATAAATGACCATTCTTTAAAACAAAACCAAGAAAAACTCTCCAAATGAGCAGGGAAACACTCCCACCCAGAAACTCGAGTAATATTTGTTTTTTACTTTTTCATGCTTCCATGTGGTTTCTATCTGCTATGTTCCTCTATGGAGGAACATATTTTCTACCAATTCGGAGATGCTGCCTTTCAAATCAATGCCTTGAGTATCCATATTGTTGAGTTTGTTGTTGCTGTTCAAGAAGTGTCCCCATTTTACAACTTTATGCACACATCTGGCAAATCATTGACATGAGCATTCAACAGTACTGGGGTGGGATTGGGGGGGTGGGGGCAGGGGCTCACCAACAGAGCTGGCCCTGTTGGCAGTGCCTGGGAAGGCACCACCTGTGAGGGCCAGATACGGGGTTGGTAAGCACAGTTAGGGAAATTTCTACCTAGCCTCCGTTTTGAATGATTTTAAGAAATTTTGTATGTGGAGGATGGAAATGCTTATATATTTATTGAAATCCTTTTATCTTATTTGAAATTAAAATTATTTGGTAAACAACAGTTTGATATTTGGGGAGGGTTTTGAAGGGGAGGTAATGCCGTTGATAAATTATAAGCCTGTTAATTCTGCAGAAAGGTACTGTTAGTGACTAATAGGTTGCCTTTGTTTTGTACATGATCCAAATCTTTGTTTTACATTTCTTTTATCCAAAATACTTAGGTATCTGACGTTTTCAACCAAAATTTCAATTATATACTGTGATTTTTATTTGTTGCAATACATTAAAATTTCAGAGGTACTTTGGGGCTCAAAAGCTTGGATTTTTAAGACAGTATGTGCATTTCACATAATAAAACTGTTAATGGTGAGCAAAGTATTATATACTAACTAGATTTTTCCACATCTGTATAGTATATTATATGTATTTTGTGGTATTGAGATTATAGAAAGTTTAGAGTGTCAAACATGCGTTTAATGTGTATTTTTAAACAAATTTATGGCAATTAAAATATTTGGAGACAAGGGTATCACATTTCAATTTGTAAAAATCTTTTTAACTCTGTGTCATTAAGATGCTTTGTATAATGCCAAACCATAGCTGGAGAAACTAAGTTTAATAAATATCAAATAGATTTTCTGTATTAAAGTTTATAAACACTGAAAAAAAAAGATTTTTTAGGGAAGTATCAAATGTCTCCTATTAATTTGTGTCCTCGGAGAACAGATCAGTGTGCTCTAACAAGAAGACCAAAGGTCTCAAATGAGGTGGAGAGTCGTCTCTCTTATTTTAACAGCTCAGGGGCAGATAGGGAGCTCTGACCTTCAAGAACATGCAGGAAGCCACCCCTGCATCTGTTTTCCATTTCTATGTTCTCCAGAAAGAAGAGAAAAGGATAAGGCAGCTTTGTGATAGAACTGTGCTCTGAGAGTTGACCATGTTGGTTTGCAGCCCAGTAAAAACTACAGTCGGCAGTTGATTATTTATTTTTCCTAATTTCAACATTCTGGATTTAATATTCTTCTTTCAAATTAAATCTAGACTCTAAAATAATGAGCTCTATAATTACTTGAATGTTTTGGGATATATTTACATAAGAAGTATTTATCTAAGTTCATTACCTTCTATTTCCAAATCAATTTGCATGGAAAGATAGGTGAAATAATAAGGAAAGAAATGCAAGGTAAAGTTCTAATTAACCTACACCTCTAGTAATGATTTAAAATATTAAATACATTAAGAATATCAACAAATGATGTAGGAACAATTGGGTATTTACATGCATAAAATGAACTTTGATCTTTTTTCTTGCATTAACTACACAGATGAACTAAAATAGGTCATGAACACTACATGTTAAAACTAAAGCTACAAAATCTATAAAAGTGAACTAAGAAAAAAATTCTTGTGATCACGGGTTTAGATATAGTTCTAAAAGCACAAGCTATAAAAGAAAACAAAATTGATAAATTGGGATGTCATTACAACCAAGAATGTCTGCTCCTTAAAAGACACTGTTAAGAGAATAAAGACAAGTCACAGATTGAAAGAAAATGTTTGGAAAACCCATATTTCATAAAGAATATCTATCTAGAAGATGTCAGTAACTCTCATAACTTAAGAAAAAGCTAAGTAAAATTTTGTCTGGACACTTCATTTTACCTAACAAGACAATGAATGGCAGGCAAACACATAATGAAATGATCAGCACTATTAGCCCCCAGGGAACTGCAAATGAAGACCACAGGGAGATAATATTATATGCCTGTTACAACCCAAATTAAAAAGACTATGCTAAATGTTAGGGAGGGTGTTGGAGCAGTTGGAACTCTTATAAATTGCTGGTGGAAATAGAAGTAAATGAATGTGATGGGGAATATCATGGAATTTTATAGATAGATAAAACATTAGATATCATCTAATTGAGGCATTTGATTTTGCAAATGTGAAACTAGGCCTAGAGTGGTGGCATGTTTTGCTAGTTATATAGCTAGTTGGAGAAAGGGCTTGAAATAGTATTCAGCATTAGCGAAATCCCAAGAATCTGGCAATGATACCATAACTACTGAGAAGCTAATTTAAATCTATACTGCTTACTGGTTGATACATGTGGTTCTGATATTAATTTAAAAAATTAAAATAGCATACATATTGATTACAATAAAATACAAAAAGCGTATTGATTTCTAGCTGTTTGAGATAATAAAATTGAAACAAAGCCTGTTGAATCATTGGAAGACTTGAAAAGTCATTTTAAATAAAAATCACATATAATTAAGCATCAAAAAAAATAAATTGCTGGTGGGAATATGTAAGCATGAAACCATTTTGAAAAATAATTCTTGACAGTTTCTTAAGAGGTTGACCACATATTCACCATATGACTTAGCCATTCCATTCCTAAGGATTTACCTACAATAAATGAAAATATATATTCACACAAAGATTTTTACATGAATGGTCATAGCAGCTTTATTTTAATTAGCCTAAAATTGAAAACAGTTTTTTTTTGGTAGTACCCAGGGGTGCTCAACCACTAAGCCACACTTCAAGCCATTTTTGTATTTTATTTTGAAACAGAGTCTCACTAAGTCACTTAGGGTCTCACTAAGTTGCTAAAGTGGCAACTTTGAATTTGCCATTCTCCTGCCTCAGTCTCCAAACCCACTGGGATTACAGGCATGTACCACCACGCCCAGCAGAAAACAAAATATTTAAAACAGTTGAATGGATAAGGACATTGTGGTATAGACATACAATGGAATACTGTTCAGCAATTTAAAATACTTTCTATTGATGTACAAAGGCATGGACAAATATCAAATTGATTATGCTGAGTAAAAGAAGCTAGATAAAAAAGAGTGCTAACCGTATGATTTTCTTTATATAAAATTCTAGAAAAATCACAGCAATCTATAGTGAAAGAAAGCAAGTCAGTAATGAATGAATGAGGAGGGAGGCTGACAGGTTGGGAAGGACCAGAGTGGGGAGTTCAAGGGACACAAGACAACTGTGGGACATGCTAGATATCTTTATTGTTTTGTTTATGATGATGGTTTATAGATGTATATATAAGTCAAAAACTATCAAATTGTTCACTTTAAACATGTATAAGAGTTTACTGTATATTTATTATTTCTCAATAAAATTTAGAATAAAAAAATACAAATTTTAATTGTGTCTTTAGTTTTTATGGTTCATAATCTTAGCAGAATATTTATATTTTTATTTATTTATAAATATTTACCCATTTACAATAATTAACTATGAAAATTTAATATGATTGTAATTGATAACAGTTTTCTATTTTTTATATCATTGTTGTAAAAATTCATCATTGCATGTTATGTTTTGCATGCCACAAACTCAAAACAGATATATAAAGACATTTTTAAAAATTCTTTAAAAAATACAGAAACTTTACATATTATTTAAAAAATAATTGCTAACTCAAGCAAAAGTATGTCTTTACAAAGCTTCCAAAGTCACATCAATCAACTTAAAATAACAAAACAAAGTTTTTTTTTTTAATTTTAAAGAAATCTTTTTTTTAGTTGTTGATATACCTTTATTTTATTTATTCATATGTGGTGCTGAGAATCAAACCCAGAGCCTCACCCATGCTAGGCAAGGGCTCTACCACTGAGCTACAACTCCAGCCCCAAAACAAGTTTTATAGTTTTGACAAATAATATAATTTCTTTCATTACATTTTATGTCATTATAAATTATACATTAAATATTTGCATTTCTAGACATTTTGATTAATTCTTCATAATACTTAACAAGGCTCTATGTGGAATTATTTTGTATTAACTATTAATTCTAAATGAGTTGTTTTTATTGGTACTTACCCCTTCTAAATTTCCTAGAAAATTTACTATCAACCTAAGAGAAATATTTAGGTGAATATTTATTAATATTTAAAATGTCTCCTCTCCCTCCCCTCTCTCCTTTTTCCTTCCTTTCCCTCCCTCCCTCCCTCCCTCCCTCATTCTCTCCCTCCTTCCCTCCCTCCCTCCCTCCCTCCCTTCCTTCCTTCCTTCCTTCCTTCCTTCCTTCCTTCCTTCCCTCCCTCTCTTAGTTCCCCCTACTTCTTTCTCTTTGCTTTCATTTTTTTACTCCTCTGTATTTTTTGGTTACTGTTTAAAACAAATTTATTAAGCCCTTATGATTCTGGGTTCTTGAGATATAAGGAGTTGTGAGTGCTGACCTTACATTTGGATATTTGTCTTCTTTTTAGTGAGAAAACACAATGATACCCACTTGAAGGTGGAAGTTAAGGTAGGAGAATGGAGGATACTAGAGGGCCCATATCAAGGGCTGTGGGTACTGCAGATGCTCCAGAAGGGAACAAAACAGTTAGCAGTCATGGAAAATTTGTGGTTGTTTAATGAAGAAGGTAGTTTATCACCCCCAAGCCAGATAAAGCATTATATTTACAAGTGATAATATATAAAGATTTTTATGGAGTTGAAAAAGCAACCATTTTAGTAGTTTCTTTTCTTCCTAGGATCTTTATTTATTTTGGTACCAGGGATTGAACCCAGGGGTGCACTTAACTACTAAATCACATCCCCAGCCTTATTTTGAGAAAGGTTCTTGCTAAGTTGCTTAGGGCCTCACTAAGTTGCTGAGGCTGGCTTTGAACTGATGATCCTCTTGCCTTAGCCTCCTGAGTTGCTGGGATTACAGGTATGTGCTACCACACCCTAAAATCTTAATGGTTGTAAAAAGGCAAAAGGCCTATGTTACTATGATTTGGTTTCTCACAATATCCCTTTGAAAAATATAGGCATACAAGGGGTATTTTTCTAGGGTAACCACCACACCTTAGATTCTGCTAGAATTCAAGTTTGATTGGCATTGTTTCTTTCAGCATCCATTTAATAGTTGTGTGAACTTGAAAAAGATGTTTAGTTTGTTTCAAGCATTAGCTTCTTTACATGTATATAGGGATACTTTGAGAAAGAAATTGAATAGTATATGTACTATTGTGCCTGGTCCATAACAGTGGTCAAATAAATGTGGGTATAATTCCTACACTATCATTTATTGCTGTAAATCAGGTGGTTATTATTTAGTAAAATAGACTTCATTTTATATAATAGTGAAATGTTTTATGCAAACTTAATTTTAGTTTTTAGTGTCAAATATTCATATTAGACCAGTTGTTTAATGTTTTTAATACTTAGTGGTCTTCATTTCAAGAACTTGAACAAAATTCTTCTCAGTGATCAATCAATTAACCAGCAAGGCAGATGTTTTCCATGTAGGTAATGACTGATAAAGTATAAATAGATTTTTTAGATTTCTTGTCTTCTGGAAAATCTCATCTGAAAGCTGAAACTGCTTCATTATCTTCCCCAATAATAAAGACAGAAGAATCCTGTTGATTCAACTTTAACTGCAGCATCTGGATGTGTTGATTTTGTCCTTAGATCAGCCATATATTCATATCTTCCAGAACAATCCATATCACTAAGCTGCTATCCTGTTAAGCCTTATGAGGTGTACTTAGATTTGCTATGGCATGTGTTAGACTTGGAACATAAGATCAACATTTAATACTATTTATTTAGCTTCATTTTTGCTCTACATTGTGATCTTGGTCCTGAATTACAGATCCTTACTCTGATGTTCTTCATCTTGGACTTTGACATATTTTCCCATCTCAGTCCATTCAATATATTTTTTAAAATTGAAGTTCATTTATCATTCCTTACATTGTAATATTAGAAAGTTCATACTTATTTTGTGAAGTTTGTCTTTTAAAAATATTTGTCTATGTACTAAAATATCTTAGGAACATTGAGCTAAAAAGAGAGACTAATCAATGGGTCACAGTAGTCATTTGAATTTCCATATAAAAGTCAATAATTTTTTGAAACTAGAAATTTAATTTCCTGACAAAAATCTACTTTTAAGTAGGCAGTCTCACCAAAAAATATATATATATATCAATCCTCACTCTACTTGAGGCTCACCCACCATTTAATAAAAACAGACTTAAATAATTCATCAGAGGGAGTTAGAAATTAGGTCTTAAAATTCTTGGGTAGAGTTAATTAATGTTTTTAATGATATAAAATTGCCTATCATTTAGGTCTTAATATCTGTGACTGCCTAAAACACACACACATACACATAACTGGCTCTTGAGTTTTCTTTTTCATTGACGATAGTGGCTGATTTATACATACTACTATTGAGTGTATGTCCCATGTGGCAGTATCAATTGGACCTGCATTTAATATGGCCCTTAATTATGCCATGTAGTGATTGCTCATTATAAGCTCTGCATTGAGTTAGGGACTGGGAATAAAGAGACATTAGGATTAAGACATCACTTAATTTCAGGAAACTGGCATTCCCAGAAAACTAACTGGTTTACTTGATTTATTTGTCAAAGCAATCATACTAATCAATGGGAAAAGCCATTATCTGAAATTGTATAAATCCAATTGTACAAATCCACTTGCATAATTATTTGACTAACATCTTCCCTTTTAACTGGTTGTTTTGGCAATATAAACCCATAACCAAAGACAATTGAAAACAATGGAAGAATTTTGTTTTGGATAATTCTTTTACCACTGTTCAAATATGGTCTGACTGTTAAAGAAGAGAAATGATGTCTGAGTGATTAAGGGTAATAGCAAGGAAGATGGAGAAGAAAAGATATGGTTAGAATAAATTTTGGAAGATATTAAAATTTGTTGATGGACAGGATATGGTTTTGAGGAAAACAAGAAGTTCATCAGACACTAAAATGAATACCTTAAGAAGGAAGTTCAATATAAGTCTTGATCTCAAGGAAGAGGTAGAGTTTGGAAATCATATTTGTCAGGTTCTTGTTGAAGCACCACCATTTCTCAGTAAGATTGATGCCCACGCTAAACTTAAGATGAGTTTGTTTTACCATCTGTAGGACATAGGTTAAGCACTATGTCCATGTTGATAGATTTGAAAGGAGTGTGAACTTTGGAGTCAGACATTGTCTTCAGCCTAGTTTTACTTCTTCTTTTCTGTGTGATCTTGAGTACTTAATCACTCTCAGATGCTAATACAATATCACATTTGTGAAGCTTAAATGAAATAATGCATAAAAGCATTTAGCATGACATTATATGTACAGTAACCATTCAATAGTGGAAACTGTCAGTAATCTGGGCTATAAGCATGTAGGTCTTAGGAGGAGTGGTAAATACAAAGAAAGCACTTATAAATAATAGCAAAATGAAAAGGAAATTTTTTCACATTAAAATTTGTAAGGAAAAAAATCTGAGACTTTGAATTGGACAAAAAATTATTGTAGAGGGTCCCATGATCTCTAACTTTTATTGTCTTTAAGCTATTATAAGGCTAAGTGAATTGTAGAAAAATTAGTAATACAAATAATTCTTGTCCATAGTCACATCAATGAATTATGTCCAGTGGAGATGCTGCTATTTCATCAATCCTGAAGGTATTTCTATGTGTATCCCTTTGGTTTTTTTTTTTAATAAAACTAGTTTTATTTTAAAATTAAGTACATAGCACTCATCTAATTCCACTGGTGTAGACTTTAGCACCATGCTCGCTATTTGCAATTAATATCATAACACAGATAAATTTTGGTTTGCAATTTGTACTTGAGTAGTAGTATATAACTTGAGTAGTGTTTATTTAGTGGACTTTGGTAAAGCCCTTGATACATGCCATTGAGGTTTGACCTGTGGTAGGCTCTGGGCCTTATGTTGGCTTATATGTCAAAGACTATCATGATTATCTGTGGACTTGCCAAACCATCTTCTATGAAGAAAAGTTAGAGTATTAATTTTTGAAGAGATCTTTTGTTTATTATGCAGTTTTGAGTTTTTTTAACCTACAGATTAATTTCTAAGGTTAAACTCATGAATTGATATGCTATACCAATCTGTGCAGTAAATTTTTTTTCAGATGATTCTATATAACGTACTATCATAAATAATATAGGTATCTGAATTTATGTACTAAATTTAGGGGTGGAGTAGATCCCATGTCTTGAAATCATTGTGATACCTTTTGTTTGATTGCTTGCTTGTTTGTTTTTTCTCCTAAGTGATCAGCCTCAAATCTTTAGAATTAAAACACATTAACTCATGGAATTTGTACTACTTGGAAACCTGTAACGGTAACACAACATGCTTTGGGAATATTATAGTGAGATACCTTTATAACATAGGTTAAAATACTCCTATGCTAGAATGTGTTTTCCAATGAGAACATAATATTGTAGCACAGAATAAATAAAGTGGTGGTTTCTATGATTCATAATGTATACAGGTTTTGCCTTTCTCAGTGCAATCAATGATTTACAGATTTCATAATACTCTTAAGAAAATGCTTTTTTTTCAAGGTTCTTTTTTAATTTTTTTTTAGTTGTAGCTGGACAGAATGCCTTTATTTTATTTATTTTTATGTGGTGATAAGGATTGAACCCAGTGCCTCACACATGCTAGGCAAGCGCTCTGCCGCTAAGCTATAGCCCCAGCTCTTATGTAACTCTTAATTGACCACGATTTCAGTATTGTCCTTTAATTTTTCTACAACAGGTAGAACATTATATTTCTACTTTTTAATAAATTTTATAAGATTTTTTCTTATTGTATCTAACCACCTTTATTTTATTTTATATCTCTTAAGACACACATTTTCATGTCTATCATCATATATCATCTCTTTTCTGTATTGCCAGGTATGACTTATGTTATAAAATTTTATAGGATCTACAATTGTATACTGACTAAAGCTATGTAGAGTATAGACTTCCTTGGTCTCTTAGTATGTATCTGTCACTGAGCTACAGAACAAGCCCATCCCTTTGATTCTTTGAACTTGTTGCAATATCTTCCTGGTTTCCCGATTCACTAATAAATTAAATAAGAACATATTTTCATTTCATTCTTGCATAAGACTATGACTTTGCCTTTAAAAATATTCTTTAACAAAAGTAAAGAGCAATTCTTACCTATTATTCTTCAGTTTGATAAAGGAAAATTATAAGTAATATGAATATAAAAAGAAAGGCTACTAAAATAATTATAGAGGGTGGGATATAGGCAAATAAATTCTTTGATGTTACTTTGCCTGGATCATATTTACAATATGATAAAATTATTCCAATATTGAAATGCTTTAGCAATGTCTCTTAAAGACCTCTTGTCAACACTTATCTATTAAGACATGTTTACAGGTGTTCTGAGAAGAGAAAAGAATATCAACTTTGAGTTGGTTTGGGAAAACCGTAAGTTAATCTCAATTGAATAGATTTATTTACTATATAACTTCTGTCTTCACTGAGTTTAATGCATTATAAATGTTAAAGAAAGAGAAAGAGGGGGACAGGAGGAGGAGAGGGGGGAAGAGAGAAAAAGGAGGAGGAGGAGGAAGAGAAGGAGAACAAATAGAAGAAGGAGGAAGGGGAAGGTAAAGGGGGTGGGGTAGAATGAGATAGAGAATGTACCCACATTCCAAACTTACTTGACTGTACAGTATTTCTTTCTTTTTGTTTCTCATGAGTATTGACGTGAATACTTCTTAAGGTGCACATTTAAACAAATGAATTTGTTTAAAATCTTATTCAAAGGAAAGCTTATGAAATTGCTAGTATAGAAGTGGCAATCTGACACGGTAGAGAAGGGGGAGTGTGGAACTGTCTCCCCAGTTATTTGGGTTCCATGGGCCTCCTTTGCCTGTCAGTGAGACTCAGCTGAAGCAGCAGCAGTAGCAGGGAGCTGGCCAGGTTCACCTTTCCCTTGATAGGACCACCTGGGTACAGCTGTGCTATCAAGGCCCTAGCACCACCATAGCCCTTTTCAAAAGTGATATTAAGAGACCTTCATATTTTAACATTTAAAATACAACTTTGCCTAAATTGAAGCTTTTCTGTTATAGCTAAGGTGCATTACTTGTTTAATATTTAAATCCCTGTGATTCAAGTAATTTAGGGAAATCTTTAATGACCATAGAAAACCAGTGCAAAAGCAGTATTTGATTCAGAATCTAGGCCCTAAAATGACTTGTCCTGGGAAGCCCTAAACACACTGAGATTTAAAAAATAATAATAATTCTATCTTTCAGAGAATCATTTAATTGTCCCATTGTTATTTTGGAGATCTCTAATTAAACCACTAATTTGATGAATCTAAAATGTTTGGGCATTTTAGATGACTTAAAAAAAAAGCTTTATCTTAGGCTCTTAAGACAAAACTTAGATTATTCATTATAAAGGAATAAATGAAATAGGATTGACTTCCTCATTATTACCATGTTCAGAATGAAATATCTATGAGTCTGGCACTGATGAAATGTTGTGGAGTATATACAAAAAATGCAGGAGTGTCTTCATTTAAAGCAGCATCCAGTTTACTGAGGATTTAATCATACATGTTTAAAGAAAACAAGTGGAAAACAAGACAATAGAGACAAATGAGAAATTGATTGACTATTATAAGACAAGGGAGCCTGTGTAGGTTGGAATAACAGGAAAGATAATAAGGAGCTTGAGAGTAGGACAATGATGTAAGGTAAAGGAAAATTCCAAAAGCATTTTCCTGGCAGGAGAGTTTACAGGGGTGTGATGGAGAAGGCAGTTAGCAGAGTCAATATAAAATATAGTTTTTTCTATAACCAAGTGTTCATATTCCAGAATAATAGAATGTGATTCAGGAATAGGGTACAGCAAAGGCAGATAAGAAATTTTAAGGCATTTTGACATATATTTGTTTATTATTCTAAGAAGTCACTAAACTTTATGGATCTTTTGGTAAATTCTACTAGTTTTGAAAGGAGCATCTTTGGTTCCTTTTGTATGTATGTTTTTTGTCTATAGTAAACACTCACTATTTCAGATAAGTGGAGAGAGATTCTAGTTCAATTAGATTTATGAATTGTGAAGAACTTATTTTTTTAAAAAAAGCAGTGTATCGTTTTCTGTATTTTTGATTACAGTAACCACATGATAGACGTGTTTGTTTCATTAAACTCCTTGAGAGAAGAAGTTTATTTTATTTTATTTTTTTAAAGACAGTGGGGGGGGGGAGAGAGAGAGAGAGAGAGAGAGAGAGAGAGAGAGAGAGAGAGATTTTTTTTAATATTTATTTTTTAGTTATCGGCGGACACAACATCTTTGTTTGCATGTGGTGCTGAGGATCGAACCCTGGCCACACGCATGCCAGGCGAGCGCGCTGCCACTTGAACCACATCCCCAGCCCCGAAGTTTATTTTTGAAAAATTATTTGGAATTAGAATCTTTTCCCTAAATAATGCTTTTCTAAGGAAAAATGGTTCTTTAAACAAACAATTCTTAAGTGCTTTTGATTATCCTGTGTGCATCTTTTTTTTTTTTTTTTTTTTTTTTTACTGTTAATTGACTAAGCAGATCTTTTCCTCATTATGTGGAGTTCAAGGTGAATTTCATCCTAGCTGTGCTGGGAGTTTGATGTTGGTCCCTGGAGATACTTCCACATTCCTGCACCTTCTCTGTCCCCAGGGTTTATTCACTGGACCCACCTGGCCTTGGTCAGCTGAGTCCCTGTACTCAAGGTCACTGTTTCTTTTGGGATCCCCTTATACTTTAGGGGGTTTTAGGAGTCATTGGTTTTGTCTTCAGGCCTAGCAAGCAATGGCCTTATGCTCTTGCTACTCTGAGTCCAGCACCATCTCTTATTGTAATCCCAGTGGCTGGAGGGTGGAAGTGCTGATGCAGGAGGATGGAGAGTTCAAAGCCATCCTCAGCAAAAGTGAGGTGCTAAGGAACTCAGTGAGACCCTGTCTTTAAATAAAAGACAAAATAGGGCTTGGGAGGTGGCTCAGTGGTTGAGTGTCCCTGACTTCAATCCCTGGAACCAAAAATACCTGAATGGAATGAGGCATGGTGGCCCACATCTGTAATCCTAGCACCTGGGAGGCTGATGCATGAACATGGCAAGTTCAAGGCCAGTCTTGAAAATTTTGTGAAATTTTCTGTCTTAAAATAGAAAATAAAAAGATTTGGGAATGTAGCTCAGCAGTACAGCATCCCTGGTTCAATTCCTAGTACCTGCTCCCCCTCCAAAAATACCTCAATGGCCTTTTGAGTGTGCTGCTTGTTTCTTGCTGGGATGCTGAGAGAGAATAGCTTTCACTCAAATGGATAAAATAAGACAAAACAGTAGAGTAACAATATAATTTGCTGAATATGTAAATGTATTTGAAATGTTTTTATACACTATTTTGTAAATAATTCATGTGATTACTTATTAGAAAACAGCGAAATGTCTACTATATGCAGGAAATTGATATATAATCAGAAAGTAAACAGTTCAAATTTCCATGATATTTGTATTTATATTATATGAAATATGATAAATATAAATATCAATATACTAATCATACTAGTATTCATAACACAGGGACTTCCATATTATCAACTATTTAGATGTATTAAGGTAGACACTTTAAAAGACTTCATTATTAACAGGTACATACAGATTATTTATTACATGCAGATTATTGGTTTTACAGTTTCTAAAAACATCGTTTAATATTTTCTGTGTGAAAGAAAAATGTAACTGAAATTCTGGTTTGATAGCTTTGGATTATTTTATGCTTATTATATATCATAAAGTGTAGGATTTGCAGCTTATGTAACATTAGAATGTTACATAAGGCAATACTGATTCATATAGCATAGTGTATAAAAGAAGATAAGGACAAAGACAAAAATGACTAATAAAAAGCTATTGCATTATAGATCTCTCAGGGTATTAGCTTTTTCATATTCAAGAATTTGAGTGGTACCTTGGTTCTTTTGTGAGGGTAAATTTACCTCATTCAGGGTATTAAAATAGCATATTAATTACAATTACACTACATCAAAGGGCAGGAATTATGTGAATTATCTATTAAACTAATTCCAGACTTTGTAATCATAATATTACTCCTAATTAAAAATGACAAATGTATTTAAACTACTTTATTTATTTTCTTGGTGCAAAAAATATAAAAAATACTTACTATACAGAGTATAGTCTGCCACTGACTTTGAAAATTTTGAGGAAGAAGAAATAAAAATGCAGATTAAACCAGGTATTCATTTTGCAAAGTTTTCAGAAGATTTAACATCAGTGCAATCTCAGTTCTATCTCCCTTATAAACAATATGGATCATTGCTTTTAATGGATCATGGGTATACTGACTATATTAGGTCGATGTCAACAATACAGATGGAAAGAAAAATAGTTTTGTTATTAGTTTCAAGTTAGACAGTAAATTACCTAAAAAGTTCAGTTTCCTGATTATTTTATTTCCAGGATTTAACTATTAAAAGAAAACGCAGCACAGTCAAGTTGTAGGTTTTGCCAGCATATATAAATAGCATGTTGAGATTTTTGTTTTCCTCTGTGTGACCTCAGAATTGGAAGAAAAATGGCATTAAAATGCCAAGTTGATGATGAAAATATAGATTTTAATTACAAATATTTCAGAGGTCATTAGACTGCTGGTCTACTTTAAAAGATCATGGGGAGGGCACAGGAAAAGATACCACGAATCTCAGCTTAAGATTGTCAATCAAGTTTGTGCATGGAGACGGGAAGTGATTTAGCAAATGATAGGTGCATCAGCACTATAAAACATTAAAAATCTTTTCATCATTGAATTAAATAAAGGCTAAAGTTCTCCAGGATCTCTACACATGAAAGGTAACAGGCCTCATTCTTCACACATACAGATTTAGTATTAAAAACATCATGGCAATCAGAGCAGCAGCAGGAAACAAAAACAATTAGCAAAATCTTCCAAAAACAATGGAAGACACATTTAAACCCATAGTTCTTATGCATTAGCTCAATGATTCATTTCACATTTAGTTTTTCAATTCATTTGTCTCCAGGTGTCCCCTATTCCATATTTTGATCTAATTTTTTTTCATAGAATTATGTGTCATTGGAATATCTGAGAAAATAGAATGTCACCCTCCTCAATTGCAGATTCCACAAGCATAATGAAGTGTGATTTTTATACAGAAAGTCCCGTTTTTGACCTCCAAAAACAGGTTTTAGTTTCTTAACATATTATGACTAGTTTGAGTCTTATATAAAACCTGTTATTTGAGAGGTTTGCCATGTGCTGCCACATTAATCCCTATAATTGTGTTTTGAGATCACCATCACTATTGTGATCACCCTACAGAAATAACATAATGCTTGTGATTTCCTTGAGAATTAATGTTCATAAATGACCAAAATATATGGTTCTGTTGATGTTCTTTATTGAAACATTTTATTCTCTAAGTCTACTACTCTACCTACTAGAACATGGTGGTTTTTTGTTTGTTTGTTTAAGATAGTACAGATAACAACAAAATTAAGTAATATCCAATATATTACTTTGGAGCACATTAAAAACAAAAAAATTATTTAGCTCTACACTACTAGTAATATTCAATTATTGTTTTGGACCTTCAAAGGGATATAGGAAGCTTCTCAAGTATCTACTTTGATTAAGATTTATTTGCCCTTGTGTAAGTGCTTAACAATTCTCCCAGCAGTCTGTTGTGTACATTTACTATGATAGAACAATCCATGGTGTGGTTCTTGGTTTTTAATATGTAGGGATGTTTAGTCACTTAAAAACCCTTAAGGTATTCATGTATTAGACTTTGATGTGGTTCTAAGGAGGGGAAAGAAATCCATGAGACAGTGTATACCTTCCACTCAGTCGCATCCTATTGGCAAGTTTGGAAGACTGATCTGGAAGTCTTCTCTGTTTGATGACTCTCTCGGGTGTGACTGAGACCTCACACAGTGAATACTGATCATGGGTGGCAGTAATCGCAAACTCCCAGATGGCCTGAATGACCACTTCATTTGATGTGGTATCCTTACGGATCATGATGTGTCGGTTTTGCTGATCAGCCTTAAAAACTCTTAGCAGTTGATACACCAGATCTGGAGGAAAGAAAACCACACACAAGTAAAGGATTTCGACATAGGGTGATGCCCAGAAACCTGGAAAGAATCTCCCTAGAAAAGATGGTGAGAAACTTTGACCTCTTCCATACTAGAGTTATAAGAACACATCTTCTCTATAGATAACTAAAAAAATAGACAAACAGAAACAAATCTGTACATGGTAGGATATACACAATAACACCATGTGGGTATCAAAGAAAGAGAAATTTAAATAGAGATTTGATCTTTATTTTTCTGAAAAGCCCACAGTGACCTCAAATATACTTCCTATTCTTATTTATTTGGTATGAATTAGTAATAACTTCATATTATGTGTTTTTATTTATGTTATCAATTAGGAAACAAGGTGAGAGAGATTAGATTTCCTATAGCCATATGAAAATAGTTTTCAGAGTAGAATGAGAACTGGTTTTAGACATTTGGAATTTAAGGCTCATCCTCACTCTATGCATCTGGGTCTCAAAGAAAGGAAAATATGGAAAAAGATGACAATGTGAAAACAAAATAAGTAGTGGAGATGCTCACTGGGAGTAGTATTGATGTCTAAAATGGGATGATGTGACTGCAGCAAGTCAGGATTGCTAGAGGACAAGGTTTCTCTGACAGGCAATGTGGGCAGGATGTGCCTTGTCTACCTTAGTCCTACTATGCAGTCTTCTGGAGACTGACCAGTCCCAATATCACTGAGGAAAGAATTAAAAGTGGATTATCAACAAGATAAAAATCTGTAAGCTATGAAGACAATAATAAGCCATAACCCATTAAACTTGCAATTTGTGTAAGAATGGCATTAATTTACTTGAAAATTGCAAAAGCCATGGTTGCTTAAGAGTATTAAGTTCGTTCACTTTGTTGTTTCTGAAGAATATAATGTGTCTCTACAGCCTGTCTTTTTTCACTAGAAAAACACATTTACAATAATAGTAGTTTCTCAGTCTAAAACTAGATTCAAGCAAGTATGAGCTCTAGTTTCTGGTGGGAATGGACTTCAGAAAATCCATACTAAAAAGAATAAATTTTGTCTCACTCATTCAATGGTTCTGCATCAAAATGATGAAGTCCCATGGTCCTATTTGCAGGTACTAAAGAAAGAGTAAAATGAGCAGGTAAAAATCTAAACTATCCTAATTCTATCCTTTAATATTTTAAGGGAGAATGGGATTATTATGCAGTTGAATGTAAGGAAATCCTGAAAGACATTATTTCTTAAATACACAGAGCATATAAAAGGAGACTGGTGCATGGTGGCATTTTCTAGATAACAGAAAGGCAATGGAACTCCAATGACTCACTTTGATTTTTACTCTGCTAAAATTCTCTAATTGCACATTTAAGATTCCAGACAATCACCAATTATTATTGATGTCTATAAACTCCTTTCTATGTATAAAAAACTGTCACAGTGGGGAAGTCTTAAACATGATTTAATAATATATAAAAGTTATTTATAAAGGATCTCTTTCTTAAAGTATCAGTGCTTCCAAATCAAAAGATCAAACAAAATAAACATACTAATAAAAAAAAACTAGATTATAAGCAAATTTGCATTCTAACTAGATTTTATAAACAAGTTGAAAAAATACCAAGGCATCATAAAGAAGAAAACTGTAGTGTAAGTTCTTCCAAATACATAGGCAAATCTATGACAAAATTCAATCTCTAAGCACATATGGGTGTGTGCATGTACATGTAGACACTCTTAATTAACATTCTCTGAAAGACAGAAACCTTCACATTCGTGGGTTTTGTTTGTTTGTGGTATTGGGGATTGAACACAGACATGTTCTTCCATTGAGCCACTCCAAGGCCCTTTTTAAATTTTATTCTGAGACAAAATCTACAGCAATTAATGAGGCTGGCCTCAAAATTGCAGTCCTCCTGCTTCAGGCTCCCAAGTTGCTTAAATTAAAGGTATGTACCACCATACCCAGTTACATCAGTGGGACTTTATTTTTCAATCATATAAAAGCACAATTTGCCAAAATTATTAGATACAATATATGATATCAAATGATGACTATGCCTCTAAGCCAAGACATGGCTGAGTGGGACACTCCTGACACAAATGGCCATGATTATTAGTATATTCCAGGCACATCCTATAAGATTTGTCTTCTTAGGAAATGTTTCTCAGCCACATTTTAAAATCTAGCATGATGGTCTAACTTTGCACTCTCATGGTTTCTTGATTACTTACTCATATCAGATGACTCTGGGCCTAAAACTACTGTACATGTGAGATCCAAGTTTGAAATGCCCGTATAAAAATAGAGAGAAAAGAAAGGAAAAGGCCCTCTTTAGCACACCCTCTTTTTTGTTTTATCTCACTAACTCTCATTTTTTCCAAAACCCTTTTGGAGTCTTTGAAGACTTTAAAGTCTGTTGACTCTTCCTGTTTCCCTTGCGGTCCGTATATTTCCTCTCTACCTACCTGAAAACCAAATCTGAATCCCATAATGCTTATTCCATACCCTTTCCTCCCCTCTTTATGCACATTACAATTCCATGTTCATCCTAACTAATTTATTAGTATTCAGCATCTTAGCTTCTGTAATAATGATTAAGAACAACATATCCACATGATTGTTTCAATATTACTTCTAAAACAGCTCAGCCATAAATTCCTGATATATTAGAATAATGTGAAAATTTTACATCACAAGCTTAGCATATTGTTTTATCACAGTAAAGTAATAAAAAAATACACAGAAAATTTGTAGACACTTATAATGTTTGTGAGGGAAGATACTCATCTGAGTCTTGTCATGCATCTTCTTTAGCTTGTTCCTTCCTCCAAAAGTGTTAGCTTTACTTTTTTATTTACTTTCTCAAGTCCTATCACCTGTTCTCCATCTACAGCAAGATCAAGAATGGAGGAGCCACTGGCCTCCTTCATATCACCAATATTGGGAAGGTGGGGGGCACCATTTCTCTTCTGACAGTCTTGTTAAAGCTCTTTAAACACTAAAATATATACAAAGAGAAACATCACATGCTGCCAATTATAAGATATCTGGACAAGGCCAAGGCAGCTGTAGAACTTGGGGGTACCTGAGAAGTACAGACTTCAGCTATGAAAATCCTGCACAAAAACATTACTCCAGTGACTGATACCAGGAATCTACTTTGTATATTGTTCTATCCAAGTAAATGTAAGAATAACAGTAAACATTTTAAATTTTCTCCTATATCAGGGATTGAACCCAGAAGCACTTAACCACTGAGATACATCCCCAGTCCTTTTATTCTATTTTACTTAGACACAGGGTCTCTCTGAGTTGCCAGGACCTTGCTAAGTTGCTGAGGCTGGCTTTGAACGCATGAACCTCCTTCCCCAGCTACCTTAGCTGCTGGGATACAGGTGCCAGGCAGCAGTACACCTTTAATCTATAGTATTTTAGATTTTATCAACATACGATCATTTCATTTTATCAATAAACACAGATAAGAAATAATGGTCTAATTATATATTTATAAATGGATTCTATATTTATAAAATATATTCTATATTTATAAAACACTACTTATAAAAGTTACTTCTTTCATGATTAAGATTTAAATGTTTCAAACAAGCAAAGGATAAAAATGAAAGTCTGCAAAAATACTTACCAAATAAATTGTTTTTCACAGTGATAGATAGATGTGTGTTATCCCTTAGAAATTCCACAACTTTTGACAGCTGAATATTTTCAAAGTTTTGACCATTATTTAGTATCTAAAAGTGAAATTATAAAATTACAATATCACTGACTGAAGAACAAAAATACCAAACTCCTCCTTATATCTAGACTGAGAAATACCATACCTGATCCCCCTGTTTCAAGCCTGCTCCAGCTGCTGTGCTACCTGAATCAACACTGTCAACGAAGATTCCAGATCCTGTCTCGGAGCCCCAAATAAGAGAAAATGAAGAGGAGCATCCAGGGCTGGTTTTGTTAACTTTATCAATCTTCTTTTTGCCTTAGCTTCACATGCAATGTTTAACAGCCTTAGATGTCTGCCCATTTTCTATAAGGGTTCAAAAGAGTGGTGTCAATTCTAGACAGGAGGAATGAATGAACTGAAAGCTGATCTAAAAAAGATCACACCTACTACCTCTCTTTCCAGCTTATTTTCAAATTCTGCTAGAAACTGAGTCATTGCAGGATCTTTTTCAAAGTCACTGAAGTGGTTATTCACCCACAATAACACTACTCAAGTAACCTGAAAAAGCAATTTGTTTTCCTGAGTTTTCTTGAGATCTGAAGATTGGTGATTAGATTAATTTCAAATGAGATATTTAAGTTTCAATTTACCTCAAAATACTAAAAAAGAAAAAATAAACTAATAAAAATCAAACCTCAACAAGAATTTTATTAATAAAAATGATCTTCTGAACTACATATTTCTACTTTATAAACAGACTGTTTATATGTTGTTTTCCAGGAGACACCATGGATTTGTGAAGATATTCAATGATCATCTGACTTCACTTTCAAAACACATTTGAAATAACTCAAAATGAAAGCAAATGCAAAGTGCTTGAAACCTTCAGGGACACTATATGTCTACAGAGTAAAATTTTTCCTGTCTTAGATCCATACTTTTAGATGGAAAACCACACTAACAACTGCAAAAAAAAACAAAAAAAAAAACAAAGAAATAAAGTGTCCCAAACAAACAAAGATGCTTCAACAACAGAAGCCACTGATATCAGAGTTCAAGAAATGTCCAAGAAGGAGTTCATAGTTGAACTGATGTATGAAGTAAAGGATAGTATAAGGAGTGAAATGAAACAAAAATACAGAAATTGAAAGACCATTTCAATAGAGAGTTAAAGATCGTAAACAAAATTAAAAAAACAACAAGCAGAAATCCTCTAAATGAAGAAATCAGTAAACCAAATCATAAATTCAATAGAAAGCATCACCAACAGATTAGACCACTAGGAAGAGAGAAGCTCAGACAATGAAGACAAAATGTATAACCTAGAAAGTAGAGTTGAACATGCAGAGAAGATGGTAAGAAACCATGAGCAGAACATCCAAAAATTATGGAGTAACATGAAAAGACCAAATTTAAGATTTATCAGAATAGATGAAAGAGCAGAAATACAAACCAAAGGAATGCACAATCTTTTCAATGATATAATAATAGAAAATTTCCCAATCCTAAAGAATGGTATGGAAAATCAAATACAAGAGACTTACAGGAGCCCAAATGTACAAATTACAGAAGACCCACACCAAAACACGTAATAATGAGAATGACTAATTAAGAGAATAAAGATGAAATTTTAAAAACTATTTTCTTATATTCCATTAACTTGAATGACAACTGGTGTGAGAAATGTATCTTTAAGCTTATATTTTAAAAGTACTACATACTTAGGAGCTGACATAAACTGTATTTGCAACCTTATCTCTGAGGTTAGGATCATTAAACCACTCCAATAACTTTTTACCACTTCCATTGGACTAGAAAGAAAAGTCCCAGTAGGTCAACAGGAATTCTTCCATGAAGGTTGGATCTACTATTGAATTCTCTTCCACCAATTGCTTGGTTAACCCTTCTGAGGTTCCTTGTAACAAAGAAAATGTTTAATCATGATCCTGATTAAATAGGATTTATTTAATGCCTTGATCTTTACCCTTCAACAAAAAAGCGATCAGGTAAGTAATAAGGATAATAATTCATGCTATAAATAAATCATGACATGCAAAGGTTTTTAGTAACAAGTGATGACTTTCAAAAGATATTATGCTTGACAATGAAAAATGAAACAAACCTGAAGTTGCCATACCTTATACTATTTGAGTCTTCCTTTCCATTAGAAGGACAGTGCTTCTGGGTCTTACCTTGATGACAATGTGACCCTTCCTTATTCCAGTTCCATCAAGGTCTTGATGTTCTTTGACTATAAGGATCTCTCTTTCCTCTTCAACTTTTTGCATATTCATTTCTGCTTGGTTGAGGACACGACAGTAATCTTGCTGAGTGACGTAGGCAAACTGGAATAAACATCAGTCACATGTTAAAGATAAAGTGCTTGCTGAAGACCTAGCTGCATGGATAATTCAGTGTTTTAATTATAAAATAGCAACATTTTCCTTGTCTTTCCCATCCTTTCTAAATTAATACAGTAATAAACCTTAATCAGACTTCTCTATTTTTAATGTGTTTCTTCTTTTGTCAATAAAATTTTCAGGTTTAAAACATTTATAGATATTTACATAAAATACTATCAATTTAAAAATCTGAAGATGAAACTAGAAGTTCTCTTTAACATGCTTCTTTCACATTAAAAAACATCAGGGTAGAGGAATAGATTCCTAGGATGACAGACAACAAGCATATTTTCGTTATAGTTTAAATCATTATTAATTATACCCTATATTAAGGGTAATTCTTTTTTTAACATAAAAGTATATAAAAATTTATTGTAAAGATTCCTTTTTCCACATTATAATGAAAAGCAAGTTGTATCTAATTGAACATTAGCTTCAAGTCAGACAATCAGTTTAAAATTCTATTATAGCACACAGAAATTACTTTGAGCTTTAAGAATTTAAAGTGTAACAACTTGAATGAAGTTATGAACTGAAAATTTTCAACTTACATAATATGAAAGTGACTCATGTATTAGTCATTCAAATAAAATCATTAAATATTCAATTTAATACTTCAAGATAACTTTGTTTCACCAAACAGTATTTGCATTATAAGAGCAAATTAAAAAGGAAGCATTTTCAAAATGTAAACTACTAGAGCAATTATTTAAAAATAAATATTTCTCACTTCAGTGCTTGGTTCAAAATCAGGGTGTGTGAAGGGTTCAGATGGCTCAACGAACTTCTTTACATGGTTCCAGTGACCTTCCCAGTCTCCAGTGTCCCCACACCCACCATCAACAGCTATTCTGCACAGAACACAGTAAATTCAACTGTAAAGATCAATATGAAAAAGTCACACCTATAACTATTATGGTTTTATGGAATGAAAAGTTAACCACACCAGACCTGCTCAAATAGAATAGGAAATATTCAGTGTGGTTATGTTTAGGCTTTCCAGTTTGTCTTGCTTATTATATTGGTTCATTTAAAACTAAGAATTATATGTTTGTTTCTTTTTTTATTTCATCCATTTGATGAAATAGATAAGCCTATTTCTGGGTTCCTAGAGCAGCCCAGGCTCAAACTTAGAATACTAATCACTCCATGAGAAATAGACTTCTCTGCATTTGGCACTTACAAAAGAATTCTGCAAACTTTCTGTCTATGCCTTCAACATTGGATCAGGAGGTATGAGATACCTGGGGGCACTTTCAGAACTGTGATGTTTCCACTATACTATTGCTTATGTACCTTTCTGAGTGAGAATGGTGTGATTTAAAGATCACTTTTGACCAGAGGAACTTTTAGGCATTTTTCTCAGAAAGAAACAGAGGTTCCAATTTTCAAAAAACAAAAGAATCACACTGTCAGGTGATGGTTGTCACTAAACACACACAGAAAAGGTTTTTGAGAGGCAGTATCACATAGAACCTTCCAGGATACTGAATATGGGGCTCCACTAATAAAGATCTATCAACTAAATAATAATAATAATAATAATAATAATAATAATAATAATAATAGAGGCATCTTATGCAGAGCTGGGTTCTGCTGCACAACTAGCACTGTCCCCTTGAGCAGATCCCTTGACAGCCACAGACCTCACCTAAAGGTGGTCTAGCTAGCTCTTAGGGGTCGACCACAGAGACCGTGGCACTTGGTCTGGCACACAGTGCGCGCCCGACCTGCAACTGTCACTCCATGCACAAGCTGCTGGGGCAGCAAGGATGGGGTGGCTTGTCACTATGGCCACCGAGCCAGGGCCTCGGACCCTCCCCAGGCGCGCGGAGGTCTTGGGGCTGGCCTGGGAGACCCGGCCCGCGGCCCCTGCCCCGACCGGCTGGCGCGCAGCGCGGGGAGCCGGCCGCGGGCCCCCTGCGCCCCCCAGGCTGTAGCGCAGGCCGGGGTCCCCGTGTGGCGGCGGGACCCCGGCTCCGCCGGGCCTCGGCCGCTGCGGCTGTGCCCGCGCTGGGGCGGGAGGCGGGGTTCTCCTGAGAGGCCCCAGCCTCCTGGCAGCACTAACTTCTCAGCCAGCAGCTCCTCTACTGTCCTTCTTTTCTTCTCGGGCTCTTCGCCATCCGCCATATTGTAAGGGTAATTCTTGCTCCATCATTATTATCCTGGCTAATTTTTAAATGAAAAAACCTACATGCACATAAAAATCTTGGGAAAAAATATATCAAAACATTATCAATATTTCTGATCAATGTAACTCACACAGAACTTTCAATTTATTTATTATGGCCTTCTATAGTTTCCATGCTTTCTGCATAGACAGTTTTGAAGTTCTGTTAGTGAATAGAAGCAGCATTTCAGAAGAGAAACAGCATATTATAGTACCAAGTTCCTCCCACTTAGTCAGCTTACATAATCTAACTTTTTTGTTAAGCATTTAGGAGCAAAAAGTTATTACTTCAAAAGACAAGACTTTTGTGTACAAGTAAATGTAAATAGTTGAATTAAAAAATTATAAATACCCAATTTCTATAACACTTACAATTAGTGTACACATATTTGGAAATATATAGCCCTTGGTAACTTAAAAATATCTTTATTTGTTTTTACCGCACAGCAAAATTGCTCCCCAATTTTGATAGAAAATTTACAAAGATTTTATTTCCAGATACTTTTATGTGTTCTTTCTTACATTCATGTTTAAGAGAACATAATGAAATCAACATTTTCTTATTTATATTCTAGAAAAGAAATGTAGCCCAGAGTTAAAGTGAATATTAGCAGATAGATGTATGAAAAAAGTTTGAATTTGAAATCCTTAGTTTCTAGATAAATATTTTGGCATTTCATATATAACAACCTCAAACACCATGCAAAAAAGAAAAAAAATGAAACTGAATTTCTAATGTGATTATACAGAACTAGTATCTAAAAAATGATTATTAATTGAAAATATTTATTCTTTTATTAGGAACATATTTTCGATTAAAAACCTATAGATCTAATATAAAATTTAAAGTGCTTTGAAGAGAGTTAAAATTTGTGAATTATTTTAGTGAGGATTTAGGTTTTTGAGGCAGCTATAAGCACACGGCAGCACTCTATGAACTTAGCATCCTAATATGAAATAAAAATTCAAACTAAGACTTCCCTCTCAGTGATCAGCAGCAAGGGATTGGGGTGTACCAATTTAATGGTAAAGAGCTTGCCTAGCTTGTGGAAAACAGTGGGTACTATCCCAAGAGTTGCACAAAGACAAATAAACCAACACGGGTGAATAGCAGTTCATGCTACAGTGTTATTTCTCTTTGCATACAAGACTCATAATTTAAGTTGAAAAATTACAGATGATCAAACAACAAGTAAAATTATACTTCCATCAACATATTATATAGTTCACTTGCAACTTATGCATGACAACTTGCTTTCTCATCCAAAATGACTTTTTAATTTTAATGGTCCCAAGGAAACATGATTCTAATGCAGATTTACCTTAAGAAGTTAGGTATCGCATGAGAAGAAGACTACCACTAAATAGGGAAGAGAGGTGGGAGGGAAAAAGAGGGAGAAGGGGAGTTGTACAGAAAATGGAAAGAGAACCTCATTGTTATACAGAATACATATATGATGTTGTAATGAGAAAAAGAAAAAAAAGTGTGTCACATTAGATTGGATAGAGAGAAAGAATGGAAGAGGAGGGGAGGAGTAGGGAGGATAGGAAGGGCAGCAGAATAGAATAGACAATAATGATTGATGTATGTACATTCCATGTATGTATTATATATCAAAATGCATTATACTGTCATCTATGACTAAAAAAATAAATAAAAATTTTTAAAAAGAAGTTTGGTATATTTAAACTGTCTGTATTCTGCAAGGAAAATTCACACCTGATTGTTCAAATTATATATCCAAGTGCTTGCTCCCCATGGAAGGGTGAAGGGCAGGCAGTAGAGAGGGCAAAAAGAGAGAAAAATAGAAGAGGAAGAGGAGGAGAAGAGGACAAAGGGGGAGGGAAAAGGAAAAAAGGAGTTGTATGTGGAGTTAGAAAGCTGTTGGGAGCTGTGACTAAAGTGATGCTTCTTCTGTCAACGGTCTCTGAGAAAGTGCCAAAGAACACTGCAGGGTTGCTCTGGTGATGTCCTGTACACAAGGAGGTTCTATACTGGCCACGGAATTATCAGTTCTTAAAGTTCAGACACCAACTGCCTATGAGTAGAGAATTACGGATTCAAGCTGATAATTATATTTGGGTTATTAATCTTCAACCTTAATTCTGGGTGCTTTTAAAGCAACTTTATCACAAGAAATCTTTTTGATGAAAAAACCTGTATAATAAAAGTACTGAGATGGTTCTTGGTCACTAAATCTCTACCAGAGTGTAATGTCAGGGATGAGCAGGTGGGTTGGTAGATGTCCAATCTATCTGATTTGGGTATCCCTAATTTAACATGTTCCTTTTCCATGGAGTAGAGCAGAAGATATAGTTTTATCCTGCAGGAACTCAACCTTCGGCCCTCTACATATTTCTGGGAACTGCATGTTAGGAGTTACCGAAGTCTATTGAGAGTTATGAGTGGACGCTTACCTTGCCATCACTTTGGATTTCCTACCAATTTTTTGTTCGGTAAATCTCTCCTTTAACATAACACCTACCTACCCTTACATTCCCAGAACTACAAGATAACTACTTAATGGTACCTCACATGACTTACATATTCTGTAATATTCAGTCACATAACATTTTTATCAAATACTCTAAAACATTTACATGCCTGTTAAATCATTTAGGTCATATGGTTACATTTCCAATGAAAGTAGTTTTTCTAACTACGTGTACTGATGTACTTGCGGAACACTCACACATGAAATAACTTTTATTTGGCCTCATACTGAGGTATGAACTCCAACTCAAATATTATTGGAATCCTGAAACAGAGAAGAAAGGATTCAGGGAGAAATTAGTAAAAGATAATAGGATGGAGAAAACTGTAATGCTTTTCTATCTTGTCTTGACTCAGTTTGTTTTCATTATTTTTTTGAAATACAATTCCATTGCTGAAATATCACACATAATCCTTCATAAATGTAAATTCTCATGTCAAATAAAGATTCTGGAATTTACCCCTTTTGTTTTCCTTTATTATATTAAATAATTGACAAATGACTATATTTAGAATGATTTTCTGACTTTACACATTTTAAACACTGAATTTTTTAACATTTATTTTTTTAGTTATAGGTGGACACAATACCGTTATTTTATTTTTATGTGGTGCTGAAGATCAAACCCTGTGACTCACACATGCCAGGCAAGCCCTCTATTTCTGAGCCACAAGCCCAGGCTTAAAATTTTGAATTTATACTCTCTTTTTTCCCCTCTAAGATACTTTCTCAAGTGATAATCTGGCAAAACTGTTTTGATTCTGTAGGTGACTTTATTTTATGTATAGATAATTTTTCCCATTTTAGTTAAGCACAATGTTTAAAATGAAAATTTAAATGGATAAAACAACTGTACATTGATCTGACACTATAAAAATTCAATATGACTTAGGTACAGTGGCATATGTCTGTAATTCTTACTCAGGGAACCAAGGCAGGAAGAGTCTAAGTTTAAGATTAGCCTGGGAAACTTAGCAAAACTCTGCCTCAAAAGTGAAAAAAATGCAGAGGCATTCAGCAAAGACATTCAAATATCTTATTTCAGAATAAACTACATTCAAATGTCATGCAAAATGCAGCCTAATAAATATAATGAGGTCTTAACATTAAATCAAATATTGTCAAATCAAGTACTGTCTTATTCACAAATTTTTAGAAGATAATACATAAATTATAAAACATTTTAGAGTGAAAGCATTTTAAATTTTTCCTAACACAAAGTTTCTTTTAAATTATCTAATTAAATTTCGTGTTTGTTCACATATTTTCTCTAGCTTATTTTTAAATGCTTTTGAATAAAGAATATTAACATACTATAAATATGGATACCACTTCTCTTTTGCCACCAAGTATTTTCTTTGTATTTCTCTTTTGCTACCAAGTATTTTCTTTGTACTAGCAATTATTTTTAGTAGCAAGTTGTTCTATTGATTTATACTGTGATTAACTTCCATAACTTTTCTGAATTCAATGTTTTATATGAATTTAAATATCATTGCATGTACATCACTGTACAATGTTAACTTTAATTATCTACTTATGATTTTGTCCCAATATGATTTTACTGTCATGTTTGCAATGAACAGGTGATTAACTAATAATTTCTGATGAAATTCTTAAAGTATCATATTTACAGAACACCCTTTGCAATACAAAATAAATAGTTCTATGCATTCCAAGTACATAAGAGAGAGATTTACAATAAATTTCTAGGAGAAAAAGACTAAAAGTAATAGTTCTACATTAAAATGTTATTTAAAGATAACATATTAATATAGGCAGAAAAAAATCAAACTGAATCAAGTGTTCTCTGGGGTTGTAGCTTAGTGGTAGTGTACTTGTGAGGCACTGGGTTAGGTTCACCACCACATATAAATAAATAAATAAGCAGAAAGTTCTATCAACAACTAAAAATATATATTTATAAATAATCATGAAATATTGACTTTATGTCTTTTGCCAGTAAGTGGATGAATCTGGAAACTATTATGCTCTATGAAGAAAGCCAATCCACCCAACATGGTCAATCTATAATCGTCTCAATAATATGTGTCTGGGTCGAGTACAAACATGCATTGTATTTTATCTTATTGATATTATATACATACAATCCATTAAATGCTTACATATAGTGAGAATCTCACTTACCCTTTTACTGAAGAAGGCTCCTGACCTTCCATGGAGGGGGACTGAGCCCTCTCAGGACCCCATTTTCCTCCCCTACTACACCATCAGCTGTGGGGAAGGACAGGTTAGGTGGAGTTCAGATGGGACCCTTAAGCAAGGAAAGAAAAGAGCTACTTGTTATAAGCTGGCCTGGGGTGAAGGGGGCGCTGCGCAGACAGGTGGGTTGTTGGGCTTCCAGACTGTAGTGGACCCTGCCTGGTTCTCCAACCTTTCAGGGCAAGCAGCTCCAGGGTGAGGCTCTAGTCCCACGTTCACTTTCTGTTCTCTGCTTTTCAGGTCTGACCTCTAAGCCCCTGGATACCCCCACCCAGTTGCCCTTCTGAGGCTCCAAGGTCCTGTCCCTATTACCCCACCCCTGGCGCCTGAATGCTGCTCAACCATGATGCCTTGAGACCCCCCCACCTGGAAACCCAGGGCCAGGATGGGGTGAGAAGAAGGAGGAAGCTGTGATCTGAACGACCTCTGCCCTGGGCACCACAAGTATAGTCAAAGCTGGACTTGTCCTTCTGCCCTCCTGCAAGCCATCAGTGGATTCCCCACTCCATGCAGACCTGAGAACCGCCCTGCAGGGGGTGTATAGGGGATTGCATGTCCCAGAGCTTTTGGATGGGGTGGCTCAGAAGCCTGAGGCCTGGGCACCTGGAGCTGGGCTTCAAAGGTAAGAGGCCAAATCTGCATTTTTTTACCTGCCCATTCTCTCTCTTACCAATATGGAAGCACTTTTCCAGAGGCCTTCCATCACTTTGCTTGCCTAAGGGATCCAATGGCTGCCGTCATTTTTTTTATCTTTAGGTAGAGTGGTGGTTGCTGTGTTCTTTAGTCTGAACCTAGAATCTGGGCTCGGAGGATCCTCCTTCCTCTGTTACTGAAGAGTCCATTTTCCTCCCCTCTGCAGAGAATTGAAGAACAGGACACAAATAATTAAACAAACAAATAAACAAAAACCTAGCAAGTTTATTGCAAGAGCAAAAGGTAACAAAGTAATAAATGTCTCCCAAGAGAAGGGGAGTCAACAGGAAATACTGACTGGTTCTTTTTGTAAATATCTTTTAGCTGTAATTGGAAAAAATAACTTTATTTTATTTATTTATTTTTGTGGTTCTGAGGGTTAAACCCAGGGCCCCACATGTGATAGGCACCACTGAACCACAACCACAGACCCCTGACTGGTTCTTTCCATAAGCTTTGGATCTTCCTCCTCCTTCTATCTCCTACCCCTCCACACCCCCCTTATAACTCACTGGATTACCCCATGTATATGCATCTTAGTCTTTCTGTTGGACCCCCAAGCATTGGAGTCTGCAGTGGGAGTGGGACTGGTATAGGCTGGGGCAACACCTCCTTTCTCCTAGAGGATACAATTTGTCCCATGGCTGCATTACAGCCCATCCACAATAGCAGCCAGCAAAGCCATCTTGGGTTAGGCATGGGCAGCAGGGGCTGTGTGGGAGGGGGTGAGGACAGTGGTGAAGTAACGAGGTTGACTGAGTTTTCTGGAAGCTGAGGGCCTTGCTCAGTTTGGTCACTCCATGCCAAAGAGGCTTTCACCTCAGCCTTTCTAATTCTCTGTAACCACCCCAATAGGCTCTCCTGCTGGCCACATTCATGCTATCTGGTGGCACCTTGATGGGTATGCATAAGTGCACATGCTGACATTCAGGGAGGGCAGGGCAGTCATGGCAGCCTCCTTGTGCACACACACCTGTGTGAAGAGGTGATGTCAGATGTCTGTATCATCCCTTCATTTCTGGGGACCTGGGATGAGCTCACCTTCCACAGTGTGAATTCTGCTGCTAAGAAGCCTTCTGTACCTACATGTGTTGGCCAAAGTCTCAGGCTGGATTAGGAGGACCTTGAGGGCAGATGGGCAGCAATTTAGGGAACTGCTATAGCAGTCATGTGACTGTATAAATTGCAATCTGCCTTCTGCATGCTGTATAGAAGCAAAGGTTCCCAGGTTATCAATCCTCATTACCATCTCTGGCCTCTCAGCTCCCAGTCCTTCTCCTTCCCCTCCTGTGAGGCCAGCCTGTCACAGGCCAGCTGTGCTGTGTCTCTGGTAGTCTGGTTTTGGGTCCTCCTGGAGTAAAGGGTTTCCTGAGAAATAGCTCACAACTCTTCTGTACCTCCTACTCTGCTGGACTGGCCTCTGAGCCTGGCTGGACCTTGATGCAGGCATCAGAGTATAGAAGGAGGCAGAAGCTCTATAGGTGGAGGTGCCAAAGACCCTGATAGTGAGAGCCATGTGATGGCCTCCTTTCCACCATAGATTTGCCTCCTCCTGGGCTCAAGGAGGCCCAGGAGGCATGGGTGGACATGTCAAAGCCAAAGGCTTCTCAGAAAATACCCTTTATTGCTACTCTGGGGTGAGGTTGCCATCTGCATGGGTGAAATTGGTGATTGAACTCAATGCCTCGTACATGCTAGGCAAGCACTCTACCACTGAGACAAAATTTTGGCCCAGTTTTCTTTCAGAAGCTTATAACCTTTTAACAATTTTCATCATTGGCACTCGGGTCATCCACACACCCAAATATAATATGTGAACACTTCCTTGTTTGAAATCCACATTCCAATTCTCTGATGTTTCATGGTACTGCCTATCTTGGCCTCAATTAAAACAAACTTGTGCTGCATACCTCTATAGCCCAGGTCCCTCTTTTTTTTTAAAGCATAGGACTTGGTGGTCCTTAACATCCCTGTAGATTAGCCTGTTTCATAATCAGTAACCCCTGATTAAACTTACCATATATTCAATATCAACCTGTATATTAATAGGGAAAGGAGCATTGAGTTAAATTCTAGCTGGTGTTTGCCTTTGATGTAAACTGAAACAAGGTTCCTTGGATCCTGAAATGGAAACCCTGAGATGACACAGATATATGAGCATGTTCTTTTGTGTTATACTATGTAATAGATAGGGCTGGATTTTATATGTATACACTATAATTCCTGCGTTTTAAAACAATTGTTACTTCCCAAGTGTGATAAGCATAAGGAATATCGTAAGAGTCATGTGATCTTGTGCAGGTGTTTTGAATTTGGAGTCAGATACAGCTCATCTTTGTCCCAGTACACCTGCATATGAGTTGTGAGAATTTGTCCATAAGAGAAAACAGATATTATAGCCTGGCCATTTGGTCTAAGCCCAAATTGCCCCAAAAGTTTGTATTTCATGTATTTAAAAAGTAGAATCAAGGCTGTGGAAGACTGCAGGTGATGTGTTCCTAAACTCCTGGAACCCCATCTTTTTTTTCCACATGATGTCTGCAATGGGAAAGAACTTGTAATCAGTATGAAGTGGAAAAAACAATCTCCTTTTGGACACTTACTTATTGGAGCTTCCTGCTCCCAATCAGGACATTGTTTCTCCTAATTTGGGGGCATGAGGAGAAATATTAGTAGGGAACTCTATCCCTCAACTCTATCATGTAAAGAGATGATCAGGTCCTTTAAGTTCCTGATGTTAAGGGATCCCTAGCTCTAAAAACTGGAATGTGGTTCCTGTGAACTGAGATGAGAAAGTCAAACTCGAGGTTATAGTTCCCAAAACACACGTACTTCATTAGTAGTATTTTATCTGTCACAGAAAGGTAATATTCTGGGTAGGATAGTTTTGTTATTAATACTACTTTCAACTGTTTCTTTTTATTTTGTTAATGGAATACTAGAAATATTTAAATTACTCTGTGCCTTACGTGTTTTACATTGGACATTGTTGCTTTAGGTGGTTGTTTCCCAGTTAAACATAAAATCTGTCCCCTAAGAAGAAGAGAGGGCATAAGAGTTAAGTGAAATTTTGTAATAATTGTCATTATATTATTTTCCCTCATGAATAATATGCAGCATATATAATCCATAAACTGAAATTACTTATATACAAGGTTTGTTCTGCTTGTTGGGCTAGATCCAACTTCTGGAAGGAAAACTTGCCATAAAATAGCAGCAGCCTGACTAGGCATGCATAATGCATGCCTATAATCCCAGCATCTTGGGAATCTGGGACAGAAGAATCATGAGTTCAAAGCCAATTTCAGCAAAAGATAACTGCCAAGAAACCCAGTGAGATCCTGTCTCTAAATAAAATACAAAATAGGGCTGGAGACAAGGCTCAGTGGTTGAGTGCCCTTCAGTTCCATATCAGGTATCCTGCCCCCCAAAATAGCAGCAGCTTGAGGCTCTGGTGTGCAATCTGAGACCTAAAAAAAAAAAAAGCTGCAACCAAGAACATTTAAAACTGGCCTTATTCATGCATGAAATGGATACAATTCCCTGTCACTCAAAAAGAAGACTCTCTGGTCTCAGACTGGTAGGGAACAGTGTGAAGCCCTATTCCAATCAAGAGCACTTAGTGAGAACTATCCAATCCTGCATGCAGCCCAGGAACAAATTATAAATCAAATTATGATTTGGTAAATAGACATAATATTCATTATATACATAATTATAATTTCATAATATACATGAATCTGAAATCTGGTCCTTTTCTCTTGAGTCTGCCATTTCTGCATTCAACTCCAGATTTCACTCTCATGCTTGGGAGTACCAGGTTGCTCTGATGTACAGGGGGTGGAGATCCCTATGGAGCATGCCTGGCTCCTGAGCACAAGAAAATGGTTAGTGTGTTATGACTTCATGAGTCTGAGGAGGGAAGCTGTAGAAGGGAGACTGTTGGATGCTGGGGAAGGGAGATGGGCCTGGCTGTGTCAGGAACAGGTGCTGGCAAACGGGGACTCCAGGAAGTCTCTGTAGACTGCAGTCCTAAGCATTCCACTGGGGCAATACACCCCCAATCCTACTGGCTCATCCAGGTGGGGAGCATATGAATGGCAGAGACCTCTCACAGCCTTCCTTAACCTTGCAGGGCATCCTCGGTCCCTTTCTGAAATGCTATCTGGCAGGAGTGAACCTGCAACCTAGGCTTTTGCCAGATGCTGGTTATAGACAGGTGGGATGGTTATAATAATCAAATATTTACATGCCCTTTTCCTTTAGGAGAGGACCTGTGGTCTATAGCACCTTGCTTGTTCCTCAGCTAGCTAGTTTTCATTTTTACTTTCTTAAACATTACTGGGAATTGAACTAATGGATACTTACCACTGAGCTATACACCTTGAACTTTTAATTTTTATTTTGATATAGGGTCTAGCTAATTTGCTTAGATTGGTCTTGTTAAGATTGGATTTATCTAGACTTTTCAATTGCAATTAAGTATGTTATTTTAACTTATATGTGGATTCATATACTGATTTGTTTGTATAGTGATTCCTCAATGATTATTGTAATAGCATAATTTCATAATACACATGAATGTCAGGTGATGATAAGTATTTCTTTTGCTCTTAAAATTGAAAAATTTCTTATCTAATTATATATATATATATGAATTTAAGAATGTATGGTTTGGTTATTTATTTTATTAAAAGAAAAGCATGTTGATTTTTAAAATTATTGCATTAAGTTACATATTATTTGAGTTCATTTTGACATAACCATATAAGTATGGAATATAATTTGCTCCACTTCATTACCAGTAATTCCCCTTTCACTCTTCTTCTACCTTTTCCTCTTTTCCATTTATCTATAGTTTTAAAGAATTACTGCTTTATAGATATACATAAAGGTACAATTGCCTGTGATATATTCATATATGTACAAAGCAATTTTGGTGCTAATATACTGTAGGTTAATTTGGGGAAAATTCTCAACCTTATAATGATGAGTTTTATCATCTACATACAGAATGTGTAATTGAGTCTTTTATGTGTTTCTGATAATTTTTATTTTCTCACAATTCCTAAATATTTTTTTCTAAACTTGTGTACATGTGAATTACCACATGAATATTACACCTATACAAACCTTAAACATAGTGTTTTACACTATTTTTAAACTATTTACTATAAGCAAAAATGAGACCAGCATCTAGTGTCCATTTACCCCACAGATTATTATTTATCTCTTTCAAGTATTTGGAATTGTACTGTTGTGGTCTTTCGTGTTTTCATAATCACATATGCTATGATTTGAGAAGTAAATCTCATTGATGGGGAGTGTCATGTATCTTCAATAGAAATACAGTTTCCACAAATAGATAATAATAACTTAAACTGCTCTTGAGTTTACAAGTATTCATTTGTTTAGTATTTTCATCAATACTATTTAATTTTGTCTATGAATGGATTTCATTTTATATTTCTCTAAATGCTAAAGATGTTGAATTTTTATGATTATTGAACACTTAGATCATCTCCTGTATGGATTGGAAGTTCAAGGATCTTCCCTGCATTTATGTTGTGGTACCTGGCTAGAAGGATTAAAAAATTAAACCCAAAAAGTCAAATATAGTTTCATTTCAAGAAAAAATCATTTTACTAATTAATAAAAAACAAATTTCTCTTTTGCTTCCCCTCAGTATGTATTGTATTTTTCTCTGTTTTATTTTATAGGTCATTTCCAATAGAATTCTAGGGCTTATCTTGGGAAATTCCCACAGGAAAAATAAATAGGGGAAATCTCCCTTCCTTAAGGCTGCAGGAAAATAAATCAATAAATCAGTTCTTGAAGTGTGCCTGTGCTCAGGCCGATTTTACTGCAGTGCCCAGGAACAGATATGAAGCTAGGGGCTTTGATTAGAGAGAGCAATGACTATAGTACTGTAGCAGGAAAATCCTTTGGAAGGTTACAAGTCCTCCTCCCCTGAACTACAGGCTGACCATTTCCCCCAGCCTGTAGTTCAGGAGGTAGCACAGCTGTGGTCACAGGCCCTAAATACAAGTTGGGAGGACTGGTGACATAAAGTGGCAACAGTCTATTTTCTTCTGGTAAAAAAGTTTACTTTGATTGTAAGGACACCCAGAACAGATGGCCTGCATTTTTAATGCTTTAAAATATTCATTTGGAAAAATAACTGAGGAGCTGGAAAGAGAACTAACATTTTATTCTTGGGTCCAAGTCTAGCTCTATCTCCATCTTTTGTGGGCTTTTGTCTGCTCCTGCAACTCTTCTGTGGCCCACTTTGAAAGAAGACAGTGTGCGCAACAGGAACAATGCTTGCACACTTCCTACTTCACAAATTCAGTGGCCTTCCTTTGCTCTCACCACTGACAGCCTTTTCTATTACCCAGCATTAAAATGGGGGGGGACTAACAGGAATCTGGTGCACCCCCAGGACTCAGGCTCAGGGTTGAAGGCTATATATGCAGTTGCCCTAGCCCTATGGAGAAGCTTTACACGTTTGGCATTATTGTAAGAGTGCCTTGGGTTTGTCTTAATCAGATATGTAAGACTCACAGAAATAAATAGACTGTCACAGAGAGCTACAGTTTTCTATGAACAGCACTGTAGGGCCATGAGGGAAGTACCAGGGTTGGTTAGGAGCAGAGAGGGCGGAAGGTGATGGACAACATGGGAAAGAGACTTTACTGTATTTGTGCAGGAAGAAACGACAAGGCAGCAGAAGCAGGTTAAGTTAGGGTTAGTATATTTTAGTCATTTCAGTGGGCTCTAGTTGGCAGGGGTCAACCCTGGACATGCTGTGCTTGGAGCAGGCAGAAAGAGGCCTGTGAGGCTGGGTGCCTAATAGGGGACTGGTGGTGTGAGAATTCGATTGCTTAATTTGCATAAGGTGAGCATGCTAGGGAGATGGCTGACACTCTGGGAATTAGCTATATCCAGGAAGGTATGCCCTGGGTACAGTGGTACATGCCTGTAATCCAAGTGATTCATGGGACTGAAGCAGGTGGGTTGCAAGTTCAAGATCAGCCTGTGAAATTTAATGAGACCCTGTCCCAAAATAAAATTTACAAAAAGGGCTAAGGATCTTGTTCAGGTGTATATCATCTATAGAATGTTCCTGTGTGCAATCTTCAGTACCTCCCCTACCCCAACACATGCTTGCGATAGAAGAGGGGGAAAGACTACTTTCTCAATTGGGGTTACAGCTTGCCTGATAATCTTGCCTGATGTTCAAGGAGGGACTCTGGCTTGACATCAACAACTGGACTTGGCCTGGAAAACTTTGGGATGGATTGCAGAACTCTTTGACCGAGAGACTGTAGCACTGCAACCTGGCCCAAATTAGCAATTTTCCTGTATGCAGGCTTTTAGTTTCTCCTGAGAATATACTGGATGTCTCCTTGTCTCCCTTCTTTTTTTCCTCCCTTCCTCACCAGTAGGAGACACCTAGTAAGGAGATGATCATTGTGGTTAATGCACTGGGGACAAAATAAGGAACTAGACAGGCCCAGTGCTTTCATGTGCAGCATGTGTGATCTAGCCCAGGGTTCCTGAGCTCCAGCATGGTTAACCTTAGACATCATAGGATTGTTCGTGGTGAGGTGCTTGCCCATAATTATGATGTGTAGCCATTCTGTTCCCCACATATTAGATATGCTATGACCACATCTTAAATTTTTTAACAATCAAAAATGCCTCTAGACAGGCCCCATGTGCCATGGGTGTGACAACTGCCCTAGTCTGAGAACTGATGAGCAGTGAGGCAGACAGGTAAGTTCACACCTGCAGTGGAGTTTGAACAAATGTCTCTGTGCCTACTTGGGGTCTGTTCATAGTTTGCTACTGTTCACAGAGTCTGAGTTAGTTGGATTTGCAGGGGTTGTTAATACACACGTGTTGTGAGAGAGTAATTGACCATAGGCTCCCAAATAAAACACCCATTAAGAGAGGTGACATCTTAGTATGGTCAGTCGGTTTATTATTGACATATCAGCAAAACTCAGTGAAGGTATCTGGTTTAGAGCACTATGGTGAGCATTCAGTAAGTATATCTATTATCATTTTAAAAACATTTTTAATGATGTAATTGTTAACATTTACACACAGTAAACCTGAGTCTGAGTCCAAAGACTGAGTCTCCTCTTCCTCCTCCTCCTCTTCCTTCTTCTTCTCCTCCTCTTCTTCCTTTTTCTTCTTTTGTTACTGGAGATTAAACCAAGGGGCACTCTACCACTAGACCATATCTCCAAATCTTTTTTATTTTGATTCAGGATCTTGCTAAGTTGCTTACAGCCTTGCTAAGTTCCTGAGGCTGTTTTTGTACATGTGATCCTCCTTCCTCAGCCTCCCCAGCTGCTTGGATGACAGCTGTATACCACCATGCCCAGATGAGTCTTGCAGAGGCCTGGGAGAACCAGAAGTACTGAAGTTGAAGAGAACTTCTCATACTTTGTTAGCTGTTAAAACCCTAATTCTCTGAGAAAAAGCACCTTTCAGAGTGATTTGAAGAAAGGTCCAGGGAAAGGTACGTTCCTGAGTTTTCATACTGTGGCTGGGGAACGCCTTGTCTTTTCCTTGGTGACACACCTGCATCCTTATAACAGTTGCTGGCAAGGTGGATGCATTACTGTGTGGGCTTTTAATTTACATCATTCTTACTTCATTCTTATTCTTGGTTTCATAAATGTAACACATCAGGATGTTACAAAACCAGTGATTTGAAAAGGGTGCAAGACTGTGGTTTTATTTTAAGAGAAAGAGAGCAACTCTGCTTCATCAGGTTCTGTCTTAGCATTCTCTAATACAGATGTCATATATATGCAAATAGAACCACACATTGTTAGAAAGGAACACCATGCTTCAGCTGGCCTGTCTAGTAAATAATATAGTGTGTTTATGGGGAGGTGTTGTGTGCTACATTCTTGTTTCTGCAAAACCTCTGGAGGGTAAGGGGCTCAAGGTCATGAATGGAGGCTCAGGGACTCAGGGTCATGAATGGAGACTCAGGGGCTCAAGGTTATGGATGGGCCTCCAGCTGTCTATTCATTGTAAGCAGCCACACACACACACACACACACACACACACACGTGTGTGTGTGTGTGTGTGTGTGTGTGTGTGTATTTGACAACAGGATGTGCTGCATTTCATTTCTTAATCACCTGGTTTCAAAATTGTGAAATCTGAATTTGTTGTTCATAGCTAAGTTGCATCATGCAGGGCATTTTAAAACCCAGAAGTGATGCCTGAAGTGTGACATCAACATTTTTGGAATGCTTTTTGTGGACATGAAATCCTGAGAAATTTTTTCTTAACTAACTACCAAGCAAAGGACATTGTCAGCTGAATGTTTTGACATTTGCCTCTTATCCTAGCAGCTCAAGAGGTCAAGGCAGGATGATTGTGAGTTCAAAGCTAGCCTCCACAACTGCAAGGCCCTAAGCAACTCATTAAGACTCTATCTCTACATAAAATACAAAATAGGGCTGAGGATGTGGCTCAGCAGTCATATGCCAATGAGTTCAATCTCCAATCCCCTTCCAAAAATAAATTAAATAAATAGATAGATAGATAGATAGATAGATTGATAGATATTGACAAAGGACAGTGATGTTCATCTGAGGTTATGGGGACGGGGAGAATTTCCTAGCTCAGAGCTGAACACTTTCTCTAGGTGTTTTAAGTCCTACATAAAATCAGTCAAAAACTTTTTCCTCATTGTTCTTGTTTTTGGAGTCATACTGGAAATCTGTGACAGAGACAGATGGACAGACACAGGGTAAGTACAAAATTTTCTGTAATTAAATCTTATTATAGACACTCAATTCCAAGTCTTTGCTTGGAATTCAGATTTCTTTTCTGTAATATAATAAAACATCCAGATTTGATGCTCTGTGCATTTGAATAGCATAAGCAAAGGCAGATGTAGCAAGAACAGATTGTCATTTATATTCTGTGACCCAGAATTCCTTTATGAATCAGCTATCTCTAACAGAATGACAAATCTAGTCAATTAGAATGTTGATAAGTTCTGACTTCAGATCAAATTGATTCCAGAAATTTTATTGCCCAGAATTCATTCATTTTATGATTCTCTGAGTTTTGATGCTTATTTATTATTCTTATGATTTTCTTATACTTGCATTACTCAGAGACAGAATCCAATCATCTAATACATTTGTACTTAAGGAGTAAAATCTTCAGACTAGTTGTTCAAGTAAAAAAAGTATTTTAATTTCATGGTAAACCAAATCTAAATAATTCTTTCTAAGCTTTTACATTGTCAAGTTGAGTTTTATTTCAAAATACACATTTCACTATGTATTTGTGTTTTACAAAAACAGTCTCAGCAAAGACAATAATTAAAAGACATTTATCTACAGAGATTTGTACAATTTGAATTTTTCATTTTTGTCTAGCTCCAATAATATTTGATAATACCATTTATGATGCTTTCATGAACAAAATTATATTACAAAATAGGTGTATGTCACTCTACCCTAATAAAAATGGACATGATACATATATCATTATTTAAATATTTATCTACTTTTACCTCTCAGTATACCCTACAAGTATTATTCTAAATAAAGCTTAAAAAATAATGCACACAAATCCAGTGATACTTTGAGACTCAAATGATCCTCCTGTCTCAGTCTCCCCATAAGCTGGGACCACAGGTGTGCCCCCTGATTTTGAGGATCCTTCACACACACACACACACACACAAAAAAAAAAAAAAAAAAACTTTTCAAAATATTATCTAATTCTGTGCATAAATCTATACAGCATTAAGTGATCATGCAACATGGATTTGATAGAAACAGTAGTGGCTCAGTTTAAAAAAAAAGTTTAAAACTTGAGTAGGTCATACCTGTAATCCCATTACAAAACATTTTTCAGACAAAGGACTATATCCAGTCCTACTAAATATACTTCTACAACTCAGTAATAACAGGACAACTCAACAAATAATAGACATGATCCAAATCTATTCTTCACAGAAAAAGAATGACTGGTCAATAAAAGACAGTCAAATGTTGTCAACTTCACTAGTCAACATGGAAGTACAACCCTAAGCCACAATGAGGTACCACTATATACCCAGTATAAATGGCTAAGATATGAAGACTAACATCAATAAAAAATGTGAAGATATGCAGCAATTGAAACTCTCATATATTGCTCATGACAATGTTCAGAATTTTTGACAGTTTCTCTTAAAACAAAACAGAGATCTACCTTATGTGGTAGCCATTCCACTCTTTGAGTTACTTACCTAAATGAAATATACATACATACATATATATGTGTATATACACACATATACACATACACATACATATTTTTCCCCAATACATCTAGTAAGATAAAGGTCAAAGCCTGGAAAATGCTCACATGTCCTTCAATGAAAAAAATAAATGCACTATGATATATTCATAAAATGAATACTACTGCAGTAATGAAATAGAAAACAAAACAAAACACTGATTCAAGCAACATGGATGAACCTCTAAAGCATATTGATTCAGACACAGAGTGTAAGATCCCATAACTTTCTTACTCATCCTAATAAGACTCACATCCATAATAAGAATAAAGTAATTCATATTTGAAGACAGCACGAGAAGATCTCAGAAATGAATATCTCCTAAATTAACAAGTGAGTTACAACTCCTTGAACAGAAAATAGGTGGATTGTAGACTTTGAATTGTATCTTTAAAAAAAAAAAAACCTATTCCTCCTGATGGACAGAATCAATAGCCTCTGGAACAAGAGTCCCATTGTTTCTCTATTGCTAGGAAAACAATAAGACTTCTCCTTCAATTTTTACTAAAACAAACAAGAAACAAAAACAATAACAAAAAAAGCGTAAGTACCCATTATGTTTCTAGGTTGAGGCTCAATGGTAGAATACTTGCTAGCATGTGTGAGGCATTGGGTTTGATTGTCAGCACAGCATATAAACAAACAAAATAAGGATCCAATGACAACTAATTTTTTAAGAAGAATCGACTTATACAAAATTCTAAAAAGACAAAGTAAAACACTCAATAGTAGGATAAAACAGAATACTGCCTTTAATCAGTGGGAAAAAATCAATTAGAAGGGAACTTTCTCAGGTGTGGTTTAACATTCTTTATCTTGAAAGCAGTTTAGATTATAATGATTTATTGAAATTCAACCACATTTGACTTAAAATGCATTTCATTGTATGAACATTTCAGAACAAATGAATAATAAACACTGTAATATAAATGATATACAAATAAGTGTATGCATGTGTGCCTACACACACATATGCCAGAGCAGTGACACTCAAACAGCAATGAACTCATATATAACCCAGATTCAGGATTCTAAGTGCTAGGTCCACATTAAAAGGACCTAGCAGAGGTCCTTTTAGAGAAACAACTAATACCAGAGTTTGAACAGCCAATAAAGAGTACATTGAACCTGAAATATCTACTGTCAAAAGAAAGTACTCCATAAAGGCAAATACAACATATTCTCATTTACATGTGAAATGAAAAATAATTAAATTAATAGAAGCATAGAGTAGAATGGTGTTACCAGAAGCTGTGGCATGGGAGACATGGGAAGAAAATGGTCAAAGCATACAATATCTCAATCAGACAGAAGAAATAGATTTTTCTGTTGTTTGGGAACTATTGCACACCATGGTAAATAAATAATAATATGCTATACATTTCAAAATTACTAAAAGAATAAATTTCAAATGTTCTCACCACAAAAACACTCTGGTATTTAAGATGATGTATATATTAGTAAGCTTATTTCACACTGTATATATAAACTATAACATCACCTCATACATCATAAATATATACAACTAAAATTTGCCAATTTATACTTTAAAAAATAAACAAAGAGGAAAGTAAAGTGTTCAAACAATGGCCCAAATTGAGAAGCCAAATTAGATTTCCTACTAATCATATCTGGCACAACTTGAAAATCTAAATAATGAAATAATGGATTACAGCCCACTGAATAAAATAAGTTTCAAGAAGTCTATATTAAAATAAATGTGAGTAAATTTAAAGCACAATAATGATTAAGATAAGAGTCCCCAAATACCCTACAAGTCATTCATTAATCACAAAATGGAAAAGAGTAACTCACAAATGAAAGGCCTAGCAGACAACTCTTTAATCAAGTATTTGAAATGAGCATAACCACTAAAAAACAAATTGAGTACTGTATAGTATGCTACATAATAGGACTAAAGCACTGATCAAGAATTAGGTTATGGTTCTAGTTTTTGTTCTAACCTAGCCGGAAGTAATAAATATAAACCTGTACATGAGGATGATTAGTCAAAATTACCTACACTTAAATACTATTGGCTACCCCAAAGTAGTAATGGGCATATATTGCTTAATACTGCCAACAACATAGACCTACCTGGTGGCTGCACTCACACTTCTTCATGATAGAAGCAGTATGTACTATCTAAGCATTTTCTCCTTAGTCTTTAATTCAGGTCAGAGTTCATTATCACCACACAGCCCCCTTTCAAATTCATTCCCTCTCCTTACAAAATTGGACTACATATGGAAGAAGGTCAGTTTACTACCTGAGAACCCGGTGCACTAGAGAGATGACAATCACTCCACCCAGTGTTTCAAAAAGCCATGACTTGATAAGTGCAATAAGGGAGTCAATGTCTACTTTTAAGAATCAGGAAATTACAAAAATCTGAAATTCTGAATGTATATGAGAAAACATCCTAAGAATGCCCCTCAAACTGGAAAGATCACGTTGGATAAACTGTCCCCTTTTCTGCTCTTGAAGGCGATTCCAGGTTGGAAATCACAGCCAGAGAAGAAACTCACCACATTTCATGAGGGGAATCTTGTGTGGAGGCCGCACATCCCTTCCTGGAAGCCACAGGCCTGGAGAACCACCTCCGGAACTGTACAGCGAGCGTGATGACTGACACTTCACCCTCTGAAACATCCCCACTAGGGACAAGGAAGGAAAGGCAAGCCTCCTGAACGAGAGGACCACCCGGAGAGGCCACCCGCCTGGGGGACTCCCCAATCACTCATCCAAAGCACTTCCCATCCCGGGGGAGCCCACCACCCCCTTGGCGCCACAGCCTCTCTGCCTCCCTGGCCATCCGCTGCTTCCCGCTCCGCCTGCCATCATGGGCCCAGGCAGGCACAGTACCAGAGAGGACAGCCCGCTCTTTGCTGAGCGCCTTCCAGGCCTGACTTCCTGCAGGCGTCCGTGTCCTTCTTCCAGTGCCCTTCCGCTTCTCCAGGTCTCACGCTTCCACCGCCACCCGCCAGCTGCACCGCCACTGAAGCACCACGTTCCCCACGTGGGGCTGTGACACCCAGAGACAAGATCTTGGCCTTCGTGAGTCTGCGCCCCTTGGGCTGCCTGAGCCCGCCGACGGCGGGACCAGAGTGCCGCCTGGAGGCCTGTGGAGGGCATGACACCCACTCAAACCACACCCCACCCTCCACTGGTTGCAGCGATAACTTCTGCTCCAGTCCTGCTCTATTCTAGTTCATCCCTGCAAGGGTGACCACTTTTGCATCCATTACCCTACCTCAGACCTTTCTCTGTTCATTTAGTTCTACCCTGCTCCAGCAGACTAGCAACAAGGAGTTTGATGAAACTGTTGAAAAATTTGAAAGTAGGAAATATTCCTTCACAGTTCCACTTATTAAATCCCCATTTTATTAGAGACAGGGTCTTGGTTGCTCCTAGCCTCACTAAGTTGCTGAGGCTGGCTTAGAACTTGAGATTCTCCTGCCTCAGCCTCCATAGTGGCTGAGATGACCAGCATGTTCTACCACACCTGGCAGAGCATAGGTTTTATTGTATTTGAAGAGAAAAACTGAAAAGTCTCAAAAAAAAGTATATGGAGGTATAGTTTTCTAGTCTTGTATCATTGTGATTTTATTTTTATAAATACAAACATCCCTGTGGCACTTTTCCAAGTCATTCCAGCAAATCATCAGTCCTCTGTGAAGTCTTACAAATACTAGTTTTTCTTGAATATTGTTGGCCACTTTCCTGAGGGTTCCAGTGTGCAGGCTTGAAGGCACTTCTGATTTGCCTTCCCCCTTTCTCCTATAGACTCATCAAAAAATGTTCATCGGCATTTGAAGTTGAATTCATAGGAAAAAAGTATTATCAGCATTTTTGACATTATACATTATCAGCTTTGTGTTAAAAGTTGACAACAGCATCTATTTCTGGCTTCAGGCATAGCCACATGCTTTCCTGTTTATGCATTTTAAGTTGCATTTCAATTCCTTGATAAATTTTTATGATGCTATGTTTGTGGAAGATAATTTCTTCAATAGGGAGAAGAAATTATCTTCCACAAACGTAGCATCATAAAATATCTTTGAATGTCCCAATACATTTTGTCTCCATATCCTGGAAGTTTCATCCACAAACATTGGTGTTTGTGACTTACTTTCCCTAAAGTTTCTAGGCAATCTTCAAACCTATAGTGATTGTGTATTTATAATCTTGGTCAATCCCATTGCCACTATCCCTTCCATGAATTTAATTACCTGAATATTAGACCACTAGAGACTGAAATTGTCAACCCAGTCACTGAGGTAGCATTTACTATTTCAGCCATAGATGCCAAATATGCTTTTCAGCTCCTAAAAATCCATTTTATCCTTCTGAGTTTCTCCAATAAACATCACTATGTTTATATTTTCCTTTAAATATTTAAAAGCATTTCTAACGGCAGTTTTAAAGTCCTTGTCTGCTAAATGCATCAATTCTGTCACCTTCAAATTTCTATTTAAGGATGTTTTTTTCTCTTCTCAAGGAATTATATGTTATTTAGTAATGTATTTAATTTCCAAATATTCAAAAATTTTCTGGGTGTGTTACTGTTACCAATTCCCAATTTGATAATTCTATGATCACAGAAAATACTTTGAATGATTTTATACTTTCAGACTTTTATTCCAGTTTATCTTACTGAACACTTCAGGTACACTTTATTCCAGTTTCTGTAGTTCTTGGATGTAGTGTTTTATAAATGTCAATTGAGTCACATTGGATGACAATACTGTTCAAATCTTCCATATCCTTATTGATTTTTCACCTACTAATTCTACCAGTGTTTTGAAAGTAGCATAGTCAAGTCTTGAACTATGATTTTGGATTTGTTTCTGTTTGTCATTTGTCAAATTTGCTTTATGTGTTTGGTTTTATTAATTCTGTACACATTTGGAATAACACATTGTGTTGTTTTTCTGGAATAAAATTGTCTCCTGTATGATTACACATGGCCCTTTTTAATTTCTGGTAAAAGTCTTATCCTTGAATTGTCCTTTCTTCAATGTTGAAATAAATATTGCACTTTCTTATGCTTAGTGTTTGTGTAATATATATTACTTCATTCTTTTTATCCAAACTTTTTATTTCCTATTAATATTATGTAGTTAGGGTTTTACCATTTCATTGAGGAATATGGTAGACTGAACCCTCCCATCCCAGGATGTTCATTTTCAAATCCCCTGTGACCTATGAATAAGTATTGCATATGACAGGGGGGGACTTTGAAGGTGTGATTCAGTTGAGGATATGATCCTTTATTATCCAGATGGAATCAGTTTATCTCAGGTCATTAAAAGGGAAAGAGGGAGACAGGAGAGTCAGAAAGTGTGATGCGATGAGTGTGGCTGAGGTCAAGGTGCTATAAGGCTATTAGCACGGGTGGCAGCCACCTCTAGAAGCTGAAAAAGGTAAGGAACTGGATTCTCTGGAGCCCCTGTAAAGACAGAGCCCTACTAACACTGTGATTTTAGTCACCTAATAGCACTGGAAACTTCTGATCTCTAGAGCCATAAGAGCATACATTTATGTATTTTAAGCCATTATTATCATTATCATTATTATTATTTTGACAATTACATATAACAACAGTCAGAAGTTAATATGGAGCTTAAATTGGTTTATTTCAATGTGATTATTTATAGTACTTTAGATTTAAATCTCTCATGTTGATTTTCTGTTTTTCCCACCAATTATTTTTTCTCTTTGCTTATTATTGGCTGCTTTGGAGAAGACAGAGGAGATGAATTGATATATTTAGAATTCCATGATCTTCTCTGCCGCAGTCTCTGGCTGGGCACAAATCACGAGTCTCCACACAGCTTGTAGATTCAAACAGCAATTCTTTATTCCCGAACTCACACCGGCCGTCTGGGGAAATCCATGTTCTCTGCCCAAATCCACCACTGGGGAAATCCATGTTCTCTGAGAAAATCCATGTTCTGGGGAAATCCATGTTCTCTGCCCAAATCCACCACTCCACTGGGCTTCTGTCTCCCAGATATACTGTCTAACCCTAGGAACTCAAGAGGAACTCAGCAGCAGGATACGCTCTATTCTAAAGGGGGAACACCCTAATCTCCTATTATGCTAAACCGCCCTATTCTAAAGGGGGAACACCCTAATCTCCTATTATGCTAAACCGGGGACACCCTAAACACGGATCCACCCTGGTCCTTGAGCAAGGTCACCTTTCAAGAGTCCTTCCACTAGACAGCATAGGAGTAGCTGGCAAGGAAATTGTCATACCTACTTGGCTGATGGCTCCCAGCACTCCTCTATTGGCTTTCCATTTTTGCTTTTTTGTTAATTGTTTAGGATTGCAGTAGAAATGGCATTTTAAAGGTTTATAAATGTCTGGGTTCAAAAATATGCCATTCAGGAATTATTAAGAACACTACAAAAATCTTGCTTGGAATTATTCTGAGCTTCTCAGATCTGTGATTGATTGGCTTTAAGTAATTTTAAAGAATTCTTTTGTTTCTTCTCATACTGGAATCCCAGTTAAATGAACACTTTGGACATCTGAGATTATTCTATACATTTTAATGCCCTGTTCCATTTTATTTTTCATCTTTTTTTCTCTTTATGTTTTGATTCACATAATGACTGTTTCCATGTTTGTTGATTCTGTTCTCTTCTTTCTATGTCTAGTATGTTAATAACCATGATTTCATATCATCCCATTAATGTGTGGAATGAAAAACTCTAAAAAATGCCTTTCAGAAAGGAAATGAACATACTGACAAAAATAGCCAGTACCGACTTTTTAAAACTCTGAAAATTAACCAAAGGTTTGCAGCAATCCTAGAGCATTTGGAAAATTTGAAGACCCTCAGCAATGCATCAAGGCATTTTTATTTATCCTCCCTTTCCTACAACTCTACAATCATCTCAAAAACTGGCATCCCATATGTAGGATCCAGTCTGAAGCCTGCCAGCCAATGGAGGGGGCAGAAAGGGCTTGGAGCTCTTTCACGGCTCCCAGGCCCCAATTCCCAGGGAATTGCCATCATTGTTCCTGGTGACTGACTGTCACACCCCACTCACAAGATTGTTTATTTTACCGAACTCAGCAGTTGCTCATTGCAAACCCCCATTACAATGGTGGCATTTCTCAAAAACAACCACAGGCAATTGTTGAATGCTATAGCTACCTGAGGTGGATAGCAGATGAAGCGAACTATAGGATAACAGAAAGCTTGGGAAGAAAAGGTAAGGGGTTTCTATGGCGGGGCACATCTCTAATACAGGCAACTTGGGAGCCCGAGGCAGGAGGATCACAAGTTCAAGGCCAGCCTCAGCAATTTAACAAGGCCCTGAGCAAGTTAGTTATATTTCTATGTTTGCTATTTTAATTGGCATTACATTTGAATGCTTTTTTTTTTGCCTTTTTAAGAGAATTTTATTTGAGTGGTTCTTACAAAGATTGTTGCAATATGAAGTCATTTGTTTGATAGAAATATCAAGCTGTCTTGTCAAACACACTGAAGTAACCCAAAAATATATTTCAGAGCTCACAGAGCTTAAATAGAGCAAAAATTATATGCAACCAGACAGAACCTATTTCTGCATTTCCTATTTCCTGCTGAGACTTCTTTTTCTTACCAGACTCTTGACTAAGCATATTCAGGAAATGCAGTGATCATTTTGTTTGGAACCTTAAGACACACCAAAACACATAATATTTACAAAGAAACTTTTACAGACACATTAATTGAACAGAAACCATTAAGGAATATAATTTTGAAATCTCACTTTCTTGCCAAATGATCAAAATGCAAGATGAGATGCTAGCCAAAGAGCCCTTTACCTGGCTTGAATCCCCATACACTAAATGTGTATTCCAGAAACCTCTGATAAACTATGAGTAAAATATCAACATTAGTGAAATGTGAAATGTAACCTGGGTAAAAAGTTAGGCTTCTGAAACATTAAAAACATCATTACATACCTGTCTGCCTTTGTACAGAAAACACACACTTGTTCCCCTAGAGCTATTCGTATAGATCCTTAATGTAATTTTCTACATGAAAATTTTAAAAGGTAGAATGAGAACAGCATTGTATACAGTGGGATTTGCTAGTTAGGGAGAATGAGCACACTGCATTCCTGTTAACATTTTCATTTTTCCAAGGTAACAGGAATTGTATAAAAATGACAGTAGACCCTTGCCTCCTTATTTTTATCTAAATAAAAGATGACTCAAGATGAATTCTCAAGAAAAAAAAGTTATGTAAATAAGGGACTATATATTCCTTCATCATGTACTTGGAACCAGTAGTTGTGTTGCTGTCATAGAATCAGGGAAGAGACTGTGGTAAGTTGGAAGAGGCTGCTGTTATCATTTTACCAGCAAACCACCTGCCATGCAATGCATTGACAGCAGCAATAGCTGCAGCAATTGAGGGGCACTTCACATACACATTGCCCTGAGCAGAATTCTTGTCAATATAAATATGAATGACTCCACAATGTTTATTATATTCTTTAATCACATCATCCTTAATCTCTGTATCCCATCCAACTTGTTCTTCTGTTTGAGGGTTAAACATGTTAGAGTTGGAAACACTGTGTTGCAATTGGCTGAACAGAGGCAGCTGCAGCTAAACCTGAAGCTTCAGTCTGTTGGGAAAGTCATGTTTGCAAATCTGCCACAACACCAAATGCCAAAGAGCCACTCATTTGTAAAGCCTGCTGGGCTGCTGGTAGAATCTGCAAACCTGTACCCTCAACAAGTCTTGCCATTAATTGGAGTGTGTATGATGCTTGCTTGAATATCCAAAAACAGAAACAGTAATATGAATTCACTACAGATCTAATTTTCTCTTAGTCAACAAATTCTAAGGGTCATTCTTTATAACAGTAGCTTCATTATATTAAAAAAAATGCATCTGCTATTTTATTCAGGTGACAGTGGACAAGTTTATAAACTTCTTAACATCTTAACTTTCTCATCAATAAGAAGAAGATACTAATATTTGATCTGCAGACTGAGATCATATCTACAACATGATAAATGTCCAACATATGTCATTACAATTCTTATTAATAGTTAGTGAATGCTACTAATCTTAGGGATTATACTTTAGAGGTCAATATCCTCTTATTAATTCACATATATACTAACTCTCTGTATCATTTCAGAAGTATCTGAAGGTTTGCCAAATAGACATTTCTTTCTCAATGGAGTTTAAAATTCTTTATTGAAAGTGTGATAGACATTTCTGGTAGCTCACATAGACTAGTAAATATTGCATTTGAAAACAATGAGATGATTTTTCAATGCAAAAAAAAAAAGACTTGACTGAAACTGAAATTTGTTGCCTGAGAGATGGAATGAAAAAGAGACTGAGGCAGGAGCTAATAAGAGGGTTAAAGGGAGTCAGTATATGCAAGATGGGAGGTGTCATGGGTTATTTTTGTCTAGTTCATAATTCTGCCAATTAAGCTCCAGCTTTGCTTCTTTAAAGAAGTAAGGTGTTATTTAAATCCCAATGCTGTTGTAAGTGCAGCCAACACATTGTGACTACGATTATCTGATTAGGAACACTGTCTTGCCCACATTTAAGATTTTAGCTAATGCCAAAGTATAGAACTCATTGGAAACAAGCAATGGGATCAATTCCTGGGATTCAGAAGTTCAAAAGGATTCTAGAGCAGCTCAGCACTGACATAGGTAGATGATCAGTGCTAGGATTGAAGGAGGGAATTAGAGATGTATCAAGGGGAGAACATTTGCAATAAATAAATAAATAGCAAGTAGTTTGTGGTAGGGGAATTAATCATAATGGCAGCTGCATACTCCATATTTGGGAAGTTTGCCTAACAATATGTGTTCTCTGATTTATGATTTCAATAAATTCTGCATTTTTAAAAAAGACTTTCTATTACCAAGAGAGGGATGTATGTCTGCTTTCACCACTGATCCTAATTTTTTTAAATACTATTTTTATTATGGTCATCTTTCCCTCAGTTTCATTAATTGTTCATGCACATTAATGATGACCTTAATGCTGAAAAGGCATCTCAGTAAAATATTTCATGTCCTCTACAATCAAATGGAGAGACCTGAGGGACAAGTCCAACAAATAAAATGCAGTTACTTCCAAATAAGTTGCCAAAAAGTTTAAAAGAATTTTCATCTCACAGAATTGCAATATGTGCTATCATACAGAGCAGATGAAAGGCCATTATATTTTACCTGAGATAACAATGCTTGAAGTCCTTCAGAAAGTCAATATTATAAATGGAGACTTCTCTTTCGCCATTCTGGCATGTTTTCATTATTTCAATTATATCATCTTTTCAATGGTCTTCAGTATTCAAAAGTATAAAATTATATGTTGTGTAATGCCGTTTCCTTTCCTTTTTTCCCCCTACAGGTGTTCTCTTTCCAGTGTGTTTTGGTAATGATAGAGTACAAGTGGATACTTCAACTATGTGGTGATGCTTCAAAATATATAAATGCACTTCAGTTTGTGAAATAAAAAGAAGTCTCATGGTCACTGATTTCCTCTGAGAAAAAAAGATAATTTGAATTTGTCTTACTATAATTTCTTGAATGATGTCATCTAATAAATATAATATTATCCTCTTAGCTCTTTTTTATAATGTGGAACTAGACAATATGAGTTTATGCTTTTAGTAGGAGAAGGAATATATTAAAAATAAAAAGTTGTACCTCCATTGTAATTAAATTTGAAGGGAAAACATCAGATAAGTTAATTTTTTCTCACGTTTTTATTTCACATCTGTATTGCTAAGGTATCTCCTAATGTTCATGTTTCAAAACTCTTTATCTTCTCTTTTATTAAATCCACAAAATGCCAAAATATCTCTTGTCTTTTAAAAAGAAAAACTTGTTGTCTAACTCTTGCTCTTCTTTTTTCTTTCTAGCCAAAGTTTAGAAAGTGCAGTCCACACTTTCTTAATCAATTCTTCATATTCCAGTTACTCTTTAATAAAATTCATAAGGAAATATTTCAAGTATATATTTATGGACTCACTAACCAAGTCTATACAATTTTAAAATATATTTCCTGTTGTTTCAAGGTTGTATTTAAGAACACAAATAAATAATTATTGATATTGTTGATATTTTTGATATAGCTATCCTTTATCCTCCTTGCTAGCAAAAGTTAATCACTCATTAAACTATTTTGATACTCACCTGCCTTGTATTCTATTATACTTTTACTATATATGTGTAGGTCCACAGAAAATATTATATAAAGGACACCATGTAGCATGTATCTCCCTTCTCTGTTGGTATTTTCTTTTCATCTATATATGGTTCTATTCTTGTATTTAGGGCTATTTTTAAATAAATAATTTTTAGAACTTATTATATGCCCAATGCTACTCATGAACATCCTGTTTGATCATCCTTGCATAGTTTTACTGCCACCTGTGGGTTTACAACTCCCAAATGCCTTGTATTGACCTCTCCACTGACACCCATTCTGTATACAGAAAGAGATTAAGTAAAACGAGGAAGCCTCTGCACAGGACAGGAAACAGTCAATAGAGGGAATCAGAACCCTGCATAATTGGAGAAAATATTTGTAAACAATTCATCTGATAAGGGCTTAATATCCAAAATATAGAGAAAACATAGGAGCAAGAAAACAACACAACTTGTAAAACAAGCTAAGGTATTGATAGACAGTTCTCAAGAGAGGGCAAATAAATGGCCAATACATACATGAAAAACATACAAATTAGAACCACAATATACATTAGTTTATGTCTGATAGAATACCTACTCTGGAGAAAGGAAAAGATAACACTGTTGGTGAGGATGTAGAGAAAAGGGAAACTTGCAGGCTGTTAGTGACTATTTAAATTAGTACAGCCATTATAACAAGCAGTATGGAGGTTCTTCAAAAAATTAAAATTAGAACTACCACATATCCAGCAATCCCTATTGGCTATATATCCCAAAGGAATGAAATAAGTATGTCTAAGAGACATCTGTACTCTAATTTTCATTGCAGCACTATTTAAAATACCCAAGGTAAAGAATCAACCTTAGGACCCATTAATAGATGAATGGATAAAGAAATGGTACATACACACAATAGAATAATATTCAATCATTAAACTAAAGAGAATCCTGGTCTTTGTGAGAAGATACATAAACATGGAAGGCATGATGTTATTAAATTAAAACCATGCACAGAAAGACAAACACCATGATTTTACTTGTAAGTACGATCTAAAGTTATTTCCCATTGAACTGCAGAATGGTGCTTACCTGGATCTGAGGTGGTTGTGGGAGGGTTGATGGAGAGATTTTGGTCAAAGGAGAAAAAGTCTCAGTTAAGAGTAACAATTTTAAAAGTTCTGTTGTACTTCATGTTAGCTATAGTCAATAACCATATAGCTTAACTTGAAAAATTCTGGGACAGTGGATAGTATGTGTTTTCACAACAAAATGATAAATATGAGAGGTAATACATATGTTAATTAATAAGATTTTGTTATTTCATAATGCATATACACTTCAAAACTTGTTGTACATAATAAATAAATAAATACAATTTTATCTGTCAATTAAAATAATAAAAAAGAAATAAATAGAAAAAAATGGCAACTGTAAAGTAGCTGGGTATAAGATCAACATCTTTATTGTGGTAGCTCTTACCTAAATTGAATGCTTGAATAGAACAAAATAGCAAACTCTCCCATGAGTAAGTAGTAAGGAGCTTCTCATACAACTGCACATAATATAAAAAAATATAAGTACAACTATTTTTTAATTTATGATTTTAAAATATAAATGAATACTTTCATATAATTATGTAAACACATAGAAATATATAAAGTAACAAAACTAACCAAAGTATAAAAACAGTTACCAACTTCTATATATTTTGCAGGGATTTCTTTATAATTTAATGGAATAAATATTTCTTATCTTTTTTTTCCACAAAAATATATTTAATAAGCTTGTTATATAAAATCAAACACTTAACATTTTATCAATAACTCAAACTGATATCTAACTAGGAGTGCTTGTATTTTGGAAGACTATCTAAACTAAAAATATATTTACATATTTACAATACAGGTATCTAAATAGCTATGAAATTCACAGAATTCTAGAGATTTACAGGCTAGAAGTATCATGAATTTGTCTATAATCAAATTACTGTGCTAATTATGAACAATGTCTTAACTATTAAACCAGGAGGAAAATGGGAGGGAAATATGTAAAGTTTTGTAACAAACACTCAGAAGATAAAAAAGGTAATATAAAATTGGTTTAATGACTAAGATTTCTTATTGAATCCCTGATTGTCATTTTTGGCAGCTTAACCCAGTCTGTCAGAAGGCAGTGCACTATGCCATCTGGAACCCTGTACTGTCTCATCAGAGCCATGCTAAATCCAATTAAGAGCTCTGGCTGAAACCAAGTAGCAACTTTTGAGGAATCCACATACCTTCCCCACATAGGCTAAGGCTTTTTGCTTAAATTTATTCCTGAAAAGATTTTTCTCAACATGCTTCGAAAGGGTTCCTTACATTTAGCTGTGTGTGTGTGTGTGTTGGGGGGGGGCATATACAGAATTTATCACAATAAAGATTCCAAATCTTATTTTATATTTTGAACTATACCATGGTAAAATTTAAATCATCCAACTCGGACACTATTCCACACTAAAGCAATAAACATCTTTTTAAAATACTGCATAGTTTCTCTTTCTTAAAGAAAGATACTGCTGCTATAAGGAGTTACCAAGTGATCATTTCCTTTTAAATATCTGATGGTAACGACATTTTGTTCTGCATATTTCTCCATCAAGATTATTCAAATCAATTTCCTAATATGCAATATTTGAAAGCATATCATGTTGACTCTTAAAATAATAAATTCATTTCTTTTGTTCAATAAAAGAAAATTTCTAATAACAAAATATATGTAAAATTAGAACTTCCCAAAAGTAAGCTGCCTTTATTAACCAAAGTACTTGTTTGCAGTTTTTTCAACTGTGAAAATTTTAATGCCCTTATAAAAATTAAATTTTATTCTTAAAAGGTTAACTTAAAAATTCTTGCCATGTTGCTGGGCATACCACTGCTGTGCGGTTTTCAAGCTCAGTGAGAAGAGCCTGTCTATAAGCTTCATAAATTTTAACAATCTGTTCCAGTTCTTTCATGAAGAGCAACTTTAGCATTCCCTGGTATGTATCCAGGTCAGCCAGCTGGAAGAGTTCCCATTTCAGAATGTGGTCATATTTCACAGGGGCTCGTGCATAAACCTGAAGCCAGTCAGGAATTTCTGCAGTATGATAAGGATTTGCAGGTACCAGAAGAGACTGATTTCTTTCAGTTTGCTGTGGCTGGTAAGTGACAGGAGGGGGTTGATCATACCGAGGTACACTAGGAGCACAAGGATGTCTGTACTGAGCCTTTTTATTTGTGTGATCTACATAATAAGTTCCAAATTCTGATTACTCAACTCGTTCCCATCCAGGAGGAAGTCCTTCTCGTTCAAGAGGATGGCTCCAATGAGTTGTGTTTGTATTATGATCGATATAATATTTTCTCCCTCTCATTGTCCAGTCCACAGACCAGCCAGGAGGAAGGGGTAAATCTTCAGACCCATCGTTAGTTAAATTTCCTAAAGATGTAGCAGCAACTCTCCCAATACCTGAAGCATGCCTCCCCTGATTCTGTGGCATTCTTTGGAAGAGATCATGATTGTACTCATAATATCTGTAGTCTTCATGTGCACGATCTCCAAGTGGACGCCTTCTCTGACCATCAAAAAAATTATCGGAGTAATAATATCGGGAGCCAGAGTCTCCATTTTCAACAGTAAAATTAACTTCTGTCAAACATGACTGAGATGAGCCATACTCCCTAGGTACATCCGCTAAACTCCTGGCAAGATAAGAAGGTGCAGATAATCTGTTGCTTTCTCTTCTCATTATTTCATGAGATGTTCTTTGAATTGGAGTTCTAAGAAAACTTGGTTTCTTGAAACTACTCCATCTCCAGAAGCTGAAAAAGCATTAGAGCTTGAATCTGGAAGACAGATATCAGTTCGTCTTGGAATTGTTGGACCATGCCGGATGAATGAAGGCATGAGATTCCGCAGCAGAGGCGACGTCTCCTTCTTCACGTACTTCCCCTGCACCTCGGCTGGCTTGGACACTTCGTTTTTGGTTTTCTTTCGGGACAGCATCCTTTTTGAGGAGGTCCGAGGCCGCGCCAAGCAGCCTCCTTAGGGCTCCACGCCAGGCGCCGGCCGTCTCCGCCGCCACCTCCGCCGGCGCCTCCTTCCCTCCCGAGCCGCCTCCGCCGCCGCCTCTCCGCAGCCCGGGGTCGCCCACAGGGACTGCCGCATGTTCGCTGCGCTAAGCGCGCCGACCGCCTCTCAGTCGCATGTCAGTTCCTTCCCGGAAGTCTCTACTGGCTGCCACGCTGCCCGGGGACGCCGTGAGGAGAGGCCAAGGACGCTGGGCCAGGGCCATGGTCCGCCGCGGGCAGCCTAGTAACCGCTACTACTGCTGCTGCCGCGGCCGTCGCCGCCGCCTGCGTCCCGTAAACTTTCTATTCCTTATCTTATATACACAGCTTAACAGAAGCAAAGGAACCCAATTTTATGAAATTATTATCACCTTGATCTTAGGTGTCATGTGGAAAGAAAATTATATACCAGCAAACATAAATAAAGATGAATTAATTAACACAAAAACATTGCAGGGATCAATAGTTATAGCACCCTATGAACTATGAAGCATAATATATTCAGTTGTATAATAACAATATTTACATATATTTCACAGACAAGGGCTTATTCAATGATGGCCAGAATTTGTTGTATCTACCAATGTAATTTGTCACATAATGAACAGAATCTGATGAGTATTAATAGGCAGATGAAACATATTTAATAATATTCAATGTCTATTCGTGACTAGGAAATTATTTTAAAAAATCAGAAGTAGAAATCAATTTACTTAACCTATTAAAATTAATTTCCAGTTTTCAAAAGGACAACAAATCTGAAGCAAAACATCATCTTGATTTGGTGTGCTTGTATAAGAACCCATACATAAATATCTGCTAGAAGGTGAGACAAGGCAAAAATATACCTAAAATAAGAAAATTTAGAAGAATTTGAGTAAAAAGGTAAAACTCAATACACCTTTGAGGAAATGGACGTTTATTGTCTTCATGTGAATCCAAAAAATCTACAGAAAAAAAAAAAACTTTTATAATTATTAAGACAACTTGAAAAGTAGCTGGATATAAGAACAACATACTAAATTTGACATTTTATCTGTCAATTAATGTTTAACATGCTAATTACATTAAATTAATAAATTCAGTTCTAATCCAATGAGAGTTATTTGGAAAACCTGTGCTGTTTTGTTGTTATTGTTGTTACATCGATAACTTTATTAGAAATTAAATAGAACATAATTTTAAAGGTTCCATATCCATCATCTTGCTCCCCACTTCCATCTTCACTGAGAAATTCTGCAAATTTTTTTTCTGGGTCTGCTGTTTTTGGCTTCTATTATTAACCACATCTTTATTTCCAAATCTGGTATTGCAACTTTTTGATCATTTTAGAATCAGCCTCAAGAGAATAACGTCTTCTATTGATCCCTTGCCAAAGCTGTCACTTTTATCAATTTTCTGTTACAAGTTGCTTATATAACCTTCGGAGGACTCATTACATGTCTGTATTTATTTCATCACATTTTGAATAAAAGTTCTGCTCAATTTGGCATCTTCTGCTCATTACTCCTAGTGACTATATTCTTTCTTTTTTTCTGACAAAATCTTGATTTTACACAAAATTTGGACATCTTATATCTGTACTTGCTCCAAATTTTATTTATTAGAATCAGGAAAGTTTTGGAAGAACATTAAATAAGGTCTGTCAGAATTATGTAAAAAACAATTTTATACAAAATTGTGATGTAGTTCAAAACCTACTCATGTCTAAAAATATTACTAACAAAAAGTTGGAAAATTTTCCTCAGATATAAAATATTTGTACCTTTGTTTAAAAAACAAATTAATCTAAGTGAGATTGTTCATAATGTTCAATCTTCAGAAGAATTTCTTTGAAATCAGAAACACAATGCAAATACCTGCTAACAACTGTGAAACACGTAATATTTTAAATGCACATCTTCTATCATTCAGTAATTTTACCAAAATCCTTCAATACAAAAATATAGGTACATGTAAATATTCATGCCAATTTATTTGTAAAATGTAAATTCAGCTAGGCATAGTGATGTATGCCTGCAATCCCAACAACTCAGAAGGCTGAGGCAGGAGGATTACAAGTTCAAGGACAGTCTCAGCAACTTAGAACTTGTCTAAAAATTTAAAAAAATAAAATTAAAAGAAATGGGAATATAGCTCACTGGTTTGGTGACTCTGGTTGTTTCCACATGGGAGCCTAATTGCACTGTGACTATTGTATATAAAATTGTGTTTTTATATAGAATGTAAACAAGATTGTATACAGAGGGTGCAATGATGAAATGCATAGCTTCACAGTGAAATCAAAATATCTTTCTTATATTAGGAAATAAACTGTAGTGTGAATGTCTTTTTATATAAAAGAGTGCAATAAAAAGATACAACAATGTACACAATTCATAATATAATGTATAATACCCCATAAAATATTATGCTTCATATCTCTAAATAAGAAACATGGATCCTAAGGCAAATTAAAAGATTCATTTTGTCTTAAAATTAACACAACAGGGGATGGGGATGTGGCTCAAGCGGTAGCGCGCTCACCTGGCATGCGTGCGGCCTGGGTTCGATCCTCAGCACCACATACCAACAAAGATGTTGTGTCTGCCGAGAACTAAAAAATAAACATTAAAAAAAAAATTAACACAACATGTTACTAAATTGTCTAATTTCTAATAAGATTTTAGTCTATCATTTTCTAATTAAACAGGATGAAAAATACTTATGACTCAAAATCAAATGATAAAAAACATACAATAAAGACAATAATGAAGAAATTAATATAAGCTGTACACAGAATGATGAGATTTGATCATTAAAATATCTAAATTTCTTACTTGGAGAGAAAATACCAGATTTTGGTTACACAGTTTTATGTTCAAAGGCTTGAAATTTGGTATTTTTTTGCTATATCTAAGAGATGAAGATACAATAATCAGAGTGAGACTTGTGTGTGTATATATAAATAAAAAATATCTAAGTATATTGTGGCTAACATAATTGTAAAATGATCTCATTTGTCTTTAAATCAGTGGCTAACATAATTTTAAAATGATCTCACTTTTCTTTCAATCAGTAGCATTCAGGAAATGAAAATATAATAAAATTTATTTGTGAATAAGCATGCACGTGCATTTCTAGTGATTAAGTTTATGCATGGATTTCTCTGGGCCACTTGTCCCCAGATATTTGGTCAAATATTATTCAGATGATGCACATGAAGGTGATTTTTAATGAGACTGATTTGAATCATTAGAGTGTGAAAGCAGATTACCATTTTTACTGTGGTAGCTCTTACCCAATTTGAATGTTTGAATAGAACAAAATATTATGATTAACTGAGTAAGTAATAAGGAGCTCACACCTGATTACCTGAACAGAAACATCTTTTTCTGCTTTGTTTCTGCCGTTGGACAAAAACTGAAACATCAGTTATTCTTTGATCTTGAATTGTCTGATGCTTAGACTGGAACTTATCTTCCCTCTTCCTCTTCTATATCCCCAGATTGCCTACTGCAGATCCTACAACTCCTCAGCCTTTATAATTGCATAAGCCAATTTCTTAACATAAGTCATATTTATGTCTGTACAAGAATGAATGTGTGGTGTGTGGATACAATGTTTTTTTTTCTATTTCTGTAAATAATCCTGACTATCTCACTATGGAAATCAGATACCAGTAAATTTACCATATAATTTATTCAACCAGAATGAGATTTTGAAGAAGTTTTAAGTCTTCTAAAAATTTCCAAATGAAGAAAGGAATATGCAGACTTTAATCATCATGTGAATTCTTCATGGCCCATATCACACTTCCCCTAAAACCTTTTTAAACTGAAATACAATGAGAAGGTAGGGAAGTACTATGTAAAGGAAACAACAGTAAGAGCTGTTTGTAAAATCAGTATACAGATTCTTCACCATGGTTCCAGATTTATTTGCCTACATAAATTAGACTGAAAACAGCATCTAAGACGTTAGGAGGAAATTATGAGTATGTGATTTTTCTAGAACCATTAGGGACAGGTTTTGCAAAAAAAAAATATTAGAGTAAAAAACCCTTTCCATGGAATCTATGGACACACTTTTGTTTCCATTTAGAGTCACCTGTTCAAAACTTTTATTGAACACTTATTGTGTGACATTACATCTTCTAAATTTTGTAGATAAACTGGCAAGAATCAAGAACTACAAGATGTTTTTATGTAACCTGTTTCATAAAGGAAAATTACAAGTAATGAAAAAACATATTTTCCAAGAGCATCTCCCTCCCCTGAAAAAAGGCAGCAATCAAAATTAATTTAAAAAGAGCATCATGATGCCACAGAGAGTGAGGAATTTAGAGCATGTACAACAACAACAACAACAACAACAAAAAAAAAAAAACCCACCTAATTCAGTGGTCTTTAGCCAAGGTGAAAATTCACATGAAGAAGGAAACAATGCACTGCGATTCAATGAAGTGTTGATGGCTATCTTAGGTTGGGTACCTAGATGCAGTTTTCTTTTGTTATTGTTGTTGTTTTGTGCATTAATAAATTTTGAGAAAATGTTCTGCAAGTAAAATTAAGTACTAACCTTTAAAGAAGACGGTGAAATAGAATAGGGAAAAAGAAAACTGAGAAAGGTGTAGTCTCTGGAGCATGAGTAGCTTGACACAATTTCACATTGTCATGAAGAATTGGGGTGATCATGTATGCCCAGTTTCAGTTAAACATTGGCTTGCAGTTATATACATCTGGAGAAGCTAACTTGTCTGCCAAAATTGTTCCTATTACCTGAGGTAAATTCTAGAATAAAAACACTCATAAAACAAAGTTATGTTTTTATATGGTAATGAAAATGGTGACATCAGTCCTCAGAAAATCAACCTTTTATTTCCCACAAGAACAGTAGTTCCATGTTCATAAATTGAACATTTGAGGTGACTATACCAAACTTAATCTCCAAAAAAAGCAAGTATATTATTTAGTTGTTTATTTCTGATCATTCAAAATTGATAGTTTTAACATATCAATACATTATTTAATCAGATAATGAATTAAATAATTTTGAGTAAATATCACAAATATTTAGAAACTTATTTGTATTTTCAAAATATTTCTGCACTTGCATAATGTAGACAGCTCTACAAATATATTTTTCTCTTTATATTATAAAACATGCAAGGACCTGGCAAATGTAAAAAAAAATAGTTTAATTAGAATATGTGAACAAAAATTCAATTGTAAAATTGTGACTCTACCTAAATCAACATAGTATACCTGGAAAAATATTCAGCATGCAGTAAAGAGTCAGAGGTGACAACAGGTGCAAGAAAAAAATATTTAGTTTTCATACGATAGTGGGAATACCCAGAAGAATCTAATATATTCTGGATGAGAGTATAGAGATGGATCTGCGAGCTATTTCAGTATTATATTCCCAGTAGGATGACTTGGAGAAATCATAAAGAAATGAGAATAGCCTCTTGCATTCTCACATCAGTTTCCCTATCAGGTCTACAATTTAAAGGAGATAAATACTGAAGTTAGTTGGAAGACACAGATTTCTTGGTTTAATAAAGCATTTAGATAAAATGGAAATAGGTGAAGAGAGGGAAAATTTTTATTCTGTTAACCCCTGGATGTTTTATTGACATAAGTGATACTTGACTACTTATTAGCTATAGCAAATTCTCCATCTAGACTAGCTCTTTCTTCTCAAAATATGATGATCAACTCTGTATTGTCTTCAAAGAAGCAAACCATCCAACCTTTCTTTACTCTAGTTACTCCATCCTTCCATTTTTTCCCTCTACAGTCAGTAATCTTTGTATTATTTTTTACCCTTCCCCTCAAAACACTATCATCTCTGTTGTAATCAGGATATAATATGAAAATCTACCTGTAAAAATTAACTTAATTTGCCAAATACCGTGGATGTTTTCATTTCATACTGTTGTCTATAGTATAAATATTAATTTCAGAAGTGAAATTAAGGAAAAATTTTAATAGAATTATATCCTACTCTTTCTCACACTAAATATTGTTTTTGTCATTATTTGTCTTGTGGGGAGAAACATCAGTAAGTCAACTTTTAAAAAAATCAACATAAATTAATATTATATCCCTTACAACATTTAGAAAATCATGTATTCTACAGAGTAGCAGTGTTTAACGCCTGCGTATGCCTATCCCTATGTATACCTGAAAGTTCTTCAAAAGATAATAAAATCTTTAAAGATAATAAGATCTTTAAGGGAATCAGTTCCTAGTTTGTCTGAGATCTTGCCTGTATATTTTACATTGTTCTTTCCAACTTCTCTTATGCATTATACCTTGCCATATCGAATTTCCTTTTAGACACTGATCCAACATGTAAAAATCCCCAGGGCTGCAATGAAAATGAAACAAAAAGGATTTCTAGTAATAATTCATTGAGTACAAACTAAGAATATCCAAAAGAAAGACTTGGGGTGATAATGGTAAAAGATCTTGGTATTTAAATGCCATATGTGCCTCTGCCTTGTCACATTTATCTGACTACCTATGAATTAAGAAGCAATATATGGTTGGCTGGGGTGTGACTCAGTGGTAGACCACTTTCCTCCCACATGTGAGGCACTGGATTTTATCCTCCACACCACATAAAAGTAAATATACAAAATAAAGATACTGCATCCATGTATAACTAAAAAATAAAGAAAAAGATTTGATTTCAAAGATGATAATTAGCTTTTTAAAAAGAGTGCTTCATTATTTATTGACTATATTTAAAAGGGCAAGCATGTACAATCCTCATACCTGGATGTACTCTGTTAGAAACAATTTTAGATCCTTCCTTGTGCTTTTACTTCTTGAGACCAGGGTATTAACATGTTTTTTTTTTTTTTAAATCTAATCAACTCAGGCTTTCTGACAAATATATGACCTGTCTACTTGTTATATCAATTAAAGATTGGCTTTGTCAATTAAATTATATAACAAATATTTTGTAAGTTAAATGGCTTTAGTCTGAAATTTATTCAGTCATTGGTAAAATATACTTAAGTCACATTTATATTAAACATCATCTCTTCACATACACCCTTTATTGGTATTTAAACTTCAAACATTTCTAATTACAACATGAAAATGTGCAAGAGAGTATGCAGCATTTTAGAATTCCTTTAGGGTATATGGAAGCTCAAATGTTTAAAGAAAACCTTCAGAAGTCTTTTGTGAGAGTTATTAGCCCTACCCAAGAGGATAAAATGTATATATATATAAAATAAAGTAGGAAAAGATGTTATCTCTAATAAAGTGGGAAAAGGAGAGGCAAAACTTAATTTATGGTACTTGAGTTTCAGTGTAGCTTATTTTTTTTCATTATAGTTTTGACAATCTTGTATTATATAGTTTAAAAACTATTTGTTAGGAATGGTGATTATGTATCTTTGATGTCAGAGGAACATTATTACATTTTTTTTTTTTGCTTTGCAGTCCATTGCTGATGAGTTTAAGGAAGCAGTTTGTTATGTCCTTCCTCATCTTATGCTGGTGACAGTTTTCATTATTTTGAATTATTAAAGGTAAGGCAAAAACTTCCTGAGCCTTACAGGAAATAAATTTTTGAAGTCTGAAATTTAGTTTTTGAACTGGTCATAGTATTTTATATACATTTTATTCACAAAAATAAAATATCTTATGGCTAAATGTGTGTGTGTGTGTGTGTGTGTGTGTGTGTAATCAACTTTCCAGAAAATTTGGCAAAATATCTTTCTTATGTTCAGGTAATTTCCATTGAATAGATAGACAGGAAAATTTATCTGTTATTTCACAGTGAAATCTTGAGTTACCAATGTGATAGAAGAGCTTACTTTTTGAAATGAACTTTTAGAGACACACAATATTAGTCTTTTAATTGTTGATTTATTTATGTAATAATTTTATGCATGATATTGCTCTAAAGTTTCATGTTATTTTAACTTCTTAAGAAAATAATTGTCGTGGGCAAGTAAGTGCAATTACCCTGCTTGTATGAGGCACTGGCTTTGATTCTCAGCACCACATTTAAATGAATAAAATAAATGTCAATCAAGAACTAAAAAATATCTTTAAAAGAAAGTAACTTTTAAGTTGAGTGTTTTTTTTTTTTTCACTGTGCAGTATAGTATTATTTCTTTCACAATTAGGGCTAAGACTTTATATGTATTTAGAATATACATATTAGTCTTAATCACATTAGGCAAGTGTCAAGAGATCTAGTGAGGGATTGGTGACAAAAGTAGCTGTGGCTTTAGGCTGAGTCAAGCCACCATACTCAAATATCTTAATCTTATATGTACACTTAAGTGGCTATATGAACAACAGTGTAATTATCCACATAGGGAAAATATTTGTACTATATAGTAAAATAAGGATTATTGCAATGTTGATAAATATAGAAGACAAGTATAAGTCCAATGATAGGACTTCTAAGAAGAACTGTACATAATCTACACATGTTTTAAGAAACTAAGTAGATATCTGGGGTAATGTATGTATTATTCATATTAAGACTGCACTATATTTATGTATTCTTTATGAAGTGATTAGGTTTTCTGAAGATATGTGCAATCAAATTATATAAGTATCATTTCCTCAATATGTGTAATATTTCTCAACGATTTTTTTTTTTCTTTTCGTTTGGAAGTAGTGAGGATTGAAGCCATATCCCCAGACCTTTTTATTTTTATTTTTATTTTTTGTTTTTATTTGTTGAAGCTGGCCTCAAAGTTGTGATCTTCCATCCTCCCAAGTAGCTGGTATTACTAAAGGTAATTCTCTACCAAGTAGAGAATTCTTGGGATAGGTAAGTATTCAGTAGACATCCACTAATGAGCTATGCAGGGTGATATATCCTTTTAATTCCAGAAACACAGGAGGCTTGTGGCATAAGGATTGAAAGTTGGAAGCCAGGATGGGCAACTATCTCAATATTAAACAACAACAACAAAAAAAAACTGGGGATGTAGGTCAGAGGTAGAGCACTCTTGGGTTCAGTTTTCAGTGCTGACAGCAAAATCAAACTATACAAAAAAGAAAAAATCACCAAATAAATTTCTTGCCTATGTGCCTAAAATGTATGTACAATAATTATTCTGACATTTATTTAATATTTTTACTAAAACAATTAGATGGAAAAAGTGTAAACAGGCTGTCTGAAGCAATACAATCGAAAGAAGTAAATTAGGCCAGGTGTGCCTGTAATCCTAGCAGCTCAAAAGGCTGAGGCAGGATGATTACAAGTTCAAACTCAGCCTCCTCCACAATGGTGAGGCACCAAGCAAATTAGTGAGACTCTTTTTGTAAGTAAAAGTCAAAATAGGGCTGGAGATGTGGCTCATTAATTGATTGCCACTGAGTTTAATCCCCAGAACTCCCCTAAAAGAAAGCAAGTACAAAATAGTCAAGCAGAAAATTCATTTGCTTCTTAAAAATGTTTGAGAAGAAAATTTCAGTGAACAATATTTGTTGGAATCACACCTGAAAAATCAAAAGCAATCTGAAAGTAGATGAAAGTGCTCAGATGATAGCTGAAACCAGTGGAAATTAGTAACACTTGTGGAGGGGAATGAGATTGGATGGTTCCAGAAAATCTCCTTCTCCAACATGCCTCTTTGGTAGTCCCTCTCCTGCTTTTAAGATTAAAGGAAAGTGTGTGGGCACTTGAAGTGAGAAAAGAAACTCATTGATTAGTTTTGATTCTTATTTAAGGACAGCAGTTACTCTCTCTTACTAGGTACTTTAAAGTTTTAAATCATTTTTACAAGGAAACCACCCATGTGTAATCAACAAAACTATAATCCTTGGCATAAATATGGAATACCATTAGTTTTAATTCAAGCATGGCAGATTTGAAAAACAAGTAGACGTGTAAAATGGAAGAATAAGCCAAGAGAAGATACTTAAAATGGGGAAAAATTTTAATAATTCCACAAAAGATTATCAAAATGGCCAGTGAACATATATTCAAGCTCATTATTACTACTCAAGGAAATAGAAATTAAAACCACAAGATACCATTACATACACACATATGAAAAAACTTAATAATTGAAAATGTGTATAAAGAGCAACATGATCTTTTATGTATTCTAATAGCAGTGAAATCTGTACTAGTTTGGAAAACTGCTTTGGGTTGTATTATTTCTTAAACTTGAAGATATACATACTTGATGACAAAACATTTCTATCCCTGAATATGTACTACAGAGTAATTAACTGCATAAGTGTACCAAGAGACATGCACAAGAATAAAATTATGTCATTTGCAGGTGTAATGGTGGAACTAGAAAACATCATGCTAAATGATATAAGCCAATTCCAAGAAACCAAAGGCTGAATGTATTCTCTGATAAATGGATGCTGATCCACAGTGGGAGTTGGGGTAGGGAAGAATGAAGGACCTTTGGATAGTGCAAAGGAGAGTGAAGGGAGGGGTGAGGCATTGGGAATGGGAAGGACATTACAATTAAACAGACACTATTAGCATATATATATATATATATATATATATATATATATATATATATATATAATTACAGTACTGGTGTGACTCAGCACCATGTACACCGAGAGGAATGAGAATTTATGCTCCATTTGTGTACATTGTGTCAAAATGAATTCTGCTTTACTGTCATGTAAAACCAGTTAGGACAAAAAAATCACAATACCTGGCACATAGTAGGTGTTCAATAAATATTGTTAAAATAATTTACAGAAAAGAATGTTCATAATAGCAAGTTTTATCAGTAATAGAAAAACATTGTTGGGCTGGGGTTGTGGCTCACTTGTAGAGTTCTCACCTAGCAAGTGTGAGGCACTGGGTTTGATCCTCAGCACCACATAAAAATAAAATATAATAAAAGCATAAAAATTATCAACCATGAAAGAATAAGTTACATCTTATGCAGAAAATTGAAGAAAATTTAGTACAACAAACACCATTATCAGTGATGCTTACATATGAGAGATGACAATATTCTTTTGTATATATGTACCACATTTTGTTTATCTGCTCATCTATTGACGAATTCTTGGGATTCCTTCCACCTTTTGGCTACCATGCACATCTCATTCCGTAAGGATTAGTGGTGTTGAGTACCTTTTTGGCCCTTTTTTGGGAAAAATATCTATGTAAGTCCTTTGCCCATTCTCTAACCAGAATTTTAAAATAATTTATAAATAGAAATTTTTTATACATTCAGGACATGTATTGGAGACATGATTTTCATGATACTATTTAGTATTTTAGTACTAATTAGTACTCATTCAAAATAAGTTCAATTTCCTGTTACTTTGGAATGAGAATCATAAGAAATAAGGCTGGTCTAGTGTGACTTAAGGTTATCACTTTCTTTAGGAATATAAAACACAATATCAGACTAGATTTAAGCCACTGTTTTAATTTAAAGTGGCTATCTACTTCAGTGACAAGAAAAATCTATTTGTGAACTTAATATTTAAATAGTTTTTGAATTTTATTTCCCCAAAGCACATACATTATATGGTCAAATGGAAAAACATTTATATAATGAGAAATTGTTAGATATCATACATACACAGTTGCCTAAAATTTATTTTCAAATACATTGCTGAATTGCTGTTACTGATAGCAATATTTTAACGTTCTTTTTGTAGAAAACACTTTTCTTTTTTGTTCTTTACAAATTGGTCCCCTCCCATGGTTGATTATAAATCTTATTTTTCATTTTTTTCCTCATATTAATTCATATGAACTCCTCTTTATAAAGATGAATTTTAGTTTTTAAAACATTCTTCAATCATTATTTAATAGGAAGAAGAAAATAATCTCATTTCCCAATTTACAAATTCTTTAATATATAATTTTATATTCACATGAAAATATCAAGTCTGTCCTTCATTGCTAAAGACATATGTACTCTCTGACTTCAGCAAATTTAGAGTAAGTATTGTTTCCTTTTTTAGGAGGTCTCTAGTTTAAAGCTTCAGGGGAAGGTGTATTGTTACACCTCCTAAACCTTTTAGGCACATGACTTCACTTCTCTGTGCTTCACTTCCTTTATTTGTGCCATGTTTTTGATAAAAAGGCTTATCTTACAGGGATGTAATAAAGATTAATAAGCTAATGCATAAGAGAACATGGACAGAGAAATACAAAAATAGTCATCTTTCTTTGGTTTAATATCTAATTTTTAAGTGTTTATAGAATAAGTCATTTATTTTAGTAAATTCTTCCAGTTTTTTTGGGGGTACTTACCATATGTAGGAACTCTAGTAAAAATGAATAGAAAAACTATATTTTTAGGTGTTTACATTTTAATGAAGAAAAACACTGAATTATAATATAAGTGGTTAATACAAGTAATATTATGAGACCACCATGGTAGAACTCACTAAATCTGCATAGAGCAATCAGATTAAAAATTCATGTGAATTTGTTGGGTGAATAATGATTTACCTAGTAAGTATGTTTGACCTTAGTTATTTGAATAAGTCATGAAATATAAATACTGAAGAACTATTTATATTATAAATAGAAATGGGAGAATGTAGTAAAATTCTGACTTGATCTTATACTGGGGAAAAATATCCTAAAAATGTTACTGGGAATACTGACAGAACTGGAATATGAAATGTAGACTAGGTAATAGATCTTTATTAACATCTAATTTCCTAAAATGTATCACTGTACCGAGCTTCTGTAAAAAAAAAAAAAAAAAAAAAAAATAAGAAAGAAAGAAAAAAGAAATGAAGGAAGGAAGGAAGGAAGAAAGAAAGAAAATACTTATTCTAAAATGTACCACTGAAATATTAAAGGAGTCAATGGGAAGAATAATATTTGATAATTTGTGATTCATTTGATTTTTTCATATATTCCAAAAATGATCTCAAAAGCATTCATAAATATTTCCTGTTCTTCTCCAAGGAACTGGAAAGTATCAAAAACTACTCTTAAAGAGGAGTAAAATGGTGCACACAGAATGAGGAAGCTTGTGGCAAAATGTTAAAACAAATTACTGACCAAAATATATAGGAGTTTATGTGTTATTTATGCAACTTTTCTGTGAATGTGCTGTCGCTTCAAAAGAAAAAAATAAAGAGAGAAAAGGCTTACTTGGAAGATAAGTTTATTAAGAGCCTTTCTAAATATCCTAAAGGCTAAGTTCATTGGGTATTTAGCAAAGCCAATATGTAGAAAGGATCTGGAGCCCATGAAAGAGTATGATTAATTTGTAAGTAGTTCAGTATGATTATTTGCATGTCTGTGTGGAAAATTTAGAATATAGGCTTTCAAATATCTGTACAGAAACTAGCTTAGATATTCTTAAGCTGAAAATTTAAGAAATATTTTGCAAATTATGGGATGAAGTTTATGCCAGAATCATGATTTATATACCAATAAATATAGAAAATCTCAAATTCTAAATATCTGAATTTTCTTCCTGCTTGACAACCTTTAATTATTACAGAACTCTATTAAAAAGACATATGTTGGGACTGGAGATGTGGCTCAAGCAGTAGTGCGCTCACCTGGCATGCGTGCAGCCCGGGTTCGATCCTCAGCACCACATACAAACAAATACTAAAAAATAAATATTAAAAATGTTCTCTCTCTCTCTCTCTCTCTCTCTCTCTCTCTCTCTAAAAAAGACATATGTAACCGTTTGAGTGGGCTTAAGCTAAGTAGACAGTAAAAAAGTAGTATCATTGTAGCCCTAGAATCCAATAAAGATTAAATAAGTTAACGCCTAAGAGTTATGTTGAACATTAGTGGCAATTTAGAAATTGCTGTCAACAAAAACTGAATAAAATGCTTTATCCATTTCTGAAATCAATATCCATCTTTATTAAGAACCTTTTAAAGTGGAGTTGAGAAGAAACATCAGAAATTTTAAAGCAGCAAAATAAGTGATTATGCTAGTAAAATTCACCTTTAAAAGTACAGAATAAGCAAGTGTTATATTTTTGGAAACTTTATATGGTAATTTCACCTATTTTTCCTAATACTTTAATGTTTTATTTCTTAGTCTAGAGATTAAGATATTACTTCAAATGATAGTCACTTAAATTATTTTTATTGCTAATCTCTTAATAGCAAAACTTCTCCAGGTAAGTGCCTCTGTGTTTCATACATAGAATAATTATTAGGAGATGAATTAAAGTTAATGGACCAAGTTCTCAAATAATATTTCACCATTTCCTTACTGAGAAAAAAATATCCCTGGATGCTTTTGAGATATTGATTGAAATATGGGGAAAATATAAACTTTGCACACATTTTCTAGACACTTAAAATCATTAAATAGATTTGTTTCATTTTTTTTCTGAAAGAAGTGATAATAATTTGTTACATTTGTTCTTGCATAAACATACCTTTATATAATTTTATATGATATTTATGCATTATTCTACTTTGAATTTTTCTGTCAAAAGAGCTGAAATATAGAAGCATAGTCCAATGTAATTTATTTAGAAAAAATAAACTTTCTTTCTTTTTGAGAGGGAGATACAAGAGAAGTTTTGGAAAATGAAATAAAATCGGAGATTTGCAGACTAACAAACTGATTTTTAACTATTATTTCTCAGGATTATAACATAGAATATTTATTTTCATGGTTTCTTGATACTGAGTATACTGGTTTTATTTTTTCTTTTAAAAATTTTAGGAGAATCCTTTATGGACTCTGTATGCAGAAAAGTTTCTGAGGATTTGAAGTGGTAAAGGTTTTCTACTTTATTTTGTTGTTAAACAAAGATATGTAAATTATTTGAAATTGCTGAAACTCAAGTATGTTATCCTTAAAAGAATATGAAATCATTTGTAGGAGTTTATCCTGTTTCATGCAGTCACAGTTACTAATAAATAAAAGTAACATAGTTTTCTTGTTTTAGATATTTTAAATTATTTTTGTAAATCTAGAAGATGTTTAGATGATATTCAGTTTTTTTACTGTTTGTTTTGCTAGTAATAATTTACATGAATATTGTATTTGTAGAAAGAGGCTTGGTTTAAGGGATAATAAAGTCAACAGAGTAGTGTAAAATAACTGTTTTATTAAATGTATTTAAACTGTATTTAAAGATTTAAATGCTTGATGATGCTTTCTCTAGTAACAAAAAATTGAGGCAAGAATTAAACAATGCAGTTTTAATTTCTCTTTTTGGATATTCTTAGCAATTGGAAGCATGTGGTGAGGAGCCAGAAGACAGAGAAGATTTGAACCAAGCTGTTACTTCTCTCATGAATCTTCAATGTAGAATGAACATAATGTAAAAACTGTATTCATCTAGACACCTATCTTCTTAATTCCAAACTGATGAAACAATGAATATTTCTTCATGCTTCATTGTATTTGGTGCTTGGTTTTCTCAAAAAATATAAATTATAATGAAAGTTGCAATTTTAAAAGTTGTGCTTTGCTTTCAATTTTCTGTTTGTTTTACTTTTTATTAGCTCTTTCACAGTTAATACACCAAAAATGTGTTTAATTATTTTTATAATCAATACAAGAGTTTAAGTTTCTTTGTAATTTTACTACTTAGGGTAATAGGAAATTTGAAATATAGAGTCTGTAGTAGTTCTTTTTCAAAGCAATGAAACAGGGCATATATGTATTAGTGACAAAGTTAAAAGAACATAAATTTTGTTATTTATTTATTTTTTTAAAGTCTGTGGATTATACCCATGGTTTTATTTATACTGATAACTTGTTCTGTACCACTGAATAACACCATTAGCCCAATGAAATATTTTTGCAACTTGATTTGAAAGTTTGCCCTTGAGGCAATTAGGAATTGGGATTATGCAATTATTGATTAAACTTAAATTCTTATCTTTTTTAAAAAATTAGGGATCCAGTTTGCCCTTTTTATAATCATCAATTAATTAGAAAGAACTGGACCAACAGAAAAATGACAGAAATTGGGAAAAATAGATGGATGGATAAGCAAACATATTGCACAGTGCTGCAATGAATTCATAATGGGAGGACAAATGACAAGAATTGGTGCTAAGAAGAAAGACATTTTTTTCTTTGATGGCTTAATGATCAGAAGTAAACTTAATCACGGTCAGACCAGCTTCCAGGTTACTGTAGTGCAGACTATAGATTAAAAGAAAAGTTTTCTTTTATGTGGAGAGTAGAAATCTGTGATAAGAAAGATACTTGTGGGGCAGACATGCCTTTGCACTGTTACCCCCAAATGACAACAGTATCATATTTGCTAAGTCTGAAGAAGAGAAAAATAATTGGATGGCAGCTCTTGCTTCTCTTAATTAAGGATCATATAGCTGAAGGCAATTTTTTTTGTAGTTCTATGTATGCAGTACTGTAGAAAAGGTTTTATAGAATTTGTATGTTCTATAAAATGATAGGAAACTGGAATCTTCAGTTGATTAGTTTTCTCTGTTGTATTTAAAATGTTTTTTTTTTTTTTAATTTATGTATCAACAAATTCCTTTCCTTTTGGTTTTCTTCTTAGATTTGAAATTCCAGATCCAAAACCTACTGAAGCAGACAAATTGGCAATAGAGAAAAGTGAACAGCCATTCAGTGTTGGACTTCGAAATAAATATGTCCAACCAGGGCAACTTAGGTTGTGATTGAATATTACATTTTCTATGTGCCATTACATGTTCAGTTTATAGTAAACACAAACGTTCTTAGCTCTTAATTTAAATGTAAGTATTTGTGCTACCTTTGTGATCATTACATTCCCAAATTTCTTTATGAAGCTATTTTAAATAAATTCTCTGAAGAAATGTAGCATACTATTTGCATTAGGTCTCTCAGGCATGTGATATGTTTACAAATCAAAGTGTGTTATGGTAAGTAAAACTGAAATGGGAAAGGGAGGGGCAGCGTGGGGGATAAAGGAAAAAGAAAAGCAGCCAGTCGGGGGTGTATCCAAGAAAACTCGGTCCTCCACTGTTTCCTTCCACCTCTTTCCCATTGAGAACTAATGAACACATAAGCCGGAATTCTAAATTAAGAAGGGTCCTACACAGAGCCTGAGACCTGGTCACTTCCCTTCCCTTCCTCCCCGAGTGGGCTGTCCAGAGCGATAGGGTGACAGGCGGTGGGGTTCTGCTCTCACGGACAATGAGGTGATGGCCCGCGGGATCCCAACCCATTGGAGGACAGTGGCCCTGCATCCCTTGGCTCCTCAGGACAACTCTCCACAAGCACCAGCTGCTTTCCGGTGCAGGGACGCGGTGAAAGCCCGGGACAGCGGCGGAGACTCCCATGGGTCAAGTTCTCGGCCATCCGCGCCCCTGGCCGCACTGGAGGCCGGCTGGCGCCGGGAGGCTCGGCCTCCCGTGGTGGCGCCACGTGGGGAAAAGTTTGTAGGAGCGCTGAGGGACCCCGCTCGACCTGACCCACCGCTCCCTTTGCCGCGCCTGGTCACGCCCAGGTCACGCCCAGGCCCGAGCGCCCCGCGGCGTCCCCACCCTGAGCCTCCTCCTCCGACCCCAGGGGTCGCTGGGGGAAACACCTTGGGGCTCCTCGGGCGGGTGGAGGAGCAAGTATCCCGGGAAGACCCACGGTGCGCGAGGAGGGTCGGGGGCGCCCGGCAGGGCCCTCCAGAGGGCAGCCCCCGCGCCGCCCTCGCCCCCCGCCCCTCCCCCCGCGCCGCCCTCGCCCCCCGCCCCTCCCCCCGCGCCGCCCTCGCCCCCCGCCCCTCCCCCCCCCCCGCGCCGCCCTCGCCCCCCGCCCCTCCCCCCGCGCCGCCCTCGCCCCCCGCCCCTCCCCCCGCGCCGCCCTCGCCCCCCGCCCCTCCCCCCGCGCCGCCCTCGCCCCCCGCCCCTCCCCCCGCGCCGCCCTCGCCCCCCGCCCCTCCCCCCGCGCCCCCCCCGCCCCCCCCGCCCCCGCGGCGCCCCACAACCCCCAGTGCGCAGACGCCGCGGCCCCAGCGCGCATGCCCTGGGCTCGGGAGCGCTTCCGGCCCCCAGCCGCCCACGTGATCCTATTGGCCTCTGTCTGATCTCAACCGCCACTGGCTGCACAGCTTGAATCTCTTGCAGCCCGGAGGTGAGTTTCCTGCGTGAGCAGCAGCGGGGGCCTTCTCCCGCGCCAGGGCTGGCGAAGTTCCGCGCCCCCACTTTGCTGCGACCTTTGCGGGCTCGCCAGCGGGTGAGGGCGGCGAGCGTCTGCGCGGGGTGGAGGGACGCCGTGCCGCGGGAGGGAGGCCTCCGTGTCAATTTTTTTTGTGCCACCATCCGCTGCGGAGCCTGTGGCGCGCGGAAGGCGAGCACGGGACCTCCGCGTGGCAGAGCCATGGATGGACCGGATCGGGGCCTTGGACTCCGCAAAAAGCTGCGGTGGCGGTCCCAGTGAGACTGGGAGATGTGCTCCCAGGTCGGTCTGGGGGGCCGGCCCCCGGCGGTGGGGCCGGCCAGACTCAGGCGCCCTTGCTCGCTTGGTCATCGGGCTCCAACAAGGAAGAGAATGGGAAGCCGGGTCCTCCGCCTGGTCCCGCTCAGACCCCCGCGGAGAAAGCGGAGCGAGTCCACCTTGGCCAAAGAGGACATCCTCGATGGGTTTTCCAGGACCAGCTTTGTCCCTTTTGAAGCGCTGGAGGTAAGGGCCCCCTCCCCCCCCCTCTGCCTTTATGCACAAAAATTGGAAAAAAATGGTTTCTGTGTTCCTTCCAGATACAGCAGTTACTTGCACTAGGCTTCTGCTCCTAACTTTGCCACTCTAAGCAAATTTCATAATCCTTTGTACCTCATTTTAAAGGTGTTGAATATATAGATTGCTACTATCCCTTCCAGCAGTGGAAGTTTGTGATTTTACAGATGACTCAATCCTCTGAATAAGATTAAGAAAGGTTGTTTTTTTTTTTTTTTTTTTTTTTAACAGTGTCTACAGGTCAATCTAAAGTGCTGTTAAGTGTCCTCAGCTCTTAGGTTGTTTGGTATCATTGGAAACTATCAAGTTGTTTTTTACAATAGGCTCAAATTTTCACTTGTTTTAGTGTTTCACTTTGACTTGTAGTGATCCCTACTTAGAACTTTAGGGAAGATGGGTTAACTAGTGCAGAGGATGACAAGATGTCTGGAAAAATCATTATTTGAAATACTCTCCAGATAAATAAATAAATATTCTCCCAGTATTAGAGATTGAACTTAAGGGTGTTCTTCACTGAGCTACATCCCCAGCCCTTGTAAGAATTGCTTTATTTTGAGGCATGGTCTCCCTACATTGCCCAAGTTGGCCTTGAACTTGTGATCCTCCTGCCTCAGCCTCCTCCATAGCTAGGATTGCAGGCATGTGCCACCATGCTTGGCACTCTGGTTATATTATTTGTTGTGCCACTATATGAATTTTCCACCTGTTCTTCTAACTAAACTTAATTGTGTGTGTATATATATATTTATTTATTAGGGGATTCTATCTTAAAATGAAATAGCGGCATAAAAAGGAAAAACCACAAGTATTACAGAAAGTCTTTAAATAGATATTGGTTTTAGTTTTAGCATGTATAACCTGTGTATCTTTGTGCACGTTATTCAAATCTCTGATCACCTGGCTCCTTGGATGTGAATTCGAGTGATAACATTGCTTTTATTTCTTTATATCTATAGGATAAATACTGGCATTACTCAAATAAGAAGGGCTTAGAATTATAACTAATGATAACTCCTTCGAAAAGATGTTCTAAGAAGTAAAATGGGCCTATGAAAAATTCTTTAAACATAAAGTCCTATCCACCTGTTCATCATTATTAATTGTTACTGTTGTTAGGCTTTTCATGCAGAATGCATGCTACTTAATTAATATTTGGATTATCAGATATGAGTCTTAATTTGTGGAATATAGTTTTTCTTTAATGTTATCAAGACATATTGCATTAATATTTATTGGTACTATCTTTGCCTTCCTAGAGAAGTCCCTACATTATCATCATTTATTTCATTTATCGAACGTTTATTTTAAATAAACATTTAAGAATGTGTATTTACTATGCTCTGCTTTAGCTATATCAAATTTTGACACACAGTGCTTTGTTTTCAATGTCATTGAAATTACATTGTGATTTGCTATAAAACCCTTGTTTTTTGTAAAAGAATGCTTTTGAAATTTATTCCTGTCCTAATATTTTTTTTATTTGCAATTGGTTTGTTGACAAAAACCAGGTCATTTGTTTTATAGTTTGTCTTACTCAAAATTTTGGTGATGTATCCTTGTCACATGTTTCTTTGTTTCTTCTATTTCCTGAAATTTGACTATTAAGTCTAGAGCCTTAATCAGGTTTTAATGACACATATCTGGCAAGAATATAGTAGCCAGGCATGGTGGCACTCGCCTGTAGTTTCAGCTATGCCGGAGGCTGAGGTACGAGGATTGGTTGAGCCCAGGAGTCAGCCTGTACAACATATGGAGACTCTGCCTCCAAAAAATAGAGAAAAAAGAAAGAACACTTCATAGGTATTATTTTTGTGTTACCATTAACTGACAGTAACATGTTATTATCTTTTCTAATGTTAGCCATCAACAATTATTGTCTGCATCTTAAACAGTAATTGATAAATGACAAGAATGTTATGTAAACATTACTTTTAACTGTTTGTTGAGATATTTCTATAAAACAAACTTACTCATATAAGCAATTTGACTCCCTAGATCAAATTCAGTCAGAAAAGGTCATGTGAAAATGGGATCATTTCTTTCTCTTTACTCGATGTTTTTTTTTTTTAAATAATGGACTTGTTCTCTAGCATGAACATGATGAAGCACAGAATGAAATGTATGTGATTGTTTCAATTATGGAATCATGACACCAAATTTGTTCAGATTTTTGCATTAGAAACCATCCTGAGTCCCTCTAACATGAACTTCAATATATTTTCACAGATTTCTTAATTGTTTCAAGATCATCTTGTGCATTTATTATTGTTATTATTATCAAAATATATATTGTACAAAGTAATGGGTTTTACTCTGACATTTCCATATATACATGTATTATATTTTGGTCATGTCTACCCTCCATTCTACTTTCTCTTGCTCTTTGCCCACCCTCCAGTATCCTTCCCCCTTCCCAATAATTCCTTTTCTACTTCAATTCATCTCCTTCCCACTTTTTACCCTTTGAAAAAACACTAAGGAACTGTCTATTTGGATTTTTTTTTTTTTTTTGGTGATGGTGGTGTGGAGGGGGGAACTAGGGATTGAAGCCAGGGGTACTTAACCATTGACATCCCCTGTCTATTTATTTTTACTTTGAGACAGGGTCTCACTAAGTTGCTAGGGCCTTGCTTAGTTGCTGAGGCTGGCCTTGAACTTTTGATGCTCCTACTTCAGCCTCCCAAACTGCTTGGATTACAGGTATGCACCACTATGCCCAGCTCTAGTTGGATTTTATGGTGAATCTATTTTTAGTTTTTTGAAGAATCTGTAAATGGTTTTCTGTACCAGCTATACTAATTTACATTTTCATTAACAGTTTATACAGATTCATATTTTTTCCACATTTCAACTAGCATTTGTTATTTTATTTTTTGCTTTTGCTTTGGTTTGTTTATTTATATGACAAGAGCCATTCTGAATAGGGTGACAGGAATCTCCATGTAGTTTTTTGTGATTTATTAAGGCTAAAGATATTATTTTTACATATATTTGTTGTCTTGTATTTGTATTCTTTTGAGAAATGTCTGTTCAGATCATTGGTCCAGTTACTGATGTGTTCTTTATGAAGATTAATTCTCTGTCAGATGAATAGCTGGCAAAAATTTCCCCCCATTCTATAGATTTTCTCTTCACTCTCTTGGTGGTTTCCTTTGCTGTGCAGCAGAGTTTTGATTTATTGTAATCCTATTTGTCAATTGTTGCTTTTGTTTCCTGAGATATCAGAGTACTATTCAGGAAATCATTGTCTGTTCCAGTATTTTGAAGTGTTTTCCTATATGTTTTCTTCCAGTAGTTTCAAAGTTTTATGTGTTAAATTAAGATTTTGATCCATTTTGAGTTGATTTTTCTTCAGGGTGTTTGAAATCTAGTTTCAGTCATCTGCATGTGGATATCCAGTTGTCTTAGTACCATTTGTTGAAAAGGCTTTTCTCCAGTATATGATTTTTGGCACTTTATTGAGATCAGCTGTCTGATGATACATGGGTTTATTTCTGGGTCCTCAATTCATATATATATATATATATATATATATATATATATATATATGGAGAGAGAGAGAAATTGTAATGATAATTGTATTATCTGTAAATAGGGAGATATATCTTATTTATGTTTATATATTTTTTTAATATTTATTTTTTTAGTTGTAGTTGGACACAATACCTTTATTTTAATGTGGTAGTGAGGATCGAACCCAGGGCCTCACATGTGCTAGGCAAGTACTCTGCTGCTAAGCCATAACTCCAGCTCGTTTATATTCTTTTTTGTTGTATCCATGTATATCTGTTTTTATGTCTATACCAGTTTTTTTTAATTAAAATAGCTCTGTAGTATACTTTATTTATTTGCTTGTTTAGTCATTTGTTTATTTATTTTTTGCATTACAATTCTTAATACACCTTTATACCACAATTTATCATATCTTTGTATATAAGGTATGTTGACACCAAATTCACATCTTCATATTTTGTATACTGATGAGGGTCTCTATAGTATATTTTAAAACAAAGGATTACAATGCCTACATCCTTAGTCCTTTTTCTCAGAATGATTTTGATTATTTGTGGTCTTTGTTCATTCCAGATGAATTTTAGGATTTTTTTTCTATTTCTGTAAAGAACTGTGAAAGATGTCATTGGTATTTTGATGGTGATGGCATTGAATCCATAGATCACTTTCAATACTATGGCTGTCTTAACAATGTTAATTCTTCCAATCCATGAACATGGAAGATCTTTACATCTTCTACTCTCTAATCTCTTTCTTCACTACTTTCCAATTTTCACTGTAGCAATCTTTCACCTCCTTGTTCAAGAAACACTGATTTCTTTCTCAGTCCATTCATTACTGATATATAGAAAAGCTAGTGGTTTTTGTATATTGATATTGTATCCCTACTACTTTGCTGAATTTATTTATCAGTTTTGAGTCCTTTGGTGGAATCTTTAGGATTTTCTCAGAATATAATTGTATTATCTGCAAATAGGGATAATTCAACTTCCTCCTCTCATATTTATATCACTTTATATATTTTTCTTACCTAATTGCTCTGGCTAAAATTTCAAGCAATGTACTGAATGAAAAAGGTTGAGAATAGATACTCTATTTCCTGATTTTAGAGGAAATGCTTTTCAGTTTTTCCTTATTCAGAATGATGATGGATATAGGTTTATCATATATAGCTTTTATTATAATAAGGTATCTTCTTTCTATATCTAATTATTCAGAACTTAATCATGAAGGACTGTTGAATTTTACCAAGGACTTTTTCTGCATCTATTGAGATGATCATGTGATGTTTATTCTTGATTCTATTAATGTGCTGTATGCTGTATTACATTTATTGATTCATATATATTGAGCCATCATTGCATCCTAGGAATGAAACCAACTTGATCATGATATATGCTCTTTTTAATGTGCTGTTGAATTCCATTTGAAAGTATTTTATTGAGGATATATATCATCTATGTTCATCAGGGACATTGGTCTATGTTTTTTTGTTGTTGTATCCTCATCAAGTTTTGGTAACGGTGTTACATTGCAAAATGAGTTTGAAAGGGTTTCTTTCCATTTTAATTCATGGAATAGTTTGAGGAGCATTGGTGGTAGTTCTTAAAAATCTGGTAAAAATTCATCAATGAATCTGTCTGGTTCTTATACTTTTTGTTGGGAAACTCTTTATTACTGCTTCAATCTCATTGCTTATTTTTGATCTATTTAGATTTTTTTATGTCCTATTGGTTCAATTGTGGTAGGTCATCTGGGCCCAGAAATTTGTTAATTTCCTCTAAAATTTCCAGTGTATTGGTATATAGTTTTACTCAATATTGCTAATGATCCTATGAATTTCAGTGATATGTGTCATATTATCCTTTTTTCATCTCTTTATTTGTTTTGGTTTTCTTTTTTTTTTTGGTTTGTTTAGCTAAATATTTGTCAATTTTGTTTATCTTTTCAAAGAACCACCTTTTAGTTTAATTGATCCTTTCTATCCTTGCTATTCATTTATTTCCTGTTCTGATATTTATGATGTATTTCCTGCTACTGATTTTGGATTTGATTTGTTCCTGTTTTTCTGATGCCCTGAGAAATATCATTAGATTATTTGTGTTTGCTGTGGTGATTTTTTTAATGTATGTACTCATAGTTATAAAATTCCATCTTAGTACTGCTTTTGTTATGCTTCTGAAGTGTTGGTAATTATGCAACAATGGCTGAGTTATAAAGAATTGAGTGTATGTCTTAGTTGTGATTATTGATCCTGAGTATATCTTAGTTTAAGTTTCCTATGTTGTGAAACAGGAATATTTGTTTCTGAGTCCTGAATGATTCATTTCAGATTATAATGACAACTTTTATTACTGCTTAAGTTTTTGTTTTTATTTATTTTTAAAGTTTTTGGTACTAGGGATTGAACCTAGGAGTGCTTTACCACTGAGTTACCTTCCCTATTACCCCCTCTTTTTTAAAACAAATTTTTGAGATGATTTTGCTTAGTTGCTGAAACTGGCCTTAAATTTGTGATCCTTTTGTCTCAGCCTCCTGTGTTACTGGGATTCTAGGCATATACCTCCATGCCTAGCATATTAGATAAGGTTTTAGAGGGAAAGTAAGAGAAGAAAAACTTGGAAGTGAATATTCAACTCTCTGTACCAAAGTAAATGACATTCTTTTTTTTTTTTCAATCCTGCCAAATATCACAAAACCTGGACATTATGAAGGAAAAAGAAAATAAAGTTTTTTTTTTTAGTTTTTTTCAATGTAGTAAGAAAAAGTGGGAGCAAGTAAGTATTTTCTTATGCAATATCTTAGAAGAGTCTTCAACTCTTGTATAAAATAAGTGGTTTTTATCTTGAAATTGCATATAGACACTGTCTTTTTCTTATTAGACTGCAAGTGCTCCTGCGACCCCTCTAATAAATAAGCACCGCCCAACTCTTTCGAGGTCCAATACTATTTCCAAACCATATGTTTCAAACATCCTGCCATTGGATGCACCCAAGAAGAGTCGTGCTCCATTGCCTCCAATGCCAGCATCTCAGAGTGCCCCTCAGGACCTTACAAACATACAGGAGAGGCCAGCTTCTTGTGTGGTGAAATCCACAACTGTGGAGGAGACTGGTAAGGTGGGTAGGTTTGTTTTGTTTTACAGGATGAGACAAGGTTACGTAACTTAGACCCCCAAGAAAGTTAGTAACAGTTATTAATATGTAATAACATGAATAAGTACTTAACTAAAATTGGTACTGGGAAAAGATTATATGTAGTTTGGTGCAATGAAGAATAAGTTGCTATTTTAAGGAGCTTTTTTTTTCAAGCAAATAGCTGGTCTATAAACATTGTCTTACTTAATGCGTTTATTACAGATGAAAATGCTTATTTTCAAATGGAAATGTTTTTAAACAACAGTCTTTGTGCTAATTCATGGGCTTCTAATTTGTATGTCTTCTTTCCTAATTTTGAGATTCTACAGGGGAAATACTGGTGTCTACCTAAAATCAATACTCTATTTTTTAAAATGAGCTTTTTAATAGAACATATTGTGATTACCATTATGTGTTCTTATGTTCAAAGCATTGTTCTATGTGTACCTTTTCCTTTAAGTTTTATTTTTATTCTTCTTCTTTATTGTCTGATTTTTACTCCCCTATTATTATTGGTTCCCTTTGATCCTAAATTTGGGAATCTATTAGCAAACAGCTTTTTATGACTAAGCAATCTGTACATTCTTGCTTTATTCATGTGGAAGGTAGATGATTTTTCAAGTAAATGTGATTGAACATAAGATGATGTATTATGTTGCTTATAATCACACAATGATTTAAATGACTTTGAGAGCAATTTTTATTTTGAAGTATTCAAGACAACAGGTGGTCTTCTCATATCTGGTTGAAGGATTTTATTTCCTCCTCAGAAGTTTAGTGAATTCTAGCCTCAAGAAATGAACTCTTCCCATCACCTAATATGCATTTGGGTACTTTCTTAATTTAAAAAAACCCAGCAACTTGATTATGTTTTTTTTGTAAACTATCATGTGTGTCTTTAGAACATAGCAATTTGAATAGAAACACATCTTTAAAGAAATGCTTAATGAAGTTGTTACTTAGAAAATCAACTCTCTTATTTCTATTAAGACGTCTAATTTAATGTTTGTGGTATAAAATCTCATAAATCAGGAATTTTTTTCTGTGATGGAATCATTTTTCTGACAAAGTTTTCCAGGGTTACTACTTTGTAGTTGAGTGAAGCTTTGCAAAAAAGGTGATTATTAAGTTCAGTATTAAAATGAGTGTGGGAGTCCATCAGTCAGGTGGAGGACCCTGTCCAGAGATTCAGTTCCTGAATACAATAGCTTGCCTGGGTGTGTGCAAGAATCAGATTGAACCAGCAAGGAAATCTAGAACCAAGTCAGGGTCAGAGACTTCATTTTGTGCTTGTAGCTCCTTTGCATTTCTTCATTGCAAAAGCATTTTCAGGATTTTTTTATACTTGTATTTACCCTAAAATTATATCCTAAGTGTGTAAGTTATTATACTCTCAAGTAGTTACCAAAGCATCTTTTTCCTGTATATAGAAATCATCATAACCTCTGCTTATAAATCTTTCTTCTGGATTTCCTCATTCAATCTATTCCAGTGAAGTTCCTTTGTACTTGGCTCCCCAGGAGGTCTAGGTTGTCTCTTAAAATTCTGGACTGTGCTACCAGTGACCTTACTGAAAGCTATTTCTTTTGATTCTCACCCTCTGCTCTATGACCACTTGGTGCCCTGTGTTAAGTAATCTTTTTTTAGTATGTTGCCTTTGGCAAACTACACATCTTTATACAATTTTTAATTATTTTTTCTTTTGATCTGGACATCTGGATAGTTCTTTGATGTATTGTTCCGCAGAACCCAGAATTATTTGTTTTTCCCTAGAGAAGCTGAAGAACCATTTTTTATTTATTCATTACAAAAGTACATGTATGCACACATTCCTGGCCATATTTGATGTGAATAGTCACCCTTTGGTCCTGATTTTTTATCTTCTGCTGCATCTCACTGTGTACCACCTTACCTTGCACAGATCCAGGAGGAGTCAGTTTTTGTTGTTGTTGTTTTTTTTTAGATGGGGATTGAACCAATGATGCTTTATCACTGAGCAACATCAAAAACCCTTTTATTTTTAATTTTGAGACAGAGTCTCGCTAAGTTGTTGATGCTGGCTTTGGACTTGCAGTCTTCCTGCCTGAGTCCCTGGGATTACAGGTGTATTCCATGGTATCCTGCTAGGAACCAACTTCTTATACTTTAACCACATCCTATTTTTATTTTCCTTGCTGTCACTCTTTCACCCATTGTCTGAATTGGAGATACCTGAATTCATGATTCACTATGTTCACTCTACTCTTTAAGAGGCAGCACATCTGTTCTTTTGTTAAATCCATGGGCTGATAATTTTCACTATGTGATTTTAATAGTGTCCCCCTATGTCCAGGTCTTAAATAAATGAAGTCATATTTAAAACTAGTGTTTTGTGGACGTACTTATGGGTGTAGAGATGAGAGCATCTTAATTTTAAGTTAGACCCAAATCCACTGGTGAGTATGCCAATGATGCGTCCACAGAGAGGGCACTTAAAGTGAAGACAAAGCAAAGGTGATGCCATGCTGCTGCATGCAGCTAAGGAGCACCAGCAGCCAGCAGAAGCTATGGGATCATGGCCTTTCCAACACCTTGATTTCCTTGATTTCGGATTTCTGGCCTTTCAAACCATGAAAGAAGAACTTTGGGTTGATCTAAGCTACTCAGTCATGGTAATTTGTTATAGCACTTATTGGAAACCAATATATCAGTAACTCCAATTGTAACTCCAATCCTGGTATTCTTCTGGTTGTACCTTGACCTCACTGTTACTTAGTGACTCATTACACTTATAAATCAACATATTTAAAACCAAAATCATTTTTTCCCTCCTAGACTGAAAAGCTAAAGATCATTTTTTACTTTTTTCCTTATTCTTTCACATCTACTTAGAAACCAATTCTTCTCACAGTCACCCTTCATAATGTCTTACATTTCCTTTGCTGAAGTCATTCCTAGGAAAATCCAGGCAGAGTAAGGTGAGAAATAGTATTGAACTAATCCTCAGGATGCTCTAAATGGAGCAAGCTGCCACATTTCTATTTGTTAATTATCACTTCCCAGTTCAGAAAACGCAGTTTGCTGTGATTGATTTTCTGGGTCTCAAGTTTCTTTACAGACTGATCATAACTTTTAAACTTTTAATCCTCATCATTTTCAGGATGCTTCTAACTCTGACCACAATATTTGACTTATTGTCTCTCATGTGAAATCCTGCTTCCTTTCCTTTCATAATTGAATGACCTGATTGCACTTAAAAAAGTGCATGTATGCACACACATGAATTCTTGGTTGCCTAGGCATCTCAGTGCCTTTTCCTTACATTCATTCCTACTATCCCATTCAGTGGATCCTGGTTTTTTTTTTTTTTTTAACTTAATGAAGAATTTTTTTTCAGATTTTAGCATAGAATACTTTTTACTTAACATGTCTCACTTGTGCCTTTTTACTTTTTATGTATATGTTTAGGTAGTATGTTCATATATTACATAATGCTAAAGATAAAAAGGGGAATACAGTGAAAATCATCCTTTTCTGCTTTGTCCTCAACTAAATTCTTCTGCCCAAGGGCAACCAATTTTGACAGTTCAAGTCCCTTTCAAGAGCTAATGAATGTATGCACATTCAAGTCAATACTCATACTCTCTATATTGTTCTTTTCCCATGGTCATGTGCTACCTATACCATGTTATTCCTCACTTTTGGTACTTAATGATTCATTTTGGATATCCTTATTAGAACATAAAGGGCTTCCCTTGTTTAAAGATTGAATAATATTACATTGATGGATATAACAGGATTTACTTACGCTGTCATCTAAAGATAAATATTAGGGTTAAATTGTTATTGTTTAAAGCTTAAAGCTAGGTTAAATTTTCCTTTTGTCCTCTTCCAGCTATAGGGCAGGAATTGTATTCTCCAGCAAAATCCTATAACAATGTAGGTATTCAAGAGAATTGGTGGTATAGTATAGAGAATTGACAAACATTAATAAGTAGAGCTTCCACATATCCAAGTATATTATATACAATGAGAATTTGTCATATCACAAAATTTTAGTATTTATTTCAGTTTTGTATTTGTTGAATTTTCTGAAAAACTTGGATAACATAGGTTGCTTATATTTAGTTTTATGATAACTGAACCACATGGCTTTTAGCAATGATTTTCTTAGGCTTTTATAGAAAATCCAGAATTTTGACAACCTTATATTTAAAAATCAAGGATGAACACCTAAAACATTATATTATATATTACACTGTGCACATAAATATAATTAACCATTGGATTGACATTACTTATATACAGACATTCAGAAAATTTAGCAAAGCATATCAGTTACTTAGTTTACTGATTACTTGCTCAGGCTGGTCTTGAACTTGCAATCCTCCTGCCTCAGCCGCCTGTTCTTAAGTATGCAAAGAATTTTAGATACACTTATATCCTATGATTTTCATTGTCTGTGATGCAAAATAAATTACAAGGGTGTGCTGTTTAACAGAAGTACAGTGTTATAATCTTTTCCATTTTTTTTCTTCCAAACTATACTAAAGCAGAAAGCAAATTTTGGAAATATTTATGTTATATTAGAAATACAAATGCTTACTTTGTATGAGTAAAGTGACAGAAAATAGAGTAAGAGAGATAAATACCAGTAATGTAATGTCTGACAGTGATTTATAATTAGCAGTTTTATCCATTTTGAGCTTTGAGTTCATTTTAGTGTTCTTTTAAAGTCATTAATACTATGTTTCCCACAGTCAAGGCTTACCAATAAGTTAGTTCATCTGTATCTTGAAAAAAATTGTCAAACACATCTCTTTTATATTTTTTTTGGCTTCCCGTATTTAATAATTTGCCTAATTCCTCTAAGACATTTCTCAATATTGGCAAATTAAGATATTTGGATTGTGTTTTTGGAATTTATACTGAAATTATTCACATTACACAGGCTGTTGATTTTCTGAGCTGATTTTGACAACTGATTGTGCAGTTTCCAAAAAGGATTCATAAAAGTTTAAAATTAGTAAAATAGTCTAAATTTTTTTTATTTATTTTTATTTTTTAAATTAATTTTTATTGTAGGTTGTTCAAGACATTACATAGTTCTTGATATATCATATTTCACACTTTGATTCAAGTGGGATATGAGCTCCCATTTTTACCCCATATACAGATTGCAGAATCACATCAGTTGCACAACCATTGATTTACATATTGCCATTCTGGTGTCTGTTGTATTCTGCTTAAATTTTTCTTGGAATAGTTCCGCACCTAAAATTTTCCCCATTTAAGACTGTATTTTATAGAATATATATTTCACTGTCAATTTCATGTCCTTAAACTTTTCTGTACTTTTTCTCCATTATTTCAGGATTTATGTCATTTTCCCTCTAAAGGTGGATATATTCCTATCTACAAAAATGTTCATTTGAAAAGAAAAACTTTCCGATTAGAATTTTTCTGGCAGTTTTTAATGGAACTTTTGGAGCACTTTGTGGTTCTAATGATTCAAAATGTCAATTCTATGACAAAATATAAAATATTTGACTCATTCTCTTATTTATGCAAACCATATTCCATGCATTAGTATAGAGAATGTATACAGTTATATATAGTAAGACCAACATGTGTGAAACAGGAAGTCAGAAATGCAGTGACTTGACTTAAATTGAAAGTGACTTATAATTCTGGAACTAAAACTAAGTTCAGAAATCTAGTTTCTGCACTGTATTGCATTAGAAGAAGAGGTAAAATAGTTGAATTTGTGGATAATCTTGACTCAGAATTCATAGAACCTTTGGGAGAATTTTTCATTTGACGTATTTGGTGTTTCTTTGCGGCTTAGAGCTGTGTGTATACAACACCCACCAGCTTTTCCACTGACCACTAACATGGTATGCCATTTTCTTGGGATATTGAGTTGTGACTGAAAACACAGTCGGAATAATCTCTAGTGGATATTTCATTTTGTCTCCTTTTGCATTCTGCTACAAACACTCAAAGATTGAGCAATTGAGACTTTTGCCATCTAGTATTATGCAAGTGAAATTTAACACCTAGAGTATTCATTTTTAATAAGTAACTTAATTTTTTAAAATATGTGCTGTCTTCATCTTTTACTCACTTTTATATCAATGGCTTACAAGCAGATGATATATCTGCTTGTATGAGTAGGTATATATTTGTTTTCATTTTACTTAATTGATTTTAATCCTATTTTTCAACAGAGTAATTAAGGCTGTACTCTTGTATATGTAAAGTTTGTATTTGTAATCCTTAAGAAATATACTGTTTTTTAATCCAGATCATTGGGTAACATTTTATTTTCCCCTCCACTCTCCTCTTATCATATGGAAAGTGGACCACACACATCATTCTACAATTGCCTAGGAATAGTGGTTACCATGGCGTTTGCAGTTTGATACATGGAATTCAGCTGTCTGTACTTCCAAAAATATGACTGCTTTCAGTAGAGAAATGCACTGGCACAATATATTTAATCTTTCCCAGATATAAAGCATATTTTGTCATTGTGGTTTTCATAAGGTTCATTTCAAGGGTCAAAATAACAAAAGCAATGGTGAATGCTTATATAATGACTATTAATATTACATATCAAGTTTAAAGAATATTACCCAATAAATCTCCACAGTAATCCTCTTTTTAGTTTTCTGCCCAATTTATTTCTGACCGAAAAGTAAAAAAAAAAAAAATAAATAAATAAAAAATAAGCTCATTATAAATTTAAATTTTAAATAAAAATATTATTCAAAGAACAATGGGTTGTGGGATTAATGTGGATTTCTCTTCCTTATCTATTAATATGAAAAAAAGTTGTTTCTCTCTAAAATTGCACAAGATATTCATAAAACCATATTGAAAACCATCAATGTTAGGAGGCTTTCTTGACCAGTCCTTGTGGTTCAGAGTTTGCTTAGCCTGTCTGCCATGGGAGAGATTCACCTTTCAGTAGTAATTGGTTTGTGTTAACAGAGGCCAGGGCAGAGAGAAGTGGGCATCTTTCCTAGAATGAGGGTGATAAGCTTATAGAGGTGGGGCACTGTCTGGAATGAAGCCAGCTATACATCTTTGGTGCATTTTTTGGAATCAACTGAATTGGCCCCAGTTTGTTTACCTGTAGGTGTTTCATATTCCCCTACCCTGTCCCTAGAAAGACTTCTGCTAAAATGATCACAGAAGACTAGAGTTACCACCATTCCCTATCTTTAAGCTTGATCATGGACTCTGCGCTCTTCTGGTTCATCCTGTCTTTTTCCCCACAAGATATACTATTGAGAGAGGCCCTCATGTTTGGTCTTTAACAAAATGTAATAAGCAAAGGTTTCTCAATAACAAGAATTGGTTGTATGCTGTCGCAGAAAATTGTAGGGCTTATGAAATGAAAATGCATGTTGCTTCAAGAGAAGTGTAAAAACATTTTCAGGTCATAACACAAGTTGTAAAATTTGTGATTTATTTATTCTTTGCATAGAGAAGGGCTGGAAAAAAGAAGTATATTGTGGCACAACAGGAATTGTCGTGGTTTGGAGCATGGTTACATTCTATTCTTGGGCCTATGATTTTTTTTTTTTGTCCTTGTCATTTTCTTTTCCATCATCATCTTCATTGAACTTCTCTGTGGCTTGATTTTTTCCTCTGTAGAATAAGGTTTTGTAACTGTGTTCATCAAAATGTCTTCCAGCTCTAGTATTGTAAAATTATTTTAATCCTTTTATTGTCTTTTAAAATTGGATGAAAGGGCTTTGTTGTGGGAAGCTTTGATCAGTGGTAATGAGATGGTGATGCCTACTTCAAATCTGTGAGGATTTATGAAACCTAAACTACAGAAGCAACTTAAGACATTGAATAATGGACATCTTTCTCCCTGGACTCCTGAAGGACCACATGGGTATCACTAAAAAGTGCTCAAAGACTTAGTTTCATGAAGATGTGTTCAAGTTAATGAAGTTGCTAAGATATTCAAGTTAATGAACTTGAATATTTCATACTATCTCATAGTATTTACTAGGAATATACAGCTGGCGAAGAATAATGGTGAAAAAAATATATGTGTGTGTATATATATATATATATGTATATATATATATATGCAAAGTTATATATATATAATTTATGATAATTTTACAGGATTTCTTAGGTTCTCTCTATTTACCCCGCTTCTCCCCACATGTGAAAATAATATTGTAAACAGATAATAAAAAAACTCCTAATAGATATATTAAATAACATTATTAAAATTAGACTACTGTTTATATGCCTGAATTCATTTTTTTCTTTTTGTGTTCTTTAACTCTTATCTAGAATGCATTGATTCCAGTGACCCACATCTTATGATTCACCTAATGATTAATAAGTGACCTAGTAAGTAGTGCAAAGCTAGTCCTCAGCTAGTCATCAGTCTTTTGAACATTATTTAATTCTGTTTTCAACTTTTATTTAGTTTCATTTGAACCAGTGAACTTTGATTTGGATGAGAATTGTGGGACACTAACTATCTGGCCTGGTTTTCAACCTGACATTGCCCTTTTTGCTAGAGGATTCTGTTTTTTCCTGTAGTGTTTCCCTTTTCACAGAGCACACAGTTTGGTGATGTGTGTTTCTATTACACTTGCAGTGGTCACTAATGGCAGACAGACTTATTAGTAGCTTTGACTAAATTAAATAATTGAATATCTCTAATGATTAACCATAACAGTTTCTCCTGGTAAATAGAAACCCATTTTCTCATATTGTAAACCCTTTAGATTTAAAATAATTAAATTTTAACCACTGTTAAATATATATGTATGTATATGTATGTGTATATATATATATAAAATTTAACCAAAGGAAATGTATCCTGGTTATAAAAGGTAAATATTTATAAATTATTCTTTATTTAATTCTTCATGTAAACTTCACCTGTTAGATTGTTCAAATTTATATACTCTAATGCATATTCATGTACTCATCTCCAACATTTAACAAACTAGTGTTAAATATTTAACTTTTATTAAAGTTTTTCATGGTATGATGAAATAACTTGAGGGGATTAAAGGTGGAGAATTTTAGAACAGCGAATTTGGCTTATGCAGCAGACTAAGCACAGGTTCCTGAACATTGAACACTGTTGGGTTTTAAAGTTGATCATAACTAAGATTGATTCCAGTAGGACCTGCAATGCCACTGTCACCAAAGAGAAAGGCAGTAATAAATACTTCCTTTTTTTAATATCCATTCTTTTCACTTTAACCTTAATAACTATCATGTTTTTATTTTGTTGATGGAATACGTTCACATGTCATGTAATAACAGCTGATAAATATGGAACATGTACTGTGTACTAGGCACCATTTTATATATGCTGAGATTATTTAAGGATCACAGCACCTTTTAACATAGATATGGTTACTTTTTATAGATGATGAGACTGAAGGTCACAGAGATAGTAAATGACATGTTTCTTGGTTCTGCCCCTAGTGTTGACCCCATAGTTCATTTGGGGGATCACCATTATGGTGAGCTATCTTCCAACATAAAAAAACTTCTATGAACCTCCCTCTGGTTTAAAAAGATATACCTTCAGCACACTAGGTGATTGAATTCTGATCAGTGCAAAAGTACAGTTACTTGGAGACTATTGGGAGCACATCCTGAAGGACACAGGAGAATATATTCTAAATGGAAACTTGTGTATTACTTAATAACTGTGGTAATTTAGGTAATTTAGGAAGTCTACTTTCTAGCTGTAAGTATTCCTGTGTTTGGAGCCTTTCCAATCTTTTGTATTAGGATATATATATATATATATATATATATATATACACACACACACACACACACACACACATACAGTATACATATCTAAATACACCCAGCTTTCTTGGCTACAATCTAGCCAAGAAATACTTAAGTGTTCTAATGTAAATACTCCATCTTTTCCTGCAGACTTTCACCCAAGAGAAGGATATGTTCAGTAGATACAGATCATCTTTTCCTCAAGACCAAGTACTCCTCCAGGTTTTCTTAGTAGTGATATTTTAGTCAACCCCCAAAAACTTCAAATTTGACTTTTAGTAACTTTCTTTGGCTGTTACCTTAGCTGACTGAAGCTCTTTTCTAAGAGTCTCTTTTTATAAAAACAACTAACCTCTTCTGTATCCCATAGGACGACTGAAAATATAAAGCTATTTTTTAAATGCTATTACTGGTGTTACATCTCAAAATTTACATTTCTATTATTAATCTTGTGTTGATTATCTAATCTCACAATTCTTAGTAATTATAACTCCTGCTTTTGAATCATCTTATACTAATTGTTACATTTATATTTTGTCTCTTTATTTAGCAAGTTTTCACTATTAATTATAAGATGGAATCTAGTTATGACAGGCACAAGTTCTACCTCATATCAATTAGTAAGAATCATGTCTCTCCTAATGTCCTTGTTCTGAGGGTCTGTGGTTCAAACTGCAACTCTAGAAATGTACACCCATTTATACCAGTGTTTTGTAGAATGATTATACCGTATATGCTTCCCAAGGTATCCATAGCTTTGCATTCCCTCAATTGTCTTCATAAATGCTATTTATTTATTCTGTCAAATTTCAAATTTCTTGTTCATAGAAATATACATATTCTGTAGAAAAATGCTAGCTTATTTTAGGATCTCCAGACTGATAAATATATGCATATGTGGGTATTCTGTATTTGAGTTGTGGATATGTTCACATGAATTTGTGAGTATAAAAATTCCTCTATTTTTAAAATTTCCTATGCTGTCTGCTTTACTGTATTATGAAAGTCTTTAGCTCTTAAACACTATTGTCTGTGAAGTTCATATCCTGACTGCTTTAAGCATGTAATAGGTGAGATCCATAAGTGACAGTGATTGAGAATATGGCCTAAGGTGGAAGTATTTTTATTATATACCTCATGAAAGCAATCAGTCAAAACATGAGAAACATGAAACTAAGGAGGAAGATCAAAGATGTCATACTTGGTGTGCTTTTACTGCATTGTTACTAATAAACCAGGTCTGCAGTGAGAGTGATGCTTGGATAAGGCTAAACTGAAGTCAGTTTCTCAAGAAATAACATCTTTAGATTTTTATACAAATATTTTAAAATGTTCTTTTAGCATTTAACCATCTCCTTGAGTTTCTCTGAATTTGCTAATACTATGAGAGATCAAGTGAAAGTTTCAGACCACAGAGGCATTATAATCTACTCAAATCAGTATTTACTGCTAATTCCTCACTATGTTTCTATATCATCTGTTTATTACTGAGGATCCTTCTCTTGAATTATTTCAGAGGTCTGTTGGGGATCTATCCCATGACCTCCCGTTGGGGGATGATCACAATAGTTAATCAGAATTGACTTTAGTGGTTCAGAATCAAAATATGAGTTTGAGTGGCAGGTTTTCTTTTCTTGCTAGATTATTAGAGGTCTGAGTTCTGAAAGAAGGAACAGCATAATATGATGGCAAGGGGTAGCTATAACTATATACCAACTGTTATGGTAGAAGTTTAATATTTTGGGGGATGATGAGATCACCAGCCACCTTATCTCTCCTTCCTTAAGAGGAATTATGAATGAGGGGTATAGTATAGTATAGAATCTGCCATGTAGGCTTGTGTTTCTGTCCCTGTAGTGATCCATCATTGTCTTTAGTATCTCACACAGTTGGCAATGATGATAGCTTTTAAATCATTTTTTTTTCTTTTGGGGCAGGTTTTTTTCCTCTGGCAGAAGTATTAGAAAGTTATGAAATAGTAAATTCGTCACTTTTTTTCTGGATGTATAGCAAAGCACAAAGACAGAGAACTTCTTATGTATTGGACTATTTTGCTTGGATGTACTTACATGGTCCTGTAAGAGTGGTATGACCCAAATTTACACAAACATCTAGTCCAAGTTTATCAAGACTTCTTACCCATGAAGAAGAAAATACAGAATTCATTTTCCCACTCACTTAAATATTTATTGAGAAACTTCTGTATGCCAAACAATTGTTCCAGAATTACAGCAATGAGCAAAATAGAAAAACAAGTTCCTGCCCTTACAGCTAATTCCAGTGGAAGCAGATAATAAACCAGTAAATAAGCCAAAAGCTGTTAAAGGCTTATAGTAAAAAAAATAAAGCTTGGAAATGGGATAGAAAATTTTGGAGTCAGGGAGGAAGGCATTGAAAGGTGACATGTGAGAAATAACCAGAAGGAAATGAGTGAGGGAAACATTAAGCTATCAGAAGGAAGAATGTTGTAGGTTTAGAAACAGCCAGGGTAGCCATCCCAGGAACTCTCCAGTCACCATGAGAGGCAGCAAAAAGGCCAGTGTGTCTGGAGTGAGCTATTCTGTCCTTGCAGATGGTCAGAGACATCTAGGAACCAGGACATCAATTAAAAGGACTTAGATTTTCTGTGCCAATTGGGAAAATACTAGAAGGTTTTGAACAAAGCATCCTAAAGTGACTTACACACTTTAACAGGGTCCTTTTTTTCTGCTATGTTGAGAAAAGACAGTTGGCATGCAGCGTAGAAGCAGAGCCCTGTTAGAGTGTTGTCAATGATTCAGACTCTATGGTAGAAGTCAAGCTGATGCTCGGTGTCTTTTAAGGGAGGAGTCAACAGGGTAGACTTGTTATGGATGATGAGAGAGGAGATGACAGCAAATAGAAAAATGACTTTCTTTTTGCTGAGATAAAGACCATGAGAAGTACAGAGTTTGGGGTAGAAGTAAGAAAATGAATGACTGCTAAGATTTCAGGTTTAGACTTGCTAAGTTGAAGTGGCCTTGATGTGGAGACCAAAACAGGTCATCAAATGGTGTAGACATGAGTTTACAATCATCAGCATGTATATAAAACTTAAAGGTAACAAATCATCAGGAAAGTGTGAGTATAGATATTAACAAGAATATGGCCAGAGTTCTGGTGACACCAATGTTGGTCAGAAGATGAAAAGTAATGCACCAAGAAAGCAGAGCAGCCAGAGTATGGATCTGTTGAGAGTGAGAAATGTGGTGTTCTGGGTAAGAAAAAGCCCTACAGAAGGGAGGTCATGTGTGTTTATTGCTGCTAACAGGTCCAAAAAAAAAAAAAGAGTTTTGAAAAATGACCACTGATTTATTTGTGGTCAAGGTCATTGGTGATTTTGATAGGAAAAGTGTTAATAGGTCAAGGGTTAGTAAAAGTTTAATTGGGAAATTCAAGTGCGAAAAGAGAAATTGCAGAAATAAAATATGAACAATTCTAAGTTTTGTTATAAGTGAAAGAGCAAAGATGGTGTGGCAGTTGGCCAGGAGGCATCAATCTGCCTGAGGAGGCAGGATAGTCCTAGGTTCTGCAGACATTCACCTGCCAGGAATGTGAGCAGTAGCCATTTGTAGTCTGTGACCTCAAGGACCTTATCTTGGGTAAATATAAATTCTTGAAGCATTTTCTACTGATACACTGGTGCTAATAAGAGATAGATTAACCAAGCCAGCTATTAGTGTACCAGTATTCTTCCTCTTTTTAACCCTTACTTTGCATTCAATAATTTCTCTGATTCTTCTGTAAAAATTAGTTTTTAACTGTATTTCTCAAAAGCCTTTTACATTTCAATTTGTTATTTTCATATTTGTCCCCTGTCCTAGTCTAAGTTAATTGAGGAGGGATATATTTTATTTTTCCTTACATTTTACCTTACTTCTGCACAGATTTTCTTTTGTTCCATAACTATTTTTTTAATAAATTACTATTGTGCTTCATTTTGGTAGATGATGGATTTGTTTTAAAGATCAGTGTCTTCATAAGGTTTGCAATTAATTTCTAAATATAGGATTGTGTTTGGTGGTTTTGTTTTTTACAGAGTCCCTGTGAAGCAAGCATAGTGAGAACAGGCTCACTGCAGCTCAGTAGCTCCTCCATCTGGGAACTTAATCTTTGAGGAGAACAAAGTGAAAAGCACCTTCCTCATCCTCCAAAGCAGCCCAGTGTTCAAGTGATGGAAATGGCCGAGTGACTGGTAATGTTACTTTTCCCATTAACACTATCATTTGTATTATGTTCTGCTTAATACAAACAGAAATGATATATGTTTGTTTTTTTATTAAATAATGATATTTAGGATTTATAAATAGTCCCTCACTTGACTGCTTTCTATGAATCTGCAACACAAAATAAAATGACAAAATTATATGGCTTCATTATCCGAAAATGAGCAGATTGTAATTTGTAAACTTATTTAGAAAACATTGCCACTCCAGGATTGACTTATATAGTAAGAGGAATGAATCTAAGTGGAATTTTGTCATTTCACAGTTGGGTAGTAAAATGACTTTTAGCAAGGTCAAGGCTCAATTCTTTTTGGATTATATATAAAAAAAGCTACAGTGAAGCTGTAAGGTGCTTTATGTATGAGGCTTGTTTATAAATTGTGTTGTTCCTTTCAGCCCTACAGTTAGTAGATGGGATTCCTCCAGACAGTGCTTTGGAAACAAGCTCTCCTCAGGGGCCATCCAGCCCAGATATGACACCTTGACTCCACTCTGTGTCAGTACTGAAAAAGAATTTCCATGACAGTTGAGGAATGGATTTAATTAGAATGCTCTATGAAAGAGATCAGATTCTTTGACCTCATTTCCCAAATTTATTTCGTGAAATGAATTCTCCTTCCCTTACTCCCCCCAGGAGTAGAGATTAGAGTCTGAAACTGGCACAAAATCAACATTTCAGTTCTGGAATTATACCTGGAGGACTTTCCCTGTTTGGTCTCTTGTTTTTCCTTATTAAATGTCAGGTCAACATTTGTTAACCTCCTTCCCAAGAGTACTGACACATCATAGTCAGAAACGTTTAGTATGTTTGGGGAAAAAAATTTACATTAAAATTTAAATTAAAGTAGGACCAGGTATCCTACCGTCATGGTAAAAATTTGTTACCCTGAAAATACTTTCTATTATATAACTTGCATTATCAGTTCTCCTCAAATAAGTAACTGAACTAAATTTTTTTAAAAGCATGTATACTATGATAAAATTTTTTGTGTATTTTGACTTATATATTCAATTATCAATATTAAATTTGCATATATACTGGTATGTTTTGTTTATAGGATATATTCTTCATCCCCATGTTTACCAAATTTGTAATCACATGACTCACATTTTACTTATGCCTGTATCAACGTGTGGTTTCATATATGCTTTCATACATAATTTCACAGTATATTCTTATGAATATTGATATTTCCCAATTCACATATTCATTCTTACACTAAAACCTTAACACAATCCAAAATTTTATATTGACCTTTATATTACTTCTATAAGAAAGGCAAATTTTACTTCAATCCTTGTACACCAATAAGAATTTTAAACTGTATTTTGACTTTTATTTTCAATGATCAATATTAAATTCACATACATATCACTGTATATAATTTATAGGGTATATCCTTGAAACTCCCTATTTACAAAATGTCTCAACATATGATTCATATAGCAGTCTCCCTAATGTCATACCATGCATGTTTTTTATGTATTTTTTAACATATTTTCACATATTCATCTTATGAATACAGATATTTCTCAGTATACATGTCCATTCTGTAACCCTAATCCTAACTCAAACCAAAATTTTATATTATCTTTACATTACCTTTTTATCAAAATCCAGTTTGACTTGAATGCATGTAGTTCAATAATTTTTAAATTGTTTTTTGACTTCTATTTTAATTGTTTAATGATAAATCTGCATCTATACTAATATATGTCATTTATAGGTTATATCCTCACCTCCACTTTTGATAGTTACAATTTGCCTCACTTTGGGTCCTTTGCTCCAGCCAGAAGCACATGGAACACACAAGGTTGTAGTCACAGTGTAGCTGTAGCATTGGTCCACCTGTCCATTGAAAGAATCAAAGCCCAATAATCTTTATGATATATGAATACTAACAAATAATCAGAAGGGAGAAGGAAGAATACACCCCTGCACCTGTGTAGACATGAGACTGCTTCCCAGAAATAGTTCCAGACTCAAATCTTTTAGTAGCTGCCTCTTTGAGAATCTTAGAGCAGGAATTGATGCATAAAATAACAATGCTCAAATTTACTCATCAATTATCCCAAATGTTACAATATTACTCTTCTAAATTTAGATTACTAGAATTTCATTGAGCATCCTATGTGGGTTTATAGTATGGAATTAAAAAAATATTTTTCTACAGTATTTAGATATATAAATGACAGTAGAGTGAATTCTGAAATATTATATACACATGGAGTATAGCGTATAACTTATTCTAATTAGGATCCCATTATTATGGTTGTAACATGATATGGGGCTTCACTGTGTGTGTGTATTCATAGACGAACATAGGAAAGTTATGTCTGATTCAATCTGTCTTTTCTATTCCCATTTCCCCTACCTTCTTTTATTCCCGTCTGTCTAATCCAATCAATTTATATCCTTCCTTCTCCCCCCTGATTATTTGTTAGTATCCACATATCATTAAAATTATTTGGCCTTTGGTTGATAGGGTCTACTATGCTGATTTTATGTTCCTTTAGGTTTATACTGAGAAGTGGGATAACTTGGTCAAATGGCGGCTCCATTACAAGTTTTCTGAGGAATCTCCAGACTGCTTTCAAGTATTGGTTGCACCAATTTGCAGTCCCACCAGCAACGTATGAGTGCACCTTTTTCCCACATCCTCTCCAACATTTATTATTACTTGTATTCTTGATAATTGTCATTCCAACTGGAATGAGACAAAATGTCCGTGTTGTTTTAATTTGCATTTTTCTAATTTGTAGTGATGTTGAACATTTATTTCATTTATTTGTTGGCCATTTGCATTTCTCCTGTGATGTGCATGTTTAGTTCCTTTGCCCATTTGGTGATTGGAATATTTGTTTGTACTGTGTTAATTTTTCTGATTTCTTTATATATCCTCTAGATGAATGCTGAACCTGATGTGCAGGTGGCAATAATTTTTCTCCCATTGTAGGATCTCTTCACATGCTTCATTGTTTTCTTTGCTGTAAAGAAGATTTGTAAGTGGGCAACTCATTTCCCTCTTGAAGCAATTCAATAATAAATGACACATGGAAAGCAAAATATAAATTACATGTGTGTCATGCTCATTTAAAGAGTCATAATACCTTCAAGAGATAAAGGCAGTGATAATCCTATTTAAAATCATGAAAGTAGGTTCATAAAATGTGGGACCTTTAGCCAAATCCCAGTTTCAGTAAGTCCTAGAGTACAGATAGAAACCTAGTTCTGCACTGTTATTTGTGTTTTCCCTGAGCCAAGCTGTAGTAACAGGCCCAAAAATCTAATGAATTCAGTTTGTTTGAATAGAGATAATAAGACATTCTTATTAAAACCCAGTGGCTCAGATAATATGATGGTTTAGCATTATGTCCTCTTTGCCAGTATTAGATGTTGACAGTTTATAATATTTTTTAGGATTCATCATTGATTTTCTAAAAGCAGATGTTTGGGGTGGGTAAGGTAGGGAGAGAGGCTCTGCTTGTAATAATAATAAAAAAAAAACAAATTGCCTCATTCAAAAGTTGACAGATATAGCTGAAGGATGTTAGAACAGTCAGTGAAAGAACTCAAAGAACTCAGAAGTAAGCCTGTATTCTCATTTCAATTTATATATATATATATATATATGTATGTATTAATACAAACTCTCATTTGTTTTGCCTGCTTTATTCCCCCTTTTTTTCCATTTTGATATCAGAAGAAAAAAATAAAGAAGAAAATGCATAAAAAAGACACAGGAACAGATAAGAGAAGCAAAATTGTAAGACCACAAGCATATGGAAGAGTAAGTAAAAAGGGTCTTCTCTCCTGTACCTTATATCTAGGAATGATTTTATTGTGCTTCAGAGTAACAGGTTTATAACTAGACAGGGCCCCTCCCTCTGTGAATTTCTCCACTGATTAACTTTCCAAACGGTTACTAAATTTAATAGAGATCAATCAGTGGGTAGTTCAATAAAAGTTTGTGGTTCATGAAGTGCCTCTTATATAAAAAGATAAGAGGTTAGGAGATGGTTAAAACACCACTATCTGAATTGTTCAACATCCTTCATTCAGAGCACATGTTGAAAACAAAACTAGTATCCTGGGAGACACCTGATCTTTGTCCAACAGCTCGAAAATAGTACCCTCCTAGGAGTAATAAGAATGTTGGAAGTTCATTTTGAAGTGTGAGGTTCCAGATTAGTTGGTAAAATGATCCGTTGCTTCAGGGAGAAGATAAAGATGGTCTGCTGCACCCTAGAGGTGGTGCCTCAAGAGGTATGTGGGCTCATGATTCTTTACACTCTGTAAATGGTGTGTGAGCATTTTGTGAGCTTGTTGAGAAATTATGGAAGTAAACACAATAACTTGCTGTACCTTTTGATCACTAGCACCCTGCAGAGTTGCTACAAGGTGTAAGCGCTCCATAATCAGTGTTTCTTCACAAACCATTATCTGTATAAAAGGACTACTTTGAAAATAGAAAAGAATTATTTGTTGAAACCTGAACCTATAGACATGATGTAAAAGGGAGTTTTTAAAAAGGAATTTGGAGTCATCATCAGTGATAGAATAGACTGGCAGACTCCAGGTGTTACCAGATCCAGGTCCAGTAATTCCTCATTACTGGAAAATGAGTAGTCAGGAGATGTGAATTAATGGAAAATAAATCAGGTTTACTGAAGATCCAGCACACTGGTAGAGGAAGGGGGCTGTCATCCTCATAGTGATCCTCTTGGGAATCTCAGGGACACAAAGGATTTTTATAGGGAGAGAATGATGGGATTGTGAGGCAGTGGGAGAGGTTTCTCTAAGCATAACTTTTGTCATTGAGGGTGCGTTTCCTTTTCTTTCTTTCTGAATGGACCATCACAATGGAGCTTGACTTTCTGGGGCTAGTACCTATACTTTTTTTGAATCGACTTATTTCTTTCTGCATGGTAAATTTCACAGAAATTTGCTTGTTTTGTGTTGGTATATAGCTAAAGACTAAGAAGAGGCATGACACATTATGATTTTATCTGAGAATCACCAGATGTTCTGGGTTTTGTAAATCTAAAGGAACATTATACAGCAGTTCACATCTTAATCTGTTAGCCACAGCTTCTTTCCAAAATTTAGAAACCTGGGTGGAAGAGAGGGCGTAACTCTGTGGGGGTGCACAGGGAGGAAAGCTGAAGTAACTACCTAGGACAGCTCCCAGTGTTGATGTCCTCCCCACCTTTTTCTTTTTTTTTTAAATAGAGAGAATTTTTTAATATTTATTTTTTAGTTCTCGGTGGACACAACATCTTTGTATGTGGTGCTGAGGATCGAACCCAGGCCTCACACATGCCAGGCTAGCACGCTACCGCTTGAGCCACATCCCCAGCCCCTCCCCACCTTTTTCATTGATTTTTATTAATGAATCCAGAGGCACTTTACCATGCAACTGAACTTATATATTTTTAATTTTAAAAACGTTTTTGTTCCAGTCTCTCAGTAAGTTATTGAAACTTGCCTCAAAGTTGAGATATTCTGTCACGGCCTAATGAATAGATGAGGTGACAAGTATACACCACTGCACCTGGATAAGGGTGGCAACTGTTACACAGAAGCAGTCCTCATTTTTATTTTTTAATATATTGTTATTAAAATGTTTAAACACTCACAAAAATACAAGTACATGGAATACCATCCCACCCTTTTCTGTTATCACACTGTTTAAAAACTTAGCTCTAAAGTACTAAATATGGAAGGATAACTCTTGACCAGGCCAGCATATGATGAAATGTACAGTATGGATTAAAAAAAAAACTTTTAATTTAAAGAAATGTACAAGCTTTTGAATTTTTCTGAAAATGAACCTTTTTTCATATGTACTTTATTATGGATAGAAGAGGAACGATGTAAATGACAAGAAGAGCTCATGGAAAAACAGGAGGTGAACTTTTAGCAGATTCTGGATGGAGAGCCAAGGTAAATACAAATAACATTTAATCTCAATTCAGTAAGAATTAAAAACTTTCTGCTTCATGAAAGCAGGGTTACATTCCCAAGAGGCTGGACTGTGGTACCTGAAGTCTTCTGTACCATCCTGGATGACATCACCTGCTAGCCCAAACCCATCCTGGAAGGGCATCCAGCAGCAGGTAGGGAAGGCTCTAGGGTGACCAGGGGTAGTGGGAGGTGTTTCATTCTTTGTCAAAAGAAGTTCCAGGGGACCAGCACAGTGTTGCTGAGGAAGGTTAGGGTGAGAAGGAAATGGGGGAGGGGAGACCATTGAAGCCTGTTCAGGGTTTTGTGCAGAGCAGAGTAAGTGGAGTCTGGGTGTTTGTTGGGGGCAGCAGCTTTTCAGAGGTGATAGCATGCCAAGCTTGGGAACTGGGAGGGCTTCAGGGTGTGGGAAGCACACTTGGACTTGAATAAAGGAGAGATTTCTTACATAAATAAGGTCCAGAAGCGGTGTCATTTGAAGTCAAGGTTCAGAACGTGAGCTGTCAGTGGTTGTGTTTCCTCAGAAGAAGAACTTGCAGGTTTTTAGTGCAGGTCTGTACTTCACCTGATTAGTCTCAGGAGTGGTTATTTTCCTTTTCACTGATCGATCATCCCAGTTCAACTGAATGGTAGTGGTCCACTCTTTTGTATGCTAAAGATCTCCACATCCATGCACAACTTAATGTTGCCAGAAACATTTTGTGTACTTCTTTCTTGACTTTTATTTGGTCTTTCCTAATAAGCAGAGTAGCTGTCCAATGTTGTTTATTAACATGGTCCCCAGTGTCTATACAGACATTTAGACAACTGTAGATCCTTTTTGAAGTGCGTGATGAGATGACTTTGAGTCCAAATAGAATTCACGCATGTGCAATTAAGTACTCAAAAGTATTTTGAGCCTGAGGGGAACCATGACATTCTCAAGTAGGAAAGAAAAAGGATGCTGCAGCATGAGCCTTCAAGATATCTCTGAACAGAAAAACATTATATGTTGAGAAAAAAATTAGCTATGTATTGAGATTTGTGTGTATCTTTTCTAGGTAGAAGAATCTAGAATTGTTTTAGTTTAGCCTTGATCTGACAGTACTGTAATAATGGTGAGGACATTGCCTTGCCTTTCCTTATCTTTCTTGCTTCCAGTTTCCTTCTGTATATAAACTTAAAAAAAGTCGAGATTGAGTGTAGTTCTTATTTTCTCTCTCCTTCTTTTGTAAATGATGTTTATATTTTGACCAGTAGAAACTTAGATGTACCAGAGTTGTACATATTTGTGGTAGTTAAATATATTAACGTGGTTATTTTAGCTCATTCTGTTTGTGCTCAGTTTTGATAAATGTATCCCTGTTGTCTGAATGCTTAGTAACACATTGTGGTTGGTATTAGAAGTGTATGGAAATAGCAGCACCCTTGCCTCTGATCCTTGGCCTTGTAGTTTTCAGGGCTTGCTTGCTGAGTAGGAGTTTTACGAGCCTCAAGTCAGTGAACTGGTTTCTTGTGAAGAGTATTTCCTGATAGGGTTGCACTCTAAATTCCATTTCTGTGTATGACAGGTTGTGTTGATGGGATGGGACCAAGTATAATGGGAAGAATGCTGCTCCAATGCTAAGGGAATGACTCCTAGATACATCAGTTCTCACACTCAAACAAAGTGTGATCTTGTAGGTGCTGGAGAGAGAATCTGAGGCTGACCATGAATCAGTGGATTGGAGACACTTGGAGACCCTGCTGCAAGCTAGGAGGCACTGGTTTGCAGTTGAGCAGAAAGGCAGTGTGGGCTCTGGTTCAACATCCACTTAGCAGACACCATCACCAGTTCTTAAGGATGAAGGAGAGCCCCCCGATCTGAATTCTGCTTGACTCCAGGGGAATGACACAAATTGGAGGTTAGTTGTGGCCTACATGATGGGGAAGTGTGCTCCTGAATATTGCTACTGGGAGGACCACCTGCCTTCTACATGCACCACAGAGCTTTGGATGCCTGGAAGCCCTGGGATGTGTGTTTAGGTATTAGTGAGCAGCAGGAAAGTGGGAGGCAGTGGGAGCTTCCAGAAAGGGGAATTGGTAAAATGCAGGGCCCTGTCAGGACAGGGTTCTTGTGGGGATTAGGCTGGGAGTGCTGGGAGGGGAAGCAGTGGGAGGCAGTGCAGGGGCTACTGGCTGAGGAGTAGCAGTTTGAGTGTGGACATTGGCGGATTGATCTTTGAAGAGGTTAGAGTATGCCAAGCCTGGGGACACACACCTGTAGGGATGTGTGTCCTCAAGGATGTAGGGCCTGTACCTGAGGGTGATGTAGGGTTATTACATGGAGGAGGAAGTGTTTTATGGTGACGGATTGTGGACATTGGTTAGAGAGAAACTTCCTTTTGTTATTAAGCATATTGAAATAGCAAATATGAAATCCGGGTTCTGAAAATCATTTAGCACTTTTTTTCCTCAATGAGGAGTCTCCTGCAAACTTGTGACTTTTTCATTGTAGTCAATAGGTCATAGCTGGTTGGTAGGGTTTTATTGTTTTGTATACCAGTGACTCCTATAATTTAAAACAAGCTTACCTTGCCCAAAGCTCTTTTTGTATCTCTTCTGGTACTTTGAATTTTATTTTACCTTTCCCAATAAACAGTGTCTTTCCACTGACATTTGTCATCAAGTTGTGCAAGCTGAGTACTCAGTAACTTTGCTTTCTGTCCCATTCAATGTTTTAAGCTCATCCATCTTAAAAACTACCTTGCCACTGAAAAGCTGAATATCCAGGTGTTCTGGTGTAAATGCCAGTATTTTGCACTTTGTACCCTCAACCCCGACAACCACAGCATGCCAAGATGGAGGATCCTATCTTGGTTAGACCTACATCTCCAGGAGCAAAGCTTCTTCCCTTTTTGTGCTTGAAGAATGCTGGCAGGTGGCTTGGATCAGGGAGGCATAGCAATTGAGAAGCAAGATATCACAGGAGCTAGAATAGTGTCTGGATCTTCTAAGAGACCCTGCAGTGTAGGCCCCTCCCTCAAATTTCACAGGTTGATTCTTTAGGAGCTCAGGTGTATGCCTGAAGCAAGTGACATTGATCAGTACCGTGAAGTGGACCTTCTAAAAATCACAAGTAGAAAGAGAAAAAGGAAAGACCAATATCTAAGATCAGTATTGTTAAGAAACAGATGTATAGGGGCTGGGGTTGTGGCTCAGCAGTAGAGCACTCGGCTTGCACATGTGAGACCCTGGGTTCGATCCTCAGCACCACATAAAAATAATTAAGTGAAATAAAGTTATTGTGTGCAACTACAAGTAAAAAATAATTTTTTTTTTTAAAAAAGAAAGAAACAGATGCTTAGTGCTAGTCTGACTTACTCATATATTGAGGTTTGGGGTTGAGAGAACAGGAAGTTGTTCTGACCAAGGAAGTACAAGCTGTGAATGGATAGGGTCTTCGTGTTTTTGAAAAATTAGAATTTTCTGGTGATTGGTCTTTGGCTAACACCATGCACCCCATTTTCCAGGAACAGGCCTTATGATGATGACCCTGGTAGGTGATCACTGTGTGTGTGAGTATTGCATATCGTGACATCATCTCTGCTGCTCGTGACATCAGCATTCTGCTCATAAGCCATTATCAATGTGTGCCTCTTTGGTAGATCTGTTTGGAGATGTGGAAGTTCCTGCAGTACTGTTTGCTAGTCAAGACATGATGTTGTTGGTCCTGGTGCATCAGTAGCTGATCAGAGCAGACTGTGTACTTGCATCTGTATTGGAGAACCAGCCTTTGAACATGGACTTGAGGATATTTGAGGAAGGAAGCTGTGACATACAGCAGAATTTGAGCAAAAACAAAGATGGCAAAATGGTTATTGATATTGTACTTGGGATAGATATTTCAAAACCCAATAATCTAATAGATGTGAAAACCACGACTGACGTGAAGAAAGTGAGGAGTTCTGGGATTCTTCTGAGAGAGTGCCAGTAGCCCTCCACTCACTCACTGCACTCTGTACTGCCTTCTGGCGACTTATGAATGAACTCTCTCCATAGCCTCAGTTGATACATGTGCAATGTTTCTTTCCTCTGGCACTTAAATCATCTGATGTTTTTTAGGGCATAAATATTGTTTATAACTTATTCCTCATTGTGAGAGAATTCTCAGAAACTTCAGGGCATTTTTATATATTCCAAAGTACATTTCTTCCTGTAGCTACTGCTTTACCCTCTTACATCTTTGTAACCAGTCAGGTGGCTCATCACTGTGTGATCTTCTTTCTATTTTTATGTGATCCCTGTTTGTTCTTCATTTTTCTCTCTAGCTTTTTCATAGGGTATAAAACATTCAACCTTTTGCATTCTGTGTCTGATTATATCACTGATCATGTCATTCCTTTTTCCGTTTATAACTTTGCTGGACATAGCAGTATTGGTTGGTAAGTATATACTTTCAAACTTTGGAATACTTTATTCCAAACCCCCTTGATTTTAGAGTCTGAAGTGAGAAGTTTGAAGTGAAGCTTATAAACGTAAATTAAATTTATACAAACAAATATAATTTTATATAAATGTGACCTAATGTTTTTTGTGCGTATGTTTTACTATTTTTCTTTATTTCCATTGTTAGGTCCTTTGGTTATTATATGTCTTTCAGAGCTGCTTTTTATCTTGATATTTTTTCTTTGGGATTCTGTATGTATAGTGTATGTATATGTCTATCTTATTTTTAATGTTTGAATTTTCTTTTAGTGTTATTTTATCAAAAAGGTTAACACCATTAGCCTGAATCTCTATGTTCTTCTCCACCTTTGGCCAAGATTTTCTATTTGACCTTGAGCCCAAAGCAGTGATGTTTGCCAACCATGTACTGAAAGTTTTGAAAATGTAAGCAAAAATAAACTTTCCTTCTTAAAATTGTTGTATGGTATATTAGTCATATTAATAGATAATTATTAACAGGGAAGGAGATACTTTTTAATCAAAATTTTGAGCTTTTGTTTTTTTTCAATTTATTCTTTTCCAGGTTTTAGGGCTATTTTGAAGTGGAACTTAATGTATCTCAATTTTATATATTAAGATTTACATTTTCATTTATACCGGTTTTGCTTCAATGTTGAGTTTCTCTTCAAAGTCAAATTGGAAAAAATTGATTGAGACTATAAATTTGATCCATTAGATCCTCCAGGAAATATTCTTATTTAATATGCATAAGCTTATCTCAAATGATTTGGAGAGTTCTTCAGGCTGGGCCACTTGCTTTGAAGAGAAGGAATATTTAAATTAAAAGCTTCAAGTTATAAATGCATTTTGGAATCAACTCATATCCTTCTCAGCTATATTGGTGTTTATATATTGTGACTTGTTAACCACCTGTGGGAAATTTCACTGAGCTGTTCCAATTATTATCTTGCAACTGTTGTTTTAATATTAAGTGATATCTTTCTCAAGACAAATCATAAGTATGTTTTCCACTGATATTTTGTAGCCATATTCACTACACAGTTTTTAAATAACAGATACTTTTACCTCTAAATCTATTTTTCTGACAGGATACAGTAAGCAAATATCTTGTGGATTTGTATGGAAAACCTATTTTTTGCATTTAGCACTATTTTGGATGCTGGAAAATATATAATAGCATTTTTATTTGGTATTTAATATTTTTTACTTTTAATATTGGACAAGTTGTCTATCCCTTTCTGTTTTAGAACATGAATATATCTGTAGGGATATCAAATTGGGGTTAAAATAAATAAAGGACCCAAACAAAAAGCACTTAAGTTAGAAAGCCACAAGGCATTATATAAAGAGCATAAATCATGCTGTCTTTAGTTAAGTGGGTCCACATTTAGAAGGCCAGGGGCTCACCCTGCTTATGAATAGGTTGAGTTCTTTTGTGAGTCTTGAGTGTCGTAATCTATCTATCTATCTATCTATCTATCTATCTATCTATTTATCTATCTATTTCTATGTTTAGTACAGTAATATATATATGCAGAAACACTTACACGTACATGTTTATGTATGCAATAGGGCTTCCAAGAGACAGAGCATCATAAAATGATTATAGATATTTGTAGATTTTTAAGCTGAAACATAATCAGTACCCACTGACTATTATTTTTTTCAATATTTTTAAAATTTGTGCATTATAATTGTACATAACAAGGATTTGTGTTATATATCTATACATGGACAAAATTTAACAATATAATTTGGCCAATATTGCTTCTCAGCACTTCTTCCCTCCCTGCATACCTTTAAACCCTTGGTCTTTTTCTTTAATTATCTCCCTTTGATTTTCCTGAGATTATTCCCCACACCTTTCTATTTCTTTTTCCATTCTAGCTTGCACATATGAGAGAAAGCATATGATCCTTGATCTTCTAAGTTTGACTTATTTTGTTTAATATTATGGTCTCCACCCATTTTCCTGCAGATGACAAAATTTCATTTATTTTATGGCTGAATAAAGTTTCATATTATCTCACTTCTTTTTGAATTCTTAGCATTAGGCACACAGGGAAGCTAGTGTTAGTCCATCATATTGATGATAGTAATAGCACAGCCCTCCTTTCTCGTTTGCCTCCAATTTTGGTGTTCCTCGTGTGCTTGCCATGATCCTTGTGGGTGATCTTTCATCCTTGTGGTGGAATAGTATAACTTGCTGTAAGGATGAAGGATACTAAGCCAGAGAAGGAAACAGATGGCTGTGGAGGGAACTCCATTAGTTTGACTCCATGCCCATCATCTTTTTTCCTTGAGAAGCATGGGTGCCAATTTTAAGCCATAAAATGTCTGCAGTATGAGGATTCCCTTCATCTTATAAAATTTTATTCTTCTTGTCTGTATCACAGTATTTTTCACACGTGAACTATAATTCTGTATGTAGTATAATTTTGATAATTATTTGACTTTCTCATTTTTTCTGGTTGGGGATATGTTAGTATTGTAATAAGGTTTTTCATTAATGAAATAGGTAGATTGGATCAGGTGATTTCTAATTCTGCTTTCATCTTTGATACACCTTTTAATCTTTTACAGTTACTTAATATGTGTTTTTTTTTCCTGAGCACCTAAAAACATTTTTTATTCATTCTATTTAGTTGTACATGGCAGTGGAATGCTCTTTGACACATCATACATAAATGGAGTATAACTTCTCATTCTTCTGGTTGTACATGACGTAGACTCACACTGGTCATGTAGTCATATATGCACATAGGGTAATTATGTCAGATCCATTCTGCTATTCTTCCTACCTCCATTCCTTTTCCCCTCCCTTCACTCCCCTCTGCCTTATCCACAGTACCTCCGTTCATCCCTAGGAACCCCAACCCTTATTGTCAATTAGCATCTGAAATTCAGTGAAAATATTCAGCCTTTGGTTCTTTGGGATTAGTTAATTTTGTTAAGCATGGTATTCTCCAGCTCCATTCATTTACCACCAAATTCCATAATTTCATTCTTATTTAAGGCTGAGTAATATCTGGTTGTGTATGTATACCACATTTTCTTTATTCATTCATCTGTTGAAAGGCACTTAGACAGGTTTCATAGTTTAGCTATAACATTGTTGTGGCTGCATCACTGTAGTATTCTGACTTTAAATCCTTTGGGTATGAACTGAGAAGTGGGATAACTGGGTCAATTCCAAGTTTTCTGAGGAATCTCCATGCTGCTTTCTCTAATGATAAATTGAAAATTTGCCTTCCCACCAGCAAGGTATGAGTGAACCTTTTTTCCTACTTCCCCCCAAGATTTATTGTTGCTTGAATTCCTGATAATTGCCATTCTGACTGAAGGGAGATGTAATCTCAATGTAGATTTGACTTGCATTTTTATAATTACTAAAGATGAACATTTTTCATATATTTGTTGATTGTATTTTTTTCTTCTGTGCAGTGTCTGTTCAGATCCTTAGTCCATTTATTGATTGGGTGGTTGTTATTGTTATTGTTGTTGTTATTATTATTAGTAGTAGTAGTATAAAGTTTTTGAGTTCTTCATATATCCTGGAGATTAATGCTGTAACTGAGGTGCAGGTGGTAAAGATTTTCTCCTGTTCAGTAGGCTTTCTCTTCATATTATTGTTTCTTGAACTGAGAAGAAGTTTAAAGGCTGCTTCTTTGATTCCATCCCATTTATTGATTCTTGATTATACTTCTTGTGCTTTACAGGTGTTGTTAAGGAAGTAAGTTCCTAAGCTTACATTCCTACTTTTTCTTCAGTTAGTTGCAGGGTCTCTATGTTCTAATGCCTAAGTCCCTGATCCACTTTGAGTTGTGTGCAGGGTGAGAAGTAGGGGTTTAATTTCATTTTGCTACATGTATTTCAAGTTTTCCCAGCACCATTTGTTGAAGATGCTATCTTTTCTCCAGTGTTTGTTTTGGTGCTGTTTTATAATATTAGATAACTGTACTTATGTGGGTTTTTTCCTGTGTCTTCTTTTTTTTACCATGATTCTGGTACTGATTGTGATGCCTCCTGTATCACTTTTTTTGCTAATGACTGCTTTGCCTATTCTGATTCTCTAATATTTCCAAATGAGTTTTATAGGTGATTTTTCTATTTCTACAAAGGAACTCATTGGTATTTTTATAGGAATTGCATTGAATCTGTATAGCACTTTGGGTAGTATGGTTAATTTGACAATATTAATTCTGCCTAACATAGGCAGAATTAGGGCATGGGGGATCTGTCCATCTTCAAAGGTCTTTAATTTCTTTCTTCAGTATTCTGTAGTTTTCATTGTAGAACTATTTCATACCTTTTCTTATATATATTCCGAAGTATTCTATTGTTTTCTGAGGCTATTGTGAATGGGATATTTTTCTAATTCTCTTTCAGTTCCTTTGCCATTGATGTATAGGTACATAAATTATTTATGGGTGTTAATAACCCAATGAATTTTGTTGTATTGTATCCCTGTTTCCATTTATTTCTGAAATTTTTGCTCCCCTGATTGTATCTGTGATCCAGTCCTAATCCAGAGTTGTATATTTTAACCTCCATGCATTAAAAAGTTTGTTTCTTGTCATTAACTTGTTATTTCTTTCATTTATGATCCGATAGGGCGCAAGAAGTTATCTCTATTTCTTGCATTTACCTTGTACTCAAAAATATGATTTTTTTTTGGTTCAAGGAATTGAACTCAGAGGCACTTGACAATTGAGCCACATACTCAGCTTTATTTAGATACAGGATCTCACTGAATTGCTTAGCACCGTTTGTTTGCTGAGGCTGGCTTGGAACTTGCAATCCTTCTGTCTTAGATTCCTGAGCGGCTGGGATTACAGGTGTACTCCACCACGCCTGGCAATAAGAACTATTTCAAACAATGGTCATTGTTTGATGGAGAAGCAAATGAATTTATTGTTGATAGATTAAATAGTCCATAGATGTCTATTCAGTCTATCTGATTAATGTTTTCTATTTAGTTCTGAAGAAGCTAGGCTGGCAAGTTTTTCTTTTTTGGGTGGGCATGGTACAGAAAGGTTTCCCCAAACCTCAGCAGTGCAAAGAGTATGCAGTGTGGTCCTCACAAGGCCTTTCATCTGCCACAAAAACTCTGTGTTCTATATGTGGCTCCCTCCAATTGTCACCTCATTACCCCCCCCAACACCAGACCATTTTATGGTAATCTTATTTTGTTTAAAAGCATTGACCGAGGTGTTGGGTATATGGCTTAGTGGTAGAGTGCTTTAGCATGTATGAGATCCTGAGTATGGTGCTTATCTCTTTAAAAAATGACTTACCAAAATTATTCTTGCCAATGAAAAAACTTATCAAGGGAGATTGAGGGATACTGGTTGATGTGGGCCATATGTGGAGGTCCTGACCTGAAAGCCTAGAGAAGCAGAGAGTCCATGAGTGTCTCCAAGCATCTATTCACTCATTTTGCAAATTTGACTGAGTCCTGGAGGCTAAAGTGCAAGTCAGTTATGTAGGTTAGAACAGTGTCCAAGATAGTATGTCTGGTCTCCTTCGTTTCAGTTAATATTTAGGGGTAAAACAAATTAAGCACAATAAATACAATAAAGAAGGCCCAGTAAAGGATACAAACTAGGCATTCAGTGTTCACGGTTCCAATGCTGGCTTGCTTCTGAGTGAGGGCTTCATTATCCTGTGATGGCAGGAAAAATGGAAGCAAGTTGCTACCAGAGGCATTGGATTAAGTGCAGGGATATGAAATAATGCCACAGGCCCTGAGGGGAGGGAGCAAGATCAAGGGAGGTACAAAGAATTACGAAGATCAGTGCCTGGCCATGGGGAGTGTGGACCATGGTGAGTATTTTGAACTTTATTCTAAGAGGAATAGGAAGTCATCTGTGCCTGAATCAGGGTGGGTGTCATGGATTGGCTCCTGGTATAAACTTTCTTCATTGAACTGATTTTGTTTTAACCCAACTGTTATGTTATTCTCCCATTTTCATTATATCAAGGTCTCTAATTTTGTTTGACCATTGATTTAATGAAGACTTTTTGTGATCCTTTTTTTACCAAGTTTCTCTGGTTCTTCTTGACCCTAGTAGCTTGAAAAGGTGCATGCACATTTGAAGAAACCATTACTTCTTCCAGACTTAAGGACTTATTTCAGGATGGGAAAGCTTTTTCCTGCAGAACAGTATGGGAGTGCATGCTGACCTAGCATAGCACTGGTCTAGTGGCATGGAGCAACATCGTTGTTATCTAAGGTTGAAGGATGCATTGCTTCTCTTTTAGCAGGCATAACTTTTGGTAACATGAGAATCTTCATGGTCATTGGTGGCTAGAGCTATGGGAAATCTAGAGTTGCTATGAGGACTACCTGGGTCCTAGATAGTGCCTCTAGATCCATACAGAGAAGATTAGAAAAGGTGAAAGACATATGGACCAGGCAGTGTGCACACTTTGGTGCAGTGTCAGCTGCAGGCATTTGCAATGTAGAAAGGCTACATGTGGGCAGAGAAGTAGTAAGGAAAAGCTAGGACCAAGGACAGAAGCCAGGGCTGGCAAAGAGTGCCTATGAGGTGGGACCTAGTTTGTTAAAGCACAGGACGGTAGGATCAGATCTGATTGTAGACACATAGGGCTTCAGGGAAGGACCAAAAGCAGAGCTTTGCCTGCCTGCTGTGTATCTACAGCTCTGGGGCCTAATCATGGATGCATTAAGCTAGAAACCTCACCTGTGAATTCAAGTATGGTGGAAGGGACATGGAGGTGTAGAGGATGGCTGTAAACATGCACTATTTTTTTGTGAGTGGAGCTGAGGAGAAACGTGTGCAGTGGCACAGAACAACTCTCTTCAGGCAAAGCTACATGGTGGTGGTGATGGTTAATGGGACTCTGGGTGGTTACATATGTTAATATCACCATGAAACAGGCTGGTGACACATGTGTATGTAACTTCAGAGGCTGCTAAATATGGCGCGCAGTGGCTCATGACAGGTTTTGAAAGTGGTATTGTGCATGTGCAACTGTCAGTCCAACATCTGGCAGGGTGCATGGATATGGCTGCAGGTGTACACCCATCACATGGGATTGTGCCTCCAGTATGGGCTGCAGCCTTCATGTTCTCTTGCACAGGAAAAGGCTGTTTGGGGACCTTGGGTCTGGATTTGTGGCAACTATAGCTGAGGTTATCTTGGGTAGGCAGAATCTAGAGGTAGTGGTACAGGTGCTTGGAGACTGTGAATGCAAACACCTTTGAGGCTTTTTGTAGTAGGGAAAGATGCAGGTTTTCTCAGTGGCAAAAACTACTGCAGTCTGTTTGGAGCAAGCACCTGAGGTATGTAATGGCAAACCCTGAGGGAACGCCAGAAATGAAGGCTAGAGTTGTTTACAGGAGGAGACAGTGCAGAGGTTGTGGGGGTTCTGGGCAGAGTAGCCACTGGGGACCATGATTTCTTCTGCTGCAAGTTGATCCATGTGTTGCACCACTTCTTCTTTGTTTCAGGTCATCTCCAAATAGCTCATCTGTTCTTCTCAGTAATCTGGGTTGGGAGAAACTGAATCAGGACATTTTGGTACTACACTGGAAAGCCTAGGGTGATGGTTGTCACACTATTCTCCTTTTGCTTTTAAGTGGAACTGGTGGGCTGCTTACTCCCTCTTTGTGTTGAGCAGAGCTATGTCAGGGACTGGATGACGCAGAAGAGTGACAATAAAATTGCTTTTGGTGCAGTTATTCTGTTGTTTTCTTCTAATCTGTTGCTTTAAATTAAATGCATTCCTGAATTTTTCCAGATTTTTTTTAATGGACATCTTAAGTCAGGGATCTCCTTTTCTGCCATTTACTGAATAAAGTAATAGGAAGAGTGCAGTATTTGTTTCCTGCTGTGGACATAGGCAGCTGTGCAATGGCAGAGAGGATGAGTCCTGCCCACCCAGGTCTGGGTGTGGGGGGTTCTCACCTGCCCGCCATTGAGGCCCACCTGATCCTGGTGGGTCATCTCACTCACTGTGTGGGTATTGGGTGGTCTCAGGGGAGTCCCATCCGGTTCTTGATGGGGTCTTTACAGAATAGCCAGGCGCTGATCACAGTACAGGGGGCGGGCCATCCAGGAGCCAATCACCTAGGGCCATGCAGATTGTGGAATGTGCACTTGTGTTTATCATTGTCACCTGGCAACGACTATTTTGCCAGTTGGTTGGCAGATAGCTAACGGAAGAGGTGCTTTTGTAGGCCACTTGGCAGAGGTTGTTACCTAATTGTCTTTAGGATGGATAGAGCCTGGAGAAAGTTTGTTTATATAAGCCTGGGAGTCAAGTTTTTCGGATATAACCCTCTTGGGAAGATCCACCAGGCTGCCAAAAATTGTGAATTGGGAAGAATTAAACGTTATCTGGGACGTGGATGTCATATTGATAGCACCGATCATAAAAATAGGTAATAGGGTCTGGGAGGCCAGGGAATGAGGGGTAAGGGACCAATGGGCTGATGGAATTGAAGCCTGCACCATCCAGGCTGTGCCAATAGGAGCAGAGCAGAAAGGATACCAGTTCTCCTTTCACCAGAATATTTGACTTTAATATCCTGTGGAGTCCTCAATATCCAGGACCTGCACACCTTGGAAGTTCCGTACCCAGGACATCTAATGGGCAGCTAAACAAAACCAAATTTTTAACTGGTTTCCCAGACACTTAAAATTTCCCTATAACGTCACTGATTTAAAAAAAAACAAAAACAAATACACACAACATCTTTTAAAGTACACATTTTCAAAAGCATTGAAAAATGTTGTGTCCTGAGAGCCTCACAAGAACTCTGAATTGGGAAGATGGCTCCATGTTCTTTCTTCTTTTTTAATTTTTAAAATTCCTTCGCACTAGTATATTTAGGGGTACACTAAAATAAGATTTTACTTATTTCTCACATGCTTCACTCACTAATTTATCAAATTCTTAGGATAACTCGGTGTCATCTTGATCATCAAACCATTTTCATAACAAGTCTTGACAAGCCCTGAATTTTCTGCAAATACTTCATTAACTTCAGTTAGTGAAGTTAAGTACCTTTAACTACCTTTCCACAGAGGACACTTGAGTTCACTGGCAGCTTTCACATTTTCCAAAACAACAAACACAGCATGCTATTTCAATTTTGTTATCACTTTAGACTAAAGTAAAAAAGCATTTGCCAAAAGATTCTCGCACAAAATTCCAAAATTGCTAATTCCACTGTTCCAGTATCCTTTCCTGTAGTTATCCATTACTGTGTATCTGTTCAAGCATGGAGAGTAGAGCATTGGTTGAGAGCATCTAGGCAGTGCAGGCTCTCAGTCACCAGGGCCAAGGGAGTAGCACACAAAGGATGCCTAGTCTGTACAGAGCTGCCTGCTGCTGCTCTAATGTAGCTTGCCCTACTCTGTTCTGAAGGGAATAAGAGTATCAAAGGTAGGCCCTGCTGTGGTTTGTGCAATAGAATACTCTTTGACCCCAAATGTGAGCGCTCTCTGTGGTTATCAGTTTCACAAAAAACAAAATATCAGTACCTTTTTTTAGTTCCACACACAGTCATTTAGGGTCATGATGACACTAAGAAAATGTTTGCAATGAACAAAGACTTGCCATTCTGTGTATCAGAATACATTATTAACTTTCACAAATTACTTGTTTGCCAATGACCAAATGATAAGTGACTGGAACAGGATAAAAAGAATACTCAAATATCTGGAAGAAGAGTAAAATGGAATTGGTAGGTAGTGGCATGCACAGTTTTAAATGTGGCACAGAAGTTATCATTAAATCATCTATTTGAGGAGCAATAAACAGCTCAAGCCATAATCAACAGCCCAATACCACTACTCTTCATCTTCAAAATATTGTAGCTGAGAAATTTATTTCATTTGTTAGACTTAAATTCCTTCTATTGCCAAGGACATAAATATTTTTTCTATGTTCATATGTCACTATCACTTGAGCATCTGTAAAATTAGAGTATTTTATCTGATTTAAATTAGAATTCCAAGGTTGGAAATGTAGCTCAGTGTTAGAGCACTTTTTGCATGGCAAAGCAAAGGGTAAGGGTGCAATCCCCAGCAAAACAACAACAATAACATTGTCATCATCAACAACATAATAAATTTTAAAAAGAGAGGTAGGAAAAAAAGAAGTCTTCTTTCAAATTCATTATTTCTTAGAACACCTTTGCCAACATGAAGAAACCTTTTATATTTTCTTCTATTACATTTCTATATAGATATCCTATAGTGCATTTCATCTGTTGTAGATATTACTACACATACATTTCTCATATATGTATATTTTACTTTAAATATGCAATTATAAGTTATTAATTTTGTTTTGGTGAGAATAGAAGAGAGCAAGTATAAAAGATTATTACTACTGAAAAAGTAGTGCTTTACTTTATAAAAGTTTCACATAAAAATACTAAACTTCTCAACTTTAGTATTTTTAAGTGAAACTTTTATAAAGTAAAGTATTAAAGAATTATTCTTTAATTCTATTCATTTGTACTCATAAAATGAGTATGTTTTTAATGCGCAAGAAATGCACAGCTACTTATTTTGTATTTGACATATTCTACTATCTCAGAGAACTCTTACATAAAAACTTTCTAGGTGTTACTAGTTAATTAAAACTGAAGTGATAGGACTCAATTTCAAATGAAACAGTTCTTCCTCCTTTTCAATCATGCATTCATGGAGGTAAGAAATTGTAAACGTCCCTTGTGAAAAATTAAGACAGTATTAAATACTGAACATTGAAAATACCTGATTCATATATAAATCCCATATATATAAATACTGAATTAATTTAACCATACTAATTTATTTAGGTTCTTTTTTCTTTGGCATTAAGTTTGCTTTCGGTTTGGCTTTTTATTGTTGTTATTCAGCCTACTTTACCTTTCATACTTTTAAAACTGAATTTAAATGCCATCCATGTCATGAGAACTGCCATAAATCTATTGTTTGTCTCACATTTCACTTAAGGTAAGGCACCATGAATTATTATGGTTCTTTATTTTGTTTATGAAGAAAAAATTAAATGCTGCCAATTATAGTTGTAATGCAGCCCGAATTATTGGTGGGATTCCATTGTCAGTGTTGTTAAAATGATAAGAAAAAAAATCATCTTAGACTCATTGAAATACATAGTTTTTAAAATATATTTTTAAAAATCACTACAATACTACTAACTTATTAATTGAAATACTCTTAGTTGATAAAAAGCAATAATATTGATTACAATAGCTACCAATTATGGAGCTGTTGCTTGTGCTACAAACTCCTCAGATGTTTTACATAGATTCTCCATTAAGCATCCTGGTAGTATCCAGGGAGATACACAAAATTTTAATCCTTACTTTTTAGGAAATTGAGGAAGAGTAAGACTGTGGGATAAGTAGTACATCACAGAGCCTAAAGTAGAATTCAAACTGAAGATGAGCTAAATCTCAAGTCCATCTTCTTTCTAGGCAAGTGGGCTACTCTGCTCTGGGGATGTGGTTCTGTGGTAGAGCCCTTCCTTACCTAGAATGTTTCAGGCCTGGGTTCCATCCCCAGCAATATGAAAACAAAGCAAACAAAAATAAGTAAAATCAATGGAACCAGTCACAGTCGCACATACCCATGATTCCAGTTACTTAAGATGCTGAAGCAAGAGCATTGGAAGTTTAAGACCACAGTGGGCAACTTAGTGAGACCCTGCATCAAAATTGTTTATATAATAAAAATGTGCTTAGGATATGACTCAGTAGTTCAGTAACCCAGGGTGCAATCCCCAGCAGTATCAGAAACAAGAAATAAGAAGAAAATGTCAGTGGCGTAGGCTGATCATTCATTAATAAAATAAGTAATGACAGCTACTAAATAGTGTACCTTCTTCATAAGAAAATAGAGGAATTATGAGCTTTTTAATGTTTATAATTGCATAAATAGTAGTATATTTCAAAAGGTACCTTATAAATTCCTAATAAAGCTTCTTACTTGCACAGAACCCCTCTACATTATGCCTGTGCCTATGGCAATCCAGCAGTGGTGGCTCTTCTAGTGAAGAGGAAATGTAGCATCGACTTGTGTGACAGTGATGGCAACACACCATTGATGAAGGTAGATATAGCCAGTGGTTTTGCAGGAAATGAATTTGATGAAATGCTTAGAAGAAAAATTGGTTAATGCCATTTAACTATAACTAATGAGTAAAACGTGAAATATTTTTCTTGGATTTCCAAAATTTACAATCTATTTCTTGGTTAAAACCAACAGGCCCTACAATATGAGGAAGAGGAATGTGCAATTATTCTTCTAGAACATGGTGCCAATCCAAATGTTCACAACAACAAGGGTGAAACTCCGCTCCACTGTGTTATATTTTATAGGAACACATTAATAGCAAAAAAACTGCTTTCATCCAATGCAGATATTGAAGCCAAAAACACGGTATATACATCAATCACCATTATTTTAAAAATATTTAAAATGTTTCTTAAAATTAACAGTAATGCATGTTAAAAAATACTGATTATAGGCAAATTTTCTTTTTATTAAAATACTAGCAAATGTTGGAAGTTCTCCTCGTATTCTTCCTCCTTATTTTGTAGCTCATGTGTGTATTTAGTTTGTCTCCCTCAGTTGATGCAGAATTCTGAACTTCAAGCTTCTGTGAAAGAACCTGATGCGGTCCCCTTGAGCCATAGTACTGTGTGGTGTGGTGTGCATGGTTTGCTCCCACATGCTGGGCACACATGTTCTTCAGTTTGCTACTGGCAACTGCAGCACTTACTCCAATCACCTACTTTACCTCTATAAATGAGGTTATAACTCCTCTTTTTTAATATAGTGTGATAAAGCTTTCATGGTGGTTTCTACTGGTATATAAGAATATGGACTACATAATATATTATGAATCTCTTTCAAATGGGATTAAATTTTTGAAATTAGAGATTGGCAGTTAAATAGTTTTCTATATATATACTATAAAAATCATGTTCCCACTGGAATTTTTGAAAGGCTGATTAGGTCACTCATTGCTAGAATAGATAAATTATTGCTAGAAGTAGATAACTCATGGATTTCGCCAGCTGTACTATGTATCAGTCTTCAGCTTTGTTCCTTAAAAATGCCAATATTTAGTATCTTTCATGATGCTACAAGTAATCTGTGTAGATCAACATAAATCTTGATGATACACAAAATTTCTGAATTAAATTTTGCCTAAAATTATAAGTAACTTTAAGTAGCAATTAAAGTGGATGAGAGTAAAAAGAATTTTGGAAAATAAGCAAGCATTATGTTACCAGGATTGTCATTACAAGTGAGAATACATTTTCAATGTTATTTTTATTAAGAGTTTATAGTTTTACATAGTAGTTGAATTCATTCCCCCAAAATCTTAATGCATGGAATTCCAGTTGAGTCCTTGATTCCCTCTTTTCCATCTGTCTACCCCTCCTCCTCCGTTCTCCCCCTCCTATTCTCCTGGACCTCCTTTCACCTGTTTATTTATATTTGGTTGATTCTTTTTACATATACATAAGGGTGCAATTCCCTGTGGTATATTTATGTTTGCATATAACATGAATTTTAAAGATTTCCTTCTTCATTGCCTTCCCTTTTTCATTCTCTCTGTGCCTCTCAATCTTCTTTTTCTTCACTAATGATCTTCTTTACATCTTTTGATATTCTGTTCTTCATTTCCTTTTCTTTAATTAACTCCAGCTTCCACATATGAAACATTTGACCTTTGAGTTTCTTATTTGACTTATTTCACTTAGCATGATATTCTTGGATACCAACTCATTTACCAACAAATGACATAATGCATTTTTATGGCTGAGTAATACTCCATTGTATGTATGTGCACCACAATTTCTTAATCCTCTCATCCATTCACAGGCACTTGGGTTAATTTCATAATTTACCTGTTGTGAATTGTGTTACTGTAAACACACATGTGACTGCATTAATATACAGTTACATGTAAAATTTTGTTTTACTAATTTTGGGAAAATACTGAGGCATGGGATAGCTGTTTCATGTTGTGGTTCCCTTCTTAGATTTTGGGGAATCTCCAAACTGTTTTCCAGGGTGGTTTTACTAGTATGTTGTCCCACCAACAGGAACCCGGGCCACATGCATGCCTGGCGAGTGTGCTACCGCTTGAGTAACATCCCCAGCCCCACATTCTTACCAGTATATATTACTGTTCGTGTTCTTGATAATTACCATTGTGGCTGGAGTAAGATAAAGTCTTAGTGTAGTTTTTATTTGCATTAACATAATTGCTAGAGATGTAGAAGACTTTTTCATATATAGTTTGGACATTTGTGTTTCTTTTGAGAAATTTCTGTTTAGTTCTTTTGCTCAGTTATTGACTGGGTGGTTTTTTTGTTTATTTGGAGTTTTTAAAAATATTTATATTTTAATTATTATTGGACACAATACATTGATTTTATTTATTTTATGTGCTGCTGAGAATTAAACCCAGGGCCTCACATGTGCTATGTGAGTGCTCTACCACTGAGCCATAATCCCAGCTCTGTGTTAGTTTTTTTTTTTTTTGAGTTGGTTATTTCTCTTTGTTAATCCCATCTCAGTGGATTAGTTGGCAAAATTTTTTCCAGTTGCATAAAAATAATATATTTTTGTATTGAACTTTCTGACATGTAAGATAAATATCTCATCTTATAATAAGAGAAGACACAGGAACAATTATGAAAAAGCAACATAGTTTACTCAGACTATCAATTTTAAGCAGAAATTCCTTACATTGGAATCTGGGATTCTGATTTCATAAATAAAAAAGAATCAAGTGGACTTGTATAACATGGAGAAAACTTCCATGTTGCTGGAAAGCTCTCAGAAATATATTCCTGTAACTTCAATTGTCCACATGTTTATATCTACAATGAAAAATCGATGTCAAGTAGGTGTTAAGCAATGGTAAGGCTATTTCTGTACTACTGGACATACCATGCACAGTTGTGTAAATTTTCTCTAACAGTAAAACAAGGAATCTTTTCTATGCAGTTTGGTATTTCTGGAAAAGTAGACGTTCTTCAGAATATGATTGATACACCCTACTAGTGAATTGAGAATTTGGCTTGTTAATGAAATATAATACTTATATCCTTTACTAATATGTATTAGAGAATGGGGATATTGGGATATAAAATATAGTTTATGTCCTCAAGATGCTCTTGGTTGAGGAGGGTGCATGTTACATAACTCCAAGATGCCGTGATGGATGCTTGACAGCGGCAAAGATCCATGGAAACAGTAAATGTATGAAGCAGTTTTAGAAATGCTGGAGTTCATGTGGCCACTCTAGGCAGAGGAGAGGCATCTCAAAATGAAAGAGCAGCATGTATGGAAGCAGAATGGGAAGAGAAGAGAGTGGCTACTCGTAATTTACATTATTATTATATGCTTATGTTCATACAGTATTTTGTAAGGTTAACTTCAGTTGAAAAGTAGTAATTTTGTGAATAAACTATATTTGTTGTTTTTCAGAGTGGCCAAACACCACTTTTACTCGCCATAAAGAAAAACAGACAGATGATGGTAGAATTTTTTATTAAGAATAAAGCAAACGTTCATGCAGTTGATGATAACGGAAGGTATAGTACTTTATATTTTTTTGGAAAAATGTTAATATTGTAGTAAAATCACTCAAGTTAAAAATACTAAATTAATGGGAATGACATAATTATTGGAATAGAGTGAAATTTTTGAACATAAACTAAAATTAAGGAGAAAAGCAATTATTCAAACTGAGCAACATAAATAAGAGTATGTCGTATGATTCATATGCCCTTATAATTATTGGCTGATGATTACTATTTGATTTTGTTGATCACATTATGTTAGCTAGAGTTTTCATGTTTTGTAAGATATAGACTTTTAGTTTGTGCTTTTATTCAGTATTGAACTTTTTAAATTTTCTGAAATATTTCATCTTCTCCTGGTATAGTTTTCTTTTGGAAATGCTGTGTTGAGTATAAATAAATATTGAAAATTATTTTTTCCTTTATATGACTATTTGATTTAAATTACTTAATTTGTAAAATATTGATTTCAGATTTTTCCTAAATGACGTCTAATTAGTCTTAACAAATTTTGAACATTTATAATGAAAAAGAGTGTAACATATGCTTGAAATCTGTTTGCAAGATTATACATGTAGCATTGATTTCAATGCCTGGCAAATGCTTCTCAGAGTGAAGGACTGAAGCAACAATTATTATTATTATCACCAGTGCTACTGTTATTATGTTATACCTGCAAATACCTTTTTTACTCCTTGACCTTTGGCTGACTGTGAGTTACAATATATTACATCACCCTAAGAAAGAAATGGAGCTTTATTCATTGAAATCTTTGCCAACTTCAGATGAATGACCTCATCATAATTATTGTTCATTGAAGGATTTTAAGTTTGTAACTCTCCCCTTTTGGGACACGTGATTTATTTTTTATGTGTTTGTTTTCCTTTTAGACTTACAAATGATTTAGAAAGATAAAGATTTGATCTTCCAAGATGTATGTGTCTGTTAGTGTGTGTAAAGATAAATGTCAAATTGGTAAAATGTATTACAATGGCTTTTTAACTAAATTTATTAAAATACCTAAATTTGATGTTATCTCTCTTATTTTAGAACAGCCCTTATGTTGGCTGTAGAACATAAATCAACACAAATAGCTGAGCTGCTTCTTCATTGTGGTGTTAATGTGTCTGCTTCAGATAATTGTGGAGAGATTGCCTTGTCTTACGCCATTGCTAGAGGAAATACTGCGTAAGTATTTATATTACAATACCAATCAACATTAGATGTATATCCACAATAGTTACACCTGTTGCATCTTATATATGGATCTTATTTCATAGCATAACTATGTATGGAACCGTAGTGAGTTAGGACAGTTCATTAGTCGGAAACCCTTCGAAGTCTAGGCAATAAAACAGTGATGATACTTTGATTGGGCAAAGAGAAGGAAGGGGAGGGGTAATGGAGGCAAGAAAGATGGTGGAGTGAGATAGACATTATTACCTTGGTACAGGTATGACTGCATATATGGTGCAATGGTACATCTTGTGAAATCAGAAATGAAAGTTGTTGCAGTTGTGTCAAATCAATCAAATTGCACTCTACTGTCATATATACATAATTAAAATGGATTAGTTATTTAAAAAAAAATTAGTAGTGATGTGTGCATGAGTCTCCTTCAAGGTTTGTTCTCTCCTCTCTCTTCCCCTTCTTTTTTCTTTTTCTTCTCGTGCATGCTGGGAAATTTTCCTACCACTGAGATACACCACTAGCTAATATCTTAGGACTTTGTAAACCTTTATTCTTAGGGTTTCCAGCATTATCCAATTCATTTCAAGCATATCCCCTTCTCATAGGTACAGATAGTATCACACCTATGATTTTATAATTTGCAATTTGGGTCTTGAAATTCCCTGTTTAGCTGAAGTTAGCTATTCTACCATCCCCCTTTAATTTATCAAGGACCTAATGATCTCCTTGAAGTGTAAGGAAGATAATTCTGTAGTCAGATGGAGGAAAATAAATAGATTTTTAAATTGTTCCTTTGTCTCTGTCAGTTCTGTTGCTGTGGTGTTTCTGCCAGACCTGGCTCTGCAGTCTGGTAGTGAATAGCTTTTATTTCAAAATACCCTGACTGATCCAATCCCTGTCTTCATGGTAACCCTACACTTAGACTCAATAGTTACAACAATCTTTTTGGTTCTCATGCACTCATGCTTTTTTATTCAACAGTTGTTTCCAAGCAGAAGAACTCTGCTTTGACAGCTTGGCCTCTAGCTTTGGCCAACAAATACTAAGCACTCTGACCCTGTCCCCCCTTTAGGAACCTTATGTGGAATCCCCATATTAGCCTTACCCTTTGTGTGGTGCATTATCCTTTTAGGACTTTGTCTTTTCTGTCATAAAAATAAAATCATTCAAATCTATTAGAAAGCTTCAAGTAAAGCTTCAAGTAATCTCTGGAAGAGATCAGAGTTTTCTGTCATCTTGGCTAACAGATCTGTGCCCCAAACCTTCCATCCCTTGAAATAGATTTCCTTTGACTGCAGGGGGTTCCACCTCACTGTTTTCCATGGTGACTGCCAACTTTAGATTGGCACTTCTAGTAATTTTCCCAAGTAATGGCCAATTTCCAATCTGTTGGAATCGCTGTCTAAAGTTTTCAGCATTTATTAAGGTCTGCCTCAAAAGGAATAGATTAAGCAGATTCATTGAATCTAGGAGAGCTAAGCCCCATCATGACTCCTCAGTATCCATTGTGTTGAAGAAAATTTTGTGTTCCAAGTCAGTTGGAGATCAACATGGAAATGTAGCTACACTTGTCTGCTGATTCTGTTCAACTAGGTAGAGAATAAATAGTAGTAGTCCAAGTTTTTGGCATTTGTTAATTTCTTGCCTTTGTTATTATTGATTAGTCTCACAGAAGGGGATGATTATATTCTCTAATTAAAGAAGATATTTATAAATAGAGTTATAAATTAATTGTTGATTTTCTCTGAGTTTTAAAGCACAAAGAAGAGCCCAATTGATCATGAAAATTAGGACTCAGGCATTTTTTAAAATAATTTTAACTTTTGAATATTAGAACCTTGAAAAATACACATTAGTTCTAGTTGAGATTGTAAGTAGTTAAGTATGCCATTATTTTACTATTTTGTTTAACATGTTTCAATATTATCTTAGTAAATCTCCATAACAACCTGGTGAACTAAAGTGATACAACTCTTATTTTTTAGAAGGCCTTAAGCCTAAGAGAAAGAAGTTGTGCAAGAACAAAAAAACTATTTTTTACAGAGACAGGACATTTTCTGAGTTCAAGCTACACTAGTTAATATATTTACCTGTCTTGTTCTCAATTCATGATCGTTTCATCTTTTTTTTTTCTTTAATTATGTGTGCAGTGACACATGCATTTACTCCAGCTACTTAAGAGCCTGAGGCAGGACAATTGCTTGAGCCAGGGTATTTAAGATCAGCCTGATCATCATCATGAAATACCATCTCAAAAAACAGAAAAGAACAAACATTGTATAAATAATTTTCAAGTTAACAAAATGTTTATAGGGGCATACAGATTAGGAGAGCATATGAAAAATTTCTGATACTAGATCTAAAATATTATTAAGTATTGAATTATATTTGGTTAGTGTTTTCATATGAGTATTAAAATACCAATTTTATTACTTTTTTCAAATATAGAAACAGGAATTTAATTCTTCAATACATGAAAGGAAAATCTAGAACATCAGTAAATTTCAATCCAGGTAAGACTTAAAAAAATGAGTTACTCTTGGTGTTCATGCCCTGTATAAATAAGAGTAAGAAAGTTTGATCAACAAAAGAAAAGTGGAAAAAAATAATGATCAAATTCCATTCATATTTTTTATATCTTTCTTGCTCATACAGAATCCAGGATATCTTAATAATTAACTATTAGAAATTTATCATCTAAATCATATTGTCTGAAGAAATTTTACATTAATTTTGACCCTGAAATTTTATGTCTTTGCAGAAGTAAGAATATTTTTAAATTATACATTCTGTTTTGTATATGGTCACATGATAGCAGATTGGACTTGTTATAAAACCAGGTGTTCTTGTCAACTTTTAATATCAGCTCCTATTGAGTTCCTACATTATGAATTTCACAGTGATATTTCTATACACATATATACAATGCTTGAATCCTGACCACTCTCCGTACTTCCATTTTCCCCTCTACTCCCTTTTTCATCCCCAGTTACCTACCCTCTTCCTTAATGTTTCCCTCCATCATTTTCTTTCTTCCCAGATTCTACATGTTACAGAGAGAATGTGATAATTGGGGTTTGTTCCTGATTTTTTCACCTTAACCTGTTGACAACCCTTTCCATCCATTTTACAATTATTGTCTTTGTTTCTCTTTTTAACATTTTTATTTGGGGTTTGAAATATACCATTTCCTGGGCCTTAAAATTTCTACTCAGAAATCTAATATTTTTCTCATGTGTTTATAATTGCTTTGGCCCTTATTATAGATTTCAGTGTACCTTTGGTAATTTTATAGACTTTGATTTGGAGAAGTTCTTTTCAGGCCATGTCCATTTGGTATTCTAAAATCTTATACCTGGCTGTCCATAACTTTCACAAGATATAAGAAATAGTTTCTTTTATTCACTGAGAAAGCTTTCATTGCCTGTAGCCTGTACCTCTTCTCCATTATGTGTACCAGTGATTCATAAAATAGTCTATGAATTGTGTCTAGTGGTTTTGAAATTTGTTTAATATTATTTTGATTGTTGTTGATATTGTCTGAATGTGATATTTCATCATCAACTTCAAGCTCTGGTATTTTTTTCTTTCACTTGATCTAGTCTATGGGTCTAACTTTATCTGGATATATTTCTTTGAAGTATTGAGCTCTTTATTTCCAAGATTTCTAATTGATTCTTTTTCAGAATCTGTATTGAATTGTTCTTTCATGCCCTGCATTGTTTTCCTTAATCTACTCAGTTTTTCTTAGCTTCATCTTTGAATTAATTCACTATTTTAGCATTTTTTTTGAATTTTATTCTGGCATTTTTGTATATTGCATTATGTTTGGAAATAGTTTCTAGGGTTATTAACTATGAAACAGTCATGCTACCTTGCTTTTTATCTTTCTTATATTTCTATATTGAAATTTGTACGTCTTCAGGGATATATATCTTTTCCACATTTATTTGAGTGTCTGCTTAAGAAACTGTTTTCCCTGGATGATGTGTCTTATGTTATTGGTTAAATGTGTGATGTTGAATTATTTTCCTAATGGTGTCTCTATTGTAGTTTCCTGTGTCTTCTCTGTGACTCCTGAGTGGTGACAGCTTGCACTGTTAAGTAACAACTTTCTTTGTCAGTGTTGTGAGAGTGGAGTCATGTTAGTGAAATAGTGATATAGGCAGTAGAGTATCTGAAATGCATTTTCTGTGGTGGTTCCTCCATACTTGTCAATAATATAGTGTCTGCAAATATATGGGAGATACCTAGGCTGAGAACCTGCATAAATGAAGATCTCAAACTCGCATAATTCTGTAAGAGTTTCTTCATTTATTTCTAGTCTTGCTTTAGTGTGTCCAGACCACTGAATTTTAGTCATCTCTTTCCATTACTAAATGTGTGTGTTAGGTTAAAGCTTTTTATCTCTGTTCTTATTGTTAATTTTATTTCAGCACCAGGTTTTATTTTATTTTTTCAGATATGTATGACAGTACAGTGTATTTTTTACATACATGGGCTACATCTGATTCTATTTAGGATCAGAGAGAACTTTTGGCCTTTGGTTTTTTTGGTATTGGCTTATTTCACTAAGTATAATATTCTCAAGTTCCATCCATTTACCAGCAAATGCCATAAATTTCATTCTTCTTTATGGATAAGAAATACTCCATTGTGTATATGTAGCACATTTTCTTTAACCTTTCATCTGTTGAAGCTCACTTAGGTTGTTTCCTTAGTTAACTATTGTGAATTGGGCTGCTGTAGACATTGATGTGGCTGTAGTATATTGATTTAAAGTCATTTGGATATATATAGGTATGTATGTATATGTGTGTGTGTGTGTATATGTGTGTGTGTGTGTGTGTGTGTGTGTGTGTGTATATATGCCCAACTCTCCATCATTTCAACTTAGGAACTCATTTCCTCAACAAGACTTCTGAATTGCAACAAATAAAATCAAGATTCAACTGGGGTGATAACTAGTTGAATGGTGTTTCCATTCCAAATTTTCAGAGGAATCTCCATACTGTTTTCCAGAGTACTTGCACCAATTTGCAGTCTCACTAGCAAAGTATGAGTGTAACTTTTTTTCTCACATTCTCTCCAGCATTTATTGTTACTTGTATTCTTGATAGTTGCTATTTTGACTGGAGCAAGAATGGAATATCAATGAGGTTTTAATTTGCATTTTCTAATTTCTAGAGAAATTGAGCATTTTTGTGTTTTTTTTTCTACTTTTTATTGATTTTATAATTTTTTAAGTGCATGACAATAGTGAAATGTACTATAATCCTTATTACACATATAAAGCACAATTTTATCTCTGACTATAAAGTATGTTTATGTCAATTTATGCCATTTTACATGTACTTTTTTTGCACTACAATTCCTTTTTAATTTTTATTTTTTTTAAGTTACATATGACAGTACAATGACCTTGACATATCATACATTTGAACCACATGAGATACAATATCTCATTTTTGTGAGTATACAGATTGTAGATTCACATTGATCATGCATTCACATATATACACCAATAATAATAATGTCTATTTCATTCTACTATCCTTCCTATCTTTCCAACGTCTCCTCTCCCCTCCCATCACTTCTCTCTTCTTAATCTAAGGTAGCACTATTCTTTTTTTTTTTCTCACATCTTCATACATGTATTTTGTATAACAATGAGAGGCTCTCATTCCACCATCCCTGCAATTCCCTTTCTCCCTCCTTTTCCCTCCCACCCCTCTTCCCTCTGTATAGGTAATCTTCTTCCCATGCTCTTCCTCTCTTCCCCATTTTGAGTCACCCCCCTTATATCAGAGAAGACATTTGGTATTTGTTTTTTGGGGACTGGCTAAATTCACTTAGCATAATCTGCTCTAATGCCATTCTTTTCCCTGCAAATGCCATGATCTTATTATTTTTTAGTGCTGAGTAATATTCCATTATGTATATATGCTACATATTTTTATCCATTCATCCATTGAAGAGCATCTAGGTTGGCTCTACAGTCTAGTTATTGTGAATTGTGCTACTATAAACATTGATGTGGCTGACTCCCTGTAGTATGCTGTTTTTAGGTCTTTTAAGTATAGTCCTAGAAGAAGACTAGCTGGTTCAAATGGTAATTACGTTCCCAGTTTTCCAAGGAATCTCTATACTAGTTTCCAAATTGGCTGCACCAATTTCTAATCCCACCAGCAGTGCAATTCTGATCAAAATCCCAATGACATTCCTCACAGAAATAGAAAAAGCAATTATGAAATTCATCTGGAAATATAAGAGACCCAGAATAGCAAAAGCTGTTCTAAGCAGGAAGAGTGAAACAGATGGTATCACTATACCAGATCTTAAACTATAATACTGAGCAATAGTAACAAAAACAGCATGGTACTGGCACCAAAACAGGCTGGTGGACAAATGGTACAGGATAGAGGACACAGAGACTAACCCACAAAACTACAACTGCCTTATATTAGACAAAGGTGCTAAAAGCATGCACTGGAGAAAAGAGAGCATCCTCAACAAATGGTGTTGGTAAAACTGGAAATCCATATGCAACAAAATGAAATTGAATCCCTATCTCTCACCATGCACAAAAGTTAACTCAAAATGGATCAAGGGTCTAGGAATTAAACCAGGGATTCTGCATCTAATGGAAGAAAATGTAGGCTCTAATCTTCCTCATATGGGGCTAGGCCCCAACTTCCTTAATAAGATGCCTATAGCACAAGAGTTAAAACTAAGAATTAACAAATGGGATGAATTCAAATTAAAAAGTTTTTTTTCTCAGCAAGAGAAATAATATGTGAGGTGAATAGGGAGCCTACATCCTGGGAACAAATTTTTACCCCTCACACATCAGATAGAGCTCTAATCTCTAGGGTATACAAAGAACTCAAAAAGCTAAACACACACACACACACACACACACACACACACACACACACAAATAAGCCAATCAACAAATGGGCCTAGGACCTGAACAGACACTTCTCAGAAGAGGATATACAATCAATCAACAAATATATGAAAAAATGCTCACCATCTCTAGCAATCAGAGAAATGCAAATTAAAACTACCCTAAGATACTATCACACTCCAGTAAGAATGGCAGCCATGATGAAGACAAACAACAAGTGCTGGTGAGGATGCGGGAAAAGGGTACCCTCATACACTGCTGGTTGGATATTGAGCATTTAAAAAATATATTTGCTCACCAATTGTATTTCTTGTTCTGTGAACTACCGGTTTCAGTTCCTTTGCACATTTATTGACATCTTACGACCACTAGAAGAGAATATTAACTATATTGGGTTGTGTGTGTGTTAAGTTTTTTGATTTTTTTTTCATGGGGGCAAGTAGTGGGGATTCAACTCAGGGGCAGTCAACCATTGAGCCACATCCCCAGCCCTGTGTTTTATTTTTATTTTTATTTTATTTTTATTATTTTTGTTGTAGATGGACACAGTTTACTTATTTACTTGTTTATTATTTATTTATTTATTTTGACGTATTGCTGAAGGTTAAACCCATGGTCTTACACCTGCAAGGCTAGTTCTCTAACACTGAGCCCCATACCCAGCTCTGTTTTGCATTTTATTTAGACATAGAGTTGCTCAGTGCCTCACCATTGTTGAAGCTGGATTTGAACATTTGATCCTCAACCTCCTGTGCTGGTTTGTTTTGAATTCTTTATATATCCAGAAGACTAATGTTCTGAGGTGCAGGTGGTAAAGATTTTCTCTCATTTTGTAGGTTTGAGTTTTGTGTAGGGATAGGGATAGGGGTTCAATTTGATTCTGCCACATTCTGCCACATGCTATTTTTGTAGCACTATAGTATAATTTCAGATCGGATCTTGTGATGTCTGCTGTCTCCTTCACTTTTTTTTCACTAAGGATTGTTCTGAATATTCTGTGCCTCTTGTTTTTCCAAGTGAATTTTATGACTGCTTTTTCTATTTCTTTGTGAAATATCATTGACATTTTAATAGGAGTTGCATTAAAATTATAGCATTTTTGTAGTATGTCAATTTTGGTAACATTAATTCTGCCAATCCATGAACATTTGAAATATTCCATCTTCTAAGGTCTTCCTCAATTTCTTTCTTTAGTGTTTGGTAATTTGCATAATAGAGGTCTTTCACTTGTTAGATTGTTTCCTGATTATTTTATTTTTTAAATTTTTTTGAATCCATTGTGATTCATCAGCTGATGCATAATTTGGTTACAGGATCATAATTGATTTATGACTGTTAATTCTATATCCTGGTACTATGCTGAGTGTGGTTATGAGTTTTAAAAATTTTGTTTTGTAGTTTTGTGTCTTGTACATATAAAATATTGTTGTCAGCAAACAGGGATATTTTGAGCTCTTCTTTTCATATTCATATCCCTTTAATCTCTTTTTCCAAACTGCCCTGGTTAGAATTTCAATATTCATATGTTGACTAGAAGTGGGGAAAGAGGGCCCCCTTGTCTTTTTCTAGTTTTTAGAAAGAACGTTTCATTTTTTCCATTTGGAATCATGTTAGTCTTGGGTTTTTTGGTGTAGAGCTTTTAAAATGTTCAGTGACAGGCTGGGGATGTGGCTCAAGCGGTAGCGCGCTCGCCTGGCATGCGTGCAGCCCTGGTTCGATCCTCAGCACCACATACAGACAAAAATGTTGTGTCCGCCAAATACTGAAAAAATAAAATATTAAAATTCTTTCTCTCTCCCTCTTTCTCGCTCTCTCACTCTTTCTTTAAAAATAAAATAAAATGAAATAAGATGTTCAGTGACCTTTGTATTATCCCCAGTTTTTTTTACCATTTTGAACATGAATGAATGCTGTATTCTGTCAAATGCTCTTTCTTCAACTATTGAGATAATTATGTTTTTTAAGTCTATTAATGAATTCTGTTTTGATTTACATAGGTTGAACCAACCTTGTGTCCCTGAGATGAACCCCACTTGATCATGGTGCACTATGTTTTTAAATGTATTTTTTTTCAGTATTTCATTAAGAGTTGATGCATGTATGTTCATCGGGCATATTTGTCCAATTTATTTCTTTGATGTATCTCTGTCTGGTTTTGGTATCAGGGTTATTCTTCCTTCATAGACTGAGTTTGGAAGTGTTTCATCCTTTTCTATTTCATGGAATAATTTGAGGAGTATTGGTGTTAGTTTTTCTTTAAGGGTTTGGTAGGAATTGCCAGAGAATTTATCTAGTTGTGGACTTTTCTTTATTGGTAGGTCAAAATATTGACCTATGAAAAATAAGTTGCTTCAATAATGCTAGAAATCTCTGGGTTCAGTGGTACAAACCTATAATCCCAGCAGCTTTGGAGGCTGAGACAGGAGAATTGTGAGTTCAAAGCTAGCCTCAGCAATGGCTAGGTGCTAAGCAACACAGTGAGACCCTTTCTCTCAATAAAATACAAAGCAGGGATGGGATGTGGCTCAGTTGTTGAATATCCCCAAGGTCAATCCCCAGTACCAAAAAAAACTACAAATGAGAAAAAGAATTATGAATATGTATAAATGTTCATGAATCATTCAGGTAACAATTACATAGGAAAGGGAAAATATATTTGAAAAAAATAGATCTCAGTGCTTTTGTGGTGCCAGTGATTGAACCCATAACATCATGAAATTGAGGCACATTCTCTGTGAGTGGGCTACATTTAAAGCTGTTGTCTTCCACTTTTACTCCTTTTTTACATCAGTATAGGACATGAGGGCATATAGATTGCATGCTGAAGAAGTGTGGAGTCTATAAACATCTTCCACTTATGAGTAGGATTGAGAAAATTGACATCATATTGTATAACACAGTACTAAATGGACCATCCTGGTCTCCTGGGATCAGATAAACTCTTCTTTATGGAATTTAAAAGTCTCAATAAATAATAGTTTGGGCTGGGGTTACTGCTCAGTAGTATAGTGCTCACTTAGCGCATGATAACACTGGATTTGATCCTTAGCACCACATAAAAATAAATAAAATAAAGAAATTGTGTCCAACTACAACTAAAAAATACTTTTTAACAAAGTTATAGTTTATAAAAATGTCATCAAAAGGTCTTTTACATCTACCTTGCCATGTGAAATAAGACTAGAATGTGAATAGAATGCATGAATTGAAATACTCCTCTTATTTTGAATGGTGAATATAAACTCAGTCTATATAATTTTAACAGTATAAGTCTTTTGTACTCCTCCTCCTCCACATCATCATCATCATCATCACCATCATTGTCAGCATCATCATCATTATTTATTTCACTGTTGGGATTGAAACCAGAGCTCCTTCATTCTATGCAATACATTACCACTTAGCTCTTTCCTCTGCCCTACCAGGAGATTCTCTCAGAGTAAATGCCTTGTTTTTTGTTGTTGTATTGTTTTGTTTTGCTTTATAGTTCTAATGAAGTGGGAAAGAATTTCTTCTATATGGAGAGACAATGTTTGGCTCATTCTGAAAGCATGAGTGAGTTCATAGCCTATTTAAATATTTTATCATATCAGCTATTTCTACATAACAACTTGCTGCTACCTCCCTAGTGCTTCTTTCTATATTTCCCTATCACCATGTGGCATGGATAAGAGTGTATAAACTCTGAAGGTTGTCATCTTTCAACACTTTTGTCCCTAGGGGAAGTAAAGTTTTGGTTGTACCACACATAAGATAGAAAAAGTAGCTGGAAGTAAGAGATGAGCATATTTGCCGTCTCCTACACTGGAATGTCTTTGTAAGCTTTCTGTCTCTGATCTGTTTACTGCTTTTCTCTAATTTCTGTAGATGTGTTTTTTCATACATTTGTTGACCATCTGTATTTCTTCTGTGAAGTGCCTGTTGAATTTCTTTGCTCATTTATTAAATGGGTGGTGGTTGGTGATGGTGTTATTATTAGTTTTAAGCTGTTTTTTTGTTGTTGTTATTATTATTATTATTTCTTTATCTATCCTGAAATTTAATTTGTTTTCTGAGGTGCAGGTGGCAAAGGTATTTTTTCCTATTGTGTTGGCTTTCTTTTCATGTTCTGGGTTTTTCTCTTTGCCGTGAAGTAGCTTTTTAGTTTGATGGAGCACCATTCATTGAAAATTGATTTTACTTTTTGTTCAGGGGCCTGCCCTTTCAGCATCTACTCTTGGGAGCTTGAGGGCATACAGAAATCCCTCCAAAGACAGTTGCAGATAATTGTTTCTGCTATATTATGCAGCAAAACTAGCTTTCATAGTGTCTATGTTCCAATTTACGTATAGCAGTCATGATAGGCCACAGGGGATACAAAACATAATATTATGGGAGTCCTGCCACCAAGAGTCTAGCAACTGCCTTGTACCAGCTGGGGAGTAATTTCTTGTCAAAGGAGCAGGTAAATGGTGCTTGCCAGTGTTCTGACAATACTCTGTTCCAAAACATAGTGTTGTATGTTAGGACATCCCTGCTACACAATGAGAAAGATGAGCATTCCTCCATGTAGATCCAAGGTCAGGCCCACTAACAACTTCTTATGTTTTAGAGATTTTATTAATAAGTCAATTCCTGAGCTGATATGTTGGAGTTTTGGGCCTACGTATTCTTCTATATGGTGCAGGGATTCTGGTCTAATACCTAAGTAATTGATCCACTTTGAGTTGAGTTTTTGTGCATGGTGGGAGGATTAGTGTTCAATTTAATTCTCCTACATATGGATTTCGAATTTTCTCAGCACCATTTGTAGAAGAGGCTATCTTTGCACCAGTATATGATATTTATGCCTTTGTCTAGTATGAGGTAATTATATTTATGTGTGTTTGTCTCTATCTTCTGTTTCATTGGTGGTCTTACCTGTTTTGTTGCCAATGCCATACTGGTTTTTGTCTTTATAGCTCTGTAGTGTAATTTGAAGTCTGATATTTTGATACCTCCTGCTTCATTTTTCTTGCTAGGTATTGTTTTGGGTATTCTGCCTCTCTTGTTTATCTAAGTAAATTTCATTATTGCTTTTCCTGTTTCTGTGAAGAACATCTCTGGGCTCTGGAAGGGAGTTGCATTGAAATTTTATAGCACTTTTGGTAGTATGGTAATTTTGACAATATTAATTCTGCCTATCCAAGAACATGGGAAGTCTTTCCATACCCTAGGACCTTCCTCAATTTATTTCTTGAGTGTTCTGTAATTTTCATTGTAGAGGTATTTTACCTTTTTTGTTAGATTGTTTCCCAAGTGTTTTTTATGCTATTTTGAATAGGATAATTTTCCTAATTTCTTGTTTAGCTCATCTTTTATTGGAGTATAGAAACAGGTACTTTTGTATCCTGCAATTTGATGAATTCATTTATGTTCTAGAAGCTTTCTAGTGAGTATTTTTTTGAGGGGATTTTCTTAATATAGAATCATGTTTTCTTCAAACAGTGCTCGTTTTAGCCCTTCCTTTCCTATTCATATCCTTTTAATTACATTCCTTTGCCAAATTCTCTGGCAAGAGATTAAAGGACCTGATTTGTTCAGCTCTCTATTTATCATTCAGTCATGAATTTGGTCTTCTGTAGTTTTATTCATTTATGATCCAATAGATTGCAGAGTATTATCTCTACATTTTGTATTTGCTAAGACTTGCATTGTGTACTAATAGAAGTAGTGAAAGTGGGCATCCTTGTCACATTGCAGTTTTTAGAAGAAATTCTGTAATTGTTCTCCATTTATAATTATGTTGTCTTTCAGTGTGTCATGTATAGCTTTTACAATGTTGAGGTATGATTCCTTCATTCCTGTTTTTTCTAGTGTTTAAAGCATGAATGGATGGGGTATTATGTAAAAATAGATGCTGCATCTATTTTGATAATCAAGCGTTCTCATCTCTGTATCTATTTGTGTGATGAATTACATTTATTGATTTCCATTTGTTGAATCAGTGTTGCATTCCTGGCATGAAACTTACTTGGTCATGTGCACTATTTTTTGAAATCTATTTTTGTATAAGATTTAGCAGTATTTTATTGAGGATTTTTGCATCTATGTTCATAAAGGATATTAGTCTGAATTTTTCTTTTTTTTCATGAATCTTTGTCTGAACTTAATATCAGTGTGAGATAGGCTTCATTTAATGAATTTGAAGAATTCCCTCTTTTTCAATTTCAAGAAATAATTTGAGAAGGATTGGTATTGTTTCTTCTTTAAAGGTTTGGTAGAAATTGGCTGAGCATCCATCTAGTCCTAGGCTTTTCTTTGTTGATAGGGTCTTGATGACTTTTTTATTCTCATTATTTGAAATTGATATCTTTAAATTTTCTATATACTTCTGGTTAAATTTGGGTAGCTCATGTCTCCTGGAATTTACTGATGTCTTTTAGAATTTCTAGCTTATTGGGGTATAGATTTTGAAAAATAGCTTCTATTTATACTCTGTTTGAGTGGTATCTGTGCTGATCTTTCCATTTTCATCAGAGGTTTTGGTACTTTTCATTTTTCTCTGATAGCTTTGTTAATATTTATCAATTTTGTTCATTTAAAAAATTTTTGATTCATTTTTTTCAGTTTTTACATCTTGATTTTATCAATTTCATCCTTGATTATTATTATTTCCTTTATTTTGCTGATTTTTGTGTTTTTCTCTAGGTCCTTAAGATATAATATTAGATTATTGTACTCAGTAACTTTCTATTCTTTTAATGTATGGCTCAATGCTATAAAAATTTCTCTTAGAACTGCCTTCATAGTGTCCCAAGGGTTTTTATATATTGTATCACTATTCTCATTTACATTTAATTTTTTATTTAAACTCTGATTTGTTCATCTATCTGTTCATTATTCAATAGTGAATTTAGTCTCCTAGTGTTAGTTTTTTAAAAAATTTTCATCTTGTTGATTTCTAGTTTTATTCCATTATGGTCTGACAGAGTTCAAGGCATTAGCGCTATTTTTGGTATTTGTGAAATGTTTCTTTATGTACTAAAATATGGTCTATTTTGGAAAATGTTCCCTGTGCACCTAAGAAGAAAATGTATTCAGTCATTGATGAGTAAAATATTCTGTGCATTTCTGTTAAGTCTAAATTATTTATTGTAATTTTAGTTCTATATTTAATTTTTGTTGGTATGGTCTTTCTAGTGATGAGAGACACATCTTAAAGTTCCCAATATTATTGTGTTGTGATCTGTTTGATTATTGATATTGAGAAGGAGCTCTTTGATTACTTAGATGCTTCATAGTTTGGAGCATATATGTTTACCACTATTATTTCTTTCTGTTGTATTACTCTACTAAGCAGTATGAAAATGGAATTTTTTATCTGTTCTGATGAACTTTTTCTCAAAGTCCATTATGTCAGATGTGAAAATAGATACACCTTGTTTATAACATCCATGTGAATGATATGTTTTCCCCATCCTTTCACAGTTAGTCTGTGTATATATTTTTCTAAGAGGTGAGTCTCTTGGAGACAGGCTATTGTTGGGTTCTTTTTTTTTTTTCAATTCAATCTGCCAGTGTATGTCTGTTGATGAGTTGAGTCCATTAACATTCAGTGTTATTATTGAGAGATGATTTATGTTTCCTGTTATTTTGGTTCATTTCTAGTTATCAAGTTGAAATAGATTCTACTTTGATTAACTATTCTGTTAGTTTTAGTTTCTGTATGTTTTTTATTTGTGTATTTTATTTTTTCATATTAAAATATTTATTGGGTTTTATAATACCAGCTTTCTAGTTGTGATTTTTTTTAACTTTTGTTGTAATAAACAAAATAGAGAAATAAACAAAAACTTCCATAATAGGAAGTTTTTATCTCATATTAAAATCTGATATAATTTAGTATTCTATGCAGAATCTGTTTTCTTTCAGAGCTTAGTATATATTATTTCCAGACCTCCTAGCTTTTAGGGTCTTTGAAAAATCAGCTGAGATCTGGATCAGTTTGCCTCTGAATATGACCAATCATTTTTCACTATCAGGTTTTAAAATTCTATTATAAGTAAAATTCTATACTTATTCTGTGTGTTAGGCATTTTCATACTATTGTGGCTAGGAGTGTTGTAATTCTATATATTTGGAGTTGTATATACCTTCTGTGTTTGATTTTTCATTTCATTCTTAAGATTTTAGAAATGTTCAGTTATTTCATTGAAAAGATTTTTCATTTTTTGTTTTGAAATTCAATACCTTCATCTATCACAGTGAATCTTAAATTTGGCCTTTTCTTATTATCCCATATATATATTTTTAAATTCTGTTCATGGTTTGGTAACATCTTTTCTCCATGATGAACTTTATTTTCAAGATTATGCACTACTTCTTTATTACCTGAATATTTGTCCTATAAGTCATCTAGTGTATTGGTGATGCTTTGCATTGCATTTATAATTTGGTTTATTGATTTCTGAATTTTGAAAATTTCTGAATGATTTTTCTTTAGAACTTTTATTTCCTTATTGATATTTTACTTCTTGTGTCTTCTCTGGGATTTTACTTTTTACATTATCTTTTATCTCATAGATCAGTTGTAATATAAACTTTCAAAATTCCTTCTCTGATATTTTCTTCACTGTAATTTTTGTGGAATCTGATTTTGAGTCATTCTGGTTTTTTTGTGATGCTTTGTTCCCTTTCTTGTTCATATTGTTTGTATGTGTATTCATGTATCAAAATGGATCTCTAGCAACAGAACTTCTATTCTGTGCATTTCTAGTGATCCTGTAGATATCTTGTGGCTCACAGGTTGGGGGGGCGGATCCAAATAATTGCAACCAGCTGTGCATAAAAAATATAGAACTAAATTGCATACTTAATTTTTATATTCACACAAAGTTAATTGGCACAATAAACAGAAGTGTATCAATTTATATCAGTAACGACAGTAACTAATCATGACATGTCTTTCATAAAATAAAAGAGTAGGTGTTTTCTATACCTTCAATTGTATTAATTGTTGCTTTAGCATTAGTGGTGGTGTGTGGAGTTTTATAAACCAAGAGTTCTGGGAGAAATTAAAAATAGAGTTCATTATGAAGAAAAAAGCAACGGTGATAGAAAAGGATTAGCAGTTTCAGGATGTGAGTAGGACAGAAGCAAAGTGATATACGATGTTTTGTTTATGAGGAAGAAGGAAAAACAAGTAAAAGAAATAAAGAGTAAAGTGAGAATAACGGAATTTGACTGTTTGTAAGAGAAAAGAAATAGAAACAAAAAGAAATAAAAGGTTTGAAACAGAACACAAACTCAATCCAAAACAGGCTAATTGAAAACTTTAACCCTTAACAACAGAGTAAGGAAAAATAAATATGTTTCAGGATAGTACAAATGAGAACGCATGAACAAATATGTACAAGTGTATGAATGTCCTTCATGTATCCATCAGTACACATACTAAAACTAAAAAGTTAAAAAAAAAAAAAACAGGATTGTTACTGAAAGTATGTGCTTGCTGTCTCTTCCAAAGTGTCTTTCCATCTCTCAGTTTCCATTCTCCATGGTATGGTATGGGGAGCTGTGAAAGGTGTTGTCAGCTCCATGCCCAGGGTATAGGTCATGCTAGGTTCTACAATATGTTCTCAGGGGAGGCAGTGAGTTCCTGTCTTTGCCCCATGTCTTTCATTTCATGGGTAGTTACTGGGCATAAATAAATCAATGCACACCTAGGACTTTACTCTACTTTTCTCCCCAGGGCTACATTCATGGGACAGGGAAGCCAGGCTTTACCAGTACTGTTTTTTCAGGGTACTGTTCTTTCTTACCTCCTTAGGTCTGCCCTCAAGCACCAAGGTCCATCACTTCTGCTCATTGAGATTTTGAAGCAACTGCCACTGGTCTTGGGCACAGCTATGTCAAGGGAAGAGAGGAGGACAGGCTCTCTTTGGCCTATCTGACTAATATTACCCCCAGGAGAAATACTGTCCATGCCAGAAATTCTCCTGATTTGCTAGGCTCAGTTTATGTCTTGTGGATGGTGTCTGTCAGATTTATATATCGGACTGAGCCCCAACACATGGATCTAAATTCTCAGTCTGAGTTGGTGCAGATGTTTAAATATGTCTCCAGCTTCAACTCTCTGTACATTCCAGGCAGACCGGTGATGACTTTCATGCCACAGTTTAATGAGTAGAATAGCTTGACCTTCTGGTCCCACATTCTGCATTCCAAGACTGTCTGCAGCACTTTTCATATATATATATATATATATATATATATATATGTATATGTATATGTATATATATATATAATTAGTTTTAGGTAGACACAGTATCTTTATTTTATTTTACATGGATTGAAACCAGTGCCTCATGCGTGCTAGGCAAATACTCTACCACTGAGCCACAACCCTAGCCCCTTGTCTACATCACTTTTCAGTCTTTTTTTGTCTTAATGTACTGATTTCCCCCACTCACATCAAGATCCTAAGCTCCAGCTCTGTTTCTCACCTTTTTCTGATATACCCCAAATTCCCCAGTTTTCAAGGTCTCTCTGTTCAATATTGAGTATTGAGTATCAGTGGCATGCTTTTATCTCCCACCTCACAGAGAAGCAGTTTTCTCACTCTCTGAGTCCCATATGGTGGATCTGTGAGGAAATCCACTTCTTGCTAATTCACCATCATGTCTCTCCTTGTTTGACACTTACATATTTATGCTACTTTATTTGACAACAATAATGTTTTTTTTTCATTTTTGCAATTTTTATTAAGGATTATGATTATGGGACCAATGATTTACTTTTAAGTATCAAACTTTTATAATTCCTGTTGTTTCTTCCTTGCATTTGATAAGTACAAAGTAGGAGTCATAGGTGTTGTTAATGCATTCATTACTTACCTGTCAGAAATACAATTAATATTAATTCTAAAAATTTCTCCGAGTCTTTGTCTGGAGGAACATTTTACAACAAAACGTCAGAGTCGTAAAATTTTATATTTTATATTTCTGTTTTTGATTAATTGTATATTTTACTGTTTTATTTAATAGTGAAAGAAAGTCCTAAAGATGACTCATTAAGAAGGTATGAATTTATAGATTTTAATTAAAAAATGTCTGTTAACTAAGTGGAGAGTGAAGGTAGAAGGATTTGTTGAGTATTCTAGTGTGGGACAGACACCACATTCAGTTAACACTTGTTTCCTGAAGTTGTTTTATAAGCACTTTGAAAGTATCTGTACTATTGTAATCTGTTAATTACTAATAAAGAGCTGTCATTCATAGAGGTTGACTATTTGTTTCATATTTGGGTAATTAATAAGTTTCAGGCCTGTGTTTAGGCTGTAGTATTACCTAGATGACAACTCCATTGTGTTGTTCCATTGTACAGGTTAATACCAAGTGGGACCTATACAGGAAAAATCAATTTTATAATTTATTTCAATTTCTCTGACAAATGTATTCTAAATAACATATATATTCACATTTTAACTTTCAAATTGCGTATCATCAATTTAGAAAGTCAAAGGCAGTTGTGTGTTAATTCTGATTTATATTTTACCTGATAAGCCAGGTTATAGTCCAAGATTTTGTCCTGATATTGACAGTTCAAACTAGTAATCAGGTTTTTTTTTAATATATCAAAAGCTTTTGTGGAAAATCTCACAGAGCTATGCCTCATGTTTTCTAATAAACAAGAATATCAGGCAAGTGCTGTAGAGAAATTATTTTACTGGAAGTTAAGAATAACACTTTTTAGACAATGTTGTATTACTTATATTAATCCTTAGAGGACATTCTTATTTCTCTAATTCCTGATTTTCCAGTTAGTTTCTCTTCAATTACTACCCCTAACAATTTTATGAAGACTTTTACTTTTATACTTTTTTTTCTTTTTTATGACTATAACCTTTTATTTAATTTCTATTTGTATTTTCTGTTTTGTTCTCTTTGTGTTTCTGTTTTGTCAATTGAATATTTTTTTTTTCTTTTGACGGATCAAAAGTTTAGAAATTTCAGAATTTTAAGGAATTTTAGAAACCTTCTAGTCTTTCAGCATGTGTTCTACATGCCAGCCAAATGATAGTTTTGAGGATGTACCTTAAACTTAAATATATTAAAGGGAGTTTTCTGGGTACAAACAATGACAACAATGAGATTTAAACTCCAGTTTCTTAATTCTGAGCTCAGTACATTTTCTGCTTATCATTTTTAAGGTGATTTTTTAAAAATAATAGATTGAAGATTGACTATAAGAACCCAACTAAAGAGGACAAGACTAGAAGTTTTAAGTGAACATAGTGGTGGAGAATCAAAATTTAACTAGTGAAGGAAAGGGCTATATTAGTATTCACCAAGAGTAACAACACTGTGTTGGATAGGAATAAGCATTTTTAAAAAGAGACCAAAATCTTAGGGTTTATGATTAGTTTGATGAGCACAAAACAGGAATGAAGGACACAGTATATTAAAAATTCTCTATAATGGCATATTAACACAAAATTTAGAGGAAGTCTTAATAGCTTGTATTTTGCCTGTTTTCATCTCTGTGATACAAGAATGGATTAGAGACTAGTGAAACAGACTGTGGAAATTGTTAGAATACATGGATGTGTGGCACAAAACAGGTTTTCATTCACCTTTTCTTTCTTTCCAAATTGCTGATGTCCTTAAAATGTACATGTAGTGCTGGGCAAAGGAGTGATTGACAGGGAAAGTTATTAAAAAGCTTCAGTTCAGTATTTGGAAAGGTATTCAGACAGGCCAATGATTGAGACTCCAGTTAGTTTAACCTGTGTCAGGAATCTGAATATTCAAGGGATGTAGATTTCAAGTTTAGAGACTGCCACTGAGTTTTGCAGATGAGTGACTGGGAAATGGATTCCCAGAGGAAGGAGGATATTTACATAATAGCTAGGGAAACAGAGGTACAAATACCAAGATTCTGCTTTTCTGGAAGTCTTTCCCCCTGAGCGTCTGAGTTCCTGGAAAGGTCTTAAAGGGCTTGCTAGTTTATGAGGACCTGAATAAAGTGAGAACTATACAGGAAAAATCAATTTTATAATTTATTTCAATGTTTCTGACAAAGGTATTCTAAATAATATATATATTCACTTTTTAACTTTCAATAATTTTTAAAGTTCCAGAGAACTCTGTGCATTATTTGTGGGTAGAGGGAATAAATAGTGTATTATTATTGGTGATTTCCATCCTGTAAAACAACATTGCTTAGTATTTGACTCCTGGATATCCATGAGAGAGAACTGTGCCTCTTGTTATCTTGTCTTGTGTTACCAGAGGTTTGTTTCAGTTCAGGTGAAAAAAAAAATATCAGCCATTACTTGGGTTTTAAATTCAGCCTTCAAGACAGGCAGTTTGCAAGAGCAAATTATTATCTGTTTCTGCTCATGTATTGACTATTGCTCTGAATTGGAACTAAGAGTGCCTTAATATCTATATTGAATATTTTATAGATTCACAGCAGTAGAGTCACAAAGAGGTGAATACAAGCTATTTTTTTAATTGGAGGTTATATTTTAATTATATCAATCAGGAAATACCATTTAATAAGTTATACCTTAAATTAAACAGAGTTTATTTTAAAAAGAAAACTATTCACCATTTTTGTTACACATTTTTGCTTTAAAGATCTATCAAAAAATCACACTCAGATGATTCCTTGTTTGCAATGGTTGGGGGCAGCTATGAAGCTCATATTAAGGTAAAGTGATCTTTTGTAAAAAACCTCATGTTCTTGCTCTGAATTTTGTGTTTTAAGATGTTACTGCTGAAAATTAAGCTATATTTTTTCTTATATTTTATATGAATATTTGCTAAGAATCCATTTCAAAGAATTATGTTGATTTTTTTTTTTAAAAAAAATGCTTTTTTGTATCACTATTCTCTCAAGTACTTGAGGATCATGGGGGCTGGAAGTAACAATGGGCTGTGAAATACATAGTGAAAGACAAATTGCATTAGAAACAGCTTTCTAACTGTACAGGAAATATATTTATTGAAGGATTTTTTGTATCAGTTTTCATTTAAAAACTGTGGTTTTTAAATCATTCTTAAATGACTTACAATACTCAAGCCTAAATTAATTTTTATAGAATTTGGAATTTCCCTGGTGCCTTTAGTTTGGAATAAGTATACATCAGAATGCTTATTCTGTTGTATCCTATAGTAGTGGAGAATAATAATTATTTTGTCATCTTTGGTTCTTATTATCCCTTAATTTTTTTTCTTCCTAGAACATCCCAGAAAAAGGAGGAGAATTTATTGAAGCTTCCAGACAATCCATGAAGGATGGTAAGCAATGTGAAGACTGCCTGAAATTGTGCTGCTTATTGACTTTAAATTACAGAATTTTTATATACTCTTTATTTTGTTTTTATTGTCAGAAGTAAAATATGACACTGGGAACCAAAAGAGTGGAAATTTACCTGACAAGAGTAAACCTTCGAGTCGAAAGAAGGAAATACTTGAAACCACACTTGTGCAGGCAATCAGAATAAAGAATGATTGTCCTTCAATTCCATCACCTGAATCAAAGGTAATGTATGTGTTAAAAAAAAAATCTTTCCATTTTTTTAACATATCATCTTTCAGGAAGAAAAACATGCTAGAAAGAAATATGGCTACAAGGTTATAGTAGAAAACAAGGAGAGCAACAGGTGAGGTATATGTACAGAATTAACATTGCCAGAAAGTGGTGGGTTAAACAGTTCTTCAGTGTGCCCTTATAGAAGGAAAGAAATAGAAAAGAAGGAAAAAGAACAGCTTTATGAATATGAAGTTGAGAAAAGTGGATGCATACAAAGAATTCATTTATGAAGGGAAAGTCAAGTGTCCAGATTGAATAAGAGAGTCAAGATGGCTGATACTTAAAATAAGAAATATTGAAATTAAAAAGAGCAGCAATTCAATATTAGGCCAAACATAGGAATGTTAATAGAATAATGTGATATATTTGTCTATTATTTACTCTTGACATCCTTGAATGACTAGGAGGCAGGGTTTGGGATTACAATCACAGTCATTTGTTATTATAATGAATAGAAAAATAAACAAATGTGGCATATTTTAGATGCTTAAGAAATCATTCTTTTCTTTGCTTCTGTTCCTATTAAAGCTTCAAGTAATTTATATTTAGTAACAATTAATATAGACTTAATATGTTGATGGTCAGTGCTTGTTGGATTATATCAAAATGGACTCTATTGTCACATATAACTAAAAAGAAATCAATAAAATAAATATATATGCATATATAAATAGTACTGCTATTAAAAAATACAAATCCAAACAAATGAGTAATAGTGGTAGTGAACATGATAACTGAAAAATAAATGAACTTGTAAAAATTTAAAAAAGATGATCAGGTTTTAAAAATTGATACACATTAATTATACAGAATTTTCACAGTGGCATATTTTTACATACATATAGATCAAATATACTCCCCTAATGCTATCTTTAACATTCCTTCCTCCATACCCCCAATTTTATGTATGCTAATGGATAAAATTTATTATTCATCTATTTTTATGTTGAACATTTCCACCTCTAGTTTTCCATGTGAGAGAAATATATGATACTTGTTTCCTGAGACTGGCTTATATTATTTAACATTATGCTTCCCTGTTTTATACATTTTCCTAAAATTAGTTTTGTTGTTCTCTATGCATAGAAATCTTCTTTGTGTATATATACCACATTTTCTTTATCCATTCTTTTATTAACTAGCATCTAGCCTGATTCTATAACTTGCCTATTATTAATAGTGTCATGGCAAAGATGGGCATATGTATATCTCTAAAATAAGCTGACTTTAATATTTTCTGGTAAGTACTGAGTAGTATATTTGAATAATAAAGTAGTTCTGTGTTTAGTTTTTGAGTAGCCTTCATATGAATTTCCATAGGGATATAGTAATTTATGTTCCTGCCATTCACATATAGGAGATTTTTCTCCTCATCTTCCCAGTATTATTTGCCTTCTTGATGATTGCTTTTTTGAATAGTGGAAATGGGAGCTTGATATTGTTTTGATTTGCATATTCCCGATTGATAAAGGTATTATGGTTTTTTTTTTCCCTGAAGTGTTGGCCATTTGTATCTCTTATTTTGAGAACTAGTTGTGCATTTGCTCTTTAATGAAAAGGTTTTTGTTTTTCTGGTGTTAAGATATTTGCATTAATATTTTTAGGATATTAATCCTCTGTCAGAAGAGAGTTGGCAAAGCTTTTCTCCATTTCTGGAGGCTACCACTTCTTACTGTTTTGTGTTTCACTTACTATGCAGGAATTTTTCAGTTTGATGCACCCTCTCTTATCCATTGTTGCTCTTATTTTCTGAGCTGTAGGGGGCTCTATTCAGGAAGTTATTGCCTACATACTGAAGTGTTTTCATTATATTTTCTTCTAGCATTTGTAAACCTTCTAGTCTGGTACATATGTCTTTAGTTCTTTCTGAATAAACTCTTGTATAGTGTTAAAAAATAGGCATCTAGGTTTCTTCTTTTACATACGGTTATCTAGTTTTTCCAACACTATTTCTAAACTGTCACATTTTCTCCAAAATATGTTTTTGGTGTCTTTGCCTGGTATCACATGACTGTACCTGTGTGGGTTTGCTGTCTGACTTCTCTTCTATCCATTGGTCTATGGGTCTTTCTTTACACCAGGACGATGGTTTTTATTACTATGGCTCTGCTTTATATTTTGAAATTGGGCATTGTAGTTTATCCATTGTTTATCTTATGATCAGTATCACTTTGTCTAAGTATTTTTTTGTTTGTTTGTTTTTCTTCCATACAAATTTAGAAGTAGTTATTTTCCCCCCATTTCTGCGAACAATACCATTTGAATTTGAATGGGAATACATGGAATCTATAACTCATTTATGGTACTATGCCCATTTTCACAATATTAATTCTGCTTATCTATGAACATAGCAGATCTTTTTACTTCCTATTTTTTTCTTATTTTCCTTTTCATCAATGTGTAATATTACTTGAAGGGGTCATTCACTTTCTTGTTTAGGGTTTTTCCTACCTATTTTTAAAGTTATTTGAATGAACTATTACTCTTGCTTTATTCTCTCTAGGTTTCCTATGGTATATAGACAGTTTATTTTTATATGTTTATTTTGTATCCTGTTACTCTGATGAATTCATTCATCAAAGTAGAATTTTCATAATATATTATTTATGGTTTCTAAGAATAGGACTACATCATTTGCATATAGAAATAATTTAACATTTTAACTTTCCTATTTGAATCCTTTTTCTTTTTTTCTAAATTTTAAGTACTGTAATTAGTGAGATTGGTGGCAATGAACATTCTTGTGTGTTTCTTGATTCTAGAGAAAATGTTCTTCTTCATTTTACTATTGGCTTTGGATTTGATATACTTGGTCTTTTTTATCTTTTAATAAAATTCTCCTATTTCTAATCTCTCAGGGCTTTGTCATGTGACTAGAGTCTCAAACCAGGAGCATGGTACGAAGGAGCCACATCACCAGCACCTTTTATTGTTCACTTTGATAACAGATCTCACTAAGTTTCCCAGGCTGGCTTTGAAATTACAGTGTTCCTCAAACAACCTGATGCTTTTCTGAGAGTATACACCTATACCACGATGCCTGATATGTGTGTTATTTTGTAATGTGTTGTTGAATGTGGTTTGCAAAAATTTTATGAGAATTTTTATACTATGTTTCTCAAGTCTATTGATATCTAGTTTTTTCCTTGTTCTGTCCAATATTCACTTTTCCAGTCAGGGTAATACTTTGCAGAATTGCTTTGGAAGCATCTTTCCTTTGCTCTTAAATGTAATGGGGGATTAATTTCAGTTCTTCTTTAAATATCTGATAAAATTTAGCCGTGTATTCACCTCTGAACTTCTGGTCCATAAGGCTTTTTATTATTGCTTCAACCTTCTTGCTTATTATTGAGCTATGTTTTTCTCTATCTATTTGATTCAACATTTTATGACATATTTCATTAATATCACTTAGATTTATTTATCTTTCAATTTTATTCTTTAAAATAGTCTAAATTTTTCCCATTCATTGAAATATAAATTTTCTAATAGTCTCTAGAGAACTTCTGGATTTCAGTGATATCTGTTTTAATATTTCACTTTTTGTTTCTAGCTTTATTCGTCTGTATCTTCCAAGGCCAGATTACCATTTTAACAACGAACTAGGGGCTGGGGATGTGGCTCAAGTGGTAGCACGCTCGCCTGGCATGCGTGCGGCCCGGGTTCGATTCTCAGCACCACATACAAACAAAGATGTTGTGTCCGCCGAAAACTAAAAAATAAATATTAAAATTCTCTCTCTCTCTCCTCTCTCTCTCTTAAAAAAAAAAAAAAAAAAAAACAACGAACTATTTGTTTCATTATTACTATGTGTTTTAAAAAAATTATCTATTTTATAATTTTGGCTCTGACTTTAATTAATTCTTTTCTTGTATTTGTTTTAGAACTCATTTACTGAAGTTTTTCTTAGAACTTGGGATGCATCATGAGGTTTTTAAATTGAAATATCTTAGATTTTTAAATGGAGGTAGCCCTTAGTATAAACTGCCCTCATACAACTGCTTTTGGTGGATTAGTGGAGGGATATCAGAAGGGATAGAAAATGTACTGGGCAGTGAGATTTGTCTAAATATGTTATATGCATTTCTGTATACGTTATAATGAACCCCACTATCTCATACACACACACACACACATACACACACATACACACATATATAATGTCTCAATAAAAGAAAAAAAAACAAACAACAAAAAAGATCTGCTTTTACTTTAACCCATAAATGTATAGATGTTGTGTTTTTATTCTCATGTGGTTCTCAGGTTTGATTAAAACTTCTCTCCCCTAATTTTATTAGTGACCCAACTGTATTATTCATTGTTCAAGTGTTCATGCAATTTCTATAGTTTTACTCACTGTTTGCTTCTTTTTATTAATTAGATCATCATTTCACATATAATATTGAGGTTCATTTTTAAATAATCATACAAGCATGGTATACAATTTTCCAATTCTACTCCACTGTTCTTTCTTGTATTTACTTGTAGTTGTTTTAATTAGTGCATCATTGATATAAAGGTCAAATTCAGTGTGATATATTCTTAAGTGTACAAAGGAAAATTTTTTCAGATTCATTTCACCACACTTCCTCTGGCAGTCCCTCCATACCTCCTAATCTCCTCCTCGACTCCACTGACCTCTCTTCTGTTTTTAGGGAACCCCCCATTTTCCCTTTATTTTTATCTACCTTATTAATAGAAGGGAAAATATTCAGCCTTTGACTTTTTGAGTCTGAGCAGGATATTTACTTTCTCTTAGTGGGACATTTTCCAGTTCCATTCATTTACTAACCAATGCCATTATTTCTTTCAATTGATGACTTACTGAGTAGAGCTTCATTTTATTTTTATATATATACACACACACACACACACACACACATATATGCCACATTTTTTTTTATATGTTAGTCTGTTGATTGGCAACTAGGCTTCATTTGATAGCCTTTCTATTTTGAATTGTGCTGCCATAAACTCTGATGTGGCTACATCCCTAAAATATACTGATTTTAAATCTTTTGTATCTATACCAAGCAATGGAAGAGTTGGGTGTACCTTTCTTCTGCATCCTCAGCAACATTTACTATTATTTGTGTTTTTGATAATTGCCATTTTGAAGAGAATGAGATAAAATCTCAATGTAGTTTTTATTTGTATTTCCAAACTGCTGGATATGTTGAACTTTTTAAAATATATTTATTGTTCAATTGTAATTCTTTTTAGAAAGATACCTTTAGTGTTTTTCAATTTATTCTGTGAGTTATTAATTGTTTGTGATAAGTTTTTTGAGTTCTTTATATATTTTGAATATTAACCCACATTTGTGGATCAGGTGGCAAAGATCTCCTTTTCTGCAGCCTCTGTCTTCATGCTCTTATTTGTTTCCTTTAGTATTCAGAAGTTTTTAATCTTTTGCCATCTTACTTATTGATTCTTGGTTTTATGTCTTATGCTTTAGGAGTTTTATTAGGACAATTGATGATTGTGATAATATGTTGAAAAGTTCAGCTTAAAATTTTATCTAGTAGCTGTAGAGTATCTTGGGTAATTCCTAAATCTTTGATCCACTCTTGAGTTGATTTTCCTCTTCATGAGTTTGGGTATTTTTATCCCAGACCCACTTGTTAAAAAGGCTGCATGTGTTGTTTTCTAATAGCAATCCATTGTGATATGATAAGGGATAAATGGAATTATTTTGTTTTTGTATTTACTAAGACATGCATTGTATTCTAATATATGATCTATTATAAAGAAAGTTTTTTTATTGCTAACAAATTATGAGTTCTGTTCTTGTCAGATGAAATAGTGCGTAGACAAATATTATATTGTCATGATAAAAAAGTAAAAGTGATATATAGGAAAGTTATTGAAAGTTTCCTATATTGAATATATAGGAAAGTTTGTCCACCTAACCAGTCACTGGTGATTAGTATTAATGTCACCCACACTTCTGTTTTTATTGGGTCCTTCTGTCCCTTTAGGATGAATAGTGATTATTTTATAAAATTGGTTGCACTACCACTCACGTGTAAATATTTACAGCCATTTTTCTTGTTGTTGGATTTTTCCCTTTAGCTGTAGGTTGTGACCTTCTTTGCTAACTTTGAGTAATTGTTGTTGAAAGTCACCTTTATCAAATTTGCAAATAGCTACTACTTTTTTTGGCTTCCATTTACATGGAATATCTCTCTATTCTTTCAGTTTTATTCTGTGAACATTGTTGCATGTCAGGCTGTGTTTCTTGTAGACAACATACATTTGGGTCTTGTTTGTTAATTGAGTATTTTAATCTATGTCTTTTGAGTTGATAATTAACTCGATATGAATCCAATGTTAATGAAGTGTGTTTCTTTATAATATAGGGTTCACTCTTTTTTCCTATTTGCTTATCCACTCTTCTAGTTACATTTATTCTTTTATATTCTCCCATGATTTATTTTAATCTTCTTCTTGTGTATATAGAATTCCATAGTGAATCTTCTACACTGGCAGGTTAGTTGTCATAGTTTATTTTAGTTTATTCTTGTCTTGAAAGGTGTTTATTTCTGAAGAATAACTTTGATGTAGATAACAATGTAGGCTGGCAGTACTGAAGTAAGACAGATAAGACTGGACACCAGAAGAATTAGCAAAATGCAGGTTTATTGTCTGCAGCTTGTCCAGAGGGGGCTTTCACCTGAAACAAATTCTCTCTATGAATGCTGAGTCTAGACATTTGTTGAGCTTTATACCCGGTGGTGTGGAAATGGGAGCCTGGAAGTATCCATTTTGCAGGGGTCTACATGAAAGTTTTTTTTTTTTTTCTGTGAGTTCTCAGAAGTTACCTATTGTCTCATTTCTTAGAACTGTCAGGGATTTTACAGATTATACCACAAAAGCAGAGTACATTCATTTGGTCCAGGGATAAATTCAGTTTTTTCAAGACAGAGCAGATCAACAGAAAATAGGGTATATAACAACATTTGAGTCATTTTGTAGAGATCTTAGCTAATACATTGTAAACAAGAACAATTGTGGTGAGGGTCTCTGGGGAAGCTTAATGAAGATGGTTTTGTGGAGGAGGGGGTGCCACTGTAATATTTCTATTTTAATGCTTGAAATATATTATTACATGTCCTGCTGGCCCTTAGAGTTATCCAGATGCATTGCATTGCCATTTACCAATAACTTGGTGCTTCTCTCTTGAATTTATAAAAATCTTTCTTTGTTCTGAATTTTGGCATTTTAACCAAAATATAATGTAGACAGTTTCTTTTTGGCCTTGTCTATTTGGCCTTCTAAATGCTTTCTGATGTTCTTGTTTCCACAATTAAATATTTTTTTTTTCTGGTACAAGTTCATTGAATATGTTTCTATGCCATTAGTCTGTCTATACACTCCTTCCTTCAAGACCTTAATCTCAATTGGTCTTTTAAAGGTGCTCTAGAATACTTGGATATTCTTTTTTTTCCTCAGACAAAATACATGATATTTATTTATTTATTTTTATTATTACATTTTATTAGATACATATGACATTACAATGATCTTGGTAATTCAAACGTTTGAATCAATTGGGGTATAATTTCTCATTTTTCTGATGGTAGAGATTGCAGAATCACACTGGTCATAGAGTCACCTATATACATACAGCAATCATAATGTCTATTCTATTCTGCTGCCTTTCGTATCCCCCCTTTCCTTTCCCTCCCCTCCCATCATTTCTCTCTATCCAATCGAATGTTACACACTTTTTTTCTCTTTTTAAAGTCTCTCATTTTTATTACATTAGGAAAGTTCTACATCATCCACCTTGTCTTCAAGACTTAACATTTTTCCATCTACCTGTTGTAGTATATTTTCAGTACTTCTTATTTTGACTTTTATTTGATTTAATAAACTTATTATTTCCAAATTTTCTGACCTTTTTTCCCCACAAACTCTTTATTTCATTTTGAGGATATTCTTTCAAAACTTGGATTTCCTTCATTAATTCTTGTTTTAGTCCTTTAATTTCTGAAATTGTTTTCATAATAAATTGTTTGAATTCTTTGCTGTCCTACACATCAATGTATGTGTAGTAAGTTATTAGGGATTTAAACACTTTGGGCAATGTGTTAGTGCCTTGCACTCTCATTTTCTTGTTTTAATATACAGAGGTTTGTGCAGATATTCAAATAGATTTCTATTCTCTTATATGTGGGCCATTTTCTTCAGCAGATTTCCCTTCAGATATTCCCCAAACTGAGTGTATGTTCTATTTTCAAAGCCCCAACTCATTGACAAACGTGCTGGGACCACTAATCCAAAGTAATTTAAGAGGAAAGAATAGCCACCAGTAATATCTAAAAGTTAGAAGCTAAGCAACATGTTGACTTAAGACCAAAGCAAAAACTTTTAAAAATGATCTCTACAACTCAGGTAACCAATGAAGAAGTGGTAAGAGTAAACAATATCCAACATTCAGTTGTGAGTGATTCTAAAATTAATACTAAAATACCCAGAAAAAAGAAGAAGAAAAATTGAAAAAAGAAAATTAATGCAAATACAAATGAAAAATAAGAAAACAAGTACAAAGAAAATTAAACAAAAGATCATGTATGTTAGAAAGTGAAAAACAAATGATTAAAAAAATGTCATTTAAAGATTCAGTGACAAGAAAAGTATGATTTCCTCATCTGATGTAATTCAAATATAGACAGTTTCTTCCCCAACTTCTACTTTTAAGATTAACCATTCTGGGGGTGTTTCTGGGGAGCAACTATAGTTCTACTTGTTTCTTCTCAATTCTAGCCTCAACAAGTCAGTACTAGTTGTGGAGTCTTGAATGTTGAAAAGTTTTCTTTGTGCCTACCAGGAAGTTCTGTAGAATCATTTTTATATGAAGAGGTAAATCAATCACAGTATTGGTTTTTTATGTACCTGAGTATAGGGCTCTGGTTAGAGTAGGAGCTATGAACAAAATTCTAAGACATGGAGCCTGTGGGTCAGTCTGTGCTGAAAATCCCAATTCCACACTTCTTTCAGTGAGCTCAAGGTCATGCAAGACTTCAAGTCTCTGTGGTTGGTTTCACTTCCTCTAAGCATGGTAGAGATGAACTAAATGAAGGTCTGTGCTTGGTTGGGGGAGATGCAGGAAACAAGCTTTTCAAAGCATTCCAAAAATGTTATGCCCCACAAAATCACATGCAACTCATCTTCTTTTCTTTTACTAATCTCAAAACACCAGTTTTGAAAGGGAGATGTCCCCACTGCCCTCCATTCTATAATGCAGCCAACCAGCACACCATACTTCCTGCTGATCAGAGTTTTCAACATATCTCTGTTAATCTGGACCAAAAGGGTGTGTATCCACAATTCCAGTAAATAGAGGCAGTCCCTGGATCTTGGAGATAAAACATACAGGAGACCCTGATATCTCAAAGACAGAGTTCCAGCAATGGGACCTTTCTAAAGAGGGAACCCCCTTGGTGAATCACCAAGGAAATGACTATAATTGCTTCAGTTGAAGAAGTGGGGGTTCTTCCTTCACATGCCTCTAAGCACAGTGAGATAGCCAGACTCTGGAGATCGGCTCTCCTCTCTGTCGATGGTAGCAGCAAGTTGTTGTTGTTTTTTTTTTTTTTACCAGAACCAATTCTGACTGTCTTCTTTTACATAATTCCTACAGGCACATTTAATTGAAACTCACCTCAGTTTCTATCCCTTGGATGACCATGTAACCATGACTACAGCTTTCCAGAGCTCCTTAGAGATCTGTGTCTCAGTTTCTTTTGTTGATAGAGCCTGACTTGTGTTGTTGATGACTCTTGACCTGCCAAATTCATGTCCTTGTTGGGTCCTGGAAATATAAGAACATAAAGGCCAGGGTTTCTGATCAACCATCAAGAAAGTCTAGAAAAAGGACCCCCAGTAAAGAAGTTTCTTCAGTAAGCACTCTGAATCTGCTGAGAAGAATCTGCAGTGCACCTGTCCTCCATTGACATCTCAGGCAGAATCCAACTTGATGAAACTCATTACTGGAAGTTAAAATACAATTTTTTTTAAGATTATAGAGGGTGTGAGCCTACCAGAGAAGAGCTTTCACCTAGCCAGTTTTTCCCTGAAAACTGCTGCAGTTAAATTATTTTATTAACTATTTTATTACTCTAAAAAACATATTTTTTGGTCTAATCTGTTCATTGGCTCTCTGTAATTGCACTCCACTGCATGCCCTTACTCAGGTTTGCCAAACATACACTAGTTGATTTGACTCAAATTCAGGGTGCAGTCAGTAACCACTGTACGCATCTACATATATGTTTTTTACCATAGTATAATATTTTGTAATTTTTTCTTGTGTGGAAACTGTATTGGAAAAGAAAGAAAACTTTTTTTAAAACCAGTTTATCGTTTTATTAAACTAGTTTTCCTATCAGTAAAAGTTTCACCAAAAGAAATTTAGATTTCTGTAAGCCCTTGCTTCCCAGAATAAAACAGTGGGAACAAGACTTCTTTTCTACTTGATGTGACATAATTCAGTCTCAACAGGAAAAGCTTATAATTAGAATGTTTTAAATGTTTAATGATGTGTAGCAAATGTGTATATACATATATATATATATATATATATATATATATATATATATATATATATGTGTGTAAACAACTTAAACTTTATACATGTTATATAATATATATGTTATATATGGGTAGAAGGTCCTCTTATTTTTAGTAGTAATTTATGAGTAGTGGTCGGTGTAATGAAGTTACTTCCTGATAGAAATATGCACATCAGTTAGTGTACTATTGGTAGTTCTCTCTCTCTCTCTCTCTCTCTCTCTCTCTCTCCCTCTCTCTCTCTCCCTCCCTCCCTCCCTCCCCCCTCTCTTCTTTTAGCTGTCAATGGACTTTTGTTTTATTCATTTATATGCAGTGCTGAGACTTGAACCCAGTTCCTCACACATGCATGGAAGCACTCTGCCACTGATCCACAACCCTAGCCCTCGTGTTGATAGTTCTCTATTGTCCTTCTATCCTGGTTTTATAGAGTTAGTAGACAAATCAATATAATATTTGGCTGATTTGCAGAGTATATATACCACTGTGATATAAAGTATTTCAATTTTTAATGTGTACTTCTCTAGTTTTTAAATCTAATTTATTTCAAATATGGAAAATTAGGTGTCTCCTTAGAATACTGATTAGGCAATCTTCATATAATTCATTGGTGATATAATTTTACCAGATGACTCTCTCTCAGATTCTTCCTCAGAATAGTGTTTGTCATTCATTTGGTGATGCACATCAAAGAGAAAAAGATGGTATAAATGGACATACAGAAGGTAAGAACCACTCATTATAAAATCATTGGATATAATGCATGTTTAAAACATGAGCACTAGTGTGATTTAATAGTGGAAGAAATGAAAATAATAAATAGTATGGGAGTTGAAATAGTGTATCTTATCAAGTTGCAACCACAGGGTAAGTTGGAGTTGTCCTAGAGGAGCTGAGTTATTAGGTCCATTTCCAGACCTGCTTAAATTAGAGGAAAGTTGGGACATAAGAAAAGGGGAGAGAAGAATTCAGAAATGAAGAATGAGAAAAGACTATAGACAACAACAACCAAAAAGAAAAAGAAAAAGAAAAAATAAGCAGATGCACATTGATGATGGCCTGATTTAAAACATTCCTTGGAAAGATTATGACTTCTAATACATCTACAAATTAGAGTACAAATTGGGAGAATTTTAAAAATGAGAAATGCAAATATTACATGGTAAACCCAAAGAACTTAAACAGCTGGTGTGTTTTATTCTACATGTCATTTGAAACCTTGTGTAACAGTACAGAGCTCTTATTCCAGACATCCAGCTTTGTCCTTTATTACTTAATGAAACTTCATTCTACACTGGTCCCAGGAAATGATATATCCTCTATTTTTCATGGAAAATTTTTTCCATTCTGGCCTGCTTCCTTCCATTTGTCACTCCTGCCATCTTCTTATTCATTTCTGCTCATGCATATGCTCTCCATACTCATCCTATCTTCAGCATTAGGAGCCATCTAGCTAAAATGCAAATGTGATTATGAACCTCTTTAGAAGATAAAAGGCCAGCTTTTAAAATTACCCAGAAATCTTTCATGAGTTAAGCCTAACACTTTATCCTTTTTCTTAATTTTACTGTCATCTGGATGGCTCCTCACCAATCCCTATATTTTTAGACAAATACTGACCCATTTAATGCTTCAGTCTGTGTGTAGCTACAGCTTTTTAAGCTTTCCCCATTTTCTACCTCTGACTGGTAACCTCATTCCTTTAGTCTCTGCTGAATTCTAGCTCTAGGAAAGCCACTATTCCTGGCACCTTTTTACTCTATTCTCATAGGGAACATATTAATTCTTGGTTCAAATAAACTGTTGATGCTAAGGTGATGTAAAAGAGGTCTTTTCAAGTTCAGGAGCCAAAGGACTAGACAGGAGAAGGAGTAATTTACAAGTCAACTGGTTGATATCCAGTTGAACAGTGGCTGAAATGCTGAGATACCTCAAGGGGGTAAAAACAGTTTATGACAAGGAGATTGGTAATCATGCAGGACTGAGCAGACTAAGTCTTACAGAAGAACACATTTTTTAGAGTATTATAGAAAAACATTGCATATGCAAGATATTCATTGATAACAGTAGAAAGAGTCTAAGTCACTGTGGAAATGACTGCTAATGAATAGTTGTTTTAAAAGTTAATGTTATGGGGAAGAGAATAGCAAATTATGTGTATCCCCACATTTCTATAGTGTTTTTAAAATTTAATTCTGGCAAATTTTCATTCATCTTGAGTGGATATACCTTTGAGATATTCTTGTTTTCTTAAACCTGGTGATACATAGTGTCTCCTCAGGTAGACTGTTGAAGTTTTATTCCACTAAAAACATTCCCTGAAAAAAATTCTTTGCTGGGTACAGTGGATCACCTCTAAACACAGCTATTGGGAGATTGAGACAAGAGCATGGCAAGTCTCAGGCCAGAACAAACACTTTAGAGAGACCCAGTTTCCAAAAATAAACAAAGATACAACTCTGGCAGAGCTCTTGCCAATGTTGCAATGTTCTAGGGTTAAATCACTGAGTACACACAAGTATACCCCCACCAATAAACATTTAAAGAGGTAATATCACCTAAAATTCAAGCTTATTATTACTTTTTATTTTTTGGCAGACTGTCATTCTCTCTAAATGTTCTAAGTAGTTTACGTAAATCTACATACATTTTTCAGCTGAACCACTTTGGTTCTCATCATCTGAAGAAGAGGAGGAAGGTCTTGATGACACCAAAAGTAAGCAGCCACAGGTGTGTTCACTCATATATATTTTTAAAACTTCTCATTTCTTACTGTATTCCTTATTTTAAGAAAGTCAATACGGGCAAATTTGATTCCCTTTCCTAACAGTGGTTTGAAATCTAAAGGTGATAATTTAATATTCAAACCTAATAGAATTTAACTGGTTATGAATCTGAAAATAGCATTAAAATTCAGGATAATATATAGATAAATATTATTCTTGTGATTCGGGCAGAAGTTTTTCTGAATATTATTTGGGTTTCCATTTTTTTTAATCCCTGAAAATGATGAAGAAGTTAAAATTAGTGGTTTTGCAAATAACCATTTAATTAATGAACATATATAGTTGTGATGGTCATTGAGTACATTTATGGTAAAAGATGGTCCTTCCCAGTGGCTCAGTTTTAGTTACATATAAACATGGAAAATCACACCCATCTCAGGTGCTCTTTGGGTATCATAGGCAGAGTGAGTGAAAAGACACACATACATGCAGATCCTAATCAGACAGCAATTTCAGACCAGTTTTTCTCATACACTCAAATGTGCATAGCTCACACACCCAGCCCATGGACAGCTGGTGAAATCCTTGAATTCATTTACTATTCTAAAAGCCAAAGTTCCAAGTTTCATTTGGTCTGAGGCTCTCTACAGTGTCTCTCCAGGTTTTCTTTTTTTCCATAGCTGCTCTTTTTTCATCCAGAATGCACACAGGAGCCAATATGACTCAAGCTCTGAAAAATGGTCAGGAAGTGCTGTACATTTTTGTGCTGTCATTTTTCTTCATTGATGTACTTTTTAGTTCTCTCTCAGAGGAACTTGTTGTTTACTCTACCCAGATCCTGTGTGTTGCTTTCTAACAGTACAATAGAAATATTTCTTCACCCTACTTTGTCATTTTATTAAACTGGATTTTCTCTCAGTGAAACACTTACTATAAGCTCCTTAGATCCTGCGAGACTGTGATGACCAAAATGAGGCAAGTCCAACAAAGTCTTATTCCAGCTCAACATCACATAATTCCAGAACTCTTATCACACTGAGTCTCATAAGTCTGTTATTTAAAACATGTAATGCAACATCATATTAATTATATTTCTCAAGAATGTTTAATTAAGTATTTAATGCATTCTCATCTTGTGGGGTTGTGATATATGTTTGTTTACACTCTTAGAATACATGCATTCATGTTATTAAATTTTCAGGGAATACCTTTTCTATGATATCCATCCTGCTTTTACCAAATCAGGAGCCATTGGAAGACAAGAGTTAGCTTCATCTGAAGCACAAATTCTAGGTTGCCCTGTGGAAAAATGACTGTACTTATCTACATTTTAGTTAGCTGCTTTCAAGACCAAAATTTGGGTGATGTCTGAAATAGTGATAGTGAAGTTTTCATGCAGCTCATTGGGGTCCTTTATTTAGCAGGTATTTTCTGAGGGTGGTCCACAGATGTGCATTTCTCACTCATCTGGAGAGAAACATTATATAGCAAAAGAGAAAGCAGATGGACACGTCCATGGTAAGAACTACATACTCTACACAGTTCTTTGGACAGAATATTGATTTCTAACATGAGTGCTGATTTATTCTAATACTTGGAAAAATGAACCTAGTAAACAGGTAATAATGAAAAAGTGAGAAAGATAATGAGTTGTCTCTCTTAAGACCAAGTCCAGCAGCAGGTTATAGTGGGAGTGTCCCTCTTAGTTTCTATACAAGACATGCATAGATCATAGGTGAGTTGGAAATTGTGAAATAGAGAAGATAATGGTGAATACACATTGGGAAAGGCAGAGAGAGTGAGTGCAGCAAGTAAATGAAGGAATAAGAAACAATGAAGGCAGGTAAATTTCAGTCATTTACCAGAATAAAAAGACCACCTGTTCAACATGTGGAAAGAAAATGGGAGTTTCCAGTTGTGCAAATGACTCAAGGTATTAATATTTTTTCTCACCACTCATTTCTGAGTTGTCATTAGAAAGGAATTGAAATGTGAAGAACTGATCATGAAGAAAGGAAGTTTTTTTTTTCTTTTTAAGTGAAATGTTCATAAATCCATGTGTCTGGTCATAAATTTATATAAAACAATATTGTAATTAAATCAAATAAAAAATAAAAATACCTATATCATAGACATTCTTGCCACTACCTGGGATGAAGCACAGATGGCAGACACAGCAGTATGGGAAGTGGAAAAATGTGCAAATTGTTATGGACTGATACCTAAATTCATAGGTTTTTAAAATATTCTTTGGACAATTTGGAAAGGAGAAGGGAGAATAGACATTGAGAAAAGCAGAGAGAATACAGTGAGCAAATGAAGGAGAAAGGACTTCTTCTCATCCTTCAGGTTTGGGAATATCATTGGGTGGAAACCTGGCTCTATTATTGTAAGGCATTTGAAGGCAGGGAAATGAGAAGCAGACTAAGTGCAGACCCAGACTGTCAGACTCTAATAGATCATCTGTGGGGAACCCAATTCAAAATGCATACTCTGACTTACCTGGCCTGCACATCTATGTTTTCTTCCATGTAAGGTAATTCCAATAATCACTATCTGCCGGCCACCATGTAAAGACATCAGCAAAGGATTTCCTTTTAGCCAAACTAAATGCAGAGCCACTGGAACATCAAATGTAATAAAGTTATTGCATACATCTTGTTTTTCTTCTGATCTTGTCTCTTGGCAAGTGATAAGAACTCAAAGTATAGAATTTATATTTCTTAGGTCTAATCCTTAAATTGGGAATTAAGAAAGAGTGGTGAACTGGGGTTGTAGCTCAGTGGTAGAGTGCTTGCCTTGCATGCGTGAGGCACTGGGTTCTATCCTCAGCAACACATATAAATAAATACATAAATGAAAGAAAGAAAGAGAGAGAGAGAGAGAGAGAGAGAGAGAGAGAGAGAGAGAGAGAAAGAAAGAAAGAAAGAAAGAAAAGATGATGTGTCCCTCTACAACTGAAAAAAAGAAAAGAAAAAGAAAGAGTGGGGATAATTCATAGACAAAATGGAAAATATAAAGAATCAAGACCAGAGATCACGATGTTGCTTTTGAAAAGTTCCTGGGAAGGAGAAATGTGGAAGAAACAAAATAAGTTAGCTGGGTAATCTTGGAGGGAATGATGGAGAAACTGAGAGCATGCAATTCAGGGGCTATCAGTATATCTATCTTTTACAATATGTGAGAGATTGTAACTTGTCCATCATTTGAATCATGAGGGTCTTGTAAGTTGGGGAAAGATTCCAGCCATGATCATCTTTTCTCCATACCTATCAGACATACTGCTTCCTGTGGTTTAAATTGAGTCATTCTGAGGAGCAAAATTACATTTCAGAATCATTTATGGTTTTTAATGATAGCTCTGCTCTTTCTCCTTTTTCCTTTCTTCCTTCCTTCCTTCCTTCCTTCCTTCCTTCCTTCTCCCTTCCCTCCCTCCCTGTCTTTTTTCCTTACATAATTACTTTCTGTATTTCTTTCCTATTTGCCTGAAAATAAAATTTTGACCATGGGCATTCTAGAAATTCACTTCATTACTGAGCTACATCCTCATCTGTCAAAAGCTAATTATAATTTTTTGATTGGCCTGGCCTTTTATGAATACACTTAAAACACTGGCAAGTCAACCAAACCAAACTCATTTGTAAACAGAAATCTTTATACAGTTTACTCTTTGAATACCCAAAATCTTTGTCATATATGCATGTGTTTGTGTGTGTAATAATATATTATTGTTATCAGATAAAGCTATGCTCTTCCATTTCAACTTTCCCTTTAAATTTTTATGTCTCAAAAGTTTAAACCAATCAAACCTTATTTCTTAGATGTGGAAACTATCTGTTCTCACACAAGGGGATCATGAAAATCTAATTCATTTAAACCAGAGAATACAGGAATAGAGGATGCACAAGAGGAACCAGCATCCCACCTGAATATAAGAAACAAACAATAGGTGTCATAGCTTTCAGAGTCAAAGTATGTATTTCAACTGACTCCTTCAGATATCTTTATTGAGAAATGAACCTAACATTTCCCTGGGATCTGAACACAGCTTTGGCCTTCCTAAACAAAAATGAAAGGACAAATGCAGTAAATATATACATACTTAAAATTATAAAGATTAAATCTTTTCAATAGTATTTCCATAAGATAGGTTCTATGGCTTGTTTTTGTTTTGACTTCACCTTTGCCATTGACTCTCTTAGGAACCTTCTTTGCTTCTCCACTAGAGGATTGTTGGATTCTCCATCAATCTTTGCATTGGTATATGTTCCCTTTTCTCTTTTATTTATGGTCATTGGACAAATACTCTCAGGTTTGTGAAATGAACAGCATGTTTCACAAAACTTATTCACAAAATTCCTTTGGCATATTTTAGTCACATGATTGTTGTCAGCCAAACCAGCCAGCACAGAAACCCAGGAGATAGCATAATTTTTAGCACAGCTGAACCATGGACCTCAGCTGTATGTGGAGGCATCTGTAATGTATGAGTTGTTTTGTCCTCTTCACCTTTGCTTGATTATATACCCCTTTTGTTTTTCAGCCTCTAGGGTTTCATCTGATTTCAGAAAGGTAATTAAATTTCTATATTTATTCTAAATTATTAACTTTGTAGTCATTGAAAAATACACTCTTTATTTACTGTCTTCTTTCTAAGTGCACCGATCCCATCACAATAAAAGAGGCCCTTCCAAGGACAGGATTAGGCAAGGTGAAAGAAAAGACAGTCAAATTGGGTAAGTTTTGCTTTACAACAATCCAGGGAACACAATGTTAAAACACTTGAAATGCTACCAGTGTTCTCACATGTAAGGTGGTTTTCCCAAAGAGGTGGGAGGATTTTCCTCACAATGTCATCAGTAGTCACAGAAAATGATCTCGCCTCTGTGTTTCTGGGAATATCCCCTCAATTCTGAATTGTTTCCCCTCCCTATCATACTTTTAAATTCTCCCTATTTCCAGCCTTTGGAGTGAACTAGCTACCATGCAAATGTCACCATAAGCACCTCTTTAGAATGTGAAAGGTCAACCTTCTGAAATTTCTTAGAAATATTTCCTGACATGAGCAAGCCTCATTCCATATCTTTATACCTTTCCTCTGCCTCAACTGTCCTCTGGCATTAGGCCTCACCTATCCCTTTATTCTGAGACAAATCCTGACCTATTTGATACTTTTCTCTGTGTGGGCCTACAGCAATTCATGCTCTCACCATCTTCTGCTCTCTGGCTACTCACCTCTCACCTGTCTTTTTGTGGGGTGAGTAGCCAGAAAAAACACCATCCCTGGGGGCACATTTTCTCTGCTTTCTTAGTTCATTTTCTCTGACACTTCAGCTGGTCACATTAGCTTCCAGACACATAGGTTCCCCTTTGCCCTTCTCACCGGAGTCACACAGGTTTAGTCTAGCCTGCACCAGTTTTTTCTACCTTCCATCAGGCACAACCTAGGTCCCTTGATAGGCACTTCCAGGATCCTCGTGTGTGTGTGTGTGTGTGTGTGTGTGTGTGTGTGTGTGTGTGTTGTTTAGAGGAACTGAATCAAAGAAACCACTGTTGCACTCTTTCCGAGGATGGCTACGGCTTCAGCACTCTCATCACCCATTGAGAGAAGAGCATGCTTTTTAAGCACCAGTGCATAGTGCACCTTTTGGTCAGATCAGTTTAAGCAATATTTTTGATCTCAGGTTTCTCTTTAGCAGGGCACATCATGGTACAACTCAGAATGCAACTTCCTCTTCTGTCTCCCCATTTGTCTGAGGCAGATCTGCTCTGATATTTGCATGCAGGTTGTAGGCTTTTTTTGTTTATGTTACACAGATTACTGAATCTCTGGACCTTTTCAGTGTTCAGAATTTTTAGGGATTTGAATAAAATCCCTCTTTCACTCACTTCGCTGAGAAGCTCTTCACCAACTCTTTGGTCTCCATGCAATAGTGTAGCTTAGAATGCAGCTTACTCTATACCAACATTTTCCCAGAATCAGCCCTTCTTTCAATGTGGATTTTCAAGCTTGTTTCTGAGCAAATTTCATTGATCTTGAGTAGTCAAATCTTGGCAATATGGTTTGCACTGAACCTTGTATCCTGTCATGTCTCTATAAGGTGTGTTTTGAGGATTTGGATCAAGAAAAACTACTCCCTGAGAAATCAATGTTTGTTGGGTGCAAATGGGTACATCTTTATTCACAACTACTTGGAAGTCCAAGCCTTGAAGGATGGCTGTATTCAGTCCACTCAGAGGACTCCAGTTGCCAATTAAAGTGGCCATGGGATAGAACTAAGTGGTAGAGTATTTGACAAGAAATCATAAGTTTGTGGGTCCACTCCCAAGGTGTATACACAGAGAAAGAAAAAGAAAAAAGAAAAACTGTGGAAAGTTGAAACCAGTAATTATTCACCAAATATTAAACTTAATTGAAAATCATATTTGGGAATATTAAGTTGTTTTGGTGTTACAATTATACTTTTCTATTTGGATTGATGTTCACTCTTTCTAATGCAGTTCTAAGGAATGTGAGTAAATGTATTCATTTATCAGCAGAGACCCATTTTGACATGACTTCAGAGGAAGAGCACAAAAGTTTTGATGACGGTCAGTGTACCCAGTCTCAGGTATGTCAACATATAAAGCATTTCTTCCTGTTTCCTCTTGTTTTTCTTCCTTGAAGAAAGTAAAGGAGGCCAAATGAAAATACCATTTAAATAGTCTTTTGGAATCCAGGAATTATATATTACTAATAACATCTAAAACCACTCTGAACTGGTTAGAATCTGAAAATAGTATTAGTATTCCTGTCAACCCATAGCTAAATTTACTATGTAATGGAGGCAAAACAATTCTAAATGTTGCTTGTGCTTCCACTTGCATAAACATTTTGAAAAATGAAATGTTGAGACTAAATTTGAGACTGACGAATAACCACCTGGGTTATGAATGGTAATGGTCACAGACTGCATTCATGTGAAAGGGTGATGTTGGCAAAGGCTCAAAATTCTAGTGAAAATTAGTAGTTATTTGCTACAAGTTGGGAAAAAAAAAAATATATATATATATATATATATATATATATATATATATATATATATATATAATTTAACTTTACATCCTGGTTAATGTTTATTTGTTATTTTTTTTTTAATTTTTTATTGATTTTTTTAAAAAAATAAATGACAGCAGAATGCATTATAATTCTTATTACACATATATAGCACAATTTTTTATACCTCTGGTTGTGTATAAAGTATGTTGACCCAATTTTTGTCTTTTTACGTGTATTAAACAATTTTTTTCTGTAGTGACCTTTTCATTTTGTTTCTCATCCTTGCAGAAAATTCAGTCAATATGTTGAATAATTTTATCAAAATGTCTTAGTATATTAAAGAAATGTATTTGTGTGCATTAATGGGGCAATGATGGAATTTAGAGATGCTGTCTCATCTTTTTTCTCACATTGCCAACATTCCTGGTGTGAGATTTAGCACACATCTAGATTTATTTTATTTGGCTGACATGTAGGTCCTTGGGTTTACAGCTTTCCCTTTGGGGTGTATCCTGGGCAGGGGCCATATCTCAGTGTCAAATCCCCAACTGAACACCTAAGTCTCATATTTTCAAACAAAAACTTAGTTCATTGTTTAAAAAGTGTAATCCTATTTAATATGAAACATACTCCCCAAAATTCCTTAAAATAAGACTTGAAAGCCTTCTCACAGTTGATGGTGAATGCAAAGTCGGATGAGTTACAATGAATATCATTCCTCCTGTCCTTTGGGGTGTATACACCTTTGTTAGCATGTTGTCAAGGAATGCCTTTTCTATGAAATCCACCATGCTTTTACCAAATCAGGAGCCATTGGAAGATAAGTGTTCAGCTTCATCTGGAGCACAATGCTAAGACACCCTGTGGAAGGTATGACTGCTCAGTCTGTAGTTATCTACATGTTAGTTAGCTGCTTTCAAGACCAAAATTTGGGTGATGTCTAAAAGAGTGATAGTGAAGTCTTCATGCAGCTCATTGGGGTCCTTTATTTTGCAGGTATTTTCTGAGGATCATCCACCGATGTTTGTTTCTCACTCATCTGGAGAGAAACATCATAAAGCAAAAGAGAAAGAAGATGGACATGTTCATGGTAAGAGAACATATTCTACACAGTTCTTTGGATAGAATATTGATTTATAACATGAGTGCTGATATATTCTAGTACTGGGAGAAATGAACCTAGTAAACAGGGAATAAAGAAAAAGAAAGAAAGATAAAGAGTTGTCTCTCTCAAGACCGAAGTTCAGCAGCAGGTTATAGTGGGAGTGTCTCTCTTAGTTTCTGTACAAGACAAGTATAGACCACAGGGGAGTTGGAAAACTTCAATTTTTATGTTGGAAAGAATAATGTTCTTCACATTCTACCTGCTTTCTGTTCATTTCTTAGTGTATTTTTATTTTCCTCAGGGAATCTTTTCTATAGATCAGATTTATGTATTAGATCACAAACCTCTTTTCTAATATCATCTGTCTAAAATTATAATGAACTTTTTTGTGTGTCTGTCTTCTCCATTAGACTTTAAGCTAAAGAAAAATAGGGGTCTAATCTCATCTGCTATATCTTCAGAGTTCCTCATATTGTGTCACGTGTTTTATGCACTCATTGCTTTAGTGTATAAATAATGCATGTGAAATATACAGCATTCATATATTTAAATTAGTCACATATTTTATTTCTATCTTCTTTTTTCTGACAGATTCTGTTAGCCTGTCGAAAACCCAGAAAGCAGTTCTATTACTTCAAAGAATAATAAAGAGCAAAAAAAGTCACTGCACACAGTGTTCACTACATGTTAAAAAAAATGCACAACTGGAAAATGAGATTCATGATCTAAAACAGAGGGTATCAGAGTTTAAGCAAGAAAATATAGAATTCAAACAACAACTCCACAATTTGAGGTATTATATCCTAGATTGAAAGAAGGAGTGGAATCTTTTCCTTTAATCCAGTAAAATAAGAAGGGCAATTTTTTTTTTAACTACTGCCTCATCTGTTAGCACTTTGCAAGGGAGAAAACGTGAATAAATTATAAAATTCTTACAAATATGATAGCATATTATTAAATGTGATTACTTCTAAAAAATAAGTTCATATTTTTCCCCATCACAATTTTAATGGCTCTATGGAACCCCATCTGCTAGTAACCTATTTATTTAACAAACATAATTTGGGATTGTTATTTGTTTATATTTTTTAACTGTTTATTACAATTAATATTTCAAGAAATATCATTTATAAAAAAATCATTTCCTACTCAGATACCATGGCATGTGCCTATAATTCCAGCAGCTTGGGAAACTGAGATAGGAGGATCAAAAGTTCAAAATAATCCTCATCAACATAGCAGCAATGTCCTAATCAAATTAATGAGACCCTGTCTCAAAAAAAAAAAAAATGAAAAAGACCTTATGATGTAGCTAAGGGATTTAGCTTTTGTGGGTTCAATCCCTGGTACCAAAGTTGGGGATGAGAAGAAAAGAAAAAAAATAACTTTCTATATTTCTGTTTACTTTTGAAAAAAAAATTCAATATAGAGTTATTTGGTTAAAGTTGTGAAACTTTAAAAAGATTGCAGGATTTATAAATTTCTCTCAAGAAAGTTTGTATTCCACCAGTGAGGTATTTTTCACTGCCCTGAAACATGTTATTATACATTTATAGTTTTTAGGCTGATTTTCAGGATCAAACTCTGGGTTTTGTGTTACTAGTGTGATGTGCTAGTGATGAGCTAGACCCTTGGCTACACTTCTAACATTAACATTCATTAAAAAATGAAATGAAAACAGAGTATTTTTATTCAAATTCATTCTCATTCATTAATTTGTTCATATTTCTATATTGAAAGGACATATACTTTTTATGTTTTTTAGGTATACATGACAGTAGACTATATGTTGACATAAATCTATTTTTGTTGTGTCTTATATTCCATTATGTGTGTGCACACACACACATCATATTTTTTTATCCACTCTTCTGTTGAAGAACATTATTCTTCATTATTGGATTAAATATTAGTTCCCAACTTGTTCAAAAATGGATTTTGAGTTTTTTGTAAAATACATAATGATCAAAAAGGTAAGTTAAGAGTGTTACCATAAAAGAAACATAAAAAGTAAAACAACAGGTATTAGATTATTTATCCCAATTCGGGGTTATAGTAATATGAAAGATACATATTTTTTATATCTTTATTTTATTTATATGTGGTGCTAAGGATTGAATCTAGCACCTTACCCTTGCTAGGCAAACACTCTACCACTCTGCTACAGCCCCAACCCCAAAAGACACATATTGAAAAAAGAATGTCTGAATATGCTGTTACACTGTAAGCCAATTATAGGTATACCTGACATTTTATGAAGATAAATGATATTACTACTGAATTCATAAATTTGTATATGAACAATGTCTTTAAAACTTGTTTGACATGAAATTATCTTTTTAACTGGGGAGGATCTATGATTGTTCAAAAAAAATTTACCTTGATCTTGTCAATTTACCAAATCATTTCTAAATTCCTTTTCTGTGGTATCTAAAAAATTTGCTAGTAACAGAAACTTATCAAATAACAAAACAATCTTTTATTATTGACTTTCAATTATGTATGTTTTACATAAGATTAAAGGAGAAATTTAAAATGTTAAACTAGAAAAGCTTCAGAGAACATAGAATTTTTATTAAGATACTAAATCAGCATACAAAGAGCCAGAACATAAAAATACATTTTTGGTTTTTGGCAAAAGTCAATTAAAAGACATCCATATTAACTTCAGATATACCTTAAAAGAAGATGAGGTGAAGAGAAAAAATGATGATATGTTACATGAAAAAAATAAGAACCCATTAAAAGAAAAAGAAACAGAATATAACAAAGAGGATCAAGTGAGAAAGCAAGCTGAAATCTCTGTTTGTACAATAGATAAAGAATTGGAGACTGCAAGAAATCATTTAAATCAGGTAAATGAACATTCAGTAAAGTTTCAAATTTTTACTGTATTTTATTTGAATTATTTATAAAATCCCTTTAACTTATTGTATGTGGCCATGTTTCACTTAATGATGGCAATGTGGTCTGAGGAATGTGCTGTTTGGCAATTTCACCAACATGCAGTCATCATGTGTGTGTACTTCCACACACTTCAGACATCTCCCACAATGCCAGGAAACACAGACTTATATCACCTCCATTTAGATGCAGTCTGCTGTTTCCCAAAGCATGGGTATATTATTTTGATTTAAAACACAATGTTCATTATTTGGCAATAAAAAAAAAATAAAAAAAGATCTGACAAACCAGAAAAAAAAAACCCACAATGTTATATGACTCTAAAATTAAATGATGATATTTATGACAAAACTAGTTACAGCAAAACTTAGCATCTGGTAGTTGTTAATCATTGGTTTTCTAAATGAAGAAGTTTAGTTTAATCGCTGAAATAAATACAAATTTAGGTGTTTTATGTTAAAATACAAACTAAATAGCTATGCAACTATTTAAAACATTTTTTTAAAAGTGTTTCACAATTACGTTTCTGTCTGCATTTAAGAAATGTTTTAACTCACCCAAATTTATCTGTCATTTGTGCAATTGAAATGTAAGACATTTACTCATAAAGAATAAATCTACCTTTTGGAATTATTTTTTAATCTTGAAAGTCCCACTCTTAAATTAAGCTTTTAGACTTCTGTCCCCTTCTGATATACAACCAAAACCTTGCTGAAATAAATTTGTAGATTTTAGCAGAACAAAATGAAACCTACAGACAATTTTCATGAGACCATAATGCCAGAATTTACGATATGAAATTTGAGTAACACATCTTTGCAAACAAAAAGAGATAGACATGTGCAGAAAGGAAATGTTTCCTGAATTATTTTCTTCTGTTTTCAAATGAGTGAGTGAGAGTGTGTGTGTGCGTGTGTGTGTGTGTGTGTGTGTGTGTGTGTGTAACATAGTTAAACAGTAAATCTATTAATCATGGGAAAGTATAGAGGGTTTTAAATCCATATATTTATAACCATAATGTACATATTTTGGAGGTGAGGGGTGCAATTTTTGTCCCATTGAATTAAGTAATGTTCTTAATTCAACTGTATTTCTCCGCAGCAGTCCCATGAAGACTTTCAGAGTAGCCTTATAAAGAGAAAAGACTTTTAATATTTTCCAGAGGAATAGATGATTTTTCTATGATCTCAAAACCCTTGCTTCTAATAGTAGATCTTCTAGTTTGGGGAAGTTACTTTGCTCTCTTGTTGTATTAATATACATTATTACTCCCACTGTTATGTAAGAAGGAAAAGTGGGGCCAGCAAATACTCTGGTTTTGTAAATCATTTTCTCACTTTTGAGAAGAGAAACAAACACTTTGCTTCAAGTAATCTCCTACTTCAGTACAAAACACCTTTGGAAAAAATAGCATACCATAATATGTTCTTAGAAATAAATCACTGGTAAGTATTTGTTCCTAATACATAAGATCTGTTTATTTCCTTTATTTTATATTGACTCATGTTTCAATCTTCACTAAAATGAAACAAATGCTACTGAGTAGAAATCTCAGGATTTTCTGAGTAGAGTCTTACACGTTTTGCCTTATTTGTCATTTGTATTTTGAAACACAGGCCTTCTTTGGTGTTTATCCATTCATAGGACAGATGTAACTGGCTTTGTGGGTGTGCACTAGAAGCAGAGGCAAAAGACTTGGAGAAAAATCATGCAATTTGCCTATGCTTTTAGCCTTGTGCTCCTTTTCAGAATTGTGATACATTGTTCGTTGATATAGATCTTGTGTTTAATGCTGTTTCTGCATTTATCATTTATCAATAGGTGCAATTCTCATTCCCAGCTACAAAATGTTAGAAAACAGAATATGCTAGGAATATTTTTAGGAAAAGACCTTGGAGAACTTTTGTATGTTTCAGTAGATGTACAGCTAAGGCTCTTACTATGGTCTGGTTGAATACATGAGGTGTCAGATTGCAAACTTATTCTTCTTAAAGTTAAATGTTCTTTTATTTGCCACTGAAGCCATCCCAACAGATAGGTACATAATAAAATATTTGGTATTTTTAACTGTTTAAAGGGTAGATCATATGATCCTAAAAGTGGATCAACATGAGAAATAGTGAATTCTAATTTTTATTTATTGTTTTTAGGTATACATTACAATAGAGTTCTTTTGGTGTATTACACATACATAGTATATAACTTCTTCTATTGTAGAGTTTTTCTGGTCATGTACTCATATGTGAACATAGGAATGTAATGTCAGATTCATTCTACTATATTCCCCTCCCCTCTCAGCCCTTTATTTACTTTTGTCTAACCAACAAACTTCTATTCTTTTATTCTCCACCCTTATGTGTGTTAGCAACTACATGTTAAGGAGAATATTCAGACTTTGGATTTGGAGAACTGGATTATTTCACTTGGCATGATAGTGTTCAGTTCCATTCATTTGCCAGCAAATGCCATAATTTCATTCTTCATGGCTGAATCCATTGTGTATATATGACACATTGTCTTTATCCTTCCATGTGTTTAAAGGCACCTAGGTTGGTTCCACAGCTTAACTTTTGTGAAGAGCTGCTATAAATATTTATGTGTCTGTGTCATTATAGTATCATTCTAGTATACACTGAAGAGCAGAGTAACTGGGTCAAATGGTCGTTCCACTCCAGGTTTTGTGAGAAATCTATATACTGATTTCCTGAAAAATTTCTTGGTGCAATGTATGAGTGAATCTTTTCCCCACATTCTCACCAACATTTATTGTTACTTGTATTCTCTATATCTCAGTGTAGTTTTAATTTTCATTTTTCTAATTGCTAGAGATGTTGAACATTTTTTTCATATACTTATTAACTGTTTGTACATATTTTTCTTTGAAGTGCTTGCTCAGTTTTTTGTTCATTTATTGATTGGGTTATTTTTTGTGAGTTATTTTTCGAGTTGTTTATATATTCTGGAGATTAATGCTCTATCTGACATGTCAGTGACAAAGATTTTCTCCCATTCTATAGGGTGTCTACTCACATTCTTGATGGTTTCCTTTGCTGTAAAGATACCACCCCATTTATTGATTCTTTATTTTATTTCTTGTACTTTAAGTGTCTTTTTGAGAAATTCAGTACCTACAATGACAAGATGGAGCACTGGGCCTGTCTAGTCTTGTAATAGGTCTAGAGTCTTTTATCTATTATCTAGGTCCTTGATCCACTTTGTTTTTGAGAAATAGGGGTTAAATTTCTCCTATGACATATGGGTTTTCAGTTTTCCCAGCACAATTGGTTGATGAACCTCTCCTTTCCCCAGTGCATGTTTTATAGTGTGTTTGTCTAGTATTAGATAACTATATGTGTGGGGTTTTCTCTGTTGCTTCTCTTCTGTTCTGCAAAGTTATTTTTTTTTTCTTACATTGGCAAACTAACTAATCACTTAATCTATTCTTTCATTCTGGTATAATGCAGATTTTTTCAATCCTTAATTTTTTTCTTTTTTTATAACCAGGAATTGAACCAGGGTGCTCAACCACTGAGATGCATCCTCAGCCATTTATTTATTTATTTATTTATGAATGAGTCAGGGTCTCACTAAATTGCTGAAGACTGGCTTTGAACCTGTGATCCTCCTGCCTCAGTCTCCTGAGACACTCTTATTACAAGCATGAGCCCCTGAACCTGGCAGTTCTTACATTCTTTAAATTGTAATTTTCTTTTACTCTCATAGATCCATCTTCTTGAATTAACTTTTGAACTCTTGGGAATTTATATTTTTATAAGCTCAGAAGTTTACATCTACTTTTTCTGCAGTGGGTATCTATTTATTGAAACCCTTTCACCATATAAATATACAGGTTTTTCTTTAATTTCAGTGAAAATTATGAAACATCATTTTATTGAGTGCTAGCTAAATGTATCCTTGGTTTTATTTAGGTTTCTCCTAGTGATGGGACAGAGAACAAGCTATTGCATAAATATCACAAGAAGAAGGATGAGGTCTCTGTGAAGAGACTGGGAATGGACACAGTAAAATATCAGAACCAGGAAAAGAAGTGCTTTGAGAATACTGAAATTTTAAGAGAAAAGAATACCAGCCTTCCATGGACACAAAAATTGAATGAGGAAACACTTATGGAAATATTCCAGGACAATGAACAGTTGGATATTTGGAAAGTTGAGAGTACATTGCAAAATTTCACACCTGAGAGTGAAAAACAAAGCACAGAAAGACCAGAAACAGATGTCAAATCTCACCCTGCCAGATCTGGTCCTGCTCCACCCCATCAAAGTGAAAGTCCAACACCAAAAGGAAATCTAGAACTTGCTTTCCAGAGAGGCAGAGATAAAGACTTTAGTTCACAGGAAGAAAAGAATATTGATGTATCTAACCTAAACGTTAGTAGTGAGATTCCTTCCCAACAGGTTTCAAAGTCTGAAGTAAAAGTAAGTAACCAAGAAAACAAGTTTTATCAGTCAAGAGTAATGACTTTGGCTACAGATCAGGTAAACAGACACCTAATACAAAGACAGTGCCAACGGAAGGAAATGGAACACAGGTATCAAAATGAACAAAGAAAAAGGAATGAACACCTCAGAAAGCAGGAAGTTTCTAAAGAGAAGGTATCTAAACTACAAAGAGAAACTATATTGCATGAAGAACAATTGCATGACGACCAATTGCATGACTATCGGAACAAAGGTGACAATAGAATAGATGGAATTATTAATGTCCAAACTCAATTTTATGATGTTATAAAAAAACTTCAAGCTCGGAATGACAGGTATCGTCTCATGCTGGAAAACAAATATTTGGAGTTAATCAATGAAACTAATCATTTAAAAGAACAACTGGATCAATATGGAAAGGAGAAAGCAGAAGTAAGTATCAAGCAAGATATCTGTATAAAGAGTCTTCAAAGGAATACTCAAAGTGATATCTGCTTATGGCTAAATGTTGATTCTTGATGAATATAAAAATGTAGATATTATGAATGTGTTTCTGTATCAACACAGAACTACAATCTATTGTCTAGCAAAAATAACTTAGACATCATTTGCAGCACAACCAATCTGTGTTTGAAGTGCTAAGTATTCCAATTTCCCTGCTCTGATTCTTACACACTGTGTACATATTTTAAAATAACTATAGGTACTCATATGTCAACTAAACACAAAAGACTTAGTTAAAATGGATTTTAATATTTAAAAAAGAGGAAATTTTTGAAACTTGGGCCTGACCCTTCAATTTAAGAAATTGTTTCTTATAAAGATTTAAGAGGTTAAGATTTTTTTGTAGGTTTATATGCTGCCATTAGTAATATGGTCTCAATAATGCTGAAACAATATCTAATTTTGGTGCCATTAATTCAACCCAAAGTTTGCACATGCTCAACACATGTTCTACCAATGAGCTACATCCCATTACTGAATAACAATTTTAATGTCTTCTTGTTGCTGTACTTGAAGATCACAATGAAACAAATAATGGAAATGCTCATACCTAGTTTCAAATAAATTAGTTACTCTTACAGTTTGTTCCAGATTTTCCAGTTGAACTGAAATGTAGATGCTGTGTTTTGTAATAGACTTTCTTCAGTATATTTTTGTATATTTCTAGTTGGTAAATTAATAAGTCATTTAAGTTTAACATAAATCTGAAAATAACTGTCCTGATATTTTTTGTTTTTATTCATGTCTTGTCCACCTCTTTAAAAGCATCTATTTGTCATTATCATAAACTGGGACTAATGTGATGAATTGCAGCAAAGCCACAGTTGATTTCATCTGTAATTTGATGCATATATTCATGATAACTTGCTAATAGTTTTCTTCATTTCATGGCCTAATTCCTATTATATAGTGACTTTCAGTACAAAGATAATTGTAGCCATCTAAAATCCATTAATTTGGCATTGAACCCCCATGTCCACACTAATGAGGGTGGCAGGGTTTATGTAAAGCAGGAGTGGTCTGAGGATCAGTGAGAAATCTAGGAGATGTGGACAGGCAGTGAGGTGGAGACCAGGTTACCTAGCATCTCCTTTATTCTTTGTGAAAGTATATTGGAATTATTTTAGCAAAGCTTTAGAGATGTGAGGTGTGGGGTATTAATTTGAGTCTCTAATAAGAGAGGGATAATAACCTCTGTAGAATTCACCACTACCAATGAGACCTGTGTAACCATTTTTGATTGAGATTTCAGTAGTTTGTTAAACATTGCAACTTTATCAAGGGCAGTATGTAGAGATACAGGGCTCTCCCTGTTGTGTAAGGAATGTGATAGTGACTCAGCAGGAGTACACAGTCTTCTATTTTCTTAAGGGAATTCAGAAATAAACAGCAGCTTACTGTTGTATGTAGTGATATTTTTTTCAGAGTAAACATCATTATATAATAATAATAATAATAATAACAATAGTAATAATAATAACAATAACAATAACAATAATAATAATAAATTTTTAAAGTGAACTGAGTAACAAAATCATTAACAGAAATATCAGGTAGTTGCGAGACATCTTGAAAAACAGCCAGCTGGTACCCTGAAACTACAACGTGTATCAGAGTCTTCTCTAGAAGATTTAGCATATTTTCACATAAATTTAAAATATAAAGACAGGATTTAATGAAGAAACTAAGACAAATGACAAGTCAAGTATGTAGAAAATTGAACATGTCATCTGTAAATCAACACCTGCTTAAGTAATAAAAGTTATTCTGGGATACTAATTTCAATGAACAGCTTTCTTTATATTTTCATTATAATTATGTAGCCAGAATTGGGATTTATAGATGTGTAATCCTTACCAACTGAAAAGCTAATATACCTTATTATAGGAACTTAATCTACTTTTCAAAATGCTGGTATAGATTATGTTTTGTTGCAATTGAAATTATGTAAATTTTGTTGTTTGAGTTTGTGTCGAATATTTTCAGTATCTTATTTTCATATTGGGTTTTTCATACTTTTTTTATTCATGCAGATGGGTGATCTTACTACAAAGATGAAAAATGCATCTTCAAAGCATTTACATTTGAGAACAAACTATGACTGTTTTATGCAGAACTTGTTTTTTATAAAAAGTATGCAAGATACATTTGAAAAAATAGAAAGGAATCAAAAGAAGTTGGAAGAAAATATAGTAAACTTTCCAAGGCACACACGGAGCACTCGAGTAGAACGAGGCCAAGGAGTATGGTGGGAATGTGACATTGAACATCGAGCAAGATGGGATTTAGAGGAGAAGCAAAAACAAGTATTTCTGATTTTACAAGCTATATTACTTATCTGCAATTTGCTTTAATTCTTTTCATTGTAAACTGTATTTTGGATATACATATTATAGGTGTATTCTATATCTCTTGAGGAAAGATGTTGTGTAGATTTCAAAGAGAAGGAAGACATTTGATGCCCCTTCAAATACCACAATTTACATCATCCTTTCAGCTAATTTGATCTGAGTAATAATTTTCATCAGATAACTTTTGGATATTTGATAATAGTAGGCATAGTAAAAGTATGAGGAGAAAAAAAATGTGATGCAGAAATATACTTTTGAATTGTTAAGTTAAAATTTTCAACTTTCATATTTTGAATTGATTCTATTATTCTTTAAATTGTCAGATGATCTGAGTGCTAATATGAGAATGATTCATTATTTTGAGCACAGATCAATAGTAGATAGCCTAGCCTGTGCAACATCCTGGGTTCCATTCGCAGTAGAAAGCAGGAGGAGGAGGGCAGGGAATGAGGAGGGAAAGGGGGAGAGGAAGAACCCAATTATTATTGTTTCAGATTTAATGTAATTGATACTGATGACAGAAGTTTACAGTCTAATATTTTTTTTTCTTCACATTTAAAATTGCTGTCTGAATTTTTTACACAGAACTAAATAAAATAACTACATAATAATTATTTGGGTTCTAATTATTTTTAAAATATATTCTTTTTTATGTTCTTTAGACACAAGAAGCAGCTCCGGAAATTACAGAGCAGTTCAGAAAGACTAATTTTACTTCAATAAGAAGTCAGGTGGAACTCAGAATTAGCCATCTGGAATCTGAACTGAAAATTCTAAGAAATGCAACTGAGAGAATATAGACACTTCCATATAGAACAATCCAGATTCCACAAGTATGTCAAAACCTAGACTGAAAGAGAGCAACTTAGTCTCCTTAATTTGTGTCTACTGCATAACTTTGAGACAGGTTGATGAGATCGGTAGCATGCAAAAGCTAACTAGACCCTATAATTTGTGTAAGTAATGTTAGGAAATGAATATACTCTTGAAATATTAGTCTAGGAAGTTTATCTTTCACTCACCTTTGCATTTTACATCTGAAGGTAAACTATTAAGCTTTCTTCCCTTAGTGTTCTCCTATATGTAATCTGGTCTATTAGACTTTTAGTTAAGTATTTTTGAAGTTTTGTGATTCACATATTAATATTGTGACTGCTTCTACATGGAAACATGAACAAGTTTCACAATTTTTGAAAGATTATATCTGAAACCTTAAGTGTCCAGTGTTGCTATAACTACACTCTGAGCACATTCTGACATCTGACAGATTAACTGATTTTTATTTTAATTTTTTAATATTATCCTTACATGGTATCTAGAGACAAAATGTTCTATATAATTTTTTCTCTCTACATTGTCATACTTGTGATGATGGGAAGTATAACCTGCAAAAGTGGTTAAAAATATTCTGATGATCCGTGTTGGGGCCTGTGAATGACGGAATGAATGGGCAGTCTCCTGAAGCCCTGGTAACAAATTTATGGGCCAACTTTCTAGGCAGCAGCTTTAATCTATCTTGTTCTGAACCAGTGACTATTGCTCTGAATTGTCTCAGTGTCAAATGCTTAATTTATCTAGGTAATAGGTAGAATATACATATGATGGTAATAAACGCTTGACAATATCTTCAAGGAACATTCTTTAAGTGCTTGAACTGGTTCACTAAATATGAATCTTTCTAGCTTTACTAAAATTTTCTAGTTGCATATGTTTAAGGAAACCATAATGATTTAATATACTTCAACATAGTAAAATGACTTTGGTAGTCAAATAAACTAAGGTATACATCATCTGCTATATTTATCTTTAAAATACCAATATTTCTAATGGCATCCTCAAGAATCTTCCAAGGAGAGTCTTTCAAGAAGGCAGCATTGTTACTTGCAAAGTCATACATCGCTGATTTCTGTCTCTCTTCCACCAACATTGCTTTAATTGGAAGTTTGAAGCCCCCTAGAAATATGTACACTTCTTTAGAGAAATTACAAACCCATAATTGCATACACTGTCTCTGTTCTGATTCTTTTCAGTGTTGTGCCAACATATGGAGAGTTTCTACCTACTCTCTTTTTAAAATATTTATTTTTAGTTATAGATGAACAGTACTTTTATTTTCTTTATTTTGTGTGGTGCTGAGGATTAAACCCAGTGCCTCACATGTGTAGGCAAGTACTCTACCACTGAGCAAAAATCCCTCCACTTACTCTTATGGAAAATTTAAATTATTCTTTTATTTGATGAAAATTTTGAAAGTGCATTTTAACATAAATAATATTGAGGTTAATTTTGACATAATTTAACAACATGAAATGTAATGTGCTCTAATTCAGTAACCAGTACTTCCACTTTATCCCCCCTTCTTCCTCCCTGTGTTCTCTTTCTTCTGCTCTACTTATCTTATACTTATTTGTAGTTTTTAAGTTTTTTTTTTTAATTATGCATTATGAATATACATGAAGGTGAAATTCACTGTGATATTTTCATATGGATTCACAAAAAACTTGATCAGATTTATTTCACTATTCCACACTGAGTGCTTTCCCCAACTCCCTGGCTTGGGTTGGGTTAGGGATAGGGTTAGAGTTGCATTCTGGAACAGGAGCCCTTCAGTACAACCAGGTGATTTCCTTCATACTAAGACTTCATTTGAGTGAGTCAAATATTAGTCCAATAATGATGAGTTATATTTTTAAGAGCTGAAAAGAAAAACAATGTCCAGCTATTTTGAACCCATTTGAAGATATTTCTATAATATTTGACAATTTTTTATCAGGGGTATTATTACAATAATGAAATATCTGCTTGAAAATGAACAAATAAAAGATACTACCTTGCTTTCATTGCAGCTTGGTTTAGAGCTTCCATGTTTTTTTTTTTCCTGGTTTTTCGTTTCTTTGTACCAGGGATTGTACTCAGGGACACTTGACCACTGAGCCACATCCCCAAACTATTCATGTTTTATTTAGAGACAGGGTCTCAGTGAGTTGCTTAGGCCTCATGGTTGCTGAGGCTAGCTTTGAACTCAAGACTGTCCTGTCTCAGCCTCTTAAACCACTGTGATTACAGGCATGTGCCATAACACCCTGCTTCAATGTGTTTTGATGAATTTCTTATCACATAGTAAAGCCATGCATATTTATGTTAAATGTGACCTCAACTTTATTCTTTTATTTGGCATTTTGACCTAAAAAATCACAGGAGAACAAATCTAAGCTTTATAAAACAATGCTGAAGTTAAACAGTTATGACAGAAAGAAATAATTTTAGTACATAAATTACAATTTAATTTAATAGCTGATATATTTTTTCAGTTTCTTAGCTTACATGAATATCTTTCTGAAAAAATGAGAGAATCGGTTTTGAAGTGCTTCAGAGTCATGAAATTGGATGACTATATACAAAAAGAGAATGAAAGTTAGTTGTTATGCATGATGCAAGTATAAGTTGTTCTTATTAGTTCTTCCAGAAAAAAATGAGATAATTTACCATTTACAAAACAATGATAAATTGTGTATGAATGTAGACACAATGCAAAGGGGATTTGGGAGGCAACTGTTTTTCCAATGTATTTCTGGGAGAAAGTGATGTTTCTTTTTTACTTATGCATAAGCTAGTTTATTTAAAACTTAATGTAATGGTTCTACATTTCCTTGTGGAACATTAGTTTTCCATATCATGCTAGCCTGAATAGAAGAGTGTTTTTTAAACTCTCTCATCACGATACAAAGATATGTCTCCATAATCACTGTAGAATGCCTTCAAAGGTGAAGGGAGAAGGAGAGGAAAAAACTACTAGAGAGGAAAAGTGATCAAGTTATTTTATGTGCATCTGTGAATATGTCATAACTACTTCCTCTATTATATATAGTCTAATGCACCAGTAAAAATTTTTGTTTAAAATAATTTTCTTTAAAAATAGAACATAAAGACAGGAATGGGAATTCTGTCAGTCAAAATCATTTGTTTTCACATCAAATGTGTAAAGGCATTAGACACCACCTTATTGTTATCACTACAACATACTTACTATGTTCAGTAATATATTTTAGACCCTATTTGGGGAATTAGTAAGAGAAGAGTTTTATACAAAGAACACTCTACATGGTGATATTTATATAAGATTTGGAAGTGTTTACCACATATCTCATCAAGTGCACATCTATATTGAGCCAAATGTTTAAAAACTGCTGGTCATAACTTCTGAAATCAATTACAATTAAAGAGATATGTATTTTTTCAATTCTGAATATCAAAAAATTAAAGACCTTAAGTGTGAAACTGCTTTTTTCCCACTTCTGCCCCACTATGAAAGTCTCACCCTATACACTGACATTCTTTAGTGGGAAAAAAATGGCATCACCAATTTTCTGTGGTTTACAGCCAAAAGCCCAGACTGACTTAGTAACAGTCACACATTTAAAATACTCTGTCATGACTCTGTCATTAGTTTACATTTGCCTCAAGAAAAGTATGAAATTTCTTAGCCAAAAATTAAAATATCCAAATCAACTGGATTTTTGTCAGGTTACTCAGCCTATCTCATCTCACTTGCTTTACTGCCACTTTGCTCTAGATTCTAGTGACACTGGACTACTGTGATTCCACAAGTGTTCTTTCTCATCTCGGTGTCTGCATGCACCTCTTCCCTTTCTCTCACAATTTCTCCTTTTACTTCAGGTGTTAACTCATGTATCACTTCCTTTGAAGGACCTCAAATGCACTGACACAAATTTGGGACCGAAGTCCCTTCTAAGTGTTCCAGTAGTATCCTGTTTTATCCTTGTCCTAATGCCAATGACTCTGTATGGAAATTTCCTGATTGTCTGCTTTTGAAGCTATGGTATATGACTGTTGAGACGTGTCCATTATCATCTCCATGTTGTCATCCCAGTTCTTGCCAGAATACCCTAGCATATGGTTGTCAAATTTATGCATAAGGGGTGGAAAACCCAAAGCTCTGATACTCAGTCATAATGACAACTGTGTATGAAAATATGGGCAGACTGCATTCCATAGTGATTTTGTATTGTGGACATATCTATCTTTCTTCTTATAAACAATGAAAAGTTCTAAACTTCTTCACTGATTTATACTTATAAAATGTTTGAGAAAAAATATAATTTTTTTTTCTCTTCACTTGCTGCAGAATTTGAATCCTGACCATGGGAGCTTCTGCCTTAAGAATTACTAATAAGACAAGACAAGATCTTCTTTTGGAAACATCATAAGGATATACAGAGATTTTAAGAAAAAAAATGAAAGCTAATATTGTGTTTTTCAGACTGTTAATATAATATTTAAATTATTTATGAAATGTGATGTAAATACTTTATTGAAATGGATGTGTGTAACATATATGATGAAATTATCAAAATATGAAAATTATTTATATCTGTAAGAAAATTTGAAGTGCAAGTGCAAACCAGTTTTTATGGAGATGTGTTTTCAGACTATCTAAATGTTAGCATTTAAGCTCAATTCAGCAACCAAGTCAACACTAATTTGGTAGATCTAAATATCACATTAATGATGGATTATTTATATTATATCACTGAATATGGGTCCAGAGAATTAGGCAACATTATTTTTACATGCTGGTTACTATATTCACTAATGGATTAATGTATTGCAATTATTATACTGCCATCTTTAAATTTATATTTGAGGCACTGACTTAATAATTTTTCTAATAAGAATATTTGCTTAGTGGTTTACCTATATATTTTATTTCCTTTTCTGTTTATACAATCTTGGGAAATAATAGTAAATTTACAGGTTCTAATATAAAGTACTTTTGTCTGCTGAAGCATTTTAAATTGAATTGCTTACATATGCTATCATTTATGATATTTTTAGTATTTTGTACAAGTCAGAACATGCTAGATAACTACAATTCAACATTCATTCATTATGAATATATTTTTCAAATATTAACAGGTAACAGCATAGTTGTTAATTATATCAGTTTCATTATGAAGGTTATATTGTTATCTAGCATGTTCTGACTTTTAGGAAATACTAAACCTATCATGAAAGATGGCATATGTTAACAATTCATTTTAAAGTGCTTCAGTGGGAAAAAGTACTTTGCATTAGAACCTGCAACTTCACTAGTATTTTCCAAGATTGTATAGAGAAAAAAAGCAAAAAAAAAAAAAAAAACACATTAAGCAAATGCTGTTTCTCAAATCAACACTTATACATTCTATCATTATGCCTTCGACCACTTAATTCTCAGATTATTTTCATGTTTTTCTAGTAGCCTAATATTGTTCTTTATAAAAAAATATTTCATTCATAGGCATGAAATGAACTTAATTGTTTTATTTTATAGATGCCTTCTGATTTAAATATTCCTTAGTCTTTTTTTTTTTTTTAACCTTCATGACCTTGAATTTTTCAGGGGGAAAGCTTGTAGAATGTGCTTAAAATGGATTCTCTTGTTTCTTTATGATTGGAGCTAGATTACATGTTTTTGGCAAGAGTACCACAGAAATCAATTCTATGATTTTCACTTTGAATCACATCATGTGACCTATAATATCCTCATTACTGTTGATGTTAATATTGGTCATTAATGGGGTATTTGCAGGATTTTACTTTGTAATTATTATTTGTGTGAAGATAGTTTGAGACTATAAATATAATTGTGTATCATTCACCACTAAATTTGTTCATTTATTATACCTATACAGATTCATGGTTTATTGTATTGTGTTTGCTGTTACTTGCTAATATTTAAAAAAATTATTTTTCTTTCAGAAATGTTCTATTTTGATAATCTCAGATTTATAGAAGATTTAAAACAGTAGTGAAAGGAATTCATAAGAAACATTCCCCAAATGTTATTCTTCATTTCTAGATAAGTCTAGGTACATAAGAGTTTTTATCTCTGAACCATTTGCAAGATGCACACAATGTCTTTTTATTTGTAAATCAAAAAACTCACATTTTCTAAAAATGAGAAATTATCTCTGTAACTATGGTGCAATGATCAAAATAGGTAAACTATATTGTGAATATCTACTCTACAAATCTTATTCAAAATTTGACAGTCATTTTAACAATTGTCTTTGAACCAAAATAAATCCAATTTTGGGAAATTTTAATATCAATTATTCACTGTGTCTTGTTTCTTCTTGTTTTTTTTGTGTTGTTGTTTGTTATGTTTTTTTAATCTGGGTTGATTTCTGGGCATTTCTGGGCTATTCATCATATCTTTGATTTTGATTTTTGAATGGTGTATTTCAGTAGTAGTTCTATAGATGTTTCTTCAGTTTATATTTAAATTTTAATTTTCATAACCAGTGGATAAATGCTCAAAATATTTGACTCTCAAATTAACCTGAATGCTGCTGGTAGATTGCACACAGGGATCCCTGTTCCACCAATATGTCACTATATTTGGTGATATTAAAATTAATACCAATGGAATTTGCAAAATATTTCTTTAGAGGAGCACATGATGAAGACTTTAGGCTTTGTGGACCAGAAGTTCTCTGGTCATAGCCTAAAATCTGCAATATATAATAATTGAATGCCTGATGGCATTCCAGTAAAACTATATTTTCAGGGTAAGTGGGTGAGGCTCAGTGGTAGAGTACGTGTATAGCACATATGAAGCCTGAGGACAAATCTCAGCATGGCAAAAGAAAACAACAACAGAAACACTTCATTTGCCAAAACAAGCTACATTCTGGATTTAGTCTTGATTTGGTGGCCCAGTGTTCCTCTAATGCTGTGAAACTTCAGTGGTGACCTGCATGCATGTCTTTTCTTTTGTATGCAGGACACACTTCATATGCACCACATCATTCTTCTACAGACTTTCTGTACAATTCAGTTTATGAAATAAGAATATTTTCTGAATTTGCTCTCAGGTTTTGTTATTGAATTCACCATTTCAATATTAATAGGTGCTTTGCATATCTGCCCTTGAAACTTATTCTGTTATCTTTTTAAAAATATTATTATTAATTGTTGATAAACTTTTATTTTATTTATTTATATATATGTGGTGTTGAGTATCAAAAACAGTGCCTCAACCATGCTAGAAAAATTCTCTAACACTGAAAAACAACCGCAGTCCTATGTTATCATTAAAAATAAGAAAATTAATACTCAGTTTATCTAATAAATCAGGAAGAAATTTTCAAGGTGACTGTAGATTAAATTTTTATGAATTTATTAATACATTTTTAGCATTTTTCGTGTTACATATGTAATTTTTAAAATTTTCAGAGTTTTACATATGATCATTATGTAAAGATTGAAAAATACAGTTAAAGAAAAAAGATTATTCTCCATTATTCCACTTAGATACAATGTCTTTCAAAAGGAGGGTCTGCAAACACTAAAATCACTTTTTAATTATTTTATTTTATTTTATTTTATTTTATTGATTGATTGATTGATTGATTGAAGATATTCCAATCTAATCCAGAATATGCTCTACCCTGAGCCATATCCCAAGTCTTCCATTCATTTGTGAATCTCACTCTTGTGTTTTTCTCTTCCTGCATAACTAAGAATTACTTTTCCCAAAGTTACCATTGAATTTTACTTTTAACACGTCTCTACTTAATTTCATGCACTTAAATTTACAATTACTCATTCATCAATGGAACATTTCCATTTCTAATAAAAATAACTCCCAAGTGGCTGAAGGGAGTTTAGACTCCAAAAAAACAGCTATACAAGTGATTTCTCTTTCCCACAACCACACATAAATATATATAAACAGCCTCAATACCCAGCCAAATAGTTGTAGTAAAACTAATAAGAACTGGAGATAGAGGGCAAAACCAAGAACAGCCTCACTAAATGGTAAAGGAAAACTTTTGCCTTTCTCACAGATCAGCTTTTCCCCCAAGTTGACACACCAGTATGATCAGGAGAAACTGCCCAATTCTCAGTTTTCCCCTTTTGGCATCAGAGAAAGGAGAACGTAGCTCCAATATTCTGGATTTTTAGGGAACTGTTTTCTGTCTATTGTGACACAGAACTGGTGGCATATTTTGATAATTAGTCACACTGAGAAAGGGGAAAAACATTGAACATCAAAGAACCTGCAGTGCAGACACCAGGTGGAAGAAAAGTTTATATACTTTTGATAGAATTCCACAGCTTTCTTCCTGGAAAGCTAAGTGTCTGAAGAGAGTGTGTCCACAGAAAGGGTGACAAAGCCCTTAAACACTTAACTGGGCTTGCTGGTGAAGATCTTCCCCTGTGTGCAGCCACCAGGAGAGAGAAGTTTGAAACTAAAATTCTCAACCAAAGGCAAACTAGTTCAAGGAGCACCCCAAGAAAAGCCACAACACAGAGCCATGCTATCCTGTTAAATCTGTGGGGCCTAGAAAATGAGGTTTCTTAGTGTTTCTGTTAAGAAACAAGAATGTCAAAAATTACAGTTATTAAAGTATTAAGAAATACTAAACAATGAAAAATAAATGACAATAAATTAAATATTAGGAATAAATCTATCAAATATATAATTGAAAATACAAATGATCATTAAATTTGTGGTTCTCAATCTCCCTGACCCCCAGTACTGGGGATGGAACCCGGGGTACTCCACCACTGAGCTGTACACACCATCCTTTTTAAATGACCACTTTTAATTTTGAGACACTAAGTGCCCAGGCTGGCTTCCAACTTAGGGTTCTCTGCTTCCTTCCACCTCTACCATGCTGGGATTAAGGGCATGAGGCACTGTGCCAAGCTTCTCAAACTTAAATAAAGGGAAAAAATAAGGCAAGTGAAACTTTAATACTAGTGTTGAGAAAGAATAGTAACCACAGTCCAGTAAAGATAATTTAACAAACAGAAAGTTCAGGAGATTGACATGTACATTTTTCCAAATGATTTTACTTGGGAGGCTGAATCAGAGCACAAATTCAGGACCAGTTGCAACAATTTAGCAAGGACCTAAGCAACATTGAGACTCTGTGTCAGATTAGTATATGAAAAAGTTTGGGATGGATCTTGGTGAAAGACTACCACTGAGTTCAATCTCCTATACCAATGAATAAATTAATCAAAATCACAAAAGAATATGGCAGGTAATTAATAGAAATTCTCTTGAGAACCAAGAAGGAGGACTATTTTTAAAATCAATTTCAAACAAAAATAACTCAGTAAGTAACAAATATAAATGGATAAATTATATCAGAAAGGGGACTATAAGCTACCATTAAGTGGGCAAGTACACAGTATAGGTTAATAATTGAGTTCTAGGTAAATTGAAGAATCAGATCATTATATTCTAAGGTGTTTCAATATGTTCTGGACTGCAGAATTTTATCATGGAAGTCTTGTTTTATTAATATAAAAAACATGAATATAAACTTAATGGCATAAAAGTTGTAAAAATGAATGGAAGTGGAAAAATTTAATTAGAACATCTGTAAAGAGAATCTATAAAACAAGAAAAATACATTCCAGATATAGAAATCCATAAGTTAAAGAGATTATTCTCATGTCTAATCAACAGTTTAATGAGGAGTTCAGATAAAGGTGCATCTTTGTGAGTACCTCTAATTAAAACAGCACTGAAAGTGAAAAAGAAATGAGCACCACTTCTGCAAATCAGGAGACAGTACCATTTTTAGATGGCAAAACACTTAATTTTTTCAATTAAAATCTTGAACCTGAGGCATTCCAGCTAATTCTGTTTATATACTTAAATAGAAAATAGAAACATTTAAGGAAAGAAAGGAAATAAATGACATATACACAAGAAAGATTAAAAGTTCTTCATTATTAATCTTATAATGTTTCAATTAGAAAACCTGATATATTGTAAAAAAAATCCTCAATATCTTAAAATCACAATGAGATATGAATAAGATATAAATTTGGAAAATAATAATTTTATTTATGTTAGGAATTGGGACACAATAAATTTCTGTTGCTATTGTCTGAAATCTGTAATAGACAATAAATGAATGGGAATGGACTCATTCCAAATCTGTTTATTACTGGAATAGTGGCAGGGTGATTGCCTACTATGAGTGTGCATGAAAGTCCCTGAGATTGATGCCTAGCAGCTATAAAATAACAGAAAATAATCGAGAAGATGCCTTTATTTACACATATGACCATGCTGTGGATTGTTCTACAGGCATGAATTTGTTGATCTTCATGCAATATCCAACTTTCTGCTAATGTAGCAAATCACTTTAAAGATACTTTATGTAACTCTCTTGCTGCTTTGTAAGCATATCTCAACTTCTGTCGCACAATATTTTTTATGTGACTATGTAAAATTTTCAAAAATTCAGATTTCTAAATGACATTACTTAAAATTTTTCCCCTCTTTTATTTCTGTTTTTGAATTCAATTAATCCATATGACCAATTTGTATATTTGAATAGTACAAAATATCCTGGAATAAGCTAATTTGTGCCTACAAAGAAATATTGTCTTTGAAATATTTATTCTTCTGGTTTTCCCCTTCATTGCTAAACCATGGTTGGTCAATGAAGCAAGCCATCAATTCAAGTTAGGGCAAGCTTTGACTTCCCCTGATGAACAAGCCATGACAAGGCTGGAAAGACAAGTCAAGGTCATGCAAGGCAAGGCCAAGCAAGTCTTAACTTCTCAGCAGTCATGCCACGAAGAAGCAAGGCAAGGCCAGATAAGGCAAGGCCAGGCAAGAGTTAGCTTTCCCCTAATAATCAAATCATGGCAAGAAAGTCAAGACCAGACAATACAAGTGTCAAATTAAAAAAAAAAAAAAAAAACAAAAAAAAAAAAACACATCAGACTGTGTCTCACAACTGATTCCTCAGCTGGGTCTATCAGTGAGATCACCTAATATAACTCATTAATATGGTCTCAGCTACCTTCAGCATGTGGTATTTGGGTAGCCAGACTTTTTTATGATGGCTTGGGGTATCTCAGGATAGAAGGCAGAGGTGTGTCTATTGTCTCATTTGATTTATTCTTGGAAGTCACAAAGCTTCTTTAACACTGATGCAATTGGTCATGGTCCTGCCCATATTCAATACAGAAAACACACTACCTAATTCTTAGTGGGCAGGTAAGAAGTGGTCAAACAGACTGCTCACTCTGCTCAAAGTTGTTTTACCAGGACAAAAAGCCCTGTGACTCCACTCTTCATTACACTTTGATGTCTTCAACTATCACTATAATGTTTAAGTTTCCTGTGTATTCAAAAAGAATGAAGTTATGCATGATCCACTAATGGTCTTAAAATATCTTCGAATAAGATGCAAAATTTGTACTTTATGTATCTGCCAGAATACTTAGTTGCAGGAATTAAACATTTATTGAAGGGCATTAGGTAGCTTACAGATTTTCTAAAGGGGTCTGAGAATCTGGGTTGGAAATTATACGGTTGGGAGAAACCATAAAGTTATACTGCATATTGCTTAGGGAAGTTTCTGATGCCACTGATACTGAGCAGACATTGCCTCTCACCCAGCACAATGTTCCAGAACCTCTGGCCATTGCTATCTCTGAAATCTCATGTCCCATGCCTTTATTCTAGCGAAGGTGGATCTGTGCAGAACCGACTTCTGAATGTTATTTGCATCCCAAAAGGTGTCTTATGCATATGTACTCAAAAAGCTGATGTTAGCCCTTTTTCTTTGTGTGAGATGCAGCCATGGGAAGAGAAACTGTGTCCCATCGTCCCAGATGTGGAACACATATGAAAGCCTAAATACAGTATATGATATATAATTCTGTGATATGTAATGGTTATAAGACTATAAGTACATTAAAATAAATATAATATTGATTAATAGCAACGTGATAATATATAAGTTCTCAATGATAAGTTCAAACCTATTTTAATGCACCTGTATTGATTTCATTGAAATAGTCATAGAATTGAGTTCTTGGGAATTTAATGGGTTAAGCCTGAAAATCTACTCCAGGTCTACAAGGGATGCATAAGGTTTTACTAGACAGAACAGAGCAGTAGGGCATTCATTTAAAAGTCATTACAGAGAAGTAGGAGGCCAAGAGAGGTCAAGAGCAAGTATTGCAGCATATAGTAAAGGCCTTTGCACTGAAATTATGCAGAATATGTGTATAGTGAAGGTCAAGATAGGAGGTTAGTATAGTTTTTTCATTCACTAGAGTACTTTTTGCCCTTTACAAATTGTATTTTTCTTTTAACTATTTGAAGGTAGTGTATGCCATGGCAAATAAACATGCATTACTGATTTTGTTACAAGAAACAATTCCAGGTACTCAAGAGACACTAGCATAAAGGTTCAGATAAACAGGCCTTAGTTCTAAGGAAGTCTTTATAGATTTTTAGTTTCAGTTTTTGTTGCAGGGCCTTACCTTGGAACTACATGGAGGAATGCTTATCTTACTCATTGTTCAACAGGGAAGTCCTAACATAGAACACTATATTCGGGGACAAAGTTCTGTCAGAACACTGCCAAGTGCAATTTCCTTGCTCCTTTGACAAGGAGTTATTCCCCTGTTGGGGCAAGGTCAGCCTACATGTCAGTTTCTGGACTCTTGATGTCTGCACACCCATATGTTGTGAATCACCTCTGGCATATCATGACTGTTATATGTAAATTGGCACATACTCACTGTTAAAACTATTTTTGCTGTGAAATAAAGCATATGCTCTTCTATGAAACAATCTCTGGAAAGGTTTCTCCATGCCCTCAAGCTCCCACAGTAGATGTTGGAAGGGCAGGCCCTTCAGCATTCTGGTGCTCAAACATTGGATTATCAGGTGATTTTGCTTGAGGGATTCCTGGCCATAAGGAAACTCAAAGCTCAAAACATAAGCAGTCAGGGCAATGAGTAATTTACCTGGTTCACATAAACATACTCATCTACTAATTACAAAACAGGTTTTAAACCTCCAGGGTATAAAAGTGAACTATGAGGAATTAGAGACTTTTTGGCAAAAAGTTTTAGCTACAAATCTATGGTTTCCTTTTGAAAGAATATTCAATACCATGTCTGGCAACCAACTGGCTCTGAAAAATGCTCTTCAGCAGGAGTGGCAAATACGTAAACAAGCCTCAAACTTCTTTTATGCTATTTTTGCTAGCTGTTATTGGCTCACTCCTGGGTGGAGAAGAGATTGCCCACTGCTGTTTTGGAGAGACAGCTATCGCAAGAGAAGATCAGAAGGAAAACGGGGGAAGCTAACAAGAAGAAAAGATATTGAGCAAGAGGAGGGTAACACAGATATAGAAGAACATGGGTATATGATGTGAGTTGTTGAGATTTAAGTAGAAATGGAGAAAGAAGAGGAGAAAGAATGTAGAAAGAGCAAGGAGTCTCCTCTTTGGCTATAAGCTCCTATATCCTTCTTTTTCACAGATGTTGCAACAGTGCCATCTAGAAGAGTCAACTCCTTCTGCATACATTAAATCAAGCTGTACCATGTCAGAGATGGCAATGTTAGGCTTAACATAAGGCATGAAAACCAGTTCTATTATTTGTCAATATTATATATTCCAAGCCTTGGAGCCTTTCTTCAAGGTACCAGACCTCATGATTATACATTATATGGATGACATTATTTTAGCCCACCCCTCTGCCCAAGACCTTATTAACACTTAAAGAAATTGATTTAAATAGAGCTCCAGGAAATGTTCAAAAATTAGCCCATTTTCATCTTTTGTGAATCATTTATTAACTCTTGCAGAGATCTTAATACAGGCTCCCAACATTTACATAAAATCTCCCATTACATTAAATGAGTTACAAAAGATTTTAGGAAACAGAAATTAGCTTACATCATTTCAACAGGTTCTTTGAAGGGCTCTACCTCCCCTGTTCCAATGTTTGGAGAATGATCCATACCCTTTGTCTTTAAGAAGATTACCTCCTGAAGTTTATAAAGACTTATAAGAGGTTAATAATCAGCTTGCTGATTTGCATCGTAGCCAATGGGATCCTGACAAGGACATTATTACTATAGTTTAGACACCTCACCTATTTCCACTGGTCTTCTTTTCCAGGAATAAAGTAGAATTTAGAATCAGTGCATCTTTCTGCTGCTTTTTCTTCCAAAATTACTCCCAAATTAGTATGTTTTGTCCAATGGTATTACAACAACAAACTAGGACTCTTCAATTATTTGGGCTAAAACCTGATAAATTTGTCTTGCCATTAATTAAACAGGAAGTAAACCTCAATTTGATAATAATATCCTGTTTCAGGATTCAATTATGACTTTTCCATTGGTTAATCATTTACCTCATTGTAAATCTATCCAAGATTTAATTGATAAAACAGTTTATTTTTAAAGATAATTTGTGATGAACAAATTCCTGGAGCTGACCTTATCTTTACTGATGCCAGGTATTCTGGTGGCCTATTAATTCTTGTTTATAATCTTGCCAGGGATGAATATAAAACCTGAACTTATAAGGAGCTACCTGCCTCACCCTAATTATTAGAGTTACAGGCCACCACTTGGGCCACTAAAGCTAAGCCACAATCTATATGTATCTTTACTGATAGTGTTTATTGTGCCCAACTTATAGCCAGGTTTCTCTGTTCCTTTATTAAAGGAAAAGCAAAATCAGCTTTAGATATACTCCTTTATTCTTCTCAAAGAGTGCTCCAAAAATGTACTAACTCACTGTTCATCACTCATATCAGAGCTTATATGTTGAACCCAGAATGCAAAGCAAAGACCACTGACTTCAATTTTAAACCAAATTAAAGCAAGCTTATATTGTGTTCACAAGAGAGCTGATCAGTGAACTGCCTCACCTAAGGTAAGGATCAGAGTACAGTGCCTGGTCTAAGATCAGGGAAGTTTTTATAACATAAAAAGTTACAAAGGTAAATGTATTGGCAGCTTACAGCTGACAGCGTCCTGGGAAGCATAATACAAAGGCAGATAGCAGGTTAATGATCTACATGTTTTAACATCTCAATGTAAGGTGTAAACTCAGATTCCACCATCATAATTAACGAGAAGCAGCTGAGATTTTTAGGAAGGGTTGTTATCTGGTCAGGGAGAGCCCAGGCATAAGTAAGTTTAAAGCTTTGGCAGGGGTTCCAAGCAAGTTTAAAACACCAAAGTGTGATCAGGCCAAATAGAAATATTAGTATTTTACTTTAAAACATTAATGAAATTTTCATAACCTTGTGACAAATGGCTGCCAATCTTAAGATGGAATTAGGCTGGTTTCATCACATACTGTTTTTCCTGGATTTCTCTCAAAGTTTAATAATTTAACAGATCAAGCTATGTGAAATGCATATGGCACTGATTGGGAATCTGCAAGAGTTACATGCTCAATTCCATCATTCAGTTCACTCCCTCAAACAGTTGTTTTCTACATTCAGTATTCTACAAACTAAACAGATAGTGAAAACTTGTAAAAGTTATGCTTCTTTTTTTTGGGGGGGGACCCTTACAACTTCAAGGAGTCATTTTATGGGGTTTAAAGGCATACCCTTGTTTGATAAATTAAGCACAATTGACACATATTCTGGAATACTTACAGCTACTCCTGTTGCTGGAGAAAAAACTAACAATGTCATTCAACATATGCTCAAATGCATTGTGAAAAAATATTTTCCACATAATGTCACAACACAGAATGGTTCAGCTTATACTTTCAAAATGTTTGCTCTATTCTTTGTACAATGGAACATCAAATATTTTCCTGGAATTCCTTATAACTCCCAAGGACAAGCCATAGTTGAGACAGCGCATCCATTTACCTGCCAATGCCATGATTTCATTGACTTTTATTGCTGAGTAAAATTCCATTGTGTATATATGCCACGTTGTTTTTATCCATTCATCCACTGATGGACATCTAGGTTGGCTCCACAGTTTAGCTATTGTGAATTGTGCTCCTATAAACATCAATGTGGCTGCGTCCCTGTAGTATACTGATTTTAAGTCCTTTGGATATAGACCGAGGAGAGGGAGAGGAGGGTAAAATGGTGGTTTCATTCCCACCTTCCCAAGGAATCTCCATACTATTTGCCATATTGGCCGCACCAATTTGCAGTCCTACCAGGAATGGATGAGTGTACCTTTTCCACCCACATTCTCATCAACACTTATTGTTGTTTGTCTCCATAATAGTTGCCATCTGACTAAAGTGAGATGATATCTTAGAGTAGTTTTGATTTGCATTTCTTGAATTGCTAGAGATGATGAGCATTTTTTCATATATTTGTTGATTGATTGTATATCCTCTTCTTATATGTACCTGTTCCAGGCCTTAGCCCATGTGTTGATTGGGTTATTTGATTTTTGGTTCTCAGCATTTTGATTTCTTTATAAACCCTAGAGATTAGTGCTCTATCTGATGTGTGAGGGGTAAAAAGGTGTAGGCTTTCTGTTCACTTCACAGATTATTTCTTTTGCTGAGAAGAAATTTTTTAGTTTGATTTCATCCCATTTATTAATTCTTGGTTTAAATTCTTGAGCTATAAGAAAGTTGTGCACTAATCCCACATGAAGAAGATCAGAACCTACTTTTTCTTTTATTAGACACAGAGTCTCTGGTTTAATTCCTGGGTCCTTGTTACATTTTGAGTTAAGTTTGGCCCATGGTGAGAGATAGCTCTTTATTTTTATTTACTTTTTGCTGATAACAACATAACACAACAAATAAGAACTGCTTTTGAGATTCAAAAAGAATCAATAAAAAATTACATGCTGCTATCTTGGTTCTCCTGCAACAAAATAACCTTCAAGAAGAACAAATCAACACTGGCCTGGTGGTTCCAGGCTCACAGCAGTCCCATTCCACCCTACCCTGGTGGGGCATACACCCAGCAGAGCCTAGCTTCTGGTGCAGGACCACCCCTTCTGCCCAGCAGAGTACTGTGGAAGCCAAATTTCAGCCCAGACCACCCACAGCCACCTGACTGCAAAGAGAGGTCAAGCCCAGTGACCCAGATTCACCTGTCATGTTTCTCATGATAAACACACTAAGGGTAACTCCAGAACAACCAGGCTGCATGAAATAACCACACAAGAGACAGAGATACCTTTTTTTTGGGGGGGGGGGGTGTTCCTGTGATGCCTCCTCTGACTTTAAGTGTCTTCAGAGAGAGAGAGAGAGAGTGAGTGCATACTGAACCTTTTTGTTGAGAAGAAGACATTCAAATGAGGCAAGAGATCTGGTTTCAGGGATTGAGACTATCTTTCTTAACTCTGCTGTCAGCAGGTTGGCTGACATCTAAGAAGGCCATACCCAAAACCAGGGCAAGAGAAATGGACACACAAAGGGCATTTCCATGGAACTTCTATCCCTAATAGAGCAAAGGGGTAATATCACAAAAGAACAGGTGAGCATAGCTCAATCCATTGAGTAACATTCCTACCTCTGAAGATGCATCCTCAACCTCCAGGACTGGGGCAATGTCCAGGTCACATCATAATGTAGTGATGGTGAGAACCTCTCTGCTCCAGGGAGGAGAATGTGAAACATTCAAACTGGCTGCCCACATTTACCCACACCAACTTATGCAGGACCCAGATTCAGTATGCAGAAGCATTCATTGAAGGACACCAGTGGAGTCTGGGAGCCCAACATCGAGTCAAGGTACAAACAATATGCACAGGCACTACAAGAATATAGGGAAAAAATGTAATATCTCAGATCCAGACTGCAATAAAGAAAGACACAAACATAACTTGAAAAAAATAATGGAAGAAAGTGTCCCAAACAAACAAGGACGCTATAATAGCAGAACCCATGGACAGTGAAGTTGATGAAATATCAGAGAAGTAGTTCAAAATGTTATAATTAAAATGATCTGTAAATTTATAAATTACCTGAAGGAGCAAACACAGGCAGAAATTGATCACTTCAACAATAAGATAAGAGAGAAAATACAGGTAGCACAAGATTACTTTAAGAGAGAGATAGAGACTCTAGAAAAAAAAGTCAGAAATCCTTGAAATGAAGGATACAATAAAGCAAATAAAAATTTCAACAGAGAGCATAACCAATAGACTATATCACTTGGAAGAAAGAATGTCAGATAATGAGGACAAAGTATACAATCTAGAGCATAAATTTGATCACACAGCGAAGATAGTTAGACATCATGAACAGAACATCCAAGAATAATGGGACAGCATCAAACGACCAGATTTAAGAGTTATAGGAATAGAGGAAGGCACAGAGTTTCAAACCAATGGAATGCACAATATCTTCAATGAGACAATATTAGGTAATTTTTCAAGCATGAAGAATGAATTGGAAAACCAAATATGAGAGGCTTCCAGGATACCAAATGTATAAAATTACAACAGATCTACATCAAGTCACATTATAATAAAAATGCCCAACATACCAAATAAAAATATAATTTTTAAAGTCATAAAAGAGATAAATCAGATCACATATAGGGGGAGTTGAATTCATATCTCAGCAGATTTTCCAACCCAAGCCCTCAAAACTAGGAAACTGTAGATCAACATATACCAAACTCTGAAAGAAAATGAATGCCAATGAAGAATCTTATATCCCCCAAAACTAAGCTTTAAGTTTGATGATGAAATAAAAACTTTCCATGCAAACAAAAGGTAAAAGAATTTACAGTTAGAAAGCCTGTACTACACAACATCCTCAGAAAAATATTCCAAGGAGAGGAAATGAAAAACAATGATGAAAATTATCAGAGGGAGGGATTACACCAAAGAAAAATCTAATCAGAGGAGAAACCAAGTCACATTAAATATCAAAAGTAAACAAAAATGGCTGGAAACACAAATCATGTCTCAATAATAATCCTGAATGTTAATGGCCTAAACTCACTAATCAAAAGACATAGACTAGCAGATTGGATTAAGAAAAAAAGACCAACAATCTGCAGCCTCCAAAAGACTCATCTCATAGAAAAAGATATCCACAGACTGAAGGTGAAGAGTGGGGGGGAAATCGTACCCTTCACATGGACTGTGGAAGCAAGCAGAAGTTTCCATCTTCATATCAAATAAACTAGACTTCAAACTAAAGTCAATCAAAAAGGATAAAGAAGGACACTACCTTCTACTCAAGGGAACTATAGACCAATAATTAAGACTAAACAATTATAAATATATATACCCAAAACAATGAAGCATCTACATTCATCAAACAAACTCTTCTCAAGTTCAAGAGTCAAATAGACCACAACACAATAATTTTGGGTTACTTTGACACACCTCTTTCTTCACTAGACAGACCTTCCAAACAGAAGCCGAGCAAAGAAACTATAGAACTCAATAATATAATAAATAACTTAGACTTAACTGACACATATAGAATAATTTATCCTTCAATGATAGAATATACTTTCATTTCAACAGCACATGGATCCTTCTCTAAAATAGACCATACACTATGCCACAAAGCAATCCTTAGTAAATATAAAAAAGTAGATATACTACCCTGCATTATATCATATCATAATGGAATGAAATCAGAAATCAATGATAAAATTACAAAAAAAATCCATTGCAACACCTGGAGACTAATTAACACTCTAATAAATGTACAAAGGGTTGCCAAAGACATCAAGGAGATAATTTTTTAAAAAATAGAGGTAAATGAGAATATGGACACAATATATCTAAATTTCTGGGGCACTATGAAAGCAATCCTAAGAGGAAAGTTCATTGCATGGAGTTTAATCCTTAAAAGAAAAAAAAAGTCAAGAATTAAATGATTTAACATTACATCTCAAAGCCCTAGGAAAACAAGAGCAAATTAACACCAAGAGCTGCAGAAGGCAGAAAATATTTAAAATTAAAGCTGAAATTAATAAATTTGAAACAAAAGAAATAATTGAAAAAATTGGCAAAACAAAAAATTGGTTGTTTGAAAAAATAAATAAAATTGGCAGACCTTTAGTCATGCTCATGAAAAAAAGAAGAGAGAATACCCAAATCACTAACATATGTGATGAAAATAAAAATATCACAACAGACATTATGGAAATACAGAAGATAATTAAAAAAATATTTTAAAAACTTCTACTCCAAAAATAGAAAATATTGAAGGCATCAAAAAATTTCTAGAATCATATAATTTGCCCAAACTGAATCAGGATGATATAAACAATTTAAATAGATCAGTTTCAAGTGAAAAAATAGCAGATGCCATCAAAAGTCTACCAACCAAGAAAAGCCCAGGACCAAATGGATACACAGCCAACTTCTAAAAGACCTTTAAATAAGAACTAGTCTCAATACTGTTCGGTTTATTTCAGGAATTAGAAAAAGAGGCAGAACGTTCAAACTCATTCTATGAGGCCAATATCATCCTTATTTCAAAGCTAGGCCAAGACACATTAAAAAAAAGAAAAAAAGAAAAAAAAACTTCAGACCAATATCTCTAATGAACATAGATGCAAAAATTCTCAATAAATTCTGGCAAATCAAATAAAAAACAGCTTTTCTGTAATCAATCAATTCCCTGAACCCTGAGTTCAGGTAGTTTCAAAGTTTTATACCCAGCATGTAAGGGGAGAGGCTTACAAATTTACAGTCTACAGAAGTTCACATAAAAGCAGCATTTTCTCTCAGTGTTTTGGGCAAGTTATCCCTTCAAGTAAAACACCTGAACAGTGGAGAGATTCTTTATCTCCCCTTTCTTTCCTCCCCCTGTCAGCTGAAACAATAGAGCCCAATTGGTAATTTCTCTTATCTTAAAAATGTAGAAATATCTGTGAAGCCCAGCTCAAGGACAGAGGCTTTGTTTATGAATTTTTACAAACTACTATATTGGATATGTTTGTGAAAAACTAGTAAGGGGGTGTCCAGCACTTGAAGTGCTGGTATATTATTGGCCAGTGGCCAAGTAAACAGGGTGACACAAAAATAGAAAGTTTATCTACACTGAACTCTTTTGCTGGCAGTCCTAAAAATAGCCATGGTAAAGATTTCTGGAGAAGACCAGTTAAGGCTTTTCTGTGGAGAAAGGGGGTGCAACTTCATAATCAAGGTCATAAACTTGTGGTTGTGGGGATGCACCACCTTGTTGGCAATGTGGCTTCTTTGTTTGGCCTTTATATTAAACAGAAACATGGAAATGCCCCTGGGGGCTTGTTAGGGGCTATTGCCACCTCTGAATAAAGAATGACCAATATTCCCAGTGCCTTGCATCTTCTTTCAACTGATGGATTCCTAAATTTTTATTCTTGGGCCTGACTCCTGCCCTCAGTCTGACACTGCAGAAAGGCCCAGTGCTGACTATGCATGAGGCACCTTGGAACATTCAAAGATTAGACTTAGCTCTTGTACTCAGTCCTTAAAAGGAAAGTCTAAAAAGGCATCCTTATGTTAAATGGTGCAGGTAACAGTGATATTGGAATTGGAAAGCTTAAACCTAGTAGATACTAAGCCTTCTGCTTACCAACTGAACAACAAAGGATGGCAAGTGCAACCTGTGATTTTGGGAATAAGGGTGTACCTGGGATTTGCACATCCTTTACTCACATTCATTTCTTCTTAGTGTTCTTTGTGTGGCACCACTTCACCTTTTTTTTTGGTGTAGGCCCTCTTGTCAAGTCTGTCTTTGAGTTTCATAATTTCCTCTCTTTCTTTAGAGACAAGAGGTTGTTCTGGCCTTACCTGTAGCATCTGTGCTTATTGCAGGTGCCCTCACCTGGATCAGCTCATGTCTCCTCTTGCCTACAAATTACATCAAGGTGGAAATCATGGACCCATGAGATCCCAACCACAGCTCATTTCCTGTAGAGTCCCCATCTCCTCTAGTGCTCAAGCTTCCAGAAATGCCAAGTAGAAGTTCCCCAAAACTGAAGAATGGAAGCAATGTAAGTATCCGTTGATGAGAAATGGATAAACATGTTGTACATCCACACAATGGGACATAATTCATCCCACATTATGTTAAGTGTAGTCACACAATCACAAAAGGACACTTACTATGTAGTTCTGCTTAGATGATGTATATAGAGACATCAAACTCACAGAAACAGAAAGCAGGGGACTGGATGATGGGCAATGGGTTGGCAATATTTCATGAGTGCAGAGTTTCTGTTATGAAGATGAAGTCTAGCAATAGATGGTGGTGATAGTGAATGAACTGAGCACTTCTGAATTCTATGTGCACTTAAAAATGGTAAATATGGGCTGGGATCATGGCTTAGTAATGCAGCCAATGTTTATAGCAGCTCAATTTACCATGGCTAAGCTGTGGAAGCATCGTATATGCCCTTCAATAGATGAATTGATAATGAAACTTTGGTATATATACACAATGGAATATTACTCAGCCTTAAAAGAGAATAAAATTATGGCATTTGTAGGTAAATGAATGGTCTGGAGAATATAATGCTAAGTGAAGTAAGCCAATTCAAACAACAACAACAACAACAACAAAGGCTGAGTGTTCTCTCTGATAACAGAATGCTGATCGATAATAGGGGAGTGGAAAAAATGGAGCAACTTTGATGGGGAAAAGGGAAGGAAGGGATGAAAGGAAGCATGCGGAGAGAAAAGATGGTGGAAAGAGATGGACATCATTAACCTAGGTACATATATGAATTCACATATAGTGCATTGTTACATCAGGTACAACCAGAGAAATGAAAATTTGTACTGAAATTGTATAGAAGAAACCAATATGCTTTCTCCTCTCTAGTCCAGGACTACAGACTTCTGGGTATGTCTCTAGCCATAAATAACTGCTGCTTTAAAGGAGACCTGACTGCATCCATCACAACCCCACTGTCAAGGTGTTCTAGAAGAAAACATGCAGGTGATTCCTATCACTACAGCCTCTCAGGAAAAAGATGTCTCTTTACAGAATGCAGAGTGGCTTCACCCACTCCTACAGAACTAGCCTTTAAAGCCTCCTGGGTCTTCTGGGCCTTGGGCAATGGGCTGTGTGAGAGAAAGCTGATTCTGATACCAGTGGGCAAAGGAGGTGAGAAAAGTGAGTGTCTGGCACCTAGATAGCCTTCATCCTCCATCAAAGAGTAAGTACTATCTCAGGGAGGGAGATCCTGGGAACAAGGGAGAAATGCCTTTCTGGCAACAATTGCTAACACTCAACCCCATAAGTAATAGCCCAAATGTGGTCTACTGGGTAGCCCTAAGGGGACTGCCTTATGTAGGTTCAAGGTCAAGACAGCCTGCTAGGATGGCTGAATCTCCTGCCTGGAGAAACTCCTTCCCAATTTCATGTACTGAAATCAAAGCCCTCAGTGAACTGGAGGCAATAGAGGTGGAAGGAAGTGAAATCCTCCAAAACCCGGGCATTGAGGTGTTTGAGAAATCAACCAAGGAATGTGGAGTGAGGTGAGGGTCAGGATCAGGTCTCAAAGATCCAGATTTGGAGGCCATTCAACTTCTCTGCATCTTAGATACTGGAGATACTGACAGAAAGTTGATTAGAATAGCCAAAGAAGAAAGGAATCACCCAAGAATTCAAGTTTTCTCCCCCTTCAGACTTTTCTCCCCACTAGGAAATGGCCTACAAAGTGTTCAGCTGCCAGGCAGGAACTTAGGAACACTTGTGATTGCAGGCAGAGAGTTGCTCACGGCTAACTTTACTTGAAGTTATTTCTTTGTTTCAGAAACTGCTCTTTAGAAAAGGCCTTAAACCAGTCAAAGATACACAGCTGCTCTTCTAAGTGTCCTAGGGTAAACTTTGCTCACTATAACTCACTATAATGCTAAATTCTCTGCCCTAAATGAAGTGCATCTGCCATTTATTTGGTTTGCTTTGGTTTGGTACTGGGAATAGAAGCCAGGGATTCTTTACCACTGAGCTACATTTTATGGTAGAGATATCTCAGAAGAAAAAGAACACGATGCCATCTGTATCATTGTGAGCCCTCCAGAAATCAATCTTGAACATTCTTGCTACTTTGTAGTATAGAAATAGAATGTCCATCAGGAATGTGTATTACCTCATATGAAGAAAAAGACTAGTATGTAAAAGGAAACTAACTAGAATATATAAGAGATCACTTTCTACACTAAATGTTCAGCCTTCAGATAAGAATGCACTGAGGCTAGATGCACACAAATAAACACTACTTCCTGTTAAATACCCTGGTGTTTCCTGTCTGTGTGAGAATCCCATGCAACATTTAATTTTGTTTTTTCCTTCTCTTATCTTATCCTTCTCTTTGCTATATATTTTTAATGACCAGCTTGCTTAGAAGTGTTTATATCCTATGAGAAGTGAAAAGAATATCTGCAAAAAGTTTTCAAAGAACTCTTAAATAAATAGTTGTCTACAAAAACTGACATGAAAACCAACTCAACTTCTTTTTAGAAACATTACATATTGTATGCTATTTAAAAATAACTTATCAAAACTGATTTATGCCCATGTTCGCAACTCTTCTCAAATTATTTTTCAAATGTCTAACACAAGAGGTTTTCTATGGAAATAATTCAGATGACTTCTATAGAAAGTGTCAACCTGGCTGAAGATGTAGCTCAGTGGTAGAGAGCTTGCCCAGCATGTACAAGGCTCTGAAGTTTAACCCCCAACACTGAAAGAAAAGGAAAAGGAGAAAGAAGAAAGGAAGGAAGGAAAAAGAGAGGGGAGAGAAGGGGAGAGAAAGGAATGAGTCATTAAAACAAAAGGGCAAGTGGTACAAATATAAATATATGGTGTACTAGCTCTTTGAAAATTTACCGAGCTGTAGAATTTTAGTTACATCTAACTGGGTGATATTATGACTGTATAGAATGGCACATAATAAGTTCTGCCTTAGCCTGGCCTAAACCAAATCAATTGGTGGATGACCTGGAGAGGATTTCTCTCTGGTTTGATTGAGACAGTCTTGAACCTTTCCTGGTTCAGAATTTATAGCATAGTGAAGGGACCAAGCCTTCCCTGGCAGGCAGTGTAGTGTGCTAGGCCCCTGAGATACCACAACCAGGGCTGCCCATGCCCATTCCCACAGCTCCTCTCCACCACTCACTGGTTCAAAATGGTCTGCTCCATTGCCTGGTGCAGGTTTTTTTCTGACCAAAGGCCTGAGTGTTCACACCCTGTTTTTTCATGGCTGGGCATGGTATGGTTGTGGAGGGAATAGCCAAAGTAGCCTTAGCATGATGGAGGGGCAAGAGCTGTATCTCAGACATACTTGGGGGTGGTCCTGGAAGAAGTAAGTAGGGTTGTGGTCTACCTTGCCTGAAGACGTGGAAACACACCCTAGTCCTTATGGATGTCCATGGGAATTGGTGTTATGTACAGCTATTAGATTTTTGTTGTTCTCTTATTTTTGTGGAGAAGTTATCAGTCTGTGAGAAGCAGGCATTACCTGAGAAGAGAGAAAAAAACTTGCTCTAAACTTTTTTGGACTAATTCAAGAAAAATGTCAACTACTTGAAAATGTTAGTTTTGTTCAAAAAGAGTATGAAGGCTTAGAGTCACCTTTAAAGGATGTCATTTTGGTGAAGGATTAAGGAAAAGCCGAAAACTTGGAGGCAATATATGAAATCCTGGAGAGGTTCATATCTAAACTTGAGGATGAAATACTCTTTCTAGAAAAAAAGCTAAAAGAAGGAAAAACTAAATATCCTCAACAGGATGAATTGATGGTGGGTATATCAAAAAGGATTAAGTCCCTAGAAGATGAATCAAAATCCCTTAAATCACAAATACCTGAAGCTAAAACAACCTTGAGAATATTTCAAATGAATAAAGAAAGAATTACAGTAGCAATAAAAGAGGCTTTGAATGACTTCAGGAAAGTCATAAAAAGCTTTTACAAGAAGTTGAAGTATGGAAAGAAAAAGTGAATGGCCTTACTAAACAGAAAATTACATTTGAACACTCCAAAGTACATGCAGAACAAGTTCTAAGAGACAAAAAAATCTCATTATGTCTCTGACTGAACACTTACTGCCAATAAAAGATTGGGCTCCTGTGCTTGAAAAAGTCCTAAGAGATGATGGTTACTTGGAATTGGAATTGAAAAGTGAATCAGAAATTTGTGCTCACTGAGAATATCAGCCAAAAGGGTCTTGGAAGAAACTGGTTTATGATACTAAGTTAAAGACCTCTTTAAAAATCTTAGAAAGAGATAAAAATCAAATTTATACTTTATTATCTGAAGTAATTGAAACAAAGGAAGACCTGATAGAACATATTAAAATCTTAAGACAAAACAAGCATCTTTGCAAGCAGAAAATACACAGTTTGAAAGTAAGAATCAGAATCTTCAGCAGAAACTTAAATTTATGATGGAATTATATCAAGAAAATGTAATGAAACTCCAAAGAAAATTAATAGGAGAGGAAAATTACCAGGTAGAGCAATAAGAAAAACTTTACAAAGAGGAAGAAAAGATCAGCTGTACAACTAAACTGCTGGAGACCAAAAGAAAGTGAGCCAAAGATCTTTTTTTTTAAAAGAGAGAGTGAGAGGAAAGGGAGAGAGAGAGAGAGAGAGAGAGAGAGAGAGAGAGAGAGAGAGAGAATTTTTAATATTTATTTTTTAGTTATCGACGGATACAACATCCTTGCTTGTATGTGGTGCTGAGGATCGAACCCGGGTCGCACGCATGCCAAGCGAGCACGCTACCGCTTGAGCCATATCCCCAGCCCCTGAGCCAAAGATCATGAAGAAGAATTGGAGAGAACCATTTGTTTTTTTATCAGGGGCACATTATTTACTATGAGAAAAAAGCTCATGGTAATGAATTGGCAATAATAATTGGAATTTAAGGAAAAAAATAATAATTTAAGGAAAATAAGCCTCCTCTTCCTGTTCTTTGGTGGGATGGAGTGGGCTATAGGGAGTTTTCTTTCTTTATGTCTGTTAGTATTTCCATGCTGCTAGTTTCTCCAGCACGCAATTAAACATACAGAAGGCAAAGAGAAAACCCAGAAACTCACCTCATGCTATTCCTTGGTCTCCCAATCCTTAGCTTGTCTCCCTTATCTTCTGTTTTCTTCTCTTTGTGTTTTTCTACATTTAAGGAAAAAAATGCTCACACTAGACAAAAATTAACTGAAATAGAGTCACAATTTAAGCTTGTAGAAAAAGATCCTTCTGTGCTTGATGCTTCAAATACAGCCTTTGGCAAAGAGAATTCTCCAAATGGTCCCTCACCATTGGGTCAACCTTCATGTGGAATAAGACCTTCTCATTTGGAAAAAGGGTACATTTATACTCTCATCTTTGGTGCAAGTAGGAGGAGAAAGAGGTTTAAGGGGCCCAGAGAATCCTCTGGACCATCCAACTAGCAATGAAAGAAGAGAATCAAACTGTGATAGGTCAACTTATCCACAGAGAGCACCTCCTGACATAGGGCACCTGGAACATCCATGGGAACAGGCCCATAGGATAATGATCCCTTCACCAGGCCAACCATATTCAGATCCACATCTTCCTCTACAAAGGCAAGATGGATGTAATTCTAAATATGGTAGATTGTCTGGATCAGCAGTACTCAGAAATTTAACTATGCTGTCTTTAGATAAAATGGATGGGCCTACATATTCAGAAATGGAATCTAGTAGAAATGATACCAAAATTGATCAACGTGATTCCAATGTACCTGATTCATCTCTCCCTGCTGAAAACCAAACAACTGGCTCTGGCTTTTCTTACCCTTCAATCAGAGGTCCATTGTTTTCTGTGGATCCACGAAGTCCGTTCATGAGAAGAGGACCTTTTCTTCCTCCACGTCCTCCAGGAAACACTTATGGAACATCTCAAAAATATATACAATACATACTTATATGTACTTTACCTAAATAATTGGGCTGTTATTATAAAAATCAAAATTCCCACAACTAAGAAGAATCCTCTTCTTGATATTTGAGCTGTCATAATTAAAGAAATAGTCTTTTTATATGACTTATGTGGAAAAATATAGTGCAAGGGAATGAAACTAGGTGTTTTATATGGTTACACATCCGTGGATATCCAGCCTGGTGAGGTGTCCATTTGAGGATTCATTTGGGAAGGCTTGGTTGGTGATGGCATGCTGTTCATAAATCCTTGCCTGAATTTTTGGTTGAATGGGTCATTATTGCACTGGTATATTAATATTGGGTCAAAGGACAACATACAACTTTTTTTTTCAACATACAACTTTATGAAGGTCAAAAATATGACAAACGTGGCCTCTTATTGTTAGAGTTTTAAAGTGACAGATTCCTGGAAATAAGAAATGACAATTTCCTTTGGAACATGTAAACCTCTGTTCAAAATATGAATATAATATACATATCCATAGGAAAATTCTGTTATATAAATTACATGATGCACTTTTTCCTGTACCCTTTCTTCCATGCCTCTAGGGAGAGCATCTTCTGAGGCTGCAGGGCATGCTCCCTGAGAGTAGTGCACTCTGCCCTGAGGAACCTTGAAAGTGGCTCTCTGGTGAGGTCAAGAGGAAGGCAGGAATGGAGAAGTCTGGGCAGGGTAATGGCATAGCATGATAAGGAATATTCCAGGAGATGCTGCCTTCTGTCTGGAGGTCCTAGTAGATAAACAAGTGTTGAAAGAAATTGTGGCATCAAGGAACTTGGGACAGAATCCATGCAAAGCATGCTGCGAAACCTTGCTTCTCCTAGGAACATTTCAGTAAGCAAGTTTCTAACTGTGCCAGAAGAGGTGTGTGGCTGTCTGCATGGGAGACACAGTGCCAAGTGACCCTTCCTTCATCAAGGATAAAATCAGTGCCTTAAGCAACTTAGTGAGACCCTGTCTTTTGTGACTGGCTTCTTTGAGTTGGCATAATATTTTCAAGGTTCATTCATGTCATAGTATGTCATCAGTACTCCATTCCTTTCTATTGCAGAGCAACATTCCATTATATGAATATGTCTTATTTATTAAACTATTTTGTTAGTTGACTTAGTCACTTGTACTTTTTGGCTATTTGAATAATGCTGCTGTGAACACTCATATAACTTTGTTTCTCTTGGATGTACATCTAGGAGTGGTATTGCTGGGTCATTTAGTAAGTCTGTGTCTAACATGGGATGAGTTGCCAGACTGTGCTAGAAAGCAGGCACATCCTTTACATTTCTTCACCAGGTCACAGTGTATCCTTGTCCCTGAGAACGTATGCTATTGTCCATGTCATTGATTGTAGCCATCCTTCTACTCATAAAGTGGTCTCTTGTTTTGACTTTGATTTGCAATTCCTTAATGATAAATGATAAATGATGACTGCTTTTCAAACATAATGATCTTTACAGAAGTGCATATTCAAGATTTTGGATACTTTTTTATTGGATTTTCTTTGTTGTTTAGTTTTAACAGTTCTTTCTATATTGGGGATAACAATCACTTCTGAGTTATAATCTATGATTTGCAAATATTTTCTTCCATTCTGTGAGATGTCAATTCATTTTTTAGTGCATTCTTTGTTGCTCAAAAGTTATAATTTTCAATAAATTTAATTTACTTATTACTTCTTTTGTTGCTTAGCTGGTGCCTTAAATAAGTAACCACTTCTAAATGTAAGGCCAAACTAATGTATTCCTATTTTTTTAGGAGTCTGTAACTTTAATTTTGTATTGAGTTCTGTGAAATAATTTGAAGGTGTATGTGTGTGTGTGTGTGTGTGTGTGTGTGTGTATGTATGTGTGTGTGTGTGTGTGTGTGTGTGTGTGTGCATATGAAGTGATGTAGGCAGTCTGACTCCATTCTTTTCTGTTCTCACATGCCCATTCATTCTTGGCCATGCCTCAGCACATAATAATATTGACCATATACATAAGGGTTTTCTGCAAAATTTCATACATGATTTGCTCTTCAGGATAAGGATCCATGAAAGCCCCTCAGTGACAGGTTTGCTCTTTCCATCCTTCCTGGCTCACTGTACAGTGCCCACCTGAAGCTATAGGTACAGCCTGTGCTTCCAGAGGCTGGGCTGTCTCTGGGCCTCATTCCCTGAGGACTCCACTTTCAGTGAGCCCTCATGAGCTAGGGAAAATGGGAACTGAACACATCACTACAATACTTTATGTGATTATTAATTGATATAATGAGTTATTATGCAATCAGGACAGCTCTATGGCCATAATTTAATTACTTTCTCATGTGTCCTGATGGATATAACACAACTTTCTCTGTCTATTGCTAGTAAAATTAGTACTATCTTTGATTAGTCTGGACCTTGGTTTCTCATTCTATGAAGAATGAGATGTATAACATGTCCTCATGAATTGTGAGTAAAGCCATTTTCATTGGGTTGTGGTTATCTTGGGTCAGATTACAGAAGGTGTCCTTTAGAGAATTCCAGGGTGACTTGACCTGCCCCAGATCTCTGGGGTATGTTTGAGAGCTTTGCTCTGTGAAAGAAAGGGAGCACTGTTGACCATTCTGCTCTGAACCAGGAACCAAAACCCAATTTCAAAGTGCCAGTTCCATGGACAGTGCTGTCAACCCTGCTCTGCTGCCCCATGTCCACCCTCTCAGGGTCCTGGTAACCCCCAGCACCTGCCGCCTCTACACTTCACCTGAGAGCTGCCCACTTACATTGCTCTGTCTGTCTGTCTGGCAGGGCATGTTGGGGATCAAATGCTAGGGGATTGATGAAAGGGAGTCACAGTCCATGGCTTCCAGACTTGTGGACTGTGGGCTCAGCTTCCTCATGTCTGATTTACAGTGGGTCTAAGCCCCAGGTCTGAGATGGTCAGTGGTTTGTCTGCCTCCCTTTCTCTTCTTGTTCCATGAGTCTGCTCTCTGATGGGTCTATCCTTCAACCAGATTAACATGTGCACCCCAGTCCATGCCCTGCTTCTAGGGAGCCCCACTAAGACAGCCACATTCTGAGAACACTGGAGTTCTAGATTCAGTGTGGCCAGGAGGTGATGATTGCTGAACACGACTCTAAGGAAGACAAGAGAAAAGGGACACTGGAGGAAGAGAGTCAGAGAAATCACAAATTTGTGCTCTTTAAAGAAAATTTAAATTATTGGGTTCATAAATGTTTGCAGCTTTGTCAAAGTCAGGACTTGGTGTTTATTTATCCTCAGCCCAACTCTCCCATATTCTCAGAGAACTCAGACTAAGCTCATTCTCCTACTTCCCAGCAGTCTACTTGATACATATTCTTGGGTGTTGACCATGTAGTAGGCTTTTTTCAAATGCTGGGTATATGTTGGAGGTATGACAGTCTTTCCCTGTGGGTCTTGTGTCAGTGTGAGGAGTTTAAAGTTTTAAGTTTATCTCTTTTTAAAGCTATAAAAGAGAATCATTGGCTGGAATTCTGTAGAAATTCTGGAGCTTGAATCTAGGTCCTTAGATCAGGTCAGTAGGACATACTATCATCTCCCTGCGTTGGTGAGTCCATGAAACCTCCAAGACAAGCTTCCCTACAATATTACACATTTCAGAGTGAGACATCCTGGGCCACCCACCCACTGGTTCTGGCATCTTTGCTCATGCAGTGAATGACTTTGTGCAGATGATGTGTTTGTGTGTCCTCCCTTGTTTCCCCTCCTGACTTGTGTTCCCAAAGCCGTCATTTGTTCTCACTCCTGAGTTGTCAGTGATGCACTTTTCATTCATTTGTATGTCCTGACCATCACTTTTGGGAAACCCACTAGATCCCACATAGAAGAAATATCCCTGGGTTGAAAAGGGATGTTCTGCAACTATCACCATAGATTTGTGTGCCCAGCCACTCACCCACACCAACATGGGGCTCAGGGTCTGCATCCATTGTTTTCTATACTTTCCATGTCCATCGTGTGAATAGATTGTCCCTATTAGACAAAGAGCAAGAGCTTATGGATCCTAATAAATTACCAGTGGTAACAAACCAGAAAGAGGTAGCACTGAGAGGGGCATCAGCAGCCATCCAATACCCAAACCTGTGCTTTTCTCTGTTTTCCTAGAACATGCACTCTGCACACCCTTTTCTTTCATACTATTGTGTTTCTTATGAAAGCTCACATTGCAAAGTCAGTTTCAACTGAAAAATGAATTTAAAATGGAGCTATTTACCCCACAGTAACATGCATAATAGCTTAAATACTAAGAATTCAGAACTTCAAACTGCCCCAGAAATAGCTAAGTGAACAAGGAAGTAGATAAACAAACAACATAACAAAGGATCCAGAGTCCTGGCTGTGGGTTCAGATGGATCTGGGCTTGAACCCAGCTCTGCCCCTTGCTGGTTGTGTAACCAACAGCTTCTTACTTAACATCTCCAAGCCTCACTTTCCCCAGAGGATCAGGGGAGCATGGAGGCCTTGATGTTGTGGGGCCAAGGAGGACTCTGATATGATGTGAGTCACAGAGTGAGTGGTGGGTGACAAAGGATTAATAAGATAGAGCTACTCCCAGAATTGTTGTGCCAAAATCAAGAAATCCAGAGAGTTAAACCAAACTCCACCATGAGCCAAAGACCTCCCTTCAACAGATCCTGAAAGGTCTAAGAATAGATGCACAGCAACCAGTGGCCCCAGGGTTCCCAGAGGTAAAGGACAAAGTGGAAGCACTCAGGGAAGGTAATAATGAAGCACCACAGGACCACAGGTGGCAGGAAGTCAGGGGGGCTTGGGCCCTTGTCCTCAGAGGCCAGTGGGCCATCATTGAGCTGCAGTCGCCAGTGTGCACTACCCAGAGAGGTTCCTGATGGTGGCACTGGAGCACAAGGGGATGCTACTTTTTTCCTCCAGTGGTGAATCCAAACACAGAGCACATCCTGGACTCCCTTCCATGGTCACAGTGGTCCTGAAATGCGCTCCAGCAGGACTAAGTCTGGTTAGTCTCTGTGAGCTTCTGAGTCTGGGGGTGACCATGATAGACCCTCACTCCCATACTTGTGAGGTTTCTAGAAATAAAGACTGTACCACACTTAGCCCAGCTCTGGCCCAGGTGATTGTTCCATCAGGCTAGCCATCACAGCTAGTTCTGTTATAAATACTACAAAAAGCACATTTAGTGCTTTGCGAATTTGCAAAATAGGGCATTAATTAAATCAAAGCCACACATAAAAAGTAAATATTTTGCAGGCATTAGATGATGTTTAAAAAGAATTTGGACTAATATGTTAAATATTTATGTTTATAGTTGGGTGAAAAAACAGAATACAAAATAGTACATAAAATATATTCAAGAGAAAATATAAGAATGTACAGAAAAAAAGAGAAAAAATACTAGTCTCACATATTCATAAGCTTCACTTTTATTTTGATATTTTCCTTTATTTTGTTGTATGTTGTTTTCTTCACTTTGGGTAAAGTTCCTATGATTAGTATCATTTTATATTGATGAAGGTAATTTATATTTTGAAAAGGAAAAAAATAGTGTAGTTTCTAGCCATATCTACATGATGAAGAGTACAGATCACATGGGGGGGCATTGTGGCCTTTTAGAATTTTCCCAAGAGTGTGAGAAAGTCATTAGTGCAAAGGGGCCATATGCACAACCCTAGCCTCAGGCTGAAGAATAAGCATTTCAGGTGCAAGCCCAATGTCACCCCAAGGTCACTCTGAAGAACCAAGGACAAGATATCTACATAAATGTATCTTGATAACACCATTATAAAAATAACAGGGCTTTAGATAGAAGCCATTGCAAAAATCATTTGCAGGAAGCATTTTTAAACAGAAAAAGAAAATGAGTATTATGCATCTACTGACAAATATATATAAAGAATTACCCCTCATCCTCTTCGGCACTGAAGAGGCCTGACTGATATCTTGGCTCCAATCAGCAAGATTAATGGAGAAAGAGCAGAGGACAGAGCCCCAGCCCTCAGTTTAGAGAAGCAAACTAGGAGTGTCTCTTGCCCCTTAGCAGAAACAGAGGCCACGAGTCCACAGACCACAGTAGTAATTTCAATTTGAGTTACAAACAAGGAGAGCCCTGTAAACCTGTAGGAAACACCTTCCTTCAGGGAATGGAGAAGCAATGTTGATCACACATACATGAAAACCCAGACCAGTTGGATTTGTGACTACTTAATGCTGGAGGTTACACTTCTGAGCAAAGAATGAGATCATGTTCACCAAGAGTAGATGTATTGGCAGTGCTATCTCAGATAAACAAGGCCATCCCTGGGATAGAGGAAAGACACATGGGTGGTGGAAACATTAAAATGGGGAATTATTTAATCCACCTGGCCCACCCTGCTGACCTCCACATGCTTTCACTGTTGAAAAGCAATTTACCTGCCTGCCTTAGTCCACAGACTGTGTCCCATTCCTCAGCAAACTACCTGTTATCTGCAGAATAAATGTAGGCTCTGAAATGCTAATATGGAGAATACTAGTTACCCTGAAAGGCAGCAACTTTTGGGACCCTTATACCACTCAGATCCTGGAACTCGGGAAGATAAGGATAATTTCCTGTTATAGCAGTGGAGACTTGAAAATCGAATGTCATCTTGCTGTCAGTCAAAAGTCAAGAGCTAAACCTGAGTAAGACCCTCTGCAAATTTCCCTGGCCCCCAGTAAAGATAGAGGGCAGGAGAAGCATGATGTCCCTCTTCTCTTGGAGGGGACTCATTGTCCCCCTTGAGAGTGTCCCTTTTTCCTTTTCCTGTTCCATCTAATGAACTCTTGAGTTTTACTCTGAGAAACATATCTGCAATCTTTCTGACTTGATAATGAGAATCAGGGTTTGAAGGGGGGCCATCATGCTGCTTCTGTCTCCCAGAAGGCCCTGTAATCTCTGGAGCTGGAAGGCAAGCTCTGGCTGATGCTGTGGAACAGGAGAATCAGAGCTGTTGGTTTCAAGCTCCTGGGTGTGGCAGGTGAGTTCAGTGCTGGGGATTGGACTTGTACCAGGAATGCAGCCATATGAGTTGGAAAAGACCACCCAGTTTCACAAACAGAAAATCTGAACCTTAATATAGTCATTTAATAATGGTACAGCATTCAAAATCAGGTTATAATCAAGGTCATCTAAATCTAAAGCTCTTAAAAGACATGTTTAGACCTTTTGTGAAATATGGCTTTTATGTCAAAATCTAATTATAACCATTTCTGCATGGGCTGGCCCAATTAGAAGCTACATTTCAAAAATTAGTTCTCTGTGTTTGAACTGATAGAGCTGAGCAGACTTATCAGTTAGATCTAGGCCCTTTTCTTACAGACTAAGTTCTGTGGGGTGAAGTTGTAGTAGGCCCATGTTCCCCCTCTGCCCACAGGGCCAGCAGGAGGGGAAGCTCCCAGACACTTGCCAGCCGTGGGAGCTTCCCAGTCCCTGGACATTGTAGCAGGAGTCCTCTACACTGCCATATGTAGAGCACAAGAGGCCAACCTGAAAGACCCCACAGGATTCTGGGAGCTATGTTATTAACCAACCTCCAGAATCAAGATGGGAAAACTGCACTACAGGTAATGGTGCCTTCTATCAATCACTACTAAACCCTCCATTGGCACCAGGAACTGGGCTCAAAGCTTTTTTTCCCAACACAGGTCTTAGGAAAATCCCACTCAGCAGTGAGGAATAACACTGGTATTATTTCCACATCCCAGGAAAAAAAATCTATGTTTATTCACTATATTTCTGTTATCTTTAAGCTTTGTCTATATTGTCACTTAATACAGTATTTTATTTAGCACAAGCAATGAACTTGGCTATTGTTTTGTTGTTTTTGCCATTTAGTGCAGGCTAATTAGTTAGCACTGTGTAACAACCACCAAGATTCCAGGAAGCTTGTTACCTGGACTGGTTTGAGGACTGGCAAATCCAGTCATAAAGAAAACACCATCAGGGCTGGGGATGTGGCTCAAGTGGTAGCGCGCCCGCCTGGCATGAGTGCGGCCCGGGGTTCGATCCTCAGCACCACGTACAAACAAAGATGTTGTGTCCGCCAAGTACTAAAAAAAAATAAATATTAAAAAAATTCTCTCTCTCTCTCTCTCTCTCTCTCTCTCTCTCTCTCTCACTCTTTCTTTAAAAAAAAAAAGAAAAAAATAGAAAACACCATCAAGCAAAATTCAGGACAGTGAAGGATGCAGCCTCTTGTTTGAGAGAGACCCAATGCCACATGGTGAGGAACCGATGCTCATCGGCCCTGAATTCCACAGTGGACTTTCAGAAGACCCATCTTTAGCCAGCATGTTTAATAGCAGTGCAGGTAAAAGGGTTGTCCAGGGTCAATGGCTCCAGTGTGATTGACAAGGAGGTAGGAACCTGGCAGCAGGAGGGTGGGAATATGCACAACATTCCTGAACAAGTAGCAAAAAAGTCATGCATTTTATCCCCACCCACCCACCCCACCTCAGTCTGCTCTCTCTCTCTCTCTCTCTCTCTCTCTCTCTCTCTCTCTCTCTCTCTCCTTGTTTGCTCATACCCAACAGCCCTTGGCAAACATACCTTCTCCATGAAGGAAGATTTATCCACAGGTGAGGCACTCCATTCACTCCTCACCCTGTGCCCAGCACTGAGCATTACATTTACTGCTCATCTAATTCTCCCAACAAAACCACAGATCAAGGAATTCCATTATGCTGGGTGTCTTAGCTTCCTGAGGCCTCTAATATAAGAATTCCCTGCCTTCCAAGCAGACAAAATGCACATGTTCAAATCAAAGATTTGGAAGACTTCACACAATTCACACCTACTTCTCTGGCTGGTGTGTCAATATCCTGGGGTACCACTCAGCCTCATGCCCTGCTGTCTGCCCCCCATCAAAACCACTTTTCATCACCAGTCACACTCCTGCTCATCTCCACAGGCAAATAGACACACGCACACAAAGGGGGCCTCTATCATAGAAGCAGATGAGCTTGCTAATAAAGGAGATGAAAACTGGAGCCACAATGAGCGACTTATCATAAATGAGTACAAATTACATTGCTGCCACTCAGCTGGTTTAGATAGTTGCTGCAAAGCCACATCATGGGGTCCTGCTGGCACACGACAAGCTGGTCAGCACTCTGTTGGTGACCCTGGGTGCCTCTATTCCTGAAGCCAGCCACACTCAGTCCTGACTCAGGGCCCCCTCTTGGCATCTGCCTGGCTGGGCTCCCAGGCATCTTTACTCGTCAGAGGAAAGTGTGCCCATGCCGTCCCAGGGGAGCCTGCCCTGCCCCTACTGTCTCAGGCAGCCCTGTCACCCACCACATCTCTCCATCTCATTACTCCATCTATTACCTTCACCGTACTTCATCTCACTGTCACCAAGGGCCACTCACATCACTGCACGGGGCACAGGTGTCATTCTCCCCAGGTACACACAGACACATCCTCTGTACCATGTCTGGAGACAGAACTCGTAACCTGCCCCTGCTGTAAGGAGGTGGTATGCCCAGCACTCAGCCCTGAATCTAGCTCCCTGTCCTGGCAGAGCTGACCCAGAGCCGGGACAGGACCAGAAAGAGGGCTGGATTTCACTGGCTGCAGAGATGTGCCTGTGGCCACTAATTTACCTGGAGGTCCTGTGACACTGGTGTGATAGCACCTGGTACACCATCCTCTCCTCCTGGGCTCCTCTGCACCTGCAGGATCTAGGCTGGTGCTGCAGCAGAAGCAGCCACCTTCAGCCACCTTGGGTGGATATGACTGACCACAGGACCCGAGATGCCGAGTCTCCTGGGAACCCAGGGCCTCTGTTGCCAGGGATCAATCCTGGTCTGATAAACAAGGTCACAGATGCTTTGTAGCAGTATTACATGTGTAAGATGATCCCAGCCCCAAAAGCTTGGTTGTTCTGGCCTTGACTCACTGTTTGAGGCTAGGTTGAGATGAGCACTGCCCCACTCTACACGAGCCTCCACCCAGCACAGATGCTAATGCATGAATTAATAAACTTTGCACTGATCACACTGATTAATCCCCAGCATATGATCATTACATGAATATCAGGGGCTGAGTTTCCCCTTCAGGGAATACAAGAGTCTCTTAAACCCGAGTGCACATTGGCACTCTGTTTGTGCCCAATGATGAAACCACTTGGGATTTCCCTTGTGTGTTTTCTTCATGGAAGCAGCATCTCCGAGGTTTGTGGGCCTGACAGGAGCTTTATTTAATCAGGCACACCTGCAGCCACAGCAAGATTCAAACCTCATTCTGAGAATGTCCCACCCAACTTAATAGGAGACATTAACCAAGGACAGACAGTGGAAATCACATTACCTGAAAATCCAGAGATAAAAGGCTGTGTGTGTGTGTGTGTGTGTGTGTGTGTGTGTGTGTGTGTGTATGATGGCCTTACTAGGCATCATCTGTGGTAATTATTAAATATCTCTGCAGAAAAAACAGCTAATTAGTATCTATGAGTATCTGTAACACACTTCATTCAGAAGTTTGCAATTATTTTAAGGGCAAAATTTTAGGTTTTCTATAGAAAACTCACTACTTTAGGAGCTAACACCACCCTCTTTCACAGAGCAGAAAACTGAGGCACAGAGGGCTGGGGGCTGCTGACACCCCATTCTAGTGAGGGCCAGCACTCGGGGCTCAGACCCGATCTCTGGCTGTGGAGCTGAGCTCATCCTGAGCTCTGCTTAGGGTCCTGATTGTTGTCTAGTTCCCAGGTGACTGGGGGAGTCAACTTTATTCTGGACATCGTGGTGCTCCTACATTAAGTAAGACAACTTGTGGGCATCCAGATCAGTCTATAAGGGTGAAGCTGTGCATTCCCAGAGGCCAGCCATTGGCTCACGTCTCCCTGTCTCTGCCCATACCTGCCACTCCAGCTGTCTGTGCGTCTCTCTCTCCACAGAGATGTGCCTGTCAGAGCATCTGTAACACACTCCATCTGTAACTCACTGCCAAGTCAGAGGTGCCTCCTCCACTGCCCCTCCACCATCACCCTGTGCAGGCAACTCCTCATCCTGCTGTCCTTCCACCTGCAGTGCCCTTTTCCATAGGGCCAGCAGATTCCACCATGCCTGTGCACCCACTGGCTCGAAGCTACACTGGCACAGTGGATGACCGCACAGTGGATGGCATGCCTTGTGTCCTGTCTGCACCTTCTGCAAGTGAAGTTTTATCTTCTCAACCAACCTGCAGATTCTCCAGAGGGCCATTAGTGGATTTTCCAAGATTGCTTTCCTGATATCCAACACACCTGCCCCAGAGCTGTGTACATGGTGAAGCCACAGAGTGTGGGTCAGACATGCTCATTATGGCTGTCACTCCTGGGTGCCCCACCAACCTGGACACATTATTTGTTCCTGTGCTAGTATAAATCTGTTGTCCCCCATGCTGCTCCTAATTTCAGTTCTTTAGGTTGTCCCCAAGGCTGGTCTGTTAGACTTAACAATGAAACCGGGGGAGTAACTCACTTCTCAGCTACAGGTTGAGAGTGTGGGGCAAGACAGAGTCGCAGGTACCCACTGGGCTCTTTAAGCTTTGTATACAGGAAAGGGGCTCCCTGAACACCCCTAACCATGTGCCAACTTCAAGCTGCATGGCAGGGTGGGGAATGTTTAGCTCCAGGAGGCCAAAAGTTGGGAAAGGGAACAGAGTGTTGTTTCAATGAAAATTAAGACATTTTAAAATCAATTCAATACTCAGAAAAACAAATGTGAGATTAAAGCTTTGAACTTCCCTAGGCCCTGAAACTGGAAGCATGCAGTCTCCATTACCCAGCTGTGAAGGCAGCCAGGCACCCTGTCAAGCATTCTCTCTGCCCCCACACTTAGGATCCACTTCCCATCAGCAGATGAGATTGATGGGCCCAGCAGCTCTATCACAGAGATCAAAGGTTGGGAGCCATGGATATCAAACCCCTTTCTTCCTCTCTGAGCTCTCCACAGCTTTGTGAGGAACAGGATCCTCATCTTTCACAGTACTGTGCTTGTGATGGAGTAAATAATAAGCAGGTCTCAGGGAAAAAAAATGGAAGTAGGTGTTAAATTCCAAATCCCCAAAACCCAGTTATTTAACATATCTAACAAACTGTGTCTATGGAAAGATTTGAAGGAGACATGAGCTTTTAATGAAGATGATGTTCATCATAAAATTATTCATTTCCTGAAAATAGAAAAGACAAGCATCCATCATAGAAAGGAGTTTTGTTCAATTTGGAACTTTTTAAAGAAAAAAATCACCCAAGAAAAACTCACAAATTATAAATTCATGGTCATAGCAACTTATTTGTCCCAAACGGAAACTTGTCTGAGTATCTTCCAACAGGTGGATGGTTAAACAGATGGTAATATTTTCATACCATGTAATGCACCTGGAAATTAAAAAGACCTGGAATGTTGATGCATACAGCTTGGAATCTCCAAGAAATTATATGGAGTAAAATCTCCATACACAAGTAACCATATATTTATTTTGTGATATATATATATATATATATCTATATCTATCTATCTATATCTATATATATATATATATATATATATATATATATATATATATATATATATAATGTTTCTTTACTTAAATTAGACAATGAATGGCTGAGAGAAACTGGGAAGGCAAGAACAAAGGGGATGGTCGAAGATGGGTGGTAAACAGACAAACGACACACATGGAGCTTGACATGGCACCAGGAGCCTACCTGGATGAGAACACTGTGACACACACACACATATATACACACAGAGAAAATTATTCCTGGCTAGCCCTAAAAAACAACAACAAACAGACCCAAATCAGAGAGGATTCTGTAAAATATCTGACTAGTATTCCTCAGAACTATCAGAATCAGGAGTTCAATAATGGATATAGCTTGATAGAAAACTTGAGAGTCAGTCCCAGGTAAGAAGTGTGTCAAGAGACAGGTCAAACACATGCAGTGTGGTTTCCTGAGCCTCTGGACAGAAAAGGGACCTTGGATAAAGCCAAGGAAGTCTGAGTAAAGTATGGACAACAGTAAGTACTACACATCTATCTTGTGGTGGTGTAGAATAAGTCTTAATATTATAATAAAACATTAGTCATGTTTTGCATTTTATGATTTCTCTGAATTTAATTCAATACAGTCCTGAAATATTAGCAATAATTCATTAGTGAGAACAATGTACCATAGAAATAGTAGCTGTGGATAAAAGGAGTTGAAGTCTGGGGTCCAGGAAAATTCTGAATCACCTCAGCAACTTTTCTGTAAATTCAAATCTACTGTAAAAAAAATAAACACATTTTTAAGATCAATCATTTTTTAGTTCACTATGAACTAAAACATTTCTCCATCCAGGGGTCATGACAAGGGGCAGGAGCAAACAGTGTTCTCACGAAGCTCCCCGAACACCCTGAACAGAGTACCTGAAAGATTTGCAGTTTCTTCCATGGAGATGAAAGTTGGTTCCTTTAGCAAATGAGCATCACCCAGGAAGGTTTCCAGTGATGCCACTAAGCAGCACTGTGAATTTGGGTTTCAGGACAGTTGGGATCAGCTCTTCCAAAATGGCATGTGGAAGGTGCTTGGGGGTTCTTGTGTGAGCCCTAAGTTAGCAATGAGGAGCTGTAGGCTAAAGCCTTCCCTCACAGAGTCTGTGTGCTCTATTTAGCTGACATTGACCTCAACAGCCGTCCTCTGGCACTGTGTAACTTTTGCTGGGGAAGGAAATGCTCTTTTCCTTCCATTCCTAGTGACTCAGGACCTGGAAAGTGCGGAAAGACAAACAAAGGGAAGACAGAAAAGTGGTGTCAGCCCAGCTGGCTTCACTCAAAGAGGAGGAGAAAGTCACAGGGTATAATTTTAAATTACCACCACAACAAATCCCAAACATGTCAGGCCCTTGGTAAATGAGCATCCTTGGAGGATGCAGGTAACCACATTTAGATGGAGTGAGAAAGCCGTCTGAAATTTTCTGAAAACACAGAATGAAATGTAATTCATTTCTCAAGTCCTGCTCACTTCCTTGATATATTTGCTTGTTTCATCCACAATAAAATAGAACAGTTTTTAACATGCCATGAATTTTCTTTGGGAATCTATCAGCCCATGGTGAATATCTAAAATGCTATGAGTAGGAAATAGGCATAAGAACCAACTACATGTAATACTGACCTATTGATCTCTAAAACCTTTCTTCTAAAAATGTTTCTAAAACATTTCTTCATGTTTGTTCTCATATTTATCAGCCAAGGGTCAATTTATTGTGGACAAATGCAGAATCTCATGTTTGTGCTGTTAATATCCCCAAATAGGACAGCTACATTCTCTATTGTTGAAATAAATTGATGAGTCATGTTGCCACTTTCACTTCTCTGTGTCCATTTCCAAGACAAATATATTGAATCAATTAAATTAAGGAATTATCAGGGATTAGGCCAGGGCTTAACGTTCAAACAGAAAAGAGAATGTAAATTAAACCATACCCTATTTCTTGTTTTCAGAGAATTTTTATTGTAGTTTGAAATAGAGATTACCTCCAAATAATTATATTTGATTTAACACTCTCTTTTGTTGAGTGCAAACACATGTACCCAAAACAATAAGTACTATGCATCTATCCTATGGTGGTGTAGTATAAGTCTTAACATTATAATAAAATATTAGTCAAGTTTTACATTTTATGATTTCTCTTAATTTAATTCAATGCAGTCCTGAAATATCAACAATAATATTATCAATAAAGAAAATCAATAAAGATTACTAAACAAACCAGCAAGGTAATAGGTAACAGAGCACATTCATTCTGGTCAGAGACTGGACCTAGGTAAACACTCATCACGGTGTCCTGTGGAATGTGACAGAAATCACAGAAATATTTTCTCTTGCATTCTCTGCTGTCTGACACTATTTGCTCCTGGTTTTGACCCTCAGGAATACCTGGGTAATTAACTGCCCTGTGATTTTAAAATACAAATACTTTTTCTCTGCTGGTTGCTTCTATCCTGGATCTCCTTTGAGTTTCATATGATGCAGTGATTGAAAGCAATTAGTTTCAGGTGTGATTTCCAGTGAAATGTAATTTCTCTGGAGCAGGATGCTGACTTCATATTAGCAGGACAGCATTTTGGAGAGCTGCAATTTAAGAAATGTCAAAATACCTAGGAAGAAGTGAACACCATCCTCCTGGGCTGTGGGGCAGGAGCAGTGGTACAGAGCACCTCAGAGCCATAGCTTAATAGCTCAGCTTAATCCCTAAAGCCACACCACACAACACAAACCTCCCAGGATTTCTGAAAAGTAATATTTTTAAATGGATGGGTTCAAATTCCTAATTAATGTTGGTTGCAAAAATAAAATAAAAATTACTTTATCTTTTAGCACAGAAATTACAATTATATTAACTCCTACTGTCTTAATTTGCTAATGACAATAGCTATGTCTATTCTTGTTTGATTTAATTGATGGATGATTAATTGTTTCATGCAAGTCTCAGGAGACCTGTTTTTTTTGCATAGCTAATCGTTCCTAATTGGATGTGAGGCACTGTGAATTTCACCTTGTTAACTCGTAGAACTTTGTGTATTGTAAAAATACTCAAGCTTTGTTACTGGATTCAATTAAGTTGTGTAGATGCAGTTGGATCCCTGTATTTTGGGTTGCTCTTTGTGGTTTTATTTTTGGTACCAGGAATTGAACCCAGGGGCATGTAGCCACTGAGCTGCATCCTCAGCACTTTTATATATATGTATATATCTTACAGACAGGGTCTCACTGAGTTGCTTAGGGCCTTGATAACTTGCTGAGACCAGATTTGAACCCTAGATCCTACTGCCTCAGCCTCCAGAGCTGCTGGGATTCCAGGTGTGCGCCACTCTGCCTGGCTGCAATTGGACCCTTTGAAATGATGCTTTTAAGATTTGTTAGGCTGCACAGGAACAGCACTCAGATTAGAATTCATTATTCCCTGCTGACAAGGAGCGGCATTTCTGAGGATCTTGCCTGGTGCCCCATGCCTCTCACGGTAGCAGATGCGGATGACAGAAGCAGGCGCTATTACCAGTCTGTGTGTGCACCTAGCTGTCCTGCTTCATGCTTTGTGGGGTTCTTCTCCAGGTCTGGGTAGTTTTCTCACAGTGTGAATTAATGGATACTCAGCTGAACACTGAGTATCCTTGACCAACCCTGGAGCTCTGTCTGCACAGCTCTCTCTGACTGATCCTTGGACCCCCACACTTCCATTGCTCTGATCTTTTTCACTCTCAGCTCTGTCTCCCCAATGCAGGCATCCACCAGGCCCCTGCTAGACTCTACAGTTGGGAATCTTCAGGTAGTGAGCCAGAGTGGGTGTAGGGCTACCCTCATTATCCTACCTTTTCATCCTTTGTTGATTTTGTGAGTATGTGTGTGTGTGTGTGTGTCTTACAAGTGGTCATTTTATATATTTTCATTTACTTCAGGATGTTTTTGTCATTATTATTGTTTCAGGAAGGAGGCTAAAACTGACCTCTGTAACTCCATCTTTTTCTAAAAGCAAGACATTTACTATATATGTTTTTTGAGAATCCCCTCGTGTGTTGCAGAGATTTTCACTTCCAAAGAACTTCAAATGCAACACTCCCACAGAAGCCTCATTGAAAACATGCACCAAAATGAAACTCAATCACTCAATCGTACATTGTAAATTCAACCACCAAGATGGAAGTGTGATTAGAAACTCATTATGGACTTCACCAAATTAGCAAATATTGTTAACAAGTACTAGCATGTAGTAGTCTATTTTTGATGCAAGTATGAGACTGTACTCTTTCAGTTATAGATGGACATAATACCTTTATTTTATTTATTTTTTTAATGTGGTGCTGAGGATCAAACTCAATGCCTCAAATGTGCTAGGCAAGCATTCTACCACTGAGCCACAACTCCAGCCCCTCAGAAAGTATTCTTGATGGAAACTCTCATGGATAACTTCTTCATATGGAAGTGCCATCTGCCTCAAAACACAAGCAAAGTATCCCTAAACCAGAGCCCTTGGTACCAACAAATGCAATAATTAACATTATCAATAGTGTGTATAAAAATAGGCCAGTCATCATTGCTATGAGCTTTCAAAGCCCTTGAGGAACCTTAAAAAATGGCTTATACAGACATTTTCCCACTCACATATGGCAAAACTGGGGTCTGAAGGGGTTACCCAAGTTGTCCGTGGTCACTCAAATGTCCAGTAGCAGTGGTGGGATTTGAATGCAGATCTTTCTGGCTGCAAAGTCCACATGAGTAATCTCTCCTGCATTCCACCCCCTGCATAAAGCAAGCCTGTTAGTCTATAAAAGTGCACTTCATTCAGATTCTCTCTTAACACAAGTGTTATTCTTTGCAAATGGATGAAATAACTCCTACCTGTTTCTTTGTTGCTCTTCAAACTGCCAATGAAAATCTGTGCTAAGGATGTATAAAAAAAGCCATAGCACGATGCCAAAATTAATATTTGCTATAGATTATGCAGCATAAACACCATTTAGCCTATTAGGATAAAATGTGAGCTGGCATAATCCTCATACTATGGAAAAAATATTATGGCAAAGTAGACTCCATAAATGTTTACAATGGCAACACTCAGAGCAGTGTCCATTCTATCTCAATAGCATATTAGTCAAGGTTCTCCAGAGAAACAGAACCAAGAGGAGATAAATAAGAAGATAGGTAAGGTATTTATTATGGGAATTGGCTCACATGGTGGCTAAGAAGTCCCACAGGATGCCATCTACAAGCTACATAACCAAGGAGGCCTGTGGTGTAATTCAGTCTGAGTCCAAAATTCTGAGAACAGGGTTGGAGCTGGGCAGATTCTAGGGGCAGATGAAAGGGTCACCCATGTTAGTCCTGGAGTTCAAAGATCCAAAAACTAGGAGCTCCAATGTACAAGGGCAGGATACTATGCACATCCCAGCTCAAGAAGGCGGGTGGACAGAGAGAAATGGAGAAAGGAAGAGAATTTACCCTTCTGTCTCCTTTTCACTGTATTGGGGAAATCAATAAAGCAAAAACATTTTTATGTGGCCTATGGTCAAATGCTGGTCTCATCAGATACCCACCAGGGAGAGTGTTACACCAGCCATTTGAGTATCACTGAACCTAAGCACACACAATTAGTATTGCAACCGTAGTCTCTACATTCTTTCAGCTCACGCCCATCAACACCAAAGTGTGTGGCCCTTTTCCATCATATTAGAAATGCCAAGGGAAATAAGCTGGAGATTAAAGAGGAAGGAAAAGAATATTAACTTTAGATCCTTAGGAACTTTAATCCACCATACACTAGTAAGTGGGAGTAGATAATCCCTACCTCTTGTATTCAAATTTTATGCTCTAAAGAAAAAAAAATCTTAAGTGTATTTTTCAAGAAAGAACTTGCTATTCACTCTTGTTATTCTCAAGATAGTATCTGGGCTCACTGCAGGCCTGGGAAGCCTCTCACCTCTTCATAGACTTCTCAGGAGACATTTCTCTGTGGTGCCCCTCCACCATCCCTGCACAGTACCTACTAAGTGTTCTAGGGCTGGCCTGCCTTTCACAATGCAAGTATTGCTCCCTGACCCAGACACACCACTTCAGCACCTCTCTAAGTCCATAGCAGCTGCTGTAGAGTAGGATTGACCATGAAAGATAGGGCGACAGTCATGTGAAATTGATGGGCATACATAATAAAGTTCAATGTGGAATTCATCAATATGAAGGAATTGAGAAAATAGTTGAAGTAATGGGTCTGTTTCTTCAACAAATCAACAAATATTAGATCCACAAATGTTTATTTGGCACATAATGCATCCTGGTGCTATTCTGGGAACTGTGGACTCAGTGGTGACTGGAAGCAGCAGGTGCTCGCTCTCAGGGTCTCACAACCAGCAGCTACTGCTGGAAGATAGGGAACTTCTCAGGGACTGGGACAGGTCACAGGAAAGAGTGCACTATGACCATAGTGAGCTCATACAAAGTCCTCTGCCTTCTCTGCTCTGTACTCCTTTCCCCAGCCCAACAACACACAAACACACATCTGAACACTAATACACTATAGCTTCCACAAACAGCTCACACATGATTCAAAGGATATAAAGATTATACAGGATCCACTGACGTTTCAGGTAGCTTTGTTTATGAGAAAGGTCATCATAAGTCAGTGTGAACCTCCCTTTCTGGATTGATCCCATTCTCTAAAATTTCTTATTCTTTTTAATATTCAATGGCCCTGTTCTTCATCTTCAAAATGTAAAACTACAGGCAGTTTTTTTGTAATGTCTCTGTTGCCTGGAAGATTTTGGTAGGTTGACAGGAGGGGGAAAGCAGATGCATATTGAAGACTTATTCAATCATCCACAAGCACTGGTTGAGAGGCCACCATGTGCCTGGGTATCCACTGTCCTGGGGGGCACAGGGGCTCCTCTGGAGGTTTCCTAGGAGATTAGACTGCACTAGAAGTATTCAACAGTGACATCCTGCACCCATGGGAGCATATACTGACATGTCTTTAACACAGAAGGTAAGTGTAAACAAGTGAAAATAAAAGTGGATTATTTCCATTTCTACTGTATTAGAGAGAGGTGTTGCCACAAGAATGACATTGAAGTCTAGGATTTACTTACAATGGCACTACCTGGTAAGTATTTGAGACTACTACTAGTGCTCTCTCATGGATCCCCACCCCCATGCTGAACATTGCATGTATTATTTTCTTTAATCCTCCCTGAGCTGGTGCAGTGGCTACTGAAACCATCACCTTTCCACAGGCAAAGACAGGAGCAGGTTCAGAGATGAAGTGCCCTGAGATCAGTCCCTGCCCTCTGCCCCAGGCACAGGCATCCTCCCACATCCCAAGACACTGGAGACAAGGCCTTGGGTTCCTCAATATTCTTGATTAACAATGGGGAATACACATAATTGACTGTTTTTGCTGGAAACAAAGAGGAAAGAAGGCCCCTTTGTGTGCATCTTCACCCTCTTTAGACTTATTCCTATTATGTTTGAGGAAAGCCAGCCAGATTCATGGTAGGTTGTGACCCAGGAAGCCCTGGCCCCACTCTTCTCATGGGATTTTTCCCTGACTCAACAAAAGAACATTCCAGATACCTCTATTGCTGACTCTTTGACCAGTCAAGGGCTTAGCTTTTCTTAGAACAAATAGCCATTCACCATTCTATTTCTATCCATGCAGCAAAACAGGTTGGAGGCCAAAGGAGGGAGAATCATCCACAGCTGTAGGGATACATTTTCTCTTTGGTGTTCTGGGGCTTGAATTTCACAATGGAAAAAAGGTGATTCAGTCTTAATCAGCACCAGGAGCAGAGGGAGTGCCTGTCTCTCTCCCTGGCTCCCACGGATGGCATGATCTTTTGCAGAGAAATCCAAAGTGGCTGAAATGTTCATGCATCTTTCATTCAAATTGCTCTGCAGAGAGAGGACAGACCAGCTGAACTTTGGGAAGAAAATTTCAAAGTGCAATTCGATGCTTGGCACTTCCCCCACCCCCTGCCACCACCTTCTGATGACAGAGGTGGGAAATGGGGGTTTCCTGCTCATTCATTTTGCACCAGCCCTGCTGTGCCAGTCAGAAGGTCCAGCCTGAAGCACCTGGTCCAGGTAGTTTCTCTGAGGTTCCAAAATAAGGAAAGTGACTCAGAAAAAAAGGGGAGGAAAACCCAAAACTCACAAGCAATGCTGATGCTAGACCCTTTCCTTTGCAGACAATGGACAAGGGCCCCAGAAATGTGCTCACAGTGGAGTTGGCTGTTTAAAGCCATATCCAGTAACAATGAGCTTCTCAAGGGTTCCAGAAACAAACATTAACAATACAATCTATCTACCACTCCAATGAATTTTAGCCTAAAAAACAAGAAGTAAATGACTTCATTTCAAAAGACTTCTGTGGGGTGCAATAAAACAGAATAATCTGCCATTTGTAGCCCTTGTTTCTGGATAAAGCAGATTCATCCCCAGGCTTGCCTAGCCAAACAACAACAAACCTACTCTCTGTACCTGTCCCTTTCAGAAGGAACAATCCATCCAGACAAGTCCCTGAATGCCAGGATGAAAATGAGGATATTCCTAAGGAAGAAATGTGATCAACTAATGACTTTTCCTTCATCTACCAGCCAAAAATTGTGGTTTTCAAAGCACCTCTTAATTTTACTTAATTTTACCTGCTGAGGAATGCCAGTAGGTAAACTGTACTGTGTTTAACTTAAATACCAGTGAAGTTAGCATCACTTTTGTCCTCCACAATGTGGATATAAAATAGTAGAAAACAAACTGAAGATTATTTTTTCAAGTAGATGAAGTGGGGAAGAATTCCTGCTGCATAAACCCATAGAATCATCTTGTTTCAATCCATAAAGCTCTTTCATTGCCAAGGCCAATACTTTCTTAAATAATAGCATACTTTTTAATGTTTTGCCCAAATAAAAGCAGTATATATTTACAGTAGAGGAAGGGGAAATAGAAAAATTATTTTCAGTCACCCTACCACCAACTGTGGCAAATGATTTTTTCCTGTTTATTTATTTATATATTTATTTATTTGTATTAATTCACTATCCATGAGAGCAGAATGGATTTGGATTCATAGTACACAAATGGAGCACAATTTTCTATTTCTCTGTTTGTACACAAAGTAGAGTCACACAATTCATGTCTTCATTCATGTACCTAGGGTAAGGATTCCATTTCATTCCACCATTTTTTCTACCCCATGTCCTGTCCTCAATTTTCCCTATCCATAGTTCCTCCATTTCTCTCATGCCTCCCTCCATTATGGATAAGCATCCCCTTATCAGAGAAAACATTTAGCCTTTGGTTTTGGGGGTTGGTTTACTTCACTTATCATGATTTTCTCCAACTCCGTCCATTTACCTGCAAATGCCATGATTTTTTTACCTTTTAATGCTGAGTAATATTCCATCATGTATATATACCACAATTTCTTTATCCAATTATCTTTTGAAAGACATCTAGGTTGGTTCCACAATTTAGCTATTGTGAATTGTGCTGCTATAAATAATGATGTGGCTATGTCCCCATAGTATGCTGTTTTTAAGTCCTTTGGGTATAGACTGAGGAGTACGATAACTGGATCAAATAATGGTTCCATTCCAAGTTTTCTAAGGAGTGTCCATACTGATTTCCAGAGTGGTTGCACCAATTTGCAATTTCAATAGCAATGTAAGGGTGTGCATTTTCCCCTACATTCTCGCCAACATTTATTGTTGCTTTTATTCTTAATAGCTGCCATTCTGACAAGAGTGAAATGAAATATTAGAGTAGTTTTGATTCTCATTTCTCTAATTGCTAGAAATGAAAACTTTTTCATATATTTATGCTATAAACACTGATGTAGCTGTAGCACTATAGTATAGTTATTGTATTTCATGATTATATTTCTTATTCTTTGAAGTGTCTGTTCACTTCTTTAGCCCATTTATTGATTGGGTTATTTGTTTTTTGAGTGTTTAGCTTTATGAGTTCTTTATATATTCTGGAGATTAGTGCTCTGAAGTGCATGGTAAAAATGTGGGTAACCATTTCTAAGAAAGATTTATTGATCGATTAATGTGTTTTTATTAGTGCATAATTCATTCTATTTCCCCAGGACTTTTTCTTCCCTCCCCTCCTTCTTCTCCAGACCTCCTTCCTCTAACCTACTGGTCTTCCTTCTCTTTATTCATTGTTTCTAATTGTGAACTATAGCTATACATAAAAGTAGAATTTATTGTGATATATCTGCTCATGAACATAGCATAATCAGACAGTCTCATTCTGCAGTTTCTCCTCTTTCCCATTCCTCCTTTCTTCCAATTCCCTCCATTTTCTCTCCATTGTTCTCCCTTCTATTTTCATGAGATCTTTTTTATATTAATTCATTTTTGTCTTTAGCTTTTGCATATAAGATAAATCACTCAATCCTTGATTTTCTGGGTCTGGCTTGAAAATGTTAAGAAAATGTTCTCCAGTTTCATGCATTTCCGATCAAATGACACAATTTCATTCTTCCTTATGGCTCAGTAAAACTCTGTTGTGTATATCTACCACATTTTCTTTATCCATTCGTCTGTTGACAAATATCTGGGCTAGTTCCATCACTTGGCTATTGTGAATTGCACTGCTATAAACATTGGTGTAGCTGTATCACTACAGTATAGTGATTTTAGTTCTTTAGATTAATAAGGAGGAGTGGGATAGCTGGGTCATATGGTGGTTCCATTCCTAGATCATTGAGCAATCTCCATATTGCTTTCCAGAGAGGTTATTAATTTGCAGTCCCAGCCACAATGGATGAGTGCACCTTTATTCCTACATCCTCTCCAACACTTAATGCTGTTTGTATTCTCAATGCTGGCAATCTAAGCAGAGTGAGATGAAATCTCAATGCAATTTTGATTTGATTGTCCTTGATTGCAAAGGACATTGAATATTTTCTTTGTGTATCTATAGGCCATTTGCATTTCTTCTTTTGAGAAATGTCTGTTTATCTCATTTGCCTACTTATTCATTGGGTTCCTTGTTTTTTCCCCTCTGGTGTTAAGTTTGAGTTCTTTATATAGTCTGGATATTAATCCCCTGTCAGAGGAGCAGGTGGCAGAGATCTCCCATTCTGTAGGCTCTCTCTTCACATTTTTGTTTGCTTTGATGTGCAGAAGCTCTTTAATTTGATGCTGTCCTGCTTATTTATTATTGTTTTTTTCTCTTGAGTTTTAGGAGTCTTATGAAGGAAGCCAGTGTCTGCCTCAAGATGTTGGAGTGTTGAGTTTCTAGAAGTTGTAAAGTTTCCAGCCTAATTCCCTGGTCTTTGATGCAATCTGAATTGACTTTTGGGCAGGGTGAGAGATAAAGAACTAGCTTCTTTCTTCTACAAATGGATACTCAGTTTTTCCAGCACCATTTGTTAAAAGGCTATTTTTCCCCATCCAGTGTATGTTTTTGGCATTTTTGTCAATGATAAGAAGACTCCGTATGGGTTTGCCTCTGTGTCTTCTCTGCTATTCCATGTGTCTTTTGTCTGTTTTGATGCCCAGTATGCAGGCCTTGTTTCTGTAGCTCTGTAATAAAATTTGAGATCAGGTATTGTGATGTTATCAGCATGGATATTATTGTTCAAGACTGCATATTTAAATGTATGTTGTTCTAGCTTCTCTGTTTCTCTCCCTCACCCTATCACTGAATGCAAATGCTGATGAAGGTGCTAAGAACCTGGATCATTCAAACATGGCAACTTCAAATGGTACAACCACTCTGGAAAAATGTTAGGTAGTTCCTTTAAAAACTAAAAATAAACTTATCATACAACATAGCCATTGCATTCTTGGGCATTAATTCCATATAAATGCAAGCTGATTTATCTGAAAAACCTTGTCCATTAATGTTGGCAGCTTTAGTCCTAATGGCCCTAAACTGAAAACTACCCACACAAATTTTATTGGGTGAATAGTTAAACTGTTTTGTATCCACAGGCTAGAATACTAGTCAGTCATAAAAAGAAATAAATTCTTAACACATTCAACAGTTATTTAACTATCAAAAAAATTATCCTGAGTAGAAAAGCCAATCTACAGATGTTCCAGACTGCATATGATACAGCATTTGTGAGGTAACATTGCAAAGATATGGAAAGGTAATAAAGATGAAGATGGCAACTATAGCTGGAAGAGGTCATGAATGGAGAGAGGAAGAGAGGGTGAGGAGATTTGGGCTAGGTACAGTTTCCTGCCTGGACTGTGCCTGTGGCTACTCCAAAGAACACACATGATAAGTGTGCAGACACCTGCAAACACACAGAGACACACATGGGACATGGCACAACATGCATATAAGATGCACAGTGTCATTTTCCTGATTTTGATGCTCTCTTGAGTTATGCAAGGTCTACTTATCAGGACAAATGGACTGAAGAATTATGGACCCCCTCCATGCTTCTTTGCAATTTTTAATGCACCTATAATGACTTTAAAATATATTTTAAAAAGAAAGTACCCTTGCTCTGCTAAGACACAGCACCTGCTTTTAGGAATCACTTTTTCTAAAACCATCATGCTGCTCAAGTAGAACCTTAAGGTCAAGGTAAGAATGTGGTGTTTGAAGGGCCATCTCTATATTACTCAGAAACATGAATGTGGCTGTAGATTTTTAAGGCACACTGTGCAGCATGCCTTAATATTAGCTCTGCAACTGTCATTTTCCCATGTAACTACACACATTTCTGTGTTATTCCTTAAAATACTCTCTGTTTTCCCCTATACTGGTACACTGACTTCTCTCCTACCCTGTCACTAGACATTCAGCTGTCTCATCTGCATTCCTGTTCATACTACTGGGATAAGCCTCCTTTGGGATATGAAGATTGATGACTTTTCTAATTATTGTTCAGGATAATCCCCTAGAAGCAGAATTTCTGGCTCAAAACTTTGCCCAATGCATATAATTTCTGGTGGATATTTACCATTTTCCTCGCCGGTGGCTGTAGGGTTTCCTCTCCAGGAGCATTTATTGGTCAGCTCCTCCTCTTGGCCCAGAACAGCCCCAACAGAAGTTTCCCTCCCCAGGTGCCTCCTGCTTGTAGCTGAACAGCAACTGAAAATCCACAGGCTGAAATCCCCAAATCAGGATGAACTTAGAGAAGGAGCCTCCCTGCCCCCTGTGGGCACTCACCAGAAGTGGGCCTCACCCCCAGCTGAAGCCTGGAGACCTGGTGTTCCTGCTGGGTGATGAGGCCCCTGGGACACCCTGAGCCAGACAGAACACAGGAGCAAATTCTCCATGTTTCACCCAGCAGGGGCCTTTCTTCCTGAAGTTCACTGTAATACAACGTTGGTGAGTGGTTACAAGATGATCATCTATCCCCAGAGCAAAATCCATATTTTAAGGAAGAATATAAGAAAATAAACTTAAACTACTATTTTTGATATCACTGAATTCTCAAAAAAGAAAACAGAAAAGTGAATAGTAAACTAACTTGAAGGCTACCATGGGCTCAGGACCAGGCAGAGATAAACATGATTGAACTGGGATTCGATCCTTTGTGTTCCAGCAGGGACCACTGAAATGAAAGAAGGGGTCATTAGCTCCTGAAGATTGGGTTTCAATCCATCTGTTTGTCCTCAGCTGAAACCCTGGTTACAAACAAAAGATTAACTGCACAAACAATGGGAAAATCAATAAAGTTTAGCATATTGTGGGAGCAGGGGTTTAATCTACAGTCAAGGTCATGGCTTTCCTGAGCTTGGCTTGCTGGACTCAGCCTGAGGAGTCCACACCCTGCCTCTCCCTCCTGTGGCTCAGATTGCAGGTCACACTCAAGGTCCGTTTCCTCCTAAAGAACTTTGAGGATCAAAGGCTCTTACCCTTGATCAGGCCAGAATTCTGCTGTCTTCATTTAGTTTTAGAAACTAAAAACTAAAAACTAAACTTTATTTAGTTTTTAGAAAAGAAAAAAAAAGAAAATGACAAACAAGACACTTAGTCTTACCAGATGTATTCCTAAGAAGCTTCTGCTTTGCCTTTCTCCTCTCCCGGCGGCAGCGGCGGTGGCGGCGGCGGGGAGCGGGGCACGGGAATCCGGCCGGCGGCGCAGCTACAGCGGGGAACCCGAGGGCCGCCGGGGCCGCTCGAGTGGGCGGACGCCGAATTCGGGGTCGAGGCCCCGCGCGGCGGAGGCCGAGGGGGCACCGGGGCTTGGGGCCCGCGGCTGCGAGGCGGGCGGGCGGCTGGCCGAGCGGGAGCTGTATGCTTGCATGGATCCGGGTGCCGCGCTGCAGAAGCGGGCGGGGTGGGGGGGGGCGAGGCGGCGGCGGCGGTGGCGGCCTGGGCGCGGACTTCGCGGTGCTGACCAGCGGCCAAGCGCGTCGGAGGAAACAGGCCCCCAGGCCCGCGGACTTCAAGCTGCAGGTCATCATCATCGGCTCCCACGGGGTGGGAAAGACCAGCCTGATGGAGCGTTTCACCGACGACACCTTCTGCGAGGCCTGCAAGTCCACCGTGGGAGTTGACTTTAAAATCAAAACTGTAGAACTAAGAGGAAAGAAAATTCTATTGCAAATCTGGTTACCCTCAGCTCTGACTGTCTGTCCACCATCTGTGTGTGTTTGCTTTCATCTTCGTTAATCGCTGCTTCATCTGTGGCATCGCCGGTCATCTAACGCTTGAATGTTAGTGCCATGTCTCCATCCTTCATCCATGTCCCTGTCTGGGGCACTGCTGGAGCTGAGCCAGCACTGGTCGCCTTCCAAGTATCTGAGGGACACAGCAGGTCAGGAGAGATTCAACAGCATTACCTCAGCTTATTACAGAAGTGCCAAGGGGATCATATTAGTATATGATATCACTAAGAAGGAGACGTTTGATGATTTGCCAAAATGGATGAAGATGATTGGTAAGTATGCTTCAGAAGATGCTGAACTTCTCTTAGTTGGAAATAAGATGGACTGTGAATCAGACAGAGAAATCACCAGAGAGCAGATAACTGGGATGCGGTTCTGTGAAGCAAGTGCCAAGGACAACTTCAATGTGGACGAGATATTTCTGAAACTTGTTGACAATATTCTGAAAAAGATCCCTCTGGATATTTTAAGGAATGAGTTGTCCAATAGCATTCTCTCATTACAACCAGAACCTGAAATCCCGCCAGAATTGCCTCCACCAAGACCGCATGTCCGATGTTGTTGATTTGCTACTTTGAAACAAGGTGGAAATGATTCCTGAAAAGGGGAAAAAACATTCTATTCTGCACTACAATCATTTTGACAATTTTCTTTCGCACTTTGTAATCCAAGTCAGAGCTATACACTAACTTGTAAATATGCAAATATGCAATCCTGGGTAAGTTTGGGTTATAAATTACATATTTCCCTCCAAATTATATTTCATTCATAGCCCCAGTGTCTAGTGTATATACACTGGGAAACATAGTACTTCTAATATGAAGAATGGGAGAGAAGAAAAGTATAATGTTTCTTAAATAATATAATTGTCCTTGTTAATTATACTATGAGGACAGAAGATATTCTGATAAGAAGAGAGAATGTGGTGCTTTGCTTACTGTTTTAAAGAAAATTTGTAAAACTAAAGACTTTTGTGGAAAAAAAAAAAGCTACGTTAAGTGCTTTTTTCTTTATTTACAAGACGTTTCCCCAGCTGTAGCATCTTTGGAGTGTTTCTGCCACAAAGCAAAGCTCCACTCATAGCTGTTGAAGGTTATTTATTAGTGTTCTCTAATGATAGGATATTCCTAGCTAGAGGGTTGGATTTGACTTGGTCCTGAGGCCACAGAATCTCTCATGGTTTCCTGATAGATGTATCCTATGCTTTTAAGAAAGACAAAAATTCAATAAAGAAGTGTTTTGAAACTATAGAAAAAAAGATTTTAAAACAACGCTGCTGTCCTAAACAAATCCTGTTTAAAGGAATTTTAAAGAGATTCATTTTATTATATCAAAGAACATACATGTATTAGGCTAAACATCCTGTATCTTTGTGATGATAAAACTTTTCCCCTTTATGGTGAAGCCTATTCCTATTAAGCATAGACTGTGTTCAATATTTGTTTTTTTTCTTGTTGTTGTTTGTTTGTTTTTTGTTTTTTTTTCTTTGTCTGATAATGAATTTGTGAACTCTATCTTTGGTATATCTTTTATTAAACTGCACTGTTGTGTTTAGTCAAGGTAAATAAGTAAGTATGTATTTGAATAACTTGGCGTGTCCTGAGTATTGTGGTATGAGAAGCATTGTGGTCTTTCTACACTAATGAAGTGCAAATAAAATTTTGTATTTATGTAAAAAAAAAGAAGCTTCTGCTTTGAGGATGATTTATAAAGGTACTTTTTCCAAAAGTTGATTCGGCAGAATTATCCCAGGCAAAGCGGGTGTGCCTCACCTGCTGGGCCATTGTCTGCTGGGCCATTGTCTGCCTTGAGCTTGATGCACTCTGTTCAGGGTCTCCTGGTTTCAGCTGCCTTATGACCTCTACTGCCTGGGAATTTGTGCTCCTCACAGATCCTCCTGCATATTTATTTCCTATTTTGCATTTTTGATTGCCTTGATCAACATGCTACATTTCAATGCCTGGCTTACTCTACAAGTACATCATTCTAATTTTTAATGTAAAGGGGATGCTTATTTTCTGAATTGGTTTCTGTCTGAATTAATACAGTAGTAATCTAGGGGGATAAGAAAAGGTACTTTGCTCTGTGGGGTGAGGGAAACCTGTGATGGATATCTATGGGCATCTTCTGCCACTCACACATTAGACTTGAGGGATGTGGTTCCATCTATACATGCCAAGTTGTTTGGATGCATAAGAACTGCCATTGTGGAAATTCCTCACCTGCTGACATCTACAGCATGTATCAAGGCTTGAGGTTCTTTTCTCTTCTCCTTAGATGCCTAATGCTCACCTTTCCAGTGATTCAGTTATGCCTCTCATGCTCTAGACCATAGGCAAATCATCTCTAGCTGCCATATAGATTCTGGTCAATTGATTTATCTGCACAGGGTAAATTCTGAAACTTTATAGTCTCCATGTACATGTTATATGTGGCCAATCATGCATGCTCTCTGCTTTAGTGGAAAACCACAGGGGAATCTTCCAGAACTATAGGCAGAGGGAAGCACCCCCAGAGCTGGTTGGATGCAGTCTCTGCTCTCAGCATCAGTGTTACATAGCAGGAACAGGTCTTTTTTGTTGTTTGGTTAATAAGACCTAGAGTTATGGCTTCTTAACATATTTTCAGCCAAAATGGATTTATTTTGTCCTTTGTTCATTCATTCAATTCATATGTATGATGCCTATGTGGGTCCAAACACTGTCTGTGGCCATCAGTTTGCAGAAATTAATGATAAAGGCCCAAGCCAGCCCTTAGGGAACTTAGAATCAAGAGGAATGTATGAGTGTTTCGTAGGTGCTATAACAAATTAATGGAAGTGCAATGGCTTACAACATGGATTTATTATTTAGCTCTGGGAGTCAGCATTGAAACAGATCAGGGTGTAGACAGACTATTTCCCTCTGGAGTGAGAATTAACTCCCTTGCTTTGTGCAGGTTTTGGGTGTAGCTTCATCCCTTGGCTGATGGGCAAATCAGTCAACCTCTTTCTGGGTTATCCCAGTGTTCTCTCACCTGATCTCTCTTGACAGGAGTCTCTCTGTGGTTATGTTCCTACCTGTAAACTCTGGGGCCATCTCTTCCATCTCACAGCCCTTCACTTGCTATCACCTGTGAGCTCCCACATTGTCACAGGTTATGGGGGACAGAAGATGGACAACTCCAGGACAGCTACAAAGTGGAAGTGTGTAGCCACAGGGAAGAGCACAGAATCTGATGATCTATGGCCATGGGAAGTGCAGGGAATGAGGGGATCCAGGGGCCCTGAATCCACATGAAGGCTTATGCCAAACACCCCTTACAACATGGGTTTTGGTTTAGCTGATGCTCTAAGCCCATTTACTTCCTAGCCTTCAGTTTAATCTGACTTTTCCTGTTAATGTAATCTATTCCTCACCACTTTTGTTGAATTTATGATGCATTTTTATACTGGGTATGAATATGTAAAAGTACTGATAAACTTCATTAGGGAATTTTTAATGGCTATGATGTGATTCTTTCTGGCTAGGGACATGATGCCTCCCCATCTTCAATTGATGATGTTAATAATATCTTGACACAGTAAATCAAAGAAAACTCCTGTAAACAGCAAATATAAAGCTTAAATAAAAAATTGCCCTTTTGGTTTGTATATGGAAGGGGCCAGGGGTTTCCCTCAAGGCAAGGGAAGGTCATGGGGAAGTGGGGAGCCTCTCCATGGTACAGTGGATAAAACCCAGCCTCTGAGGCTGCATGTTTGGGGCCTCAAGGTTACTCCTTTCATTCTACCTAGCTCTATATTGATGCACCTGCATGGACTTCCACCAGAAGCTGAAGTATCATGAAGGAATAGTACTGTCAGGGGCCACATCCAAGGCACAGGTATACATATGGTAACCATCCCAGAGGTGGCAGCAAGGTTGGGAAAGTTAGGGATGCAGGCCTTGGTCTCCCAGTTTTAATTTGCCCCTTACATGCTGTGAGAACCTGGGAAAGTTACTTAACCTCTCTGTGCTTATTTACTCAGAGCTACTGAGAGAACAAGGGTACTAACTATGTCAACCTCATGCACTGTTCTCCTGAGACATTATTTAGTCCCTGGAACAGAGTGGGTGCTGCAAAATGGAGAATATTAATTCTCACTGGCAGAGTAATGTAAAGGATATTTTTGAATGTACTCACCAGAAATTTTAAAAAGTAGGGGGGGATGACATGGGAGGCAGCGTATCCAAGAGGCTAATGGTGAGATTTTACTCTCTGAGCACCTCTGAATGACAAAGAAGTTCAGAGCCTGGAAAGGGAGGCAGTGCTGCAGGTAGTCACACATGAGCCCAGCTCTGTAGCTGGAGGTCCTGGATTTTAATTTGCCTCCACCTGCAAAAATTACTTGTGACCTGCAAGTTGTTCCACCCTCTGTGTCTAAGTGACCTCTGAGAGGGGGATGAGAGCAACACACACAGGGATGCACGAAGGTCTCTTCATGTCTGCACGGGTCTCTAGATGTCTGCAAGATATGAATTACACATATTTCATTTGTATGGGAGTACACTACATTCATGTTACATGGGAAATACATCTAAGTTTTTTAGTGTGTGTGTGTGTGTGTGTGTGTGTGTGTGCGCACTGTACAAGTATGTCTGGAACATTGTATCTATTTTCTATGATGTATCTATTACTGTTATCATTTTCCAACTTTTGGAAGAAGCAAAATTCAGTGAGTTCAGGGAGTCGTCTGTGGCCAGGTTGAATACTTTGCAAACTAACCCCTGGAGATCATGGGTCCTCCCAGTGGGAGCTCTGGCTCTGCCTGCATGCAACCCCAGGAATTTAGAAAGTCACTGAAAACTCTTGCATGTCCCTCCCTTGGGACATAAACCTACGCAATGGGCACAGTCAGAGATTTCCTGATGGAGCTTTAAGCCAGAGCCTGTGACTCCAAGGGGCCACACAAATCTGTTTTGGGATCTGGCAGCTATATTCAGAGGCTGCACCAGAGGTGGTATCATCCATGACACCAGGCGCCCTATCCAAGTTAGCACCCATCTCTGCCTCCCGCTAACTGCAAGGGCTTGGAGGCCAGTGGCTCTGCTTCTGTCTCAGTTCTCTCCCCTGTAAGTGGCATAATAACTGAGCCTCCTACTTAGAGCCCCAGGGTGATGGAGGGGTACCCTGGGAGGAAGGCAATCAGGCAGTTTTTGGACTAGAACAAGCATGAGACCATGCTTTTATAGACCGGAAAGACCCGGCAGGAACCAAGGGAGACTGGAAGGGCACCGTGGGCTTGTTACTCACTCTGCACAATGTTTTGCAAGAGAGTTTGAGCCCTGAAGCTCTTTATCTTGTCTACAAATGACAGTGGGTTCTTCAAGCCACATCCTGGGGCTCCAGCACCAGGTCCTCCCTCCTCCACAGGTCCAGCTGGCTTTCGCTGCATGCAACCCCAGGAATCTAGAAAGTCACTGAAAACATCTATACACCTGAACTTGTCTAGAACCCAGATTATGTCAACACAGTTTGTACACAGCAAAAAAAATTAAAAATATATATATAAACACCAACACCTCCTTACCACATAGAAAAGCACTGGTGGAAAAAATTAGAGATGACTTGAACTGGTCCCTCCAAAATAAAACAAAGTACATTGTCTAAATTTCTCTCCAATAATCAGAAAATTTCCAAGTGAAAAAAAAGGACCTCTGAATTTCCTGTCTTGATACATTAATATATATATGCAGTAGAAACACAGCAGAGATAAAATGTTGCTATGTGTTTTTCAGGAGCTGCATTGATCTCATGTGAAGATCTCACCACCTCCAGTAGATCATTTCCAGGAACATTTGTGAGATCAGAAAACAAGTGGGGTGGGCAGTGGATAAGAGTAGTGCACTCACTTTAATTGTAGCACTTTCAGGCTAGTGATGAAATAAGAACCAGTCTCCTCACTCAGGGCTGATGTATGTGTCTAGAAGCCTTTGGTGTCACTCTTTAAGGATAGTAGCCTATTACAGTGTGTGATGGCTATCCTATTTCAAGTCTCATTCACTATGGTATTAAAAGCCAACAGTGTTACAGTGAAATCCAGCCCTATCAGAAGACTGTGCTGTAGCAAGGGTGGCCACAGCTTTGGGAACAAAGAGTCTTGCTATCTTCAAACATGAAGACTGGATGCAGTGGCTCACACTTGTAATCCCAGTGGCTCAGAAGGCTGAGACAGGAGGATCTCAAGCTTAAAGCCAGCCTCAGCAACAGAGAGGTGTTAAGCAACTCAGTGATACCCTGTCTCTAAAAACTACAAAATAGGCCTGGGCATGTGGCTCAGTGGCCATGTGTCCCTGAGTTGAACCCCCTATACAAAATAAATAAATACATAAAGAGTTTATATCTTTGCCATACTGAAACACTGAAACATGACTGCCATCCTGGCCTTGACCTTCACCTGCTGGACACCCAAGCATGGGAGCCAATTCTGCTGGCATCAGAAGACTGCATGAGCCCTACTCCCTGAGGGGTGGGCAACTTGCAGCTCAGGTCCCAGGGATCTGGCATTTGCACCATCCTGTCCACTTCATAATCTGGAAATCAGAGGAGTCCCAGCCATCCAGGCAAGGTTCTGAAGATGCTAGGTCAGGGCTCCCCAGGAGACCCCATTGCTATTTCAGGGAGTGATCAAGAGGATGCCAGTGGCCTCCACTTCAGTTTGGGAGGGAGTATGTCCCCTCTGGCCTCCGAGAAATGGATATCAGTGACCACCTGGCTGGGACAAGCTGTAGTGCTCCCAGTGTGTGGCTGGGAAAAATGAGGGCAGAGAGGTTTTGTGCCATTCCCAAGTCAGCACAGTTTTAGAGGGTGACATTCTGCCAGGTCTCTTCACTTCCAACCAAGGCTTTATCCACCAACCACAGAAATAATGAGGAGTAATTACTGGATAGAACTAACAGCAATAATGAGGCTGACTGATATTGATTATAAATGTCCCCACAACGGCCCTGTGGCAGATGCATGCCAGGCTTACCTGACTGCTATTGGATCCCATGTGGTACAGCACAAGACAGGAGAAGCCCTTCAGATCCCTTGCAGGGGATAAGAAGAGACATTCTCAGTCACATGCATCACAACTAGCCAAAGTAAAATGAGCAAAATTAAACTGATCATTGTGTTAATCTAATTCAAGTTCCATACCCAAGGCAGCACGCTAATTAAATGCATTTGGTGAAAAGCACAGAATTGGCCACTGAAGAAAGTAAGCTCTGAATTATGGAAGTAAAATGAGTGACAGGAAAAGGTTGAGCCTGAAAGATATAGAATCATGCCATTGTGCAGCCTTGATTGGTCACTCAAATGCCCTGAGCAAGCCTTTGCTCTCCATGGCAAAACAAAACTAAAAAAGGCTTCACATGCGGGGCCATGATGAGTGCATGATCTGCAAGTGACTGTCAGATGTTGGTGGGATCAATCCTGGGACACAGAGAGGCTCAGGTCTATGGGCTTACCCTGGGCACCCCTGATGTGATGGAGGGAAGGATCTCTAATTTATGGAAATGCCCAACCTCTCCCAGGCTCTTCAACATCCCTTGGTTCCCAGAAACTGAATGTCAGGACACCTTCTATTTGTTGTGACAATTAGAAGTGTCCCCACACATTTACAAGTACTCCCTTGGATGCAGAGCCCTCTGTATTTGAGAATTACTGAGGTCTGTGTAGCATTCTGTGATAAACAGTCCTCCTGGGTGGCAGGAGGACACACAGGTGAGGGCAGACACTGGTGCAGGTGATCCATGGTGCTCCTGGAATGAAAAATGGCTGTCAGGTGCCAAGTAAGTTCCAGCTTTTTCTCCATCTAATGGTGGGTGGTCCCCATCTGGACAGAGCTTGGAGCACTCCCCAAAATAAAAGCTCATGCTCTCTGTAATGGCCCCACTCCCTCCCTCAGTCTATGAAAACTAACATTTTTATCCAGTATGGGGAAGGGAGACTAAAATAACCCCAGATGCCACATCTTCTGGAATGTTCTATCTTGTTCTTTGACTAAGTAAAGCATTTGATATTTCAGTTGAGAGTTTGCTGTCTCGGTTTTCTGGATCCACAATGACTGACACCTTCAAACATTGTGAAGATTTGAGAGGGAAGTTCCCCAAGCTGCTCCCAGGAGAGGAAGGAGTGGGCAGAAGCCCCTCTGTGAACTCTGCTATTCTATCTTTCCAAGTCTTTCCTGTGTCCTAGGTTTTTAGGCCTTGAACATGAGGAAGTTAAGTAGATAAAATATCAGATAGAGCAGGATTTCTGCAGATATTTGAAATTATTGAGTAAAGACTGCCAACAGAATTTTCTAAGTAAATGCAGAAAGATGTATGGGCTTCTTGCCAAGGCTGAGAAATGTTACCATGCTCTGCAAGGGACAATGTGGAGGCCAGTACTAGAGGGTAGAGGAATAGAGAGGGAGAGGTCAAAGCTTGCCAACAGAAAGAAATGATAAATTTTGAGGAGATGGATATGCTGAAAACCCTGATCTGACCATTATAAACTGGGCATATGGTATAGGTACATGAGCCTCACAGTATATGCAATTATTGTGGGTCAATTAAAAATGAAAACATGTTGAAGGAAAGATTGTCTCTTATGATAATGACATTTTCCACCCTGAAAAAATTCTAATATATACAATTGAATGTTATTCAACCTAAGAAAGAAAGAAATCCCTCCATAGGCAACACCATGAATGTATCTAGAGGTCACTATGCTGATAAGCCAGTCACAGAGGGGGCTAATACTGTCCTCTCACATGGGACATCTCAAGTGGTCAGGTTCCTAGATAAGTAAGGTATAACCAATGGTGCCAGTGGCCTCCACTTCAGTTTGGGAGGGAGAATGTCTCCTCTGGTCTGCCAGAAACAGATGTCAGTCACCACCTGACAGGGACAGCCTGCAGTGCTCCCACTGTGTGGCTGGGAAAATGAGGGTGGAGAGGCTTTGTGCCATTCCCAAATCAACAGGACTGGGGTGGGGTGGACAGACAGTTGCTGTCCAGCAGGTGTAAAGTTTCAGTTACACAAGATGAGCAAGCTGGGGACAAGTTTGACACTATGACTGCAGTTAGTGATATGTGTGGTGCCCTTAAAGTGGTGTTAGATGGGTAGATCAGGGGTGAAGTCATCTCACCACAATGAAAGAATAAGCTAATGAGCAAAGGTGCTTGTGTGAGATTTACCTTTCCAATTGGAATGCTTGGGATTTGGGTCTGTGAAGAAATTAAATGACTGCTAGATGAGAGCTTTGATTTACTTTAAGTTTTACTCTAAACTGAAAGAGCAATAGTGAATAGTAGTGAGTAAAAACAGGCTAAAATTTATAACAGTTGTCATCTGAGGTCACAAAGTCATTGCAGGAAATATATCACACACAATTTATATCCATACACAATGCTTAGCCATGTGACATTGTTATCACACAGGAAAAATGAAAGGTCAGCAATCAATAGGTCCCTTCTACTAAGAGGCATTGAATCAGCCACACAGATCTTAACTAAGATCCTCATTAATCCATCTGCTGTAGACCATCTCCAATTCAGATCCCAGCCCTCTTCATCTTCAGATGCCCACCTGGTACCTGCTTTGGTGCAAGAGATGGGCCTCCAGATCCTCTGAGCTGCCAGCTAACCCAGGTAATCCCTCCCATCCAATAACCTCATTTACTCCATTAAGAAACATCTTAGGCTCTAGGGGATTTGTCCACGAGGTTAATTTAGAAGACTGCTTAGGTATTTTATTGGACAGCAAGTCCCGGCAATTCCTGTAGGTAAGCCTTGAGCTCACATCATTCCACAGCGAACACAGCCAGCTGCAGGGCTTGACACTGAGCCTCTTTCAAAATTATGCATTTTATGCAGGCTGCATTTGAACTATTTATGTAGGTGACAAGGTACACCTAGAAGAACACCTCTAATGAAATACTAGCAGGAGATTGTAACATGAAATGCCAGGCAGGTTTAACACCAGAATAGATGTAGGGTTGCAGTCTCTCTCTCTCTCTCTCTCTCTCTCTCTCTCTCTCTCTCTCTCTCTCTCTCTCTCTCCCTCTCTCCCTGTCTCCCTCTCCCTATCTCTCTCTTTCCCTCCCCCTCTTTTCTCCCTCCCTCCATCCCCCTTGACCTACACATAAAGGCCAAGGGCTCATGTTTTTATCACCAAAAATCTTCAAAAGCTACCACATTAAAGTTAACAAGACCTGCACAGATCTGAAGAAGTTTATTTCACTTCTGCCCCCCTCTGAAACCCTGTCCATTTCCTTGCATCTGTCAGCCACCCCTGATAGACTTTTACTGTTGGGATCCTGTTGTGCTTCAGGGGCTCCTCTGTACTGTCCTCACAAAGGCTCAGGCTGGTGCTATGTCCTATGTGGGAAGGTTGGTCATATGCCCATCTGCCCAGGGCAGTTTTGACCTATCAATTCAACAGGGACACCATGAAAGTGTCCCTGTTGAAAAGTAAGCTACCTGGTTGCCCTGAGTCTGCCCACACCTGGTCACAGGGACACAAAGCTGCCTTATCTTCTATACACAATGGGCATTTTGGACCTGGCTCATAGAGGACCCCATCAGCTCTGCCACCAGGGCAGGCAGCCAGGCCCCTCTGAGACCTGCACACTTCCTGAGTGAGTTCATGCCATCATGCAGGGACTGGTGATGAGCAGCTTGGTGGGGACCTCTTAGGATAAGACTTATTCTTTAAAATGCCACCCACATTTCCTCTAGAGAGAAGGGATGAGTGGCAGGAGAAACACAGGAGTGAGCAGGGAGTACAGGAAGCTGGGAGTTGAGGTGGGTGGGCAGGCTTTATCCAAGTCTCCTGGTTTCATAGATCATCTCCACTGCCCTTCAGAAGCCATCACAGCAGGCCCCGATATAGGTGGAGCCTCAATGAATCCAAGTGTGCCAGCTGACATAGTGGAGTGTGACATCTGGTCTCCACAGAAAGGATTCCAGGATACCCTTCCTGTTCTCCAGACTCTCACTCACAGCCAGTGAGTCTATTTTCTCAGAAACAAAGAAAGAAACCTGCCAGCTCATCCCCACACTCATGACTTGCATGAAAACATGTGTGAAAAGACTTTAATAGAATTGTGAAACACCCTGGTCCCATCCAACATCCATTGGCTAGAAAGGGAGCCTACTTGAAACTGAAATCCAAAGACATGTTTTACTATCATTATTCTCTTTACATAAGCCAGTAAATGAAGATTCAGAATTCATGTGATTCTATGAAGAAAATATATAGAGTAGTCTCAAGCTAGGGCACGGTGGCAATATTATTAAATTAGATATGGACATAAGCCCCGAATATTCAGGAAACTCACTATCATAGTCCTTTGGGTGGCCAGGACAAAGTTTGGTAGACTATGTGTCTTAAAAAACAAAAGACATTAGTTTATCTCTCACAATCCTGGAGGCTGAAGGTCTGAGGTCAGGTGCCAGCATGGTTGGGGTCTGATGAGGGCCCTCTTCTGAGTCCCCACACTGTAGGAAGAAGGTGAGAGAGTTCTCTGAGGACCCTTTCAGAAGGGTACCCATCCCACTTCTGTGGTTCTGGCACCTCCACAAAGGCTCCATCCCTGGGGTGGGGCCTTCAACATGGAAACCCAGGGTTGCAAACATCCAGCCCTCTGCACTCACAGAGTCTTGGGACCTCCCTACACACAGGCCTTTGTTTCCTCCTAGTCCCAAGTCAGATCCCAAGGTAAACTCATTGGTCTGAGCAGGTCTCATTAGTCAATTTTCCAGCTTGCTGGAGAAATGGGAGAAATGGGAGCTGGAAACCACGCAGGGCCCATAGGCAAAGGAAGGAAACTCATCCAGGAAGGGAAGCCAACCTAAGTGGAGGGCAGTGACCACACCCTGACCTGTCATTCATTCCCACCACCCTGGCAGCCCCATCTGGGAAGCCCAGGGCTGGGGAAGTGCAAGAGAGAAGCCAAAGGTCAGAGTTAATGCTCCTGTGTATACAAGTCTCACAGCCTGGACCAACAGGGTGTTTTAATTTTGGCAGGACCTGGTGAGGCTTTGTTTCAGCAATCATGGGGTGGCAAGTACTGAGCTAGTAAAGTTGCAGCACATAGGAGACGGCAGGGCACCCCCTGAGTGCATTCTGACTGCATTCCCCAGATGTTCTCATGGAGTCCATTCCACGTGTTTTTTCCTCATACTTCCTCCTTTCAGAAGGGCTTTCTATCTGAGTGAGAGCTGATTTGGCTCCATGGAGGAAACAGAGTCTCTGCTGACTCACACCCTTATTTTACAGTGCAAAGTGGTGCCCAAATGCTCTCACTTATTATTTTTGATTTTTTTCCTTTGAATACAAATCTTCTCCTGGAGGCTGAACATGGGGAACCCTTTCCTGGAGATTTGTGGGTTGCATGGGAATGCCAGCTGTGCACTCCTTGCAACTCTTCCCCAGCTCCAATATCCAGCTCCCTTTAGTGTTTTCTTAAAGCATCTGGCTTGGAAGCCATGTGGGGCTGGAGGAAAGCCCCTGAATGTCCTTTCTGTCTGTCATTAGTTGTTGAGGGCTTCCCCCAGTCCATGTCCTAGGAGGGGTCAGAAAACCGCTGGGGAGGCAGGAACTCTTCAGGAGGAGCCAGGGCTCAAAGGCTTCTGCCCACCCTCTTTGTCAAATCTGGTTTTGATGCTGCCCTGAAAACTGCCATCACTGAGGTGTTGATGGAATCCTGTGCCATGTCTCAGGACATCTCAGATGCAAGGGCCAGAAACAAAGGAACAGCTCAGAACCTAAAGGAATCCTTGGGCACCTGTGTCTCAAGGGAATCCACTTGAAACAAGCCCCTAAGACAGAAATCATCTATGTCACATGGCTCTGCTAACCACCCTCTCCCAAGGGCTCTGAAAAAGAGGTTAACACTTGTTGGCTCTCAACTTGATTTTCAGCCCAGGAGATCATTTTTTCCTCAAATCTTGAATTTCCATTAGAATGAAGTATTTCTGTGGTTTGTGGCTCATCCCTGTGTTTGCTAGACATCCCATGTGTAATCCAGGTGATTCTGGGCCATTGGTCTCAGTGAGAAGCACCCACAGGTGACCAGGCCTCAGGCCCTGCCAGAGAGCACTGTTTTAATGCACATGTGGATTTTAACAAGCGCGTTCCCTGGGCATGTGTGGAGAGCAAGGCCCGCTCTGAGCACTGTGCATTGCTGGCCCTACTGGTCTGAGAATCAAACACAGTGTTCTTCCTTTCAGCAATGGATGAGTCCACTGCAACCCTGAAAAGCTGTTGCTTGGCTCCTGTGTGGCTGCTACCTTCCACCCCTGATGTCAAGTGTCCTACTAGTGAGGCAAGCCTCCTACCCTTACAAGGATCCTGCAGTGCCTTGGGCCTATCCAGACCCTTGATACAATAACTCCATCTCGAGATCTTCATTGGCATCTTGAAGTCACCTGCCATACAATATAATGCACTTGCAGGTTACAGAATTTAGAACCACCTGGATAATCATTATGTGCCCACCACACCCACCCAATAGGAATCTCAGGCAGTGTCAGAAGACCCCCCCTTTTTACACATTTGGTAATTTTTTAAAATGTATATTAGTATTTGAAAATTGTTTTCCTAGTCAATATATGGAATCCTGGACTCTGACCCAGCTTGGGTTCTGGGGTATTGCCTTCGGGTCCCTTGACATTTTTTCTGAGCCCAGATCTCAATTACAGTCATTAAATCCATCATACATAAACTAAAAACTCTGAGCTTCAAAAGGGAAGGGTCTCTCCCCAGTGGCCAGGGGTCTCAGGGTAGGGGCCTTGGGGAGCCCCTTGGCAGTGTTGGCCTGCATAAAAAATTCTGCCCTGAGACAAGTTCTTGGCTACAATGAATACTCCAAGAAGAACTACCCACTTGACTCACACAAAAAAAGGAAAAAGTGTTAATTCCTGCTTGAGCAAGTCTGTTCCAAATCCTTTTCAATTAAATTAAATACCTGTTTCCTGTCAGCATCAATGGCAAGCCCAGCACTGCCCACCTAGATTTCTACAGAACTGAGAAAGTTCCAGTCACCAAGTCCCTTATGAAAGAGTAGGTTGTCTTGGGATTTAAACACATACACATACACACACACACACACACACACACACACACTCACACACACACAATTATAGATATGCATAAACACATATGCATATCTATTTATTTCTCTAAGTATGTCTTTAAATGCATTGGCTTTGTTTGGGCATTGTTGCTCACCAATATTTAAATATAAAACAAACACAAAGAAATGTGAGGAATCCTATGTGATTTACAGGTGTCTTCACAGCCAAAAAGGAGGAAGAGATGGAAATGTCAGCGTCCATGGGGCTCCATGTGCTGTCTGTAGGAGGAAAGACAATGACATTCTAATCGGAAGGAAAACCCCAGCCCTCTCTAGTTACAGCCTGCCCAGGTTTCATTTACATCATGGATACTGTGGGAGTAGTTTGCATCTAAATTAAAATTGAACATCAAAGCAATTGGATGAGGTTCGCATTTGTATGGAGAGAAAAATATGACAGACAGGTTAGTAATTACCAGGGAGCTCTGTACCAGGGATGGAAGAGCAGAAAAAGAAATGATAATGATAATAAAATAGGTGAGGGTACCCTTGGCCAGAAGGAGGAAACTCCAGCTGGAGGCCAGAAGCTTACCACACAACACTTGCTATTCTGTGCCACATTTGTGAGCATGGGTACTATGGATGTGTGTGTTATAATGTAGTGTGGTTTTTACATTATTTTGTGAAATACATTTGTAAATGTTTTATATATATATATATATATATATATATATATATATATATATATATATTAATATGAACAATATTATTATAGTATAAAGGGAGCTAGGGATGTGCCTCTGTGACTGAGCACTTGCCTATCATGTGCAAGGTCCTGGGTTCAGTCCCAGCACCAAGAAGAAACAACAACAAAAAAACACCTCATTTCTCTAAAAAGGGTCTGATTTTGACCTCATCAGCTGCACGACTCTGGTGTGGGCCCCCTGTGATGCTTGCTTTGATCTGCAAAATCTCTATGGAGTCATTAATAAATGACTGTATCCTCACCACCATTGTGACAGGTCAGGGCATGATGTAAGGCAGAGAACTGACTCAGTTTTAAGACTCTGTTTTCTGTGTATTAAACTAAATTTGGCCTGAGGATGCTTTCACACTCAAGTCTTTAAAGAAAAACTGCAACCTGACTTGGCAGGACAACCAGCTGAAGCTTCCCTAGAGCTTTACTCTTCAAACACTGGCATCTCACCCAATTGCAACAGCAGGAGCTGGTGTGTTCCAGGAGCTGCTGGTCAGAATGAGAAAGAGCATTAGCAGCCTGACCACCCTTGCTCAAATAAACTCTGCTAAATATAGCTTACCTAAATATTTCTTCTAGTAGTTACTTCTCTAGAATAAAAGGTGCAAACATGGGGGGAAGTTGTCTGAGTGACTTCAGAACCATTTGGCCATGAGGCAAGGCTCAGCATCAGATTCATATTCCTTCCAGATGGGCAGCCTGGAGTCAGGGTACCTGGCTTTTTTTCAGAGGGCTCAGATTCTGTTCACCTGCAAGCCATGATCACACCTGCAGAGTGTGGAGAGGACACACCCAATGGCAGCAATGCTCCTGGGAAGGAGGGTCAGCCATGTCTGTCCTTTTTAGCCAGCACAGCCTTTCCCTTCCACTTGACTTAAAGTGGGGAATCACAGGCGTGGACATCTGGCATGATACCAGTGACTGTCTCCTCCTCCTGAGTCCCTGAAATTAGATTGTTCAGTTTCTCTGATATGAGGACAGCCAAAGACAGTATTTATGGCTTATCTGGAAAGCTGCTTCAGCAAGAATAATGATTATGCCCTCACCGTGTCCACAGGACAGCCTCATATGTGGACACTGAGGAGGTGGCTGTCTGAAATTGATGTCTGTTTTTGTTGTTGATGTTGTTGATTTTTTGTCAATGAAAGATGCTTCCCTCCATCTATCAAAGCTGGATCCTTCACAATTCATCAGATGAATTTCTATAAGCTACATTGTGTGCATGCCCATGTACAATGCCACACAATCTTGAAAAAGCAAGTAGTAGGACCATATATGACCATGTGCAGCCCTTACACTTCCCTCAAGGTTGATGCTAAGTACCTATGGATCTCTTGAATTTTCTTGATCCTCAACTCCCTTGGTAAGTGATGGCTGGGATAATTGTCCAGGAGCCCAGTATCTGGGAGATAGAAAAGAATCCCAGGTTCCAGATGATCCTGGGAGGAGCTTGTTGCCTGTGCCATGTTCTACACATGCTTGTGGAGTTCTGCTGCAGAAAACTCCAGCTGCTGTATCTGCATTCCTGACTGTGTCTCCATATTTAACAGACTCATGGCCCTCCTCATTTCTGCCTCAGGCTGCCCTGTCCAGGAAAAGACTATGCACACTCCACTGGCCCCTGTTTTATGTCAGAGATGACAATGGCTGCTCCCCATCCACAGGCTCCCCAGAGATGCAGGCTCATCTCCTTGAAGGTCTACTGTCTTCTAATGCTCTCAAGGATGGTGGCCTCTTTTAGAACCTTCATTCCAACAGTTTTGCCACTTGCAGGTACCAGAGAACCCACACAAACCAGATTCATCCAAACTCAGCTCAATATAATTAGATGCAAAAAAATATATATCTGCAATTCAGGGGCCCAAGTGAGCCATTGACATCATCTGTGTCTCTGCCCTTGGCAAATATAGCTCCCACCATGGCCCAGGCCTTTATCATCTCTACCTTCCCATCTATAAAGTCAAAATATAAAACATTTTTCTAATAATTTCTTCAAGAGTCTTGGAATTCATTCAGTTTTCACCAATTTGTATCCACACCTCTGTGGCCCCAGAGTTGGTTCTACTGTTGTCCCAAGAGGGTTCAGTTGGCTGAGCCACCAAAGCCAGAGGTGAAGGCACAGGCCCACACCCAGCACATGAGTGCCTTGCTAGGGGATGTACTTCCAGAAGTGTTCACCATCTCGATCAGGATATTGTGTGCCTGGGTGTAGATCGTGGGGTACATGGGTGTAGGTTGAGTGGGAAAACAGTCATCAACAAAAATACAAACAAACAAACAATAAACACCCTTGGTAAAAATCCTTGACTGTGACCAGACTTCCCTCCTGCCCTTCCTCCCTAATAAATACAGGGGAAGCTCTTGGGGGAGGAACAGTTACTTACACAGCCTTTGCAGGCAGAGGAGGGCCTCAGGGCTGTAGGAATGAGAATGTGGGCCAGGAGAGGAGAACAAAGTTCCCCTGATGTGGGCATGTGCCCCCTGTTGGAGAGCACCCAACTGGGCTTGGCACAGGTGAGAGCTGAGAACGGGCAGCAGGGAAGGAATGGCTTGGGTCCTCTCAACTTCCCAGGGGAAAACTGGGTCAGCTGGACTCCTGGCTGGGCCACCCCTCACTTCAGTGTCCTCATCCATTCCTGTCTACATGCTGTATGTCCCCACCAACTACATGTACCTTGACCACAGAAGACAAGGCAGAACTTGTTCTTCTGGCCAGGGTTCCTCCACCTCCAGCGACAGCCATCCCTGGCTGTCAAGTCCTTCTTTGGTCCCAGGCAGAACCCTCTGCTAGGTTAGCTATGACCTGTGGAGGCCCCAGCAAACAACCAGCATCCAGAGGCCAAGCTGCAGGGCCCCTAAATGCTGACCTCCAATCTCACCCCTTCCAACCTGTCTTGAGAAACTGAACAGGTCTTTGGTGACCTTTCCTGAAGACAGCCTCAAATGCCCAGGCCACTGTTTTTGTCCTGGGGGAGTAAGGCAAGCAATGACTTGGTCAGTACATGGTCCACCCAGCAGAGGCCAGGAAGAGCACTGGCCAGAGATTTTCTACTTGAGTGAAAGAAAATGATCAAACTCATGACAAGCTCAGCCTGATTCCCAAAGTCCACAGGCCTCACAGGCCACCTTGTGCAGAAGCCAGCTCTTTGAATGTGTTCTATGCTGTAAGTTCAGCAGCAGGACTTAACATCTGGCTAGGCCCCTCTCTTTATGTGAGGCTAGAAGAGGCCATCTCAAAGAACAACCAGAAAGAGGGGCCTGAGCTTTCTTTTGGAACATGGTATAGGTTCACCTTTAAAGATGAATGTCAAAACCAGAAGACAAGTTCAAAGCCCTCAGACATCAAGTGCTTAAACAAAAATGCTTAAATTCCTCTTCAGAAGAGGAAAGAGCAACTTAGCAAAGCTAATGCATAATATGGATAAAAATGCTCATAAACAGGGAAGGTCTGACAATATTCTGCTCTCCTGAGAAGCTGAAGGGTGGAAGGAAAGAGAAAGGGACATGAATGAACAGCAAAACCATCCTTGCTGTCTCCAACAAAGGCACAGTCCAAGTCCCAAATGATAAAGGTGAGTTTATTTAATTCTCTGATGGAAACAAGCAGAAAATAGCATGTGTCACACTGTCCTTCCAGAGGGTGGGATGGTGACTGGAAAATAGGTACAGAGCAAGTTGCAATGTAGAGACACCCAACCAATGATGTAAGGCATTTTGTATTCACTGATTGCTGCTGCTAACCTGCCCACTTCTGTAAATACCCCATAATAAGAAGGAAAGAAGATGCACAAGAAAACATCTGAAGAGAAACACATCATCAAAGCAATGTGAGATCAAATTAAAATTTTCAAATTGAGCCCACATTTATGCCATCAGAAAATGTACAATAAGAAAATGAAATTTGAAAACTTCAGCAGAATTCAAAATACCATCTGAAATCCAATAGGAAAATGTAAAAAATAAAAATAAAAAAAAACTTCAAAGAGATTCTAGAGGAAGACTTTACCACTTATAGAATCAAAAGACATTTTCTAAAGTACATAAAAACATCTGCTGGACCCCTAAGTACTTCTAGGTGACCAAAGGCTGGCCAAAGTACTGAAGATAAATTTAAATGATCCACTTATTCCGACACTGTCAGATGATCCCCTATGAAGAAGAAGCTTCAGAAAAGTGGCAGAGGTCAATGTCCCCTGAGAGAAAGGGCAGGCACTTAAGGAGAGGAGATGAGAAGGACCGTCACTCATCAGCTAAATGAGGTTTTGCATCTGAGCTTTTTGCAGGTGCTAGGACTGGGCTCCCCTGGAGAACCAGGGCCTCAGATTCACCAGAAAACACCTCCTTTCTGGAGAATTCTTGGGGATATCTAATTTTGTATTTTTTTTATATTTGTTGATGGAAAAGGAAAAGCAAAACATTGTAATGAGAACTTAACACATTAAGAATCAAACCTCCCATCTTCTCTTTCACAGTCTTTGAAAGGACAAGAAAGAGTAAGAGAGGGTTTGAGAGACAAGAAAGGAGAGATGAAACAAGAGAGATATGGAGGTGGGAGAGGAGAGAGAAAGGGGAAGAGAAAGGGGAAAAAGAAGGGAGGGAACAAGGCAGTGAGGAGGGGGGCAGGCAGGCCAAGCAAAGCAAAGAAACAGGCTGGCAGCAAACCATGAGATTATAGCAATTTGAGGGACACTGTCTTGATTATGGCTCAACCCAAAAGCTGGTAGCTGCCTCCTCCTAACATCCAGAGAGTTACCAGAAGCTGCATGGTACAACTGAAGAATCTGGGACCAACTTCCATTGGAGAACTTGGTGCTTGCTAACCAAAGAAAGGAAGAAGAGTTGCAAGTGTCTTAAATTCAACTTAGTCTCTGAAAGAAATGGAATTTATTGGATCCTAAAGGGAAAAATTCAAATATTGGTTTCAGGTATAACTTGCTGTAGGCATCCAATCTAAGTCCATATAAGTCCTTGTTTCTGTGTTGGATTTATAAACTTATAGGTGGACTTTCCATATGTCATGGGAAATTTGTTCACCCAGCTTCTCCAGTCATACCATGCAGCATGTGGGTAATATCTGCTCAGACCTCACAGTGCGCACACTCAAAAGAAACACTATTTTCTAGTGGTTCCAAGCAAAATCCTGGGATAGCTTTCAATGACTTGTGTTTGGTCACATACCCATCAGGAAAAGGATACTTGGTTATCAAGGTCAATATGATGGTGTGGATTGACATCAATGTGAACCCCAAAAACTACAGATAATAAAATAGAGGTTTCCTCAAAGAAAAAGTGAGGAGAAGGTAGAATAAATGCTAAGCAAACAAAAACTCTAGGCGATGAGTGTAAAGGTCCTTGAAAAACAGCATCCAGTGTTCTGGCTCATATTTAAACTACAGTCACTGCTTAAATAAGCATTGTCATGTTTTGGATATAAGGTGTCCCCTAAAAGTTTCTGTGTTAATGCAAGAAATAAAATAATTAAATTCTGAGAGTTGTAAACTAATCAGTGGATTAAAGTCATTTGAGGGATTAATAATTTGAATGAACTAACTGGGTTGTAACTGTAGACAGGTACCATGGGACCACAGAAATTGAGTCACTGGGGGCATGCCCCTGGAGATTGTATCTCTTCTCTTTCCCTTTCTCTCTTTCCTGGCTGCCATGAACTTATCAGTTTTCCTCTGCCCAACCCTCTGCCATGATGCTCCATCCACCTGGGGCCTGGAGCAATGCAGCCACTCAACTGTGGACTGAACCTCTTTAAAAGAAAATGCAAGATTAAAAATTTCTCCTCTGAGTTGTTCTGGTCAGAGATTTTGGTCAAAGAAATCAAAACTTAACTAACACAGAAATTGATACAAGAAATGGGTTTGCTGTGGTGACTAACCTGACCATGTGGTTCAGAAGCCTTTGGAGTTGTTTTGTGGGAGTAGTTGGAGAGCCAGGAGCTAAAGACTGGGGGAGTCTCAGGCTGTTGTCTACAGAGCTTGATGGGCAATTCTGGTGGGAGTTCAGAATACCCAGACAACAGAGTTTTCTCAGGATGCAGGTCCATGTCCCATCCTTCTGCATACTCGGTGGGAAACAGTGACCTTGACCATGGCCATCAGTAAATATCTTCAGAAGGGCCCAGCTACTGCACACTTCCACAGGGGAGAGCAACTCAATAAAAAGGAAGCACCTTGGCCCAAGGAGACAAGAGATGAGCCAAGTGTTTTAGTTAGTTTTCTGATGCTTAGAGTTTCAGAGGTCTTAGTTCAGAGAAGGCTGGCTCCATTCCTTAAGGATCAAGGTGAGGATGAAAATCATGGCAGGAGAGGGTAGCAAAGGGAAGAAGACACATCATGGTAACCAGGAAGTAGAGAGAGAGAGACTTCACTTGCCAGATACAAATATATATCCAAAGTCACACCCTAATGCTCACCTCCCCCAGCCACACACCCCCACTTCAGTTGCCACTCAATTAATTCCTATCAGGGGATTAATTCACTGATTGGGTTAAGACTCTTACAACCAAGTCATTTCCCCCTTGAACCATCTTGCATTTTCTCACACGTGAGCTCATGGGGGGCACTTCATATCCAAACCATATCACCAAGGATGCAGGAGGGCAATGCACTGGTGATGGCCTCTGATGGTTTTGACTTCTGGTCAGGGCTACCAGCTTGCCATCCATATTTTGGCATGATGGTAGGAACAAACTTGTCTGCATCACTGAGTGTACCCTGTGCTCACATGTCCCTGGGCCCTACCAGCCTTCCATGCCTAACCTCCCTCTTCTCTTTGTTTTTCATAAAACTTGTCCCCTTCCACAGTGCATCTCCTTCTTTTCTGCCTTAGGTCTTACAGAAATTTTCTCCCTGGCCTGGGAACCTCCACTTATGCTCTTTGCATGTCTGGTTTCTCCCTGTCATTCAGGTCTCTGTTCAAAACTCATGTTCATAGCTGTCTTTCCTAAACACCTGTTTGCAGTGGCACCCTGGCTGTAGTCCCTGAAACCGCTCAGTTTTGCCTTCTTCACAGAACACACAAGCAGGGCATTTCCTGGTTGTTATCTGGGCTGTCATCTTGGTCTTATTGCTGGACCAAACGGTCCTGCTAAGCAGGGCTGTATGTCCCATTTGACACTGCTCTCTGGTACCTATGAAGGGGAGAAAGACTGGCCCTTTAGGTTAATGGCTTGCCCTTGATTTTACCTGAATTCCCACCATGCAACCATGGAAACAGAGGCAGAGCACGGATGTGGAGTGCACATGGCACCCTTGGAGAAAATGACAGAGATGGAGTTGGAAACAAATGCAGTTTTCTATATCACTAGAACTATCTGCCTGAGCATTTGATGCTATACTCCATCCAGTTTTAGGAGAGGCAACTCATTGTTTTGATCAATTCTAATAAGGTATAATTTATGTATTTAAAAAACACTCCAACTACATCTATGCAAAGCCTTAGACCCCATGAGCTTTGACATAGATGCAGGTGAAACTACCACAATTAAGATATACAACACTTTCATCTCCCCCAAACCTCCTGTCACTCTCTGCCTGTCTCTCCAGCAGCTCCTGGCCCCGAGCTGCTAGTATTATTCTTTCTGACACAATGCATCAGTCTTCCATTTCAAGAAAATTAAAATAAATGGAATTGTAGAACATGGATTATTTTGTGTTTGACTTCTTTCTGTCCATGGAATGATTATTGCCACATTTATTATTAGCCTCTTCCTGTGGTGGAGTGATATCATTCTGTTATATGTTTGTTTCATTTTTAATATCTATGTATACAAGTTGTCACTTATTATGGACTTGTTACTGGTATGTGGGTGTCTCTGTTGTCCTAATTCAGCCTGAGCCCTAGGCCGGGTCTGGGAACCTAGGAAGGGAGCTACAGAGTTCCATTCTCTTCTGGTGGTGCCCAGACTCTGTCTAATTTTATGTGGAGTCTCACCCCTGTGATTTCCTAGATCTCCTGAGGAAATTGTTTATTCTGTGCTCCAACCAGCAGCAAAGAATCATTGCATGTGTCCTGGGAATCCAAGAGACGCCCCCTCTCTCTTAAAAATATCAGAAGGTTGCGCTTCTACTGCTCCTGCAGGAGCAATGGGCTTGTCCATATCCTGAGGGTGGAGGGCTTATTTCTGCTCCCCTGATAATGTCATGCTTTGGTTTAGTTGGATGAACTTCTGGGGAGCAGGGAAGGCATAGTGTCCCATCCCAAGAAACCACAGGTCCCAATATGTATGCCAGGCCACCCTAGTGAAAACTTCTCTGGCTTCAGTCTTTCCCCCAAGCACCTGTCCAAGGTTCAGTGAAGGACTTCCATGTGCATCTGGTCCCCTCTGTGTCTGGGGCCTGCAGCTTCTCCAGACTGGCCTGCCCACTCACACATAGTCCTTGGCTGCTCCTGAACATCTTTACTGTCTACCCCTGGCCACCTGCAGGACAGCCACCTCTTTATCCCACATTCTGACACAGGTAAAAGCATCTGGTTGTCCTGTCTCTCTGTGAAGGTTCCCATTCTTTCTTGGGAATCAGTTTACTTAGTGGCTTCAAAACCTCAGCTCTCTGATGGATACTAAAACTTTTCTGATTTTGTAGATGACCTGGCCTTTCCTGGTATTAAGTGAGGTGTTCTTAGCCCATGCCTAAATCCTAAGTAGAGGGAAAGGCTCATTCTTAGCATTTTCCCCCAATTCTTCACATTTCTATTTTTCTATTCTGGGTTCCTCTTATCACTGAAACCAGATATGTCACCCGGTTCTAATGGCAAGACTTGGGCTTGTACATAAGCATGAGACTGACCCCAGAAAGATGACAATTGCCAAGTAGGCACTTGAGCCCAAAATACTGAGCTTTACATTTGTAAATATATCAATTTAAAAACATCACCTAAGATATATAATACCCTTTGGTGAGATATTACTTTATTCCAAGATTTGAGATGTCCACATCTTCAAAAGATATAGAGCTGAGACTCTATGTGAGATTTCTTACATATAAAGAGCCTTAAGAATCATACAAAAAAATAACAAAGATTATGAAAAGATGATTCATCAAGGAACAAGTACCAATACGCAATATTGAGCAAAAATGTCTCAACTTCACCAGTAAAAATTGCATGTACAGTGTGGTCCTCCCTCTGTCTCCCCAGGGACCTGCAGACACCAAAATCAAGGGTGCTCAAGTCCCATATACAAAGAAGTGTGACATTTGCCTAGAACCTGTGTGTGTCCTACTGTTCCTTAAATCATCTCTAGATCATTGCCTGATACAATGCAAATACTGTGTAAATGGCTGTTGTTCAGGGAAAAGTGAGAGAAATGAAGGTCTGTACATGCTCAGCACAGATGGAGTTTTTAGAAATACTTGTAAACTAAGGTCATCTGAATTCTCAGATGTAGAATTCATGGATACAGAGGGCCAAGTGTACACAACAAGATATCAACTACACTGACAAAAATGTCTAAACATGTATTTCTGTAGGTGTACAGCTAATGTATGATATTATCTAATATAGAAATAGTTATGAGAAGACAGAAAATTGTGTTAGATTCCAGGAAGTGTCAGAGCCATTTGCAAGCCACATTTACAGTGTTGTGCGTTAAGAATGTTAAAACCGGCATTTCAACCTTGACCCATCTTTCTCACATCTTAATGTGTACACTGCAGAATTTATCATGAATTGCAAAAAATGTTTTAGTTCAAATATGTTCACTCATCCACTGTTTAAGATAATGAAATACTGAGCAGACTGAATATAATAACACAGGATTGGTTTCATTGTAACTTGTAAATGAGAAACCTGTGAGGTAAATATAAAAAGCCAACAGTTGGCTGGGTATGTAGCTCAGTTGGTAGAGTGCCTTGCATACACAAGGCCCTGGGTCCAATCCCCAGCACCACAAAAACAAAACCAAACAAAAGGGCCAATAGATTCTGCTGGTCTCACTCAGTGAGGTAAATAAACTGTAATTTCAGTGTCAATACTTACAAAAAATATTTCACATATAAAATTTCAGAATGAGGGTTTCTTTTCAAAGAAAAGGGAATTTCTGGAATTCTCTATTCCAGAATCAAACAATAATAATAGTAATAATAATAAAAATTCATCAAAAATAAATAGTCATCATAATTAGTAAAACCATAAATCCAGTTGTAGCTGGTATATTGTCCCCGTCAGACTGGCCACCACTTTCCAGGTCTCTGGGATGCCCCCATCATTCATTCCACTATGTCCATTTTTTATAATTTTACTTTACCTGTCTGAATCCCATTAGTACTTACACAATGACCCTGGGATTAAAAGACAACAGCACCTCATGCAGTGGAATGCTAGTCACCCATTTACCAGGTGAAAAGAGGGCCCCATGTCACTGCAAATGTGATTCCTTCACTGCATATCTCTGCATTAGATTTTTATGCTGCATCACAAATAATCATCTGTGACACAAGATCATTCTCTCACACAGGCACAGGATTACTGGGCTGTCTGCTCAAGGTCTCAAAGACAATAGGTGTCAGCCAGGTCTGGAGTCTCATTTAAGACTGGAGCTCTTCCAATTTCATGTCTATAGGCGGAATCCCTTTTTGTGGGTGAAGAACTCATGCTGAGTTGTTACTTCAAGGCAAGCAAGGAAGTGTCCATTGCTGTGTCTAGTCTCTGAGCACAGGAAAGTCCTTAGTCTCCTTGTAAGTGCTTACCTGACTAGGGCAGGACACCATGGATGCCTCTCATTTGATTGCCTCAAAGTCAATTGATTAGAGATTTTAATTATGCCTGCAAAATTCCTTTATCTTTGTCACATAGGTAAACATATCTGTAGATTTCACTCACAAGCAAATGAGCTTATCTTCCAAGGAGTAAGGTTCTTGCAGGCCAATTAGTGCTAAATGCATTTTTCTTTTGCTAAGAGCAAGTGACTAAAAAAAAAATGCAGCAAAATTTTAACCACAGTTTCTTCTGGCTATCAAAATGATGTATCCATTTTCTCTCTTCTTTGTAGACGTCAGTATTTTCCAAATATTTTATGGGAAATTAACTTGTATAATAAGGAGGGGGAAAAGACCCCAGCAGGTGACAGAATCCTGTTTATATAATTTGAGCTCCAAAAACTAGTGAAGGCTGAAACCCTGAATGTGTGCAAGGTCTGATAAATTTTCCCTTGGAAAACAGAATAATAAAAAATTTCAAAGCTTTTTTCTTTCCTCTTGCATATGTAAAGAGCTATAACCTTGGAAATCAAGCCAGTGGGTTGGCTGGAGCTTCTGAATTTGATCCCCAGTATAATAAAGATGCTACAAGCAGACCAACAGATAATATTCTAATACCACAGCTGATCAGAGAGATTGGCAGAATTAATTTAAAGAAGAATGAGCCTCCACTTACCTTCCCATATAGCCTGAAGGCCAGAGTTCTTTTACTGTCTCATCTTGCTAGAATGAAAATTCCTGAGACCCTTGAAGAAGATCACCAATTTATGCTGAAAAAATGCCCTGCTTTGCTTCAAGAAATGGTACTATCTACTATTCAGTCAAAGAATGAAAAATTAAAGGAAGACTTAGAAAGGGAGCAACAATAGTTGGATGAACAGCAACAAATAATGGAATCTCTTAATGCACTTTACAGTGTATTGAAAAATCAGCTTGTGACATTTTCTGAAACAAGAATCATTAGTGAGCTGAAAACTAAAATGCTCAATATAAAAGCATTCAAGGAGAAACTCTTGAGTACCTTGGGTGGGTTTTTAGAAGACCATTTTCCTCTGCCTAATGGGAATGTTAAAAAGAAAAAGAAAAACTTTCAAGAATCAACCAAACAGCTGATAACACCGCATGAAATACTAGAGATTCTTATAAATAGATTATTTGATGTTCCACATGATCCATATGTCAAAATCAGTGATTCCTTTTGGCCACCTTATATTGAGCTGCTGCTGTATAATGGAATTGCTTTGAGACATCCAGAAGATCCAACCAGATTGAGATTAGAAGCCTTCCATCAATAAGAGGATGTTCTTTTTTCATAACAGGAAAGAATCTTGTCATCTAAGGATAATGGAAACAGGACTATTTGAATAAAAAAAATTATTTGCAAATTGAAATAATAATCCATCTTTATTTTATCCTTAAGTGACATGTATCGCCATTTCTTCATTTTAAAAATGGCCCTTTCTTATTCATTCAGTGCTATGGTATTTTAAACTGTACAAAGAAAGCAAGTAAAAAATATTGTAGATTTATAAAGCATTAATGACCTTTGCCTCATTTGATGTTCTTTGAAAAATTCTTTGTTAATTTAGGATATTCCTAATGTAGTAATAATAATTTTCTTTTCCATTTTATGGCAGTATACTTTATGCATTTCAAGTTTCATTTGTATTTAAGAATTATATTTAGGAATTATAATGGAAAGGTCATTTAATTTGCTGATGTTTATAAAATTGAAGTAATATCCCAAGGAGAAAGTGACATAATTAAAAATACCTAGCAAATCTAAAAAAAAATAATTTGGATCCATTTTTTCATGAGTGCTCATCATATATGATATGTGGACATACGTACATTCAAACATATGGCACAAAACAGAAGTGTGCACACATAATATAATACAACACATAACATAATAGTAAAGGCCTTATAACTTTTTACAGGTGAAATCTCCATTGCAATGTTTAAAAACTCTAGAGTCAAAAAAATAGAACTGATCAGCAAAACATTAACCTAGATCTGTATGAGCTCAAAAAACAAAATAGACCTTCATGATATGGGAAAGGGCAATAATAAAATAGATATTGAAAAAAGCATCCTTGTTCTGTCACAGATGTAAGGGTAGCCAAACTGGAGTTCTGGATATCAGCTGTTATGGATTTGAGCCAAATCATCTTCTTTTTGGTCTGTAGAAATCACTTTAGTTAATCTTTCTGGAATCCAAATTGGCTGCTGTTCTCCCTGTGGAAACACACAAATAGACCCCTGAATCCAGGCAATCACTGGGTCAGGACCTTAGTTAATCTCTCTGGAATCCAAATCGGCTGCTGTTCTCCCTGTGGAAACACACAAACAGACCCCCAACTCCAGACAATTACTGGGTCAGGGCCTTTCTATTGTCCTGTTAGAATATCCTTCCAAAGTACCTTGGGCTTATGTACATTTTTTGGACACATAGGTGACATTACCATCTATTGGCTTTGCCTGCCCTTTGTTCCAGAGCTGCAACCAGGCCTTCTCTGGAAAGCTAGCATTTCCTGGGACTGGGGAAACTTGCTTGTGTTTATTTTTAAATTTGATCTACTTTCCATACCTAAAGCAGGCAAGAATGGACGGAGGCAGGCTTCCTTTGCTGACTCAGGGAGAACACAAGGAGAGGTCAGTGACCTGATGGCACCTGGTGATTCTGAAAGCTGGTAAAGTGCAGCAAGGTGAAGCCCAGCAGCAGCCTGTGGGACATGACCAGGGAGATCAGAGCACTGTTCCAGTGAAAATGAGCTGAGAGAGACTTTTAGAAAACCTCCTTTATTTTGATGGAATCTGATACAGTAATTGGATTTTTTTGCAAAAAATTTGTTGTGAATAAAGCATCTTCATGACAATCTTCCAAACTCAGAAATTTGCAGCCAAAAAATATTTACCAGTCTGTAGGTTAAGAAATGGAGTTTGGGAAGGAGGTGGGGGTTGAGGGGAGAGAGAGAGAGAGAGAGAGAGAGAGAGAGAGAGAGAGAGAGAGAGAGAGAGAGAGAGAGAGAAACAGCTCACTGATTGTTTACAGTGCTGTCTGCCGTTCATATACCATTTGCTATCACAGATTTTTGATCAATAAAAACTGCTTTAAGCATTGCTCTCACCTCTGCTGAGGTGAGTATGTATTTGTCTTGAATGTACAAATAATCTCATTTTTAGCTACTCCAGCACCAAGAGGTAGAAGCTAGGACTGCACAGAAAACTCTCATGGTCACCCAGTGTGATGTCCTGTTCTAATATTGGGCACCAAGACTACCTTTCCCGGACTTGAAAAATGTGGTCTGTGTGGCCCACTGGCTGGTCTTCCCCCAGAGGAAAATATTAAGTTCTTGTTTCCCAGGTGCCCCTTTGTTTGTACTTACATTTTTCTCCTGATTGACAAAATAGAGGAGATTGTTAACAAACCTTTTTCATAGATGACTAAAAATTACTTGTTACAATTTTGACAGTGGAAAGTAAAAACACTTTAAAAAATTTATTCTGCACAAGGGAAATTTTTTTAACCACTGTCATGCTGCATTATGTCTTTGAGCTATTTTCTGTTTTAATTGGAAGGCCTTGGAGGATGCACATGCCAGAAGCTAGGGGGGTCTGCCGGACACTAGCGGGGGCAAGTAACTCATCATGCCATGCAGGTCCCGGCCCTGATTCTGTTGCAGAAGGAAGGAGGTTCTCTGGCATTCTGTGTTCATGGGTGATGCTGCAGCTACCAATTATGCTAATTCCTGCTTCCTTGCAGATAGACCTGTGTTTATTTTGTGCCTCACTAGCTGCCCAAAAAGGCACTTTAGAAATAATTGCCATATTTAAAGGCAGACTGTGTTCTGGTGTCTCACTGTGAGCTGCCCCAGCAGGAAACCCATCAGGGTTGTGGAGAGAGTGCTGGCTTTGGAGAGGTGGGCTGGGGGGCTATCCTGTCAACTCACAACTCCTGTCTCTGCCCCCCTCACCTGTGCCTGATCTCACATCACCTGGAGGCTCTCCCAGCTCAAGCCCTTCCGGAGGAACCTAACTTGCTTTCCCCCCAATTCCTCATGGATTGTGGGAATGTCTCCTATATGGTGGTTAGGGTCAGTGATGATTTCCCTGCTTCCTGATAGAAGTTGGAGAAAACATCCATCAAACTGAAAATTCTAACATCTCCATTGACTCACCATCTCCATGGCTTTGAAAAGCCTTCTTGCTTAGCCATCAGGATGGAAAGCAGACAAGGTTTTAGAGGCAGATAACTGTGTTCCTGATCTTACTTTAGGGTGTGCTTTCTATATTAGAGTCCAGATTGGGTTTTATTTAATTTAGTAGAAAAATAGAGGGGATTTAGAATGGATGTTAATTTAAATAAAAAGGGAGTGTTAGTAAATCAAAAAGCGTTGAATTTCTACTGACTTTGTCCCTTCTAACTATTCTCCCTGCTCAGCCATCTTTTATAGTTCAGTGTATTTAAGTCTAAGAAGCTCTTGGGCACTCTCCCCCATGTCCATGCAAACACACTCACCACTCAGGTACCCCATTGCCTGCCTTCACAGGCTCCATCTCCATTTCCTCAAGAAAAATGTAGTACAGGAAGAGCCTGTGTGCTTGAGATTTCCTTGAAAGAGACCACAGTACCCCTGAAGCCCTTTGAAGGTCATACATGCAGACCACCTGAGGCATGACTCAGCACCAAGCACCAGCCCTTTCAGAGCCCTCCCACCTTGAACCATGAAAACACCCTCCATGGGTGATATGTTCCAGTAGGTATTTCAGGAGGTAGTACTTGCTACCTCCTCATCATCATCTCTGGGTGGAACCTTGTGCTGACCTCTGGGGCAAATCAACTAGATCCTTCCCTAAAGGAACTAAGAGAATGAGAAAATCACCAACAAATCATGGTCAGAACTCACCCTTCTTTGGGGTGGGGTGGGGTGGGATGAGCAAAGCTGGGAAGGCTTTCTACATTATGTGGAGCAGATGTGATTGGTAACTGTTAACATTAAGCATAAGTTATGAGTGGGAATAGTGTGTGAATGAGTTTCAAGGAAAGCTCAATGCTTCTGTGGAGAATAAAATATCACACACATCCAGATGTTTCTTCTACCACTACCACTCATTAACTGGGTACATTAGTCCATTTTTCATAACTATAACATTATGCCTGAAGCCAACTACATATGAAGAAAAAAAAGTTTGGGGGGCTCATTTAAATATGATCAATTGATCTTTGATAAGGAAGCAAAGGCAATGCAATGGGCAGAAGAGATTCATCTTTTCACCAAATAGTGTGGGCACATCTAGACTTCCACATACAAATAAAAAATAGAAAAGAATCTAAACACACACTTTGCACTCTTCAAGCACATTAAATCAAGACAATGTAGACCTAAATGTGAACTTGAAACTCCTAGAAGATAACATAGGAGAAAATTCTAGATGGCTTTTGGATGTGGTGATAATGTTTTGGATTTAACACCCAAGAATGACCAATAAAATACACAACTGGTGAGTTGGATTTCATTAAAATTAACCTGCCTTTTGGAAAACATTGCCAATAAAATATGAATACAGGCCATGGACTGGGTGGAAGTAATTGCAAAAGATATACTTCATAGAGACCTGTTATCAAAATATGAGAAGAACTCTTAAAATCAACAATAAGAAAAGAAACAGCCTGTTTTAAAAATGAAGAGTGTAGCAGATAGCCAATGAGCATGTAAATGGATATTCCATGTCCCATGGCAACAGGGAATCTCAAGGCACAGCACCATCAAGAAGCACTGCACACCAATTGGAACAGCCTAGATTCACAGCACCTGTAAGAGCAGAAGCTGGTGAGAAGGTGGAGTGGTGGGAGCGCTCAGCCAATCCTGGTGGGAGAGCCAAATGTGCAATCACTTTGGAAGACAGTTTGATGACTTTTTATGTAAATAACTATGCTCTAACCACAAAAGCCAGCTGTTTTGCTCATTGGTATTTATGCACATTGGTTGAACACTTGTGTTTTCACAAAACCTACACACAGTTGTTTGCAGAAACATCATCCATAGTTACCAAGGTTTAGAAGCAACCAAATGTCCTCCAGTAGATGATAAATAAGTGGTGTTGTATCCAGAAAATAGAATGTTATTCAATATAAAATAGATATGAGTTAATGGGTCACCAAGTCATGAACAGACATGTGGAAAACTTCAATGCATATTACTAAGTGAACGTTGTCAATCAGAAATGGAGCCTCACTGTAACCACAGCAACGTAGCGAGACCCTGTCTCCAAACAAAAATAAAAAGGAACTAGGGATATAGCTCAGTGGTAGAGTACCCCAGGTTCAGTCCCCAGAACCACAAAAAAAGAAATAATACATTTAAAAAACCCAAAACAGGATCACTGCCAGTATTGGGGATGAATATGGCCCACATCTTGACAGTACAGATGTCAAAATACTTGTGCATCATGCTAGAGCTGCACTTCACCTCAACTCCAGGTCTGTTCTCAGAGATATTTTTCTACCACCCTATTTAAAATAACAGGATCCTCCATAGTATCCTTATTCTGCTTTATTTATTTATAGCACTTATTACAACAAAAACCTCCATCCCACTTTCCCTGGATTATCTGTTTATCGATATTTCCCTTCCCTAATATAGGTTCCCCCAGAGCATAAACCATGTCCTTGTGCCTGGTAGCTGTTCAAAATCTGTTTTGTGAGTGAGCACACAGGTGTATAGATTTAATCATGCTGCTGCTGCTGCTGCTGCTGCTGCTGGTAATGATGGTGATGATGATAGTGGTGGTGGTGGTGATTATGAGGAAGATGAATGTGACATGACAATGACATGATGGTGATGATGATGGTGATGTGTCTCGACCCCTTGCCCGCAAGGAAGACGCAACTCAGGAATCTTCTTTCAGCAGTTTATTCAGGCCCTTGATATTTTCTTCTTCTTCTCTCGGATGCCCCTCCCAGCCTTAATAAAGCATCTCAAGCCCCAATGCGAAGCTGCCACGTGGAACTTTCTCATAGGGTGTTGAAAAACCATGCGCCAACCCTCCCAAATAAGGAGTTGTTTGTCACAGACCACAGCGGAGCCAGCGCCATCTTGTAATGGTGACCATAATCTGCAGAAGCGGCTCACCACAGTTCCCCCTTTCTGTTTTCTGAAAACAATACAGGCGAGAGTAGAGGTCCTATCCCACTGTGCAGAAGTGGCTGCATAGTATGGCTCAGTCCTAAGGAGGGCCCTTCCCCAGATCTGAGGCCATATCAGCCAACGCCTTTTTTCATGGGGCCGGGCGTGGACATCAAACCCGCATGCAATAGGACATGCTCTCCTTGAGGTCCACTTCAAGGATCACTCAAGTGCAGTGCCTTGCCTCGCATCCTGTATCGTGACGATGGTGTACGAAGGGGGATAGCTGAGGCTGAACTGTGGCTGTTTTCAACGACAAACAAGTTGACAACACCCTGAAAGAAAGGCACGGACTTCAAGGCGATAGAGAAGCACTAGTGTGGAAACCCATCTGCGTGCAATGGCAGCAAGACTGGCAGAGTGCAAGGGCTTTCCAACACTAAGAGAATAACGAGGAAAGACATGCCGATCCCAGTGCAATGTTATAATAACTTGGGGTGCAACGACCATGTCAACGATTTACTGTTTAAGATGCGCAAGCCAGACTTGAGGTGAATTGCCATTTTCTAAAGCTGCAAGAGCTTGGATGATCATAGCCTTATCGTGAGCACTGCGGGCCTTGAGGTGACAGAGAAACCACAAGCAGAGAAACATACCGAAGCAACACATTGCACCAAAAATGCCTACCCCCACCCACTCTTTAAAAAAGGAAAAGGCAGAAGATATCCAATCGGCGAATTGACCCAAAGTCATGGGATCAACACGGGTACTATTCAAGACAGCTATCTGGGTTAGTTGAGACTGGATCATGTCTTCCGCTTCCATGGACCAATTTCCGGCCAAATATTCACCAATGATGCGGGAAGCATTCCTGGAATCATTAAATCTGACAGAGGTTATGCATAAATGTGCATGTTGGTCAACACAACCCAAAAGCACCAAGTCAGCCAATTCTTCTACCTGAGCTTGGAGTAAATCTATTCTTTGGTTGGCAGCTAAAATCCCTGACAAAATATGTTGATTAATTGTATTTTGGGATTCAAGTATAGTGGAAGTTTGTTGGACAACTTGATTAATGGTGGCAGCAGTTTGTACTTGATTGGCCATAGCCACTCCGGCCGTAACCGCTGCAGCAGAAGATACCACCACGGCTGTCACTATAGCTGCTGTGATTCCAAAATCTCTGCGGACTCTAAGTAGCTCAACAATAGGGAATTTATCAGGATCCGCAGTGACCGGGATTGGGACAAAAGTTGGAATTTTCATAACCACTGCTACAGTCCAGGAACCATTCGAACACTCAGATAAGAGACAGGTAGTATGAGAACAATCCAGCATCCCCGACGAGGTGGCATTAGCCAAAAGGAATAAGAATGGGGATTGGACACAGACCATTGCAGGGGGCAATGTGGCATTATACAACAGAGAGTTGAATGAAACAGATGTAAGTCTATTACCTCGTTCACTTTTCCTAACAGTACCAGAAACATTAGCCAGCCAACTTTTGGCTCCTAGCAACTGAGCCAGTGCAGAAATATCGGCTGAAGCCCCCTTTTCATTGGAAATCAGCCATTGAAACCAGGACCAACCTACTCCTGGAGAGGAGTTGGCACTGTTGTTAAAGTTATAAACATACCTCTTAAGAGAGGGGGAAAGGGAGAAACCTTTAGCAACTTGATATTTCTCCCAAGAATGATCCTGACAAGGCATAAATGTTGGGGGGAAACCAAGATTAGGGGAACAGTAAGGAGAGGCCTTGAAATGAGTGGCATTATAAATACTACTAGAAGAAGGAGGCACTGGGATTAGTACCTCGGAGATAATAGCCAAGGTAGTTATGTTAAGAGCAGAGCTGCTGTTTGCGGGGGTCCCTGAGCCTGATTGCTTCCCCGAAACTACCTTGCTCAATACAGCACTGATAATGCTCCCTGAGACCTGACTGGACCGCAATGGGTCCTCCCAATTAGTCAAATTTTTGGTCTTAAGGCTAATGCAATTAGCGTTTCTAAGGCTGAAACAAAAAACTCCTGTGAGATTAACTTGAGATTGATTAAAAATGCTCTCCATGTCCCCTCTAGGAGAGGCACAGGGAGCAGACATCTCACATGAGGTAGAAAAAAGAGTGGGGAGGACACTAGAATTACCATGAACCGGCATCGGCATTGGCCATGCCCGTGCCACTGCCCACCACTGCATTGGTGTCGCCTGTGCCATCGGCACCAGCACCAGAGCCAGAGCACTTAGCAGAATGAAGATCCTCATCACGGGATTGCTGTGGTATCTCTTGTTGCTGGTCACTTGATGTCAATACTCTTCTTGTCAGGCGTTCAGGGACCCACAACGGTTCCATGTGATCCTGGGGAAAAACACATACAGATCCTCGCGCCCATGTCAGCACGGGGTTGGGGCCATTCCATTGGCCCGTAAGAACATCCTTCCACTTAACATAGCCAATCTCAGAGGGCTGAAGGGACACATGTCTATCAGCCGCAGAGCGACCATGAATATCCAAATTCAAAAAATTAATGGTAAAGAGAGCTAAGGACAGGCGTCCTTTAGGAGTGTGTTCAGCTCCTATTCCCCCTTTTTGTTTTTGTAAAGTTTCCTTTAAGGTGCGATGAGCACGCTCAACAATGCCTTGTCCTTGAGGATTGTAAGGCAGACCATGAGTAAGTTGCACTCCCATAGTAGAACAAAAAGATGTAAATTGTCTGCCAGTATAAGCAGGTCCATTATCAGTCTTAAGGGATGCAGGTGCACCCCATGCTGCCCATGCCTCTAAGCAGTGAGTAATGACATTACGTGCCTTTTCTCCCGATAAAGCAGAAGCATGGATAATTCCAGAGCACGTATCAATGGAAACATGCACATACTTGAGGTTACCAAAGTCAGGTATATGTGTCACATCCATTTGCCAAACAACCAATGGCTTCAATCCCCGTGGGTTTACTCCATAATTAGGGGGATGAAGAAATGTGACACAATGGGGACATTGCAATACTATCTGCCGAGCATCCGCTCTTGAAATGGAAAAACGCCTGTGCAGCGTTAATGCATTAACATGGAAGTTTTGGTGAAACAACTTAGCCCCCTCTAAAGAGGAAGCCAAGCATATCAACTGACCTCTAGTGGCTGAGTCCGCACAGGCATTACCCTGGGATAGCGGACCAGGAAGAGAGGTGTGAGCCCGGATGTGCATTGGATAAAAAGAAGCAGTGCGGCTACAGATAAGCTGTTGAAGCTGATTAAAGTAAGCAGATACATTATGGGCATCACTAATAGCTCCCACGGCCTCCAAGACTTTTAGTGCTCTTACCACATAGATGGAGTCCAAAATGAGATTAAAAGGAAAAGAACACTGTTTAAAGACTTCAATAACAATTTGTAGTTCTACCCATTGTGGATTTCCAGGAGCAAATTGATGATGGATAGGGGGAGAGTCATTAATTACATAGGCTCCCATTCCAGACTTGGAACCATCAGTAAAAATGTTAACAGCCCCCGGAATTGGACTGGATGAAGTTACCTTAGGGAAAATGATGGGATGTTCTTTAACAAAATGGAGTAATGGATGAGAAGGGTAGTGATTATCAATACCTCCTTGAAACGAGCAACACAGAATAGCCCAGTTGTCTAGAGTAGCACATAAAACATTAAGTTGAGCTTTAGTGTAGGGTATGATAAGAGAAGAAGGTGATTGTCCAAAAAATTGAATGCTTTGTTGAATCCCTTTAAGTGCCAATGCTGCAACAGCATCAGGATAATATTCTAAGGATTTTCCTGGGGATACATGTGGGTGGATCCATAGTAAAGGCCCATCTTGCCACAGTACTCCAGTAGGCTGCCACATAGTGGCAAGCACACATAACTGGAAAGGTTTATCACTCTGGAGCCTGCATAGAGTAGCATGCTGTATAGCTTCTTCTACTGTTATAAGGGCCGCTCTAGCCTCTTTGGTGAGGCTACAAGGGGAAACAAGAGCTGGATCACCCTTAAGAGTAGCATACAAAGGCTTTAGCACAATATTAGGAATATGTAAATATCCTCTTATCCAATTAATATCTCCCAGCAGTTTCTGAAAATCATTTAGAGTTTGGAGATCTTGAGTCCTGATGGTGATTTTTTGCGGTTTTAGTTTTTCATACCCAATTGTTGCTCCCAAATACTTAATAGAATCCCCTGTTTGAACCTTTTCAGGTGCGATGTGCAGTCCATATTGAGCTAATAGCATCACTAGTTCTTTATAAGCCTCATTAACTGTCTGTTCTAATTTTGCGGCCAATAACACATCATCCATATAATGAATGATCTTGGTGGAGGAATACTTATGTCTGAGAGGTGCGAGTGCCTTCCCCACATACATCTGGCACATCGTGGGACTATTAGCCATTCCCTGCGGCAACACTACCCACTCAAACCTTTGATCTGGTTCCTCGTGGTTACACGAGGGAAGGGTAAAGGCAAAACGTTGTGAATCTTTAGGATGCAAAGGAATAGAAAAGAAACAGTCTTTAATGTCAATAACAATAATATGCCAGCCTTGAGGAACAGAGGAGAGCAGAGGCAGCCCTCTTTGAATGGGCCCCATAAGTTGCATTTGAGCATTAACTGCTCGTAGATCATGCAGTAGGCGCCATTTCCCTGATTTTTTCTTAATGACAAATATGGGAGTATTCCATGGAGAAGTAGAAGGTTGGATGTGACCCAAGTCAAGTTGTTCTTTGACTAGATCATGGGCTGCTGCCAATTTAGCCGAGGGAAGAGGCCACTGAGGCACCCAAACAGGCTCCTCGGTGAGCCATGTTATGGGTATTTGAGCCCCAGAGGCCCCTAGGAAAAACCCAGACCAAACCTGTTAAGCTTTTGATGACCTTGCACAGGATGCCTACACCCCTGTAGGCGTTTTCCTAGTCCTAGACCTGGCCTATACCCCATATTTTGCATGATTTGTTGAGACACTGGGGAATAGTCATTACTAAGAGTGAACCCCATGTCTTTCATCAGATCACGGCCCCATAAAGAAATAGGTAAATCAAGTACATAAGGCTGAAAGGTACCATTGTGTCCTTCCGGGTCCTTCCAAGATAGATGTCTACAGCTGATTTGAGGGGCTTGGGCATATCCAAGTCCTCTTAGGGATTGATCAGAAGTCTGCACTGGCCATCCCTTAGACCAGTCCTTAAGGGCTATGATACTACGATCTGCTCCTGTATCCAACAATCCCACAATAGATTTACCTTCTACGCTTAATTCCAAAGTGGGGAGATTGCTCATATCCAGTGACAAATAGGCACAATTCCCTCTGGTGGTACCAATCTCATTTCCCGTCCGTGACCTTGAGTCAGCAGGGAAGTAGTTATGCAAGCTAGGCAAAATTAGCAATTGAGCAATCCGATCCCCTGGGGAGATAGGCACAATGCCCCTTGGAGCTTCCACCATAACTTTTACTGCCCCTACAGTATCAGGGCTTATGACTCCGGGGAAAACATGAAGACCTTGTAGGATAGAGGATGCACGTCCAATTAGCAAACCTACAGTGCCAGGTGGTAAAGGCCCTTTGAACTCAGTTTCCACCAATTGGACTCCCATCTTAGGTGTTAATACGAGTCTGGAGGTGGAACAGAGGTCCAATCCTGCGGCACCTGTAGTGGCTCTCTGCGTCTCGTGGGATGGCGCAGAGAAGGCCATGTCTCGGGTTCAGGTGTGACATTCTCCACTGCCCCATATATTTGTGGGCCCTGGGGTCGGGGGCCCCTTTGGTCGTTTTTTGGCCCAGCTGAAATAGGCTGTCCATAGATGTCCCTCACTGATCTACACTCTTTTGCCCAATGCTTCCCCTTTTCGCATTTTGGACACAGCCCCGGTTGACGAGGGCCATTGGAAGGGCCACCGTGAAGAGGTCCAGTAAAATTGTCTTTTTTGGGACAGTCATGTTTGAAATGGCTGGATTGACCACAATGGAAGCATGTTCAGGCACCAGGACCGCCCCCTTTTGCAATCCGAAGGACAGCAGCTGCAAGACCTGCATTAGTTAAAGTTCCTCCAATCTCTCTACACACTTTCATCCATGCTTCTATGCCCTTGTTTTTATAAGGAGTGATTGCTGCTTTACATTCCTTGGTGCATTGCTCAAAGACCAATTGCTTGATAAGGGGCATGGCTCTATCAGGATCCCCAAAAATCTTTCCAGCGGCATCCACCATCCTTGCTACAAAATCTGAAAAGGGTTCTGTAGGGCCTTGTAGAATCTTGGTCAAATTACCAGACACCTCTCTTCTATTTGGAAGTGATTTCCATGCCCGAATGCAAATGTTGTTAATTTGATCATATGCCTCAAGAGGGAATCTTGTCTGTTGATTAGCAAATCTACCTTGTCCCAAAAGCATATTCTTGTCCCAATGGGGGTGTCCCGCCGCATGGTTTTGGGCGGCCTGCTCTACCGCACCCTCTAGCACAAAGGCTCTCCAGTCCAAATATTTACCTGGAGAAACACAAGCCCGAACAAGGCTAGCCCAATCAGAGGGAGTCATACAGTATCTAGACAGACTCTCCACCTGAGTTAGTGTGAAGGCGGCATCCACCCCATAAGTGCGCACAGACTCCGCCAGGGTCTTCACAATTTTGAAATCTAAGGGCTCATGGAATCTTCCCCTATTGTCATCCTGGAAAACTGGATAAGCAAGACCCATCTCAGCGTTAACAGCCCTCCATGTTTGGGCATGGAAAGCTCTCCCTGAAACACCCCCACCGTACGGCGGTGGATCCGGAGGATCATTTTTCTTGAGCCCCTGTTTATTTTTGTTCCCTTCTCCTATAGCTAAACTCCCTAGCTGACGAGACAGCCTCCCTAGCTCTTCCTCCTCATCCTCCTCTTCCTCTGACCCACTTTCATATGGGGGTGTGCGCAGCGTACTGAGATCTGGATACAATCGTCTCCTCCCCTGTTTCACGCTCTGCACACTCCCATCCTCCTGAAATACCTCACTTCCTGCCGTCTCCGATTTTTCTTCATGTAATTGCTCTAGAACTTCCTGTCCTTTAGTAAGTGCTTCCTGACATCTGCCATCTGTGAGGCAACTACGAACCATCTTCCAAAGGGGTATCACCCCACCCTCTAATATGCCCTGCTCAGAAGCAAAGTCAAGATCTTTGCCTAACTTATCCCAGCTAGGTATAGTAAGGCTGTCCGAAAACGCAAACCACAGTGCAGCAATATCTGTCTTCTGTAAAAATCTCTGTAAAGTACTACGTTTCACTTCTAGGCCCTTGGAACGTAACAGGCCATCTAGGGCCAGGAGAAGCGGACTTGAAGATGCGGCACCCATGACACAACAAAAGAGGCACAAAAAACAAAAGTGAAAGTACACAGTGCAGCTGCAATAAAATGTAACGCTCTCTCTTGCTTTACAGAGGAGCTGCCCCACTTTGATCGCGGATCCCACTTACCTGGGACTAATCCCAGCTTTGATCGCGGATCCCACTTACCTGGGACTAACCAGTGCACCACCCCTGACTACTGAAAGTTCTGGTTCCCGGGTTTCGGCACCACTTGTCGCGACCCCTTGCCCGCAAGGAAGACGTAACTCAGGAATCTTCTTTCAGCATTTTATTCAGGCCCTTGATATTTTCTTCTTCTCCTCTCGGATGCCCCTCCCAGCCTTAATAAAGCATCTCAAGCCCCAATGCGAAGCTGCCACGTGGAACTTTCTCATAGGGTGTTGAAAAACCATGTGCCAACCCTCCCAAATAAGAAGTTGTTTGTCACAGACCACAGCGGAGCCAGCGCCATCTTGTAATGGCAACCATAATCTGCAGAAGTGGCTCACCACAGTGATGATTATTTATAAGAGGTGTATCTAAGGTAGATCACATCGCTGTCTCTGTTCAAAGTTCAGTTATATGGCTGGTGCTTTGCCTTCTAAACATCTACTGGGGATGTGGCTTAGACTTGCCCTGAGGTGTTGATATTGCATTTTGAGTTGGAGCCAGCAAACTTACAGAACACAGGCATCATCATCAACAGGCACAACTGGTCATGTGGGGAAGTCCCCACCTGGCAGTGAAAAGATCATTCACCTGCCCTCCTTGTCAGAGCAATGAGGTGCTGTATTATAAAGTGAGGTGTTGTTCCAAATGCATGGAGACAGGTGTCCTGGCTAAAGCAAGATAAGATGTAGTTCTCATTCTTGCAGAGTTAGAATTGATGCTTTAGTCTTACTGGGTCTCTCTTCCATATCACTTATGCAGTCTTCTTTCAGGTCACAGCCTCACCACCTTCAAGCAGCTACATGCCTGCTTGCTCAGCCGAGAAACACAGTTCAGAGAAGCAACAGATTTTGGGTGGGATTTTGAGGGACAGGGATAGATGTGGCTCACCTTGATTCTACTCTTATCTCATTAGCTAACACTCAGACACATAGCCACCTCCAACTGTCACAGAGGCTGAGTAATGTCACCAAGCTCTGTGTCCAGGGAAAAGGGGGTACATGTTCAGGAGCCACTATCCAAGGAGTCCCTGCCACAGGGATGTGCTCTTTGAATGGAGCATCTCAGATCTTGCTCAGAGGGCATATTTTCTTCTCTTTAATCTTCATATTTAACTCCCCATAGAACTCAAAGGCAAGGGCCCATTTTTCATCCCCATTTTGTAAAGATCCGACTGAGGCTGAGAGGCATTAAGATATTCCCCAGATCACCAAAATACAAATTGGCAAAACCAGACCAAAAATTAAAGTTTCATCCCAAAGGCTAGGTAGCTCTTTAGCACTGTATCATATAACTATAAAGATTATATAGGTACATAGCTATATGACTCATAAGACCCATGGCTTGCCTTCATCCCACAGATTTGTGAGGAAGTTCTGACTGAGCATGCTTCTAACCTTGAGCACAGTTCACATACCTTGGGATATATTTTTTCTGTGCTGTGCTGCTACAAATCTCAACTGAAGGCAGAGCCTAGCTGTGAACTTCAGAGTGGACATTCAGGTCTGGCTGCAATCTCCTTTATAACCAATAAATAATTTACAAAAGATTGTCTGTAACTAAACTATTTCATTAGTAATTTTTTGGAAAGGCTCATCTAATAACAATTCTAGTCTGGAACACATATTGAGAAAGACAAATCTAATCTAAACTGAATTTTGAATGCACACTATCCTCCTTTATTTAACTCACTCAGCCACACCAAAAACTTTCTCTCCCCTAAAGAAGATGTTACCATGGAAAGACCACCTGGCCTTCTGTGTCCACAAAAGCCCTTCATGGTCAACCTGCCTTTCAGTCCCTTCTTTGTTTTTATAATTTTCTGTATTCAGTGAGAAACATAGCATTAACATTCAATAGGAAAGACAAATAATGAAGCCAAAGAAGAAAGATGGGGGCCCTTAAGGGTGGAAAGAGAAAGAACAGCAGGAAAGAGAACAAGCTGCCCTCAACCAGGAGGACAGATAGCATTTCTCACCTTAATGTAGGCAGACCTGGTTATATGACAAAAAACATGTCTCCTTTCTAAGACTGCCCCCAGCCTAAGCATCACAAGCCTCAAAATGAACCTCTCCCATTCCTGCATCCTCCCCAAGGGCAGGTTTGGCCTCAGAAGTTCTGAGCATCAGGCACAGCCATGGAGGTAGATGCTGCTATGGTTTCCATCAATCCAGATGCACTCCTGCAAGCCACCAGGACAATCAGATCCACTTCTGATCCCCAAGCCAGAACTCTCAGGAAGGATACAGTGGTAATGGGTGGGGCACATCTATCTCTATATTGCCAGGGAACTGCAGAGGCTGAGATCCCAGTGCATCTCATTCCATGTGTGAACTAGATTTAACAGTTTCAACAGATTGTTTCTGAAATCTCCTTCCGTTTTAATATATGACTTAACTTACTCTATAAATGAACAGACTTAGTATCTCATTTTGCATGAAATATCAGACTTCTGGGACCAGCTCAATTCAAAGCCCATCCCCTGTTGGAAGAGTCTTCCTCTATATCTCATCATCACCACTAACCCAGGGAGTTCCACTTTCTCTGTAGCTGAGGCTAATGCTACTTAAGGTGCAGAAACCATTCTGAGTTGGGAAACTTACAGTCCTCCTGTAGCACAGTACCACGTCACTGAGCACAAAACTTCTGTCCTAGAAGGCTTCTCCCAATACACTGTCTTGCTTGCACTGGTTGGAAAAGGTTTGGAGACAGGCTTGGGGATGGGCAGTCTATATTTTTTAGGATACCTTATAACAGAGACAAATACAAAAGCCTCAACTTTTTTTTTTTAATTTAGGTAAGCATGATGTTCCCTTGGATCTTATAGAGGCACCATTTGCAGTCTATGGCCTCCAGGATCATTGAAGGGGACAGGGGACATCAGGAGGAGGCAAGCAGCTCTTAGCCACCCCAATCTAGAAGTGACACACATCTCTTGCATTGATAGTTCACTGGTCAGGACTAATCATATGACCTTTAACAACTGCAAAGAAAACCACGAAATTTAGAAAGTGACATGAGACATTTGAAGAGTACCCATTCCCTGTGCTGCGTACCCCTCAATATTTTTGGTCTTATCAAATGCATTCAAGCAGCCCCTGGGAACAGGAATAAGGTCTGGGGAAGGCCTTTTTAAATCTTTCTACTCAAGATTAAAAGCAAGAAGGCCCAGGTTAGAGAAAGGCTTCAGAGGTCATGATACATTAGCATTGTAGCATCTGAAACTCTTCTCAATAAGCCTGTAGCAGCTGTTCTACTGAAGACCAAGCTCTGGGGTGTCCAAACACATTTAGAGAAAAGTTGATGGAGTCATGGGCCACCCTGAGCTTACTTTGTCCTGTCTTATCCAACAATTAGTATCTCACTCATGTCCTTGGGCTCTCCTCAACCCTATGGGTTCTTCTGCCATCCTGAGGGAGAGGGAAGGTGAACTCTGCTCTGCACAGATCAGTGGTGTAGTTTATGAGGGAGTGCAATCTTTTCCAGACCCAAACAATTACCTCCTGGAGGAGCTGGGCTGCTCAGTCCAGACCTTGGGCATCTCCAGGGAGCCTTGCTTCTCCTGTGATGGGCACTCCAGCCACAAAGTGAGGGCTGCACACTGCAAGTCCTGGGAAGAAGGGCATTGGGGTTCCCCACACTTGGTGTGAGAGGGGCTTACATGAGAAGCACCCGGCAAGAATAAAGCTGACTGCCCCACCTCCTACCTCTTCCCAGCTCCAGACAGCTCTCAGAAGTCTTCATATCAAGTTTTCTATTGCACAGAATCTAGTTATAGTATGATTTGTAATTACCCATGCACACATCATGCACACACCCATAACAGCTGAGCAGAAGATCCACCATGTCTTCTATGCTCAGTGTGTTGGTTCTACACATGCCAAAGCAAAGGCATTGGCACACACAAGACAGGCGTGATTGGAACAGCTGGCAAATATGCACAGTAGCTCTGTTAGGTGTGGACAGTGCACTTCTCACATCACAAAAAGCAGCCCCAGGAGACTGCTTTCCATGGTCTCATTCCACTCTCCAAAAGAACGTCACTGCACATGCAATGCCAATCTCAGCATGCAACAGTGCCCAGGAGCCAGATGTGAATGTCACTGAATGATGTATAGTCCCCTCCATTCATCCTGAGTTGCTTAGGCCTGGAATGCTCTTCCCTGACAGAAGCCAGGAGAGCATGGGCACATCTCCCTTCAGGGCAGTTGTGAGCTACTCAGGAGATGGACTGAACAGGAGGGTCAGAAGCATTTCTGCCAAGATAGCTTGGTTGTGGGCTATGCTCTGTCTGCATGATTGTGTGGACACATGGGGTCTTCGGGGCTCCATGGTGAGGGCTCTCCCCTGCCCCGGCCCACATGTTGCTTGTAAAAACTGTGGAGTAAATGTGAACATGTGTGTGCACCAGGCTCCTGCAAGAAGATAGGAAAGATTATGTGGCCTTTAACCATATGAGCTCCAGTCCGGGTTTGGGAGTCGGGATGGGAATTGAGTGCCCTGGTGCTGGTGGTGCTCCTCATGGTTTACAGGCATGTCCCCATATTTTCCAGATAGAACCCAATGTGACTCTATGCACCTATGGCCACACAGGTGCTTCCCTGAAAAAATCAAGGGCCCCTATGCATGGTTAACCATGTCTCCATGGTGACTCCCTGCCAGAGACTACACACAAGTTAAGGGGTATTAAGGACAGTGACTCCTGAAATCAGGATAGCCAGCTTCCTGCCTGTCTTCTTGTCTCAGTTATCTTTGTAACAGTGGGTATTTGCTTAAGGTTCAATTAATTTTAGAATAATTTGAATATTACTTGTACTGGCAATATTTAGAGTTCATAGATCTGCCTGTGATGAGGACAGCACTGAGACCTGGGCTTGCTCACAGTAAAGGCTAGTCTCTGCTATTGTGAAGTTTCTTAACCCACCTCTGTCTTGGGTGCTAAGCAGATATCAAACACAATCGCATCTGAGGTCTTACCCTATGTGGGGGCCCACGAGATGTCACATTGGTCCTTAGTGTAATGAGTACAGGGTTAGTGGCAGATCTGCCAGACAGCAATAATTAAAACATACCAAAAGCAGAAGACAAACAAGTTGTGTAATTGAGATCATTTGAAAATATCAGATTTTCTAAAAATATGCATTTAATGACAGAGAAATGCTTAAAGTATGCTGAGGTTCAGAAGTTAATGAGTTCTTCTTTAAAAAAGCAGTGAAACTGTTTTGAAAAAAAAAACATAAATTGTCTGGGCACAGTGGCATATATCTGTAATCCCATTGGCTCGGGAAGTTGGGGCAGGAGGATAATGAGTTCAAAGCCAGCCTCAGCAAAAGTGAGGTCCTAAGCAATGCAGCAAGACCCTGTGTCTAATGAAATAGAAAATAGGGCTAGGGATGTAGCTCAGTGGTCGAGTGCCCCTGAGTTCAATCCCTAGTACAAAAAACAAACAAAAAACCCAAAACAACAACAAAAAAACCATGAATATTATCTACAAATGTGTGTGTATGTATGTGTGTGTGTGCTTCTTTTGTGCCTAAAATAGTCATACATAAATAACCTATAAACTGTGGTAGTATCTTTATTGGGAATCAAGATAAATTTTCTTTTCTTTTAAAACTAAGTTTCAATTTTTTTTATGATAAACATATGTGCTTTAATAACTATGAGGTCTTCAATAGTAAATCAATGGTAAGTCACCTGACCTGGCCATACTTGACAATGCAGAAATACACTGGACCTTTAAGTCAACAATCCACACAGCAGCCACCACTTGGAGCTCTCTGGGGACAGCTGTAATGCGTGGAAATGGTAAGATAGAAAATATGTGATCTGGATACAATAGGACATGTTCCATTATTGCTAAGTTGCCACAGAAGAAATTGTCATGCTCTCAACTATTTATTGTTCCATTTGATTTTAGAGCAGAATATCAGGCCTGATTTATCAGGATCTTATTTATTACTGGCTAGTAAGACACCAAATGATGACAGAGGGGGGAGTTTTGCATTCACCCTTGCACGTGGGCAATGCCCCTGTTTCACTGATGGTATGATTCATTTCTTTCCTCATCAAGTGCAGCTCTAAGTTTTGTCTCTGTAATGCACAGATGCCAGATATTTTCCCTGTTTAGTATTTCAAGCTCCATGGTGATAGTCCCCAAACAAATGCAACCATTCTCCAACATGAAGGCCTAAATCTCAGGCCCAACCCAGGCTCCATGGTGGTCATTTCTCCTGACCTTTCCAGCTGCTGGCTTTATGAACTAACCCTCGGGAAGATATTTTCAGCATCCTCTACTCAATACTTGTTGACATGACTGTGTATCAGTGGCAGCTGAATGGGAACAGGGTCCTGAAACTCTGAGAATCAATCTTGGTGATGCTCTTCCCATGGCACTTAGTCCCTCCACAGTCATCAAGTTCACCTTCCAAGATGTAGCAGGTGTCAGATACAACGGCTTTCCAATGCTTGTGTCTCCCCAAAATTCATGCATTGACACCTTACCCCAGTGAGGTGGCGTTGGAGGTTGGACTCTTTATGGAGGTAATTAGGTTTAGATGAGGTTAGGAGAGTGGGGCCTTTATAAAAGGCTTAGTTCCCACACAAGAAGAGACAGCAGGGAGCTGGCTTTCTCTCTCCCCCAATGTGAGGACAGCAGAAAGGTGGCCATCTGAAACCCAGGAAGAGGGCCCTCACTGGGAATTAAGCAGCCATAACCTTGATCCTGGAACTCCAGTGTCCAGAACTGTGAGAAATAAATGTCTGCTGTTTGACCTACTTGGTCTATAGTGTCTCCTCACTGAAGCCTGAGCTGGATAAGTTGCCCACCAGCTCAAAGGTTAGCATGGCCCATGACCTGCTTGGTGCTTGTAAAAGGTGAGCAGAAGGAACACAATGCTTGTGGCAAAAAGTATCCAGAATCAGTGGTTGCTCTGCAGATCTGTCTCCTCCCAGCAGCACTGTTCAGCTATATGCCCATTGACAGTTCATCCTCAGCCTGGGACCTGGAGTGAAGGCAGGCAAAAAAAAGCCCCCAGTCCATTATATTATATAATTCAAATAATTTACATATATTTCCTTTGCAAATATCAAATATGACATGATGAGCAATGGAAATCTTAAGACAGATGCAGTGAGTTTGGAATGTTAATACTTCCAATTCCCCAGTGAAGGCATGCAGGCACATAACTCAGGGATGGCCCTGGGCTTTGAAGTGCCCTGGCCATCAGTACCAGCCCAGTTAGTTTCCACAGCTGCCCTGTGTGGCAGGAATTTTTAGTACCCTCATTTTGCAGAACAAGAAATGAAGACTCAGAGAAATTAAGTTAGCACACAACATCACAAAGATGATCCATGGCAGACCTGGAAATCCCAGCCAGATCTTGTAGAAATCTGTGACCTAACATCTTTATCCTCTCCTGCTCCTACCAGAGAGCAAAAGCCACTCAAGGTAATTAGGTTTAGATAAGGTCAGGAGAGTGGGACCTTTATAACAGGCTTAATTATAAGCCTGAACATTCTTGGCAGTGGTCAACTATCTTAGTCCATTCAGGTTGTTAGAACAAAATAACAGTTCTGTAGGACATGAAGTCTGACATGGAGGACCTGGAAGACTGGATTTTAGTGGGGACCCACTTTCTGATTCCTAGGTGTCTTTCTGCTGTATCCTCACATGATGGAAGGGGCAAGGAAAATCTCCAGGGTGTCATTTTAAAAAAGCACTAATCTCAACCACTCAGACATCTCCCTTATGTCACAATTACCTCCAAAGGCCACATCTCTTGAAACCATCACACTGTAGGGGGCAAGATTTCAACATATGACTATGGGGGCCATACATTCAGACCACATCCTCACACCAGACCTCGATTTTACCATCCATGGAAGGTGAAAGGATACATGATGCTAAGCCTGGATCACCCCATGTATAATGATTACCCTGGCAACCAGGTGGAACCCCTCCTACAGACTTCAGCCCTGGGGTTTCTGAAATCATTTGTGGACCTGCTGCTGGAAGCAGAGGGATTAAAAGACAGTGGCCAGGGACTGATGATGGCATGGCTACTTCTTTTGTGACACAGACTTAGGGTGTCTCCCTTCCAGGGCTACCAGAGTGAGGCAGCATTGCACTCACCCTTCTGGGCTCCATGTAGCAATGTGATAGAAAAAATAGACTGCAGAGCTGGAGATGGACCCTGGTGCTCTCATTCCCACCTATGAAAATCAGGCAGGTAACTAAACCTGTGTCCTTGTCTGTAAATGGGGTGCCTACAGTATCTACCCAAAATGCTTAAGAGCAAAAAACTAAACATGGGTGATCCAAAGCATCTGGCACCAGGTGAGGACTCATTACCAGAACCGGCTTTTCCTTGTGTTCACAGGCCCATTATGAACCTCAGGTGTTTCTCTGGACAAATGGCCAATTTCCTCTTTGTCTTTCCAGTTACACACTCAAAATGCAGTAGCTGCCATCATGTCAATTTTTAACCAGCATTAATGAACAGGTACATGGAGATGCTGGTCCACTCAGCAAAGTCCATGTGAAAGGATGGAACTGAGGAGAATTAGTTGGCATCTTGTCCTCTCTCCCTCTTTCCCACTCAACACAGCCATTCAACGCTCCCTGCCCTACAGTCCTGTTCCTTGGCTCTATGCACTTCATGCTGCCTGTATTTCTGTCTCACCAGAGTCTTCAAAAATCTCTGCCTCCCACTCAGCCTCAATGGTCTCCCCACCCTTAAATCATTTTTTCTTGATCCTCATACATGTCTCTGAAACTAACCCACTGAGATGTCATCAACATGAGCTTGGATGGGAATGCGGTTTAGTAAGCATCAGCCACGTAGTGAAATTAAAGAGTGGCCCTCCAGCATGGGACAAACCCCAGGCATTGTTTGGATACTGGGCTGCAGTGAAGGAGCTGGTTAGTTTTGCTGTCATTTGTGGCTATTTCCATGCATGATTCACACAGCAGGTGGGACTCTCAGACCACAGATTTAGAAATGTGCCCAGCACCCAGCTATATTCATTTGCCACAAAAACTTTCCCCCCTCCTCACTAAAATGTGAAATTCCTCTTCTTATTGGGCTAACAGAATTTTTTTGAAGTGGTGAAATATATCCCTCACAGAGAGAAGAGGGAACACAGGCTCCCTCACCCGAAATTCAACACCAAGTGAAAATCAGAACATTTCTGCCCAGATGAGGACCCGTGGATCACATCTCCTCATCTGTCTCCCAGCAGCAGCCATGATCATTAATTATTTTTAAAACAATTTTTTGCTTTTCAGGACCATGGGTGGGGGTGGAGAAGTGAGGGGAGAGAAGTACTGCAGGAGAATAAAATGGAGCAAGGGAGATCACCATCATGCATTGCTGTGTGTGTCAAAATAAACCCACTACTATGTATAACCATATTGCACTCATCAACACTTGGAAGTCCTTTCCTTTTCTTCAGTTGCTTATCCCTATGACATACATACACACAGACGTATATATGCATACACAGTTTGGTCTTATGTGGATCAATTTTTGTTTTTGAAATTAAGAACAAAAGACTCACCCAAGCTAAGCAGTACACGCTCAATTGCTTTCTTTTTGCAACTGTGCTGTGCCACTTAATACATCTACCCACTCTCCCGTCAAAGCCACTATGACCTTTTATACAGTGAACTTGTTATCAGCTTCCTGATACACGGTCCTTGCTCCACACCAGCAAGTGTTTCTCCAGGATATACCAGGGGTAGAAGACCAAGGAGTTTAAGTAGTGGTTCATGCATGAATATTTTCCTCCATTAAGTCATTCCAAGCTGTTTTCTTATGAGGCTGTACCATAAGGACATACCAGTAGATGAGACATCCTTTCATTTCTTTACATTGCAAATTTTAAACTCTGAAAAAATGTTGACAGGACTTCACAGTGACGAGGAACTGGAGAAGGACTCCATCTCTTTGTGTGGCTGTTTTACAACTCACACAATTGTGGAGAAGGTCTTTGGCCTATGTAAGGAGAGCCGTCTAGAGCTGGTGATTTTTCACTCAGAGTTCTGTCCAAATACAACCATCCAAGGTGTTTTCTCAGTACTGTTTTTAATACAACACTTCTTGCTTTATCGTGTGTTGGAGAGCACTGACCCTCATCTAAAATTGATCTAGGATTTCTTGTTTTCTCATTTTTCATCTGTCTCACCCTGTAGGTCCATGCTGTCATCACACAGTAAGGTCACCATCAACCACAGGGGTTACTAAGCATTTGAAATGGATCTAGTTCAAACTGAGAGGGGAGCATGTGTAAAGACATTCACTGGATCTCTGAGATTTAGTAAAAAAGAGAAAAATCATAATTTAAATATATTATTAGTCATTCTTAAAAAATATTTTAAGTTGTTAATAGACGTTATTTATTTATTATTTATTTATATGTGGTGCTAAGAATCAAACTCAGTGCCTCACATATATACCAGGCAAATGTGCTATTGCTGATCCACTGCCCCAGCCCTTATTAGTCAATTTTATGGTAACACACATAGAAATAAAAATGGTTTAGATAAATGGGCCAAATAAAATTCTTTACTAAAACTAGTTTCTGTTCTGCTTTTAATGTGTAACAAACTACACATGTGGCTCCCGAGCTCAGTGCTGTGGAGACTCAGAGCTCCACTAGGCCTCTACAGCCCTCTCCCCCTTACTAATCTTACCCTCAGCTCCTACAGCACATTCTGCACTTGAAAGACACTTGCTAAGAACATCAGTCCCCAAACACTTAAATATAAAACAGTTTTCTACAACTAGAATTGGACAAAGCTTTACCTTGGGTGTCTCTATTCAAGTTAAAAATTAAACCATATGTGGCTGGATTTGAGATGGATTTGTAATGCAGGGGAGGGGGCTCTTCCAGCTCACTGTCCCTGGAAAAGATAAATACAAACTAAAAATAAGAGGCTTAGTGCTCCATGTCAAAAATAAGGGAAGAGATTTACCTCCCTTAACTCTCAAAGCATTTATGCTAGAACAATTGGGGATTTAAAGTATTTCCTCCTGTCTCTAAAATGCACATACACCTTCTGAAGACTCAATGGGATCCTCGTCATCTTTATGACTTGGGAATGTCTCCCTTAAGGTCCTGGGAGTCACCTCTTTAGAAAGTAGACTTGGAAGGATAATGCTAAGCCACTCCATTTCTGTAGGACAGACAGCTTAGCTCCCTCAAGTGCATCTCTTTAATATGCAAAGCCATCCTCTGTGACAAAGATATCAATCAGTAATCTGCTTCTGTAGATAAAGCCAAGCCTGCAACAGAGATGTCACTTGTCCCCCAACACCTGGTGAACTCAGGATGAACTATGGACAACAGATGGCAGGCATCCTTGTGACCTCTCACTTGGGGACCAGGTATCTAGTGCACATTTGCAGAGCACTTAGTCTCTCCCGCTATCCAGGGATCTGTCTTTGCAGTGCCCTCACGTGTTGCCTGCATGGCACATCCCCAGTGGCTGAGCACATATTAAATAATACAAATGCTTTCTACAGCCTTTATTGTGAGGTTATTGGCTTAAGAAAACTTGGTTTTTAATTCTATTCCAATGCTCCTCTCAAAACTGGAAACACTCTGTGTGGCTTACTTGTTAAAAGTCACCATAAGGGAACAAGAATGAGGGAGGAGGATAAGTCAAGAATAACTTTGAAAAAACAAACAAAAACAAATTCTTAAAAAAATTTATCCTGTTATCTGCAATTCCCTCTCCAAGTTTGCAGCCCAACTAGGATGCTTAGCTCAGCAGCAGTGGCTGCTATCAGGGAAGATGGTAACAATTCACTCTCAAAGGGAAATCTCAAGGAAGGTTCAAATACATTAATGACACTTTCTGGACTCTACCAAAGGGCTCCTTGTCCCGCCACCCCACAGTCTGCCCTGCTTACAAGGTGGCCTGTCGACCGGCCCCTAGCCCATTACTGCTCCTGTGCAGGGGGCACACCAGGCTCCACCCCGCCCTTGGTGCCCTCTCATTGTGAACGCAGCCTCTGACATGAGCTAAGGAGGCCTCAACTGGATGGTGCCCTTATTGTCCTGGCCACAGACGCCATGCCCAGGCAGCACCAGACCCTCAGGAGACCCAGCACGTCTCCAGAGAGACAGGGGAAGGACGTCTGCACTCCCAGGCTTGAGCCCCTAGGATGGGGCAGGTGGACACTAAAGGACACACACGGACGCACGTGGGTCGCCGATGCTGGGAACTGTGTGGACCCATATGAACTCACGGGCAGCATTGTGGGCTCAACTGGGCCAAGCATGAGTGTTGTCACCACCAGAAACCTGGAAGCCCACTGTGATCATCAGGCATTCCTGGTGGGGAATAGTCCAATGACCACTGCGCTCCGCACTCCCAGGGGCCGCTAGGTGCACACAGGCTCAGGTGCACTGGACCTTGGGCACTATGCATCTCTGCCTGAGGGCTCTAAGGTCGAGGCCACCTTCTGGGCTGCTGCAGGGGGCTGGCTCCCACTAAGCCAAAAACCCAGCTTCAGAGCCTGTGGGTTCCCAAGTAGAGGCTGGGTGAGCGCATCAATGGCTAGAGGAGGTGTACACAAGTTGACCCCCCATGCAGTGAGAATACTGAGGCAGCCTGGCTTTCCACCAGCTAAATTCATAGGGCTCCCAATGTGAGGATGATCGCCAGGTCCTCCTCTCCATTGGCTCTGAGATTCTCCAAGTGCAAAACAGGAAAACATCTGATTCACAAACCAGAGATCACACTGTGGGACGAGGCAGCATTGTCCAAGTGTTTCAATGAAAATGGTGCCGAGTTCTGAACCTCTTCCTCCTGCTCTCAGACCTGACTGACTCCTGCACACTTACTCATCAGACCTCAAGCTCCTCATCTCCAGCAGCATATCCCTTAGTGCATTCACCATCATGCACTGGAAAATACTGGATGAGGATAAGATCGTCCAGCATTTTCCAGTGCATGATGGAGATCAAAGAATATGGAATTTTTATTTTTAAATCTTGTTTCTCTGCTCCTCATGTGACAGGCAGGCTTGAGTGCAAGGCAGACCCCTACACAACTCACTTCATGCTGAGTGTGGACAGACCCAGCATGGTATAGCCAGGAGCCTCACAAGCAAATAGAGGGTGCTTTGAGCAACCAGAACCAGGAATTCACTTTGAGAGAAGGAGACATATGAAGGTACAGAATATGACAAGGTGACTTGGAGAGAAGGAGGCTTGAGGAACACAGAGGTCAGAACATAGCAATTTCACCTCTGCTCTCCTTCATCCCTCTGCCAGTCTGTGAGGTGATAAGTGAGCCTTAAACATGGTGTCAGGCAAAGTGCAAATTGTGATAAATTGCCTTCTACAATAAATGGACTCATCTAACTTCAACTTTGATTCATTAAAAACTAATAATTGAAGGCTTTTATGCCTAGTTAATTTTCAGTTCACTAGAACATGCTGTTCTCCAAGCATTTCAGTTGATTAAATTTAACTGAAATGTTTATATAATTGTCTCCTCTATTTTTTTATGGAAAAATAAAGCTGGGGTCCTTCAAACTCAAATGCAGTGAAGCAGAATCAACATTTCACTAAAAGACTGAATACACTCCAGGGTTAACTTACCAATATCTTCCCACCCCCAAAATAGAGCAGCACAATTACCACAGCACCTCAATGTTTCTACCTGTGGAAGGGTATCGTGAAACCCCTGATGAGTATGAGTCATGATTGCGGCCAGTGAAGCTCTACATCAATCCATGTTGGTTCAGTCACTTGAACCCTAGCCAGAAACTTGACAAGATGGTTTATCCCCAGCCTGGCTGCCAGCCAGTCATCTAGAGATTGTGTCATGCACAGAAGGGATGGGGCAAGTCATAAATTTTAGGAATGTGTACTTATTTTTCAAATATTCCTCAAGGAAAGGGGCAATAGAAGATTTGCTGGGTTGATAGTTATTATGCTTCCCTTACACTCAGAAATTGAAATAATTTGATGTGTATGAAAATACCCATTTTTGGTGACTTTAAGACAAGATGACAAGCATTTATTATTTTCCTGCCGTATCTATTCACTGCTGCAGTCCGGCTGGGCAAAATTACCGGGAGGTGAAAAGCAACTTGAAGGTTGAAGCGGGAACTGCTTTATTTCAGGGAAACTCAGTGGGAACTGAGCGGGCACTCAAGGTAGCAAAAGCCCTTTTATTGTGGGACAGCAGAGGTGTATATACCTAACTGATTACACACAGCTTGACTAAATTAGCATCATCTAGATACAGCAATCAGCCAATAAGGAATCTCTATCATCTTAATGGCTCTGTGCCGTTGCTTCACAAACTACTTCTCCTGCAAACTGCCAGGCACCATCTTGACTTGGTTGTGGCCCTCAACAATTCACAACATCTCCTGAACAAAAGATGTTAAATCTAATAATAAAATTAAACAAATATTAGGGCTGGTGGCTGATCTTGGTGAGAGAATATGGCATTAAGGTCCAGTCTTCAGGACCACAAAAAAATTAACATCATTATTTTCTACTTATTCCTCAAAACCCCAAGAGCCTTAGACTCCAATACAAAATGTTGACTGAGAATCTACTCTGTGCTAAGAAGAGCTGAATTCAGTTGCTAGGAAACATGTGCAGCAACAAGCAGTGTCACCTAGTGCCAAGACCTGAGGGGATGGAAGCATCAGAGGACCAAGGGAATCCCATGTCAGATCTCTTAGTGTGGAGGAGTAGAAGAATCCAACAGCAGAAAAAATAGAGAGTGCAATGGTGATTTGTATCTCCAAAGACCTCATCCGTCCATTCACCAAGTCAGCAGCAGCTTCTGGGCTCCACTCAACATTAACAGAGAGCCTGTCATTCATCCCTGGGTGGGAGTGAGAAGCCTGGGGAACTAGGCTTGTAATATAGATATAGATATAGATTGATTATATAGATATAGATATAGATAGTGAGGACACTTTCATTCTGGCACCAGCTGAGAAGTCCTTGCTTGTAGGTGGATTCTGGACCCTGCAGTATTTGAAGTGTCTCAACCCAGGCTCTGCCTGTACACTGCAGGTATTTAGACAGATGCCCCTCCCAAAGATTGGGTTTTACATCTCTCTCCAGAATTTACATAGAACCTGAGAAGCTTCTCCTGAGTTTGCAAAGAGTAAGTTACTGCCATTGGTTGAAGAAGGGGATCAGGAAAGAAGTAAAGGAAATAGTTCCTCCACACCTGAGATTGTGGACTGTGTCTAAGAGCTGACTAAGCATGGTTCCCAAACTCAGGATTAGGACCTCAGTTAAGAATTCTGGTAGCAGTTTCCTTTGAGTGAGAGTGGTCATAGGGAAGATTGCCTAGCCAAATGTGGATAGCTACCCTGAGCAAATCCCTTTTGTGAGTCTCAGTGTAAAACTGGATGGGAAAAGTAGAGCTGACTTCCTGGTCATTTTGTGTGAAATATGTGTGATAATATATGTAAATGCCTAGAGTCACAGAGAATATGCAGGAAGAGCAGTGAGTGCAGTTATCACTGTCACTACCAATGTGTCATCATCTATCCATGGGATTTAGAAGGGCTGATGATCAAGTGTGTTGGTTTCCTATTGCTACTGTCAAAATAGCTACTGACTTACTGGCTTAAAACAAAATAAACTTACTATTTTATAGTTCTAGAGGACTGAGTCTGAAATAGGGCTTGCTGGAGATTACAGACTGAATGTGTGTTTCCTCCCCCAAATGTGTAGGTAAAAATCTTGACCCTAGTGTAATGGTTCCAGGTGGCAGGGACCTTGGGATGTGATTGGTCATTTAGGAGACAAATACTATACAATCAAAGCTTGCCCACCCCCTTTTCTGCCATGTGGGGACCAGAGGAACAGAAAGCCACCTCACAGACCTACAGCATAACCTCCCTCCTGCCCCATGATGAGAAGCCTTTTGTTAACATGTCCCCTCTCTTTGGCCCTGGGGCTAGAAGCCTGAACCTAATAATTGGTGAGGCTATATTCCTTCCAGAGTCTGTGGGACAAGAGTGTTTCTTGCCCTGGCAGCTCTTAAGGCATGGCTGCCTTCCTTGGTTCCTGGACATTCCTCTTACTCCCACCTTAAAGCCAGGATCTCAGCAGCTACCAACTCTCCCTCCCCTTTGTCAAACATTGCTCTGCCTCTGATGCTTCCATTTGTAGGCTTCTTTTGATGACCCTGGGCCATGCAGCTAATGCATGGTGACCCCGTCTCAATAGTCTTGCTTAGCCACATCAGCAAAGCCCCTTCCATGGTGTGAGGCAGCATTCACTGGGTTCCAGAACCAGAATGTGGACACATCAGGACACCTTTATCTGTCTACCACAGAACAGCAGACATATAATTAATCAAGATGAGGAAAGAACTGCAAACACTATTCATTGTGGCTCCTTCACCCTGACTCTTCAGTCAGCCCACATCCTGGTGACTCTCCAAGATGTGTACCATGAGAGGCTCCAATCTGTCACTACTTGGGGCTTTGTGCAAAGGCACCATGGGAAGACACTTATTGTCTGTCACACCAGTCCAGCTCTCTCTTTTAAATAAATAAATATCCATCTGGCACCTGAGGGTGCATTGCACAAAGTTGGTAACAATGCTCTCCCTGTTGGGTTGGTGGAATGAAACAGCAGTTGAGGAGTAACAAGATCAGTCTCTGGGGGTAGAGGGAATTGCTGGCCAACTGCATGGCCCACAGGACCCCTTGGTAATGCCCTGCACTTCCTATGCTGGGGTGGACTGGTTATTGGCAGAAAATAAGAACATGGGGGCCAAGGGGTTTCTAAAATTCTGAACAGACCAATAGAGAGTAAGAAAATTGGGTTAGTAATAAAAAATTTCTCAACAAATACAATCTTAGGACCAAAGGACTCCGCTGGTAACTACAGATATGTTCATATGAATTAACATGGTACTTCTCAAATGCTTTCAAAGAATCAAAGAGGCAACTCTTACAGATTTTTTTTTTTTTTTTAATGAGGCCACCCCTCAGTTGAAAACACATTTGACCTATCAGGTAATTTGTTAAGCCACGTTAACAATGAGGGTGAACCTCACACAATCACCTCAAAAAGGCAGGAAATATATTTGACAAAAATGAACACATTTCATGAAAATAAAACAAAACTTTTAGCAAAATATATATTGCTGGGCGAAGTGGCACATGCCTTTAATCCCAGTGGCTCAGGAGGCTGAGGCAAGAGGATTGGAAGTTCAAAGACAGTCTCAATAAAAGTGAGACCCTGTCTCTAAATAAAACACAAAAAAGGGCTGGGGAGATGGCTCAGTGGTTGAATGGCCCTGAGGTCAATCTCTGGTACGCCCCCACAAAATAATATGTATATTTACCTGAACATAATGAGACTTTCAGAGGAAAATTCCAAGCAAACACACTTACTGTGGAGAACAAAGTTTTTCCCTAAGTTCCAGAATAAGGCAAGAATACCTGTTCTCAACACCCACCCTTACCAGCCAAGGAGATTAGTAAAAGAAAAAAAAAAGACATCCAAATTGGATAGAAAGAACTAAAGCAGTCTCTCTTGACAAATGACATGTTCTTATGTATTGAAGATCCTCAATGTGCCATTCAAAAAATTTGTTATGACTAATAAATTTAGTAAAGTTGGATAGCAGAATTTATTATCATTATCAATGCCAAACAAGACTTTAAATCAATTAAAATCTTTCATTAGGGATAAAGTTACTTTCACATTTGCTACAATTACAGTAAATATATTTCTTTGCATAAAGGGACAGTCTTTGGAATTTTAAATATCCCCACTGCAAGATTACATATTTAAAACTCTGTTTGTTGCTCATATAATAGTGGATTACTCAAATTAAATGTTATACTATCTCGAATAAGATAAAATAAAAATAATTCACTCATAAGATTCAGAAACCATCTTTATTTATAAAATTCTATCCTAAGAATTATAATTTCATTAAGCTTCAATTGTAGCAAATTCTGTCAATTCTGGGCAATTCTGGGCAATTCTGTCTGCCAAAGGCTGTGATTGAAATATCAAGAACAAAAGGATCTTTTTCTACAAGTTTAAATTTGAAATCCATTTCAATTTATTTTTGTCTATTGTAAGCATTTTCTTTCCTTAAATCATTGAGGTATGTTTCAGCACTCAGGGCACCAACTCATTATCATGTGCTTTTTTATCATAGTAAATAAAGTGCCCCTGATAAGGACAAATTGTTCTTTCCAATTCTTCAAGATTTTTGGCTTGCTTTTTATAGGTTTCCAGTGGTTTAGTTATATGGCTGATCTTTTCTTTCACTTTGAAACATTTCCCCTCTTACACTACCTGGTAATTTTCCCCTTATTAATTATTTTTGGTGTTTCATTACATTTTCTTGATATACTTACATCATGACTTTAAGTGTATGCTAAAGATTCTGATTCTCACTTTCAAACTGTATTTTCTTCTTGCAAAGATGCTTGTTCTGTCTTAAGATCTCTAATATATTTTATAAGGTCTTCCTTTATCTATTTCAGATAATAAATAATAATTTTATTTCTTTCTATTTCTAAGCTTTTAAAAGAGGGCTTTACCTTAGCATCATAAACCAGTTCTTCAAAGCTCCTTTTGACTGATCTAAGTGAACACAAACGTCTGATTCACTTTCCATTTTCAATTCCAAGTTACCACCATCGGTTAGGACTTCTCCAAGCACAGGAGCCCAATCTTTTATCTGCAGCAAGTGTTCAGTTAGAGACATAATGTGATTTTCTTTATCTTTTAGAACTTGTTCTGCATGTACTTTAGAGTGTTCAAATGTCATTTTCTGCTTATTACGTCCATTCACTTTTTCTTTTCATACTTCAACTTTCTGTAAAAGCTATTCCTGACTTTCTTGAAGTTGGGAATTTTCATTCAAAGCCTCTTTTATTTTTACTATAACTCCTTCTTTATTTATTTGACATACTCTCAAGGTTGTTTTACTTTCAGGTGTTTGTGATTTGAGGAATTTTGATTCATCTACTAAGGACTTAATTCTATCTATCAATTCATCCTGTTGAGAATGTTTAGTTTTTTCTTCTTGTAGCTCTTTTTCTAGAAAGAGTATTTTATCCTCATGTTTAGATACAGACCTATCCAGGTTTTAATATATTGACTCCAAGTTTTCTGCTTCTATTCTATACTCTTTCTCCAAAATGGCATCCTTTAAAGATGACTCTAAGCCTTCATACTCTTTTTAACATGGCTAACTTTTTTAAGTAGTTCACACTTCTCTTCAATTCATCCAGAAAGTTTTAGAGCAAGCTTTTTTTCTCTTCTAGTGGAGCACCTGCTTCTCACAAATTGATAACTTCTCCGCAAAAATAAGAGAAGAACAAAAAATCCAATAGCTGTGCTGAGAGTCATAGCCAAGTAGGAATGATGCATGGGATTTTTGGTTGAAAGGTGACCCCAGCAAGCCATTGAGATGATAATGATTATGGTAAGATGCACATTCAATTGGAGATTAGACCCCTGCTGTCTGCCTAGGCCTGTTACTTTGGAGCTCTGGAGAGTTCCCATTGGTTGGGGAAGTGCAGTAGGAGGGAATTTCAGAGGAGGGAGTTCCTGTTGGTGAATTGTGTCCTGGAGAAGGCTGCATGCATGGCATTTGCCGGAGTTTTGGAAATAAAGTTTGTTCCTGCTTGGGTGGCTCATGATTTTGTGCCCAGCCAGACTGCGGCAAGCTGTACATATCACCAACTCCCACGGACAGCCATAAGGACTAGAATGTGTTTCCATGTCCTCAGACAATGCAGACCACAATCCTGCTTACTTCTTCCTCAAGTATGACTGAGGGGCAGCTGTTGCTCCTCCATCATAATAAGGCTACTTTAGCTATTTCCTCCACAACCCAACCGTGTCCAGCCATGCCAAAACAGGCTGTGAACACTCAGGCCTTGTTCAGGAACAAGCCTGCACCAGGCAGTGAAGCAAACCATTGTGAACTAGCAGGTAGGGGTGCCTACAGACATGGGCATGTGGAGCCCCAATCATGGGCTCCCAGGGGCCTAGAACACTCATGCTGACTATCAAAGAAGTCTTGGCCCCTTCCCTATGCTGTGAATCCTGAACCAGTGTAGGTTCAAGCCTGTACCAATCAAGCCATAGTGAAGTCCTCTCCAGGTCACCCACTCATTGGTTTGGTTTAGCCAAGGCCAAGGCAGGACTTATTATTTGCCATTCTATAGAGTCATAATATTAAGTTATTATTCATTCATAATCAGCAAGTTGGTCATTATAAATATATAGCAAAGAAAAAGATAAGTGAGATCCTTTCTCAAACAAAACAAAATTAAATTTTTCATGGGATTCTCACACAGAGACAGGGGACACCAGGGTATTCGATAGGAAGCAGTGTTTATTTGTGTCCATCCAGCCTCAGTGGACTCATATCCAAAGGCTGAACATTTAGTGTAGGGAGTGATCCCTTATATATTCTGGTTAGTTTCCTTTTATATAGTAGCCTTTTTATTCATATAAGGTAATACACATTCCTGTTTGGCATTCTATTTCTATACTACAAAGTAGCAAGAATGTTCAAAGCTGGTTTCTGGAGGTCTCACAATGATACAGATGGCATCATGTTCTCTTTTGTTTGTTCTGAGAAATCTCTAGCACAAAATGTATCCCAGTGGTAAAACACCCCTAGCTTCTATTCCCATACCAAACTAAGCAAATATCAGATGCACTTCATTTAGGGCAGAGAATTTAGCATTATAATGAATTATAGTGAGCAAAGTTTACCCTGGGTCACTTAGAAGAGGAGCTATGTATCTTTGGCTGGTTTAAGCTGGTTCTTCCAGGTCTTTTCTAAAGAACTATTTCTAAAACAAAGAAACAATTTCAAGTGCTGTTAGTGGTGAGCAGCTCTCTTCCTGCAATTACAGGTGTTCCTAAGTTCCTGCCTAGCAGATCACCACTTTGCAGACTTTTAGTGGTGGGGATAAAAATCAGAAGTGGGACAGAGCTTGAATTCTTGGGGGATCCCTTTCCTCTTACTATTCTAATCAACTTCATGGCAGCACCTCCAGTATCTGAGATGCAGAGAGTTTAAATGGCGTCCAAATCTAGATATTTTGCTAGGTGCAGGGTAGGATCTCCCTCCCTGAGGTAGTAGTTACTCTTTGAGGGAGACTGAAATCTATCTGAGTGCCAGCCACTCACTTTTCTCACTTACTCTACCCACTGGTATCAGAATCAGCTTTCTCTCTCATAGCTCATTGCCCAAGGCCCAGGTGACCCAGGAGACCTTAAAGGCTAGTTCTTTGGGAGTGGGTGGAACCACTCTGCATTCTGCAAAGGGACACCTTTGTTCTGAGAGGCTGCACTGATAGGAATCACCTGCATGTTTTCTTCTAGATTATCTTGATAGTGGGGTTGTGATGGATGCAGTCAGGTCTCTTTTAAAGCAGCTGTTATTTGTGGCTAGAGGCAATCCCAGAAGTCTGTTGTCCTGGACTAGAGAGGAGAAAGCATATTTGGGCACATTTTAGAGAAATTGCTGGTCATGGGTACAAACAGAGTGGGGAAGCTTGAAAATGCCTCTGAAGATCTTCCTGGGACACTTGGTAAGAGATTCCAAGAAGAGAGACAGGACTCCTGACCCACCAGCTTATGAGCCATCACTGCTCAAATGCCATAGATTCAAAGCCACATCTTGATGCAGTGGCAACTGCTAAGTAGTTAGTGACTGAAGCACAGAAGGCCGGATCAGTTCAGGTATTGGTGAGAAGGTTTCATGTGCCAAGCATGTTGGCCACTCACTGGTGTGAATCAAGAGGTGGTTGCCAAGTCCCAAGCTTGCTGGCCACTCACTGGTGTGAATCAAGCGGTGGTTGCCAAGTTCTCCAGGCCCTCCATAGAATACAGGGATGGATCCAAAAGAAAATGACTCAGTTTTAATGCCTGTCATGTGTGTGGGATGCAAAGCCACCTTATTACAATGCTAAGGAAGTAAAATATGCTCAATCTATATACTTCCCTTGAAACCAGAACCCTTAGCTGGTGCTGTGATCCAAATGAATGTGCCCTCAGGAAACTGGACAGTGGCTGAACCCACAAATACAGCCATCTGAAAGTTTTCTATTATTTCAAGAGCAGGGATTCCATAGGCCTTGCTGAGCCCTCAGACCAACTCTGAGCATTTAATTGGGACTCAACAGATACAATATTGAGTCAGAAATGTTTAAATAGGTAGAAATATGGGTGGTAATTATCTCTTTGCAAGCCAGAAGAAACTAAGGTTAATCTGAGCAAGATGTGATTAGATAGAGATCAAAGCAGGAGTGGGAAGCTCTGTTTTTGCCCAGGATTGGCACTCCAGGCAGCCAGCAAGACAGGAATGGGCCTCACTCAGGAGCACTGCCATGACACATAGGGATGAGAACAAGGATCTTGTGCATGAAGCACAACATAAGTTCGTTCCAGTGATTTGTTCCTCCATTAAAAAGGGAAAAGTTAACTGGCCCAGTGTGCCTTTTACCATCAACAGAATAGACCATGTCTAGTGTGGAAGAGTATTTCTAATTTAGGTAAAGAAGTAGAGTGCTATTAGGAAAGAGTGTGCTAGGAACACCAGGGAGATAGACAACTAAAAAAAGGATATATATATATATATATGAGATGTGTCCTCTCGGACCACAGTGCTTTCCCTTGAGAATAAATATATATATTCTCTGTGGTCTGAGAAGACAGTGGTATCTACATGCTGCACTTTAGCCACTCAGCATCCTACAGAAGGCAAGAAATTTCCACCCATCTTTGCTATTTGTTCAAAATCAGTGGTAATTCGGGTCATAGGAACAAATTGCTGCATCTTCATATAAGTTAACTTGCCATCACCATGGATCTGCTGTATGTTGGTCTTCCTCATGTGCTTGAGCACAAAGCTCCCAGATGCAGGTGGTTGCAACAGGAGCTGAGATGAAGTCCCAACCACTAATGGCCTCATCACCAAAATGGAATCCAGCTACAGGAAAATGTTGACACACACAGCCATGCTATATGTACACGATGCAGAAAAGCTGAAGGGAAGTGGTGATGTGGAATGAGCATGCAAACTTATATCCACAAAGTGAGAAGGGACTCAGTTTTAGTTTTATAAGCAGCACAGAGCAAGTATGTCAGTCACCTCTAATGTAGGGTCTTCTCACACATCATGTGCACCCAGACACCTGATATAATCAACAACCAAAGCAGGAGGTCAATCAGTAAATCTGTCAAGGGACACCATGGCCCCCTCTGCCACCATTCCAGGCCTTTCACCCCATTAGTGCAATTACAGTGAGAGCCACAGGTTGTCTTTTGTCCTCCCAGTCATGGGGCTTGGTTGACAGATCAGTTTGAAAAGGGCACATTCAAGCTGGAGTCATAAAATACTATTACCCTCAATGCTTACTCTGGGGCCTGACTCTTTCTTCTTGAAAATCTTAAAGTCATTTTATTGTTCTTTCTTTCAGATTTAGAATTCTAAACTAATGACTGGTCAAAATTATGAATATGATATGTATCATAAATTCATTATATTCAAATTAAAGATGCTGTATATATATATATATATATATATATATATATATATATATATATATATATGTGTGTGTGTGTGTGTGTGTGTGTGTGTGTGTGTGTGTGTGTGTGTGCAGTTTGTTTGCTTTTTTGAGAAGCAAGCTGTAGCAAAACTAACACTGAGGATTAGCTCACATCATGTTCTCTAAGTCACACTATAATTGTAAGTTCCCAGTGTTTGGATCAAAGGCCTTGAGCACACAAGTGCCTCCTCACAACAGGGAGTGTGACAGGTTGGCCTCTGAGGGCAACTCCAATTGGTCCTTAAAGACATGTTGGGGAAGAAATTCTGGTCACCAAGCAAAACAGATGGGCAAAGTAAGAAGAAGTTTTTATGCCCCAAGGAGGTGTTAGGGTTTCTGGGAGCCACCAGGAAGTACCAGCATGGGGTGGCTGGAGCAGCAAATATTGTCTGAAAGGTCTGGAATCCGGAGGTGTTAGATAATGCCTCAGCAGGGTCCTAATTCCTCCGGAAGCTTCAGAGAAAGGTCTGCCCTCGCTCCTCTCCAGTGCCTGATAGTTTTTTGGATGAGGCAGTGGGGTTCAGAGTCCACATGGCACCCTTCCCATATGCTTCTCTGAATCTGTGTTCATTTTTCTCTTCTGATACAGTCCCCTAGTCATGTTGGATTAGGTGCCCAGCCTGCTCCAGGATTATTTAATCATAATCAGCTCTACCTGCAATGACTCTTATTTCCCATGCAGGTCACAGTCTGAAGAACCAGAAGTGGAAACTCAGGAGCAGGAGAGGTCACCATCTAAGCCAGGCATTGCCTTAGGTGGGATATCAACTTCACTTTTTTTCTTTGTTCAAAAACAGAATATTAGAGAAACCCATCCTTGGGACTATACTAAACTTTTTACTTTTTATAACTCCCTCAAACAATAATCTCTTAATAAATAAACTAATGCTTTCTTCCAGAGACTTGAATGAACAAAAATTGATTATCTATTCCCACACAAGATAAAATATATTTATAATTCCTTGTGAAAACTTCCAAGGTAAGCAGTTAGGAAACCATAATTACACAGCGAGTTGACAGTGATGTGAGTGTTAGAATCCAGATTTTCCAACCAACACTTTGATGAAGTATAGGAGGTAGTAGATTAATAAAGGCAGGCAAAATTCCCTGGGAAGCCAAGCTCTTCCTATTACTAGCAAAATATCTGACTTGAAGATGTTGAAGGAGAGCCCCAGACCTGGAGAAGGTGCCCTGGAGAAGATCTCAAGGTCAAACAATGTCAGGGGCCATCAGCCCCAACCCACAGCACCTCCCACATAGGCAGGGGCAGTATGCCACCCCTCTTGTATTAGAGACAGTAAGGCCCAGGGAACTGGCACTGCCTGTTCAAGGTCTAGGCGACCAGGATTACAGGGCCATGTGTGGTTGTTCTTAGCTGAGTCTGCCTCAACCTTCCATGGAAAGACAAGTTTATTCCCAAATAAGTGCCATACCAGGACCCTCATATGTGTGCTTATCATTTGACTTAGGTGCTTGCCATATTATCTTTGTTCCATTTATTTGTTTGTTTGTTTGTTTGTATGTATGTTTTAAATACACAACAGTGGAATACATTACAATTCTTATTACCCATATAGAGCACAATTTTTAAAAATATTTTTGTATATAAAGTATGTTCACACCAATTCATGCCTTTATACATGAACTTTTTTGTATTACAATTCTTATTACACATATATGCCACAATTCTTCATATCTCTGTTTGTATATAAAGTATGTTGACACCCAATTCAAATCTTCATACATGTACTCTGAATAATGATGTACATCATATTACACCATTCTTGCTAATCTCCTGCCTCCTTTCCCTTCCACCCCTTCTGCTATCTAGAATTCATCTAATCCTTTGTTTTAATTAAAGAGAAAAATTCAAGCCCTTCTCTAGGAGGTGAAGGCCTATGCAAATGCACACACTTCCTGCCACTAAGATGGCACCATCTTCCTCAGTTTCTTGAAGGCAAGAGTTTTAGGGTTGCTGAGAGTTGGGGAAAAAGAAAAAAAAAATAAGGCATGAGCAAGTAGAAGATGTCTGGACTATGGTGCACTGTTTCCCCAGACTCCAGGCCAAAGCATAGAACATAATTAATAATGAAACCAAGACTCATGTATATAGATCTCCATCCTTGCTCTGTTGGCTATGGGTGGTGAAAATGTGGATGTTGGAGAAGGAAAGTGGATAATAATAGCAATGACTCTCTGTCATGTATTTGTTAGAATGTTTTTTTTTTAATTCAGATTGACAGATGTTTCCACTACAACTCCATATTTCAGGAGCTGGTTAGAGGTGAATCAGGTTGCAGCCAATGCTCCTGGGGCCTCTGAGAGATGTTAATAGATATCCTCCTAAGCTCAGCCTGCACAAAATAAAATTTATAGTCCAATAACAAATGTCTAGCTACAGGGCAGAAAATGGCTAAAATACAGAATATCCAGGACACCACTAATTATTGGGAAACCATTGGTTGGTTTGTCTTTGACCCTTGGCCTTCAAGAAAAGAAAGAATAATTTCTCAGCAAACTGTTTTCAGCAATTTCTAGAAACTATGCCAACTTGTACAAAGACAGACTCAAGTCTCATGGAGGTAAGAGTTCAGGCATCTTTCCCCTATTTTCGTGTGTACATTTTCATTCTCAAATAAGTGACACATACAACTTTGTAAAGAAACAGATTTAGGGAACTAGATTTTTTTTCTATTGCATTTGCTGTTGAATAATGTATAGAATGTGTAGATCTTAGGTGTATTTCCCACAATATGAGTCAATTTTCACCTCAAGCCCATAGCTCTGCATGGAAAATGAGCTTAAAACATTTATTCCAAAGTGAAAATTTTGTGACATCATGATTTGTTGTAGATTTCCCATGGAATTCATGTTTCTTACAACATAACCCCTCTCCATATCCTAGCTTTGGGCTATAGAAAAGAAGTGGCTTATCTGTTACTGGGAGTCCCACTGATTCTGCTGGTGCCACAAAGTTCATATTCACCAAAGAAGAATCATCTGTGCTGACAGTGACCCCAAAGCCATGTTATGCTTAATACATGCTAGGATTATTCCAAATCTTTTGCAGACATAGCTTACTAAATTCTCAAAACAATCCTGCCTGCCATGTATTATTGTTATTATATTTCAGGAATCTACTGAAATTTGTAGAACTATTAAGGATCTGAGTACAGATTTGAGTCCAGGCAGTCAAGCCCCAGATCTGTCCATAGCTACTTTTCTATGTCTACCATATGAGCTTTGACTCATCTGGTCCATTTTGTTTCCTCCTGCCCCTGGAGCTAGGGACAGAACTGGAATGGGCAGGTAACTAAGCAGAACCAAGTGGATTTTGTTAAAAAGATTGCCCTGCTGCAGGTCCAAGCATTGCTCTTTCCTCTGAAATTGCTCCTTTTGAGCAAGATGTGGGCCTGGAATTTCCCAAGGCTGTGTTTTTCAACTCATGGAGAAAAGTTGCCCTCCAAAGATGCCAGCACAGACAAAGATAAGTTATGCAAAAGAGAGAAAGAAAAAGACCTGGTGTTCTAGGGACCAGACCAGCCTGAACTTCCCACCAGAGGGATAACAAACTCCTTTTGTATGCATGAACTGTTTTGATATGGTAATGTGGTACTTGCCACTTTAAGGGACTTGACAAAGGAAAATGCAGAGTAAATGCAGGCAAGAGAAAGAACAAGTGCTCACATTTAAACATATACAAAATGACATCGATAGAAGCTCACATTATAGCCATGTAACTGAGACCCTAAAAGACCTGACATCTGTGCCTACAGTGACCCCAAAGCCTGTTCAGACAGATATTTCCATACTGAAGCTATAAATCAGAGAAAGAGTAGATGAGAAAACCTGTTGAGCAGACAAGCTTACCATTCTGTGCCATGGACCACTGCCAAAGAACCTCTGTGCTAGCTAAGGTGTGCTGCTACAATATCCAAAATCAACTCCCATAACCTAGTACATAGATGAAAACAACCTCAAAGCACAGAGACCATGGGCTATCTTTCTAAAATACACAGGCTATAGACACAATTAGGAAGTCCAATTACTATATCACATTTAGTCTTTGTTTACCTGGTATTACAATGAATGCTTAATCTTGGGAAGTTCATGACAGGCCCCAAGGCCAAGAGTTTAAAAACCACTTCAATTGTCAGAATTGTTAAAATTCAAAAAAAAAACCCAAAATAAAAACAAAAACAAACAAACAAAAAAACCACTCATAATGCTATCCCTTAAATACTTTGTATGAATATCTATTTGCACAAAAATAGAATTATTGTATAATATGAATTTATTTTTATTTTTATTTTTATTATTGGTTGTTCAAAACATTACAGAGCTCTTGACATATCATATTTCATACATTAGATTCAAGTGGGTTATGAACTCCCATTTTTACCCCAAATACAGATTGCAGAATCATATCGGTTACACATCCACATTTTTACATAATGCCATATTAGTGACTGTTGTATTCTGCTACCTTTCCTATCCTCAACTATCCGCCTCCCCTCCCCTCCCATCTTCTCTCTCTACCCCATCTACTGTAATTCATTTCTCTCCTTGTTTATTTTCCAATTCCCCTCACAACCTCTTATATGTAATTTTGTATAACAATGAGGGTCTCCTTCCATTTCCATGCTGTATAATATGAATTTAAAATCTGCTTTTTGTAATGCGAATTTGATATAAATAGTTTTCAATAAAGTTTAAGTCTTTAAAAAACTGTATATGTTTCTTAACTATAATAATCTCTTGCTGTTTATTTTCTTCAGTGCAAATTATTAACTGAACTGTTATACATGGAGTTGGAAACTTAGAAAACAATATAACTGTTTGGTAAATTTTAGAATTTTCACATAACGTCATTTAGAAAGAAAAATTCTTCCTGAATTATTTAAGCCAACCAGAAGGTAAACCAATAAGTGATAAGCAATCCAAATTGACTTCTATGCATCTGTTTAAACAGAAGTATTGATGAGTAATGAGATTTCACCTTACTAAATCTTTTTTTTTCCCAATACAAGTTAATAGCAGTGCTGGAGCAATTAAGGACATTTACGTGTTTTATGGAAACTTTTCTAGTGAACAGAACTAGAGTTTTCAGTTCACTTTCTGGTTTGGTTTTTAGCTGAATTTAAAATTGGAGTTATATAATAAACAGGAATTTGAAGCACAAAGGGGAGAAACTTTAAAAATTTAATGAGTTCTTTGATTCTTTTGTGCCCAGCTAAATCTTTTATGTAAGGATATTCGAGAAATAAAATTTTATAGCAAGTTATTATTTCTATTGGAGTTCTAGAGAATTTTATCTATAGAGAATTAGAAAAAGAAAACAATAAGACCCCTTTCAGATGGAGAATAATTGCTGAATTTTCATAAACACCAGACCATTTTTCAAAGCCAATGAAGCATTTACTATACAGTCATTTAAGGTGAAATGGGATGTTTGCTTTATCAGGAAGCCAAGTTGGAAAAAAGCAAGCTGTGGTAATGTCTCTACAACACAATTTCATGCAATTGGGAAGAAAAATATATTTGGGAAAACTTTAGTAAGGGACAGAATAATGTGATTTTATGTTGGAGGTAATTTACCTAATTCAGTGTATCTTTCTGGTTTTGTAGGCCCTTGAATGACTTTAATGTTTACAAAATTTCTAATTCACTTTTTTTGCTCAGAGACTATCCCTCAAAACCATCAGACTTCTGTTTTTACTTTGCTTGAAGACTGGAAAAAGGTTAGTAAATGCAACATTTGGAAATATTTGTGTTGTCCTGCTGCATCCATTTCTTTCTAATCACATTTCTTATTAAATTCTATTTCCCCAAATGCCACAGAACTATAATTTTTCTACTGATAGTCTATATTTATACTGGGGACCTTAGGGCCCTAAAATCCTGAAAGAAAAAATAAAAGAATAAATAACATAATCAGCAACCATATATCTAATACAATTTAGTTGATTTCTCTCAGAAAATAACATGCCACAATTCTGTGAAGTTCTAAAACTATTTTAAAAAAATAATTTTTGGTCCTTTCTGTGAACTAAGTATATAATTATCTGCTTCATCCATGGGAAGGACCAACACAAATAAGGTTTTTATTTTTTAAGTTCTCTTAGTGAATACTGGAAATCCAAATGCCTAAAAGGAGATTGTATTCTGTTTGATTTCTTGTCACAGAATACAAGTTGCAGAGAGATATGTGATGTGAGCCATGGGCAATAAGATAGGCTGCACCAGACTGGGTTTTGAACCCAGGACTTTGCTGTCTTGCGAAGTAAATATTTTGTGCCATTCCTGATTTTAAATTGGGAATTTCTAATAAAATACAAAATAACCACATAAAATTAGGAAATTTTGATACACAGCATGTTAACAGATGTTTGGAATTTGGCCTTCAAAATATTTTTTCCAATAGTTCTTAGACTGAAAACATTTTGGATGGCCTGGAAAATATGTATCAATCTTAAGTATAATTATTCTGTAAACTCCTTTTTGTTAACTGGATTTATTGTATTATTTAATTTAATTTTATATTATGTACTCTTTGAAACAGTGAATTTGGGAACAATTTGTCTCATTGATTGCTGCTCCATAGTGTGTGGAGAGTTTTTGGATGTCTTTCTTTTGTTAATCCAGAGATCCTAGAGATCCTGGTATGAAAAATGAAAACAACTATATGACTAATTAAAATTAAACATATTTGCATATTTATCTCAATATTTAGGATTTTGTTATGTTTGTTTCTTTTCTTTCTGCTTTTTTTTTTTCTTGAGATTCAACCCAGGGACACAATACCATGAGAAACATCACCAACACTTTTTATTTTAAGACAGGTTTTGCTAAGTTGCCAAGCCTGGCCTTGAACTTGTTTTCCTTCTGTTTTAGCTTCCAAAGTCACAGGGATTATAGGCATGTGCCACCACATCTCTCTAATAGTATTTCAGGTGAAAGATTTTTTAAGATATGGTATTATTCGGCTAATCAATCTTCCATTTTACATATAAACATAATAGAAAGTTCTTGTTAAAGACATTTCAAAGAGTGAAAATGTCATGGATTCATTTTTATCCTAATTTTTAATAAATATGATTTATTCTACAAATAGTACTTAATAACATTAGAGGGAGTAACAAAGAAGAGAAGGAATGAAGGAAGGAAGGAAGGAAGGAAGGAAAAAGTTACCTGTAACCTTACCTTAAATCAAGTAACTATCTTCAGTTTTCACCTTATACTGTATATATGAAGAGTATCATAACTGTGAATATGGGTAAGTGCCAGTTTGATTCTGGAAAGGCACATCATCATAGATACTGACATAGTTTTGAGTATTATAATAATTTGTATGACCATCATTTTTAATGTCTTTTTATTGTTAAGCAAACTGAAGAAAACTGCACCACATAAAACACTCTATCTGCTGGGCCTGTGGCACACGCCTGTAATCTCAGCAGCTGGAAATGCTGAGGCAGGAGATGCAGAGGCAGGAGGATCCTGAATTCAAAGCCAGCAGCAGCAACAGTGGGGAGCTAAGAAACTCAGTGAGACCCTGTCTCTAAATAAAATAAAAAATAGGGCTGGGGATGTGGCTCAGTGGTCAAGTGCCCCTGAGTTTAATCTCTGGTACTCCACGAAAAACAAAAAACAACAACCAAAAAAAACCCACTCTATCCTTGGGAATTCCATTGTTTTCCAAGTTTTGATAATGTAACTAGTACTATAATAAATATATTTAAGCAGGTATGCTTTGCTCTCATATAGGGCATAAGTTTTTCAGGTTAGGCACATACACAACACAGAAACATGGTTCACAAAAATGCAAAGTTTTGTGGCTCCTAATTACACAGATCAAATAGCTTTTCAAAAATGTTATAACAACTGATGACAAGATACACTATCCTTAAAATCCTTAAAAAGTGAAATATTATAATTTAAGGCAAGTTTTAATATAGGGATAGTGTTATATTTATGACTATATGACTGGAGTGATTGTATTTTACTTTCCACAAACACATAGAATTAGAAAAAAAGTAGGTCACATCTTTCACATCTTATTCCCTAATTCTCTTAACAGTGAATATTGATATGATGAAGGAAGTTGTACAAAAATGGAAGAAACCTTTACTGTATATTCAAGTTGGGCATTATAATTTTTATAAAATATAGAATGAACCATAGAGCCTATGGGCCTCACATGGCTCAGGAGGTTGGTCTGATATGCTGACAAAGCATTTTTGGTCTGATGGGTGGCTGACAAAAGCATTTTTTGGCAAAATTTAATAATTAGCTGTTGCTCTATATAAATTCACCAAATTGGAGAATTAAATTAAGTCAGGTAAAGGAAAAATTAGTTGCTCTCATGTAAATATATTAGGTGAAGTCATATTCTTTGCCTATAAGTCCAAATAGCTTTTTCTGCCCTTGAAAATATCACAACATAAAATGCCCATGAAATCATCCTATTTATAAACTGTATTCTACAAAACTGTTATAGTCTCTATTCCACTAACCATAGTCATATATTTAAATATTCAAAAACCAAGATTATGAGATCATGTGTCTACAATGTAACTTAAACATCAAAAATTTGAAAGTACCATATTGATATTTATGAACTTTTAGACTTATTGAAATGGTTGAAATGATGTTGAATACAAGGAACTTCATGTGAGAATATCTAACAAGTTTTATCAAATTTGTCACTTTCATTTGTAGTGAGTAATAAAGTTTTAAAATGGCATTTCAGACACACTAGCAGGTAATTCAATCTAACAATGAAACCAAAATGTTATTTGAAATCATCATATTTTTACAGAAATCTATAACGAAAGTAAATTAAAGACTTTTATGCTATTAGAAATTTAATAAACCTAGAAAAAAATGAAATAGCTACCTCATTTTACTCCCAAAATTTACAATAGAAAACACAATTTTCCTAAATTCATGAGAAATACCAAATCCAAATAATTTGAAAAAAAAAATCTTGTGCACAAATTAAAAAAAAAGACTCTTAAGAAAGTCACTGAAGTCATCCTTAATCTAAATATGCAACAAAATACAAATCTAAATACTGTTTGATATTTAGGAAACTATATCTAGTGACTTAGTTGGAGAACAATCCTCTTTTCAGGAGTGGTCTTTTAAAAATTAGAAAATATAAATTTTATATTTAAAGAAATAAATATAAAGAAAGTTTTGGGAAAATTTAAGTCTGCTCTTCATTACATTCTGACTTTCAATTTTTAAATTCTTTTCACTTATTTTCCAAAACTAAAGTTTATTATTGAATTCTAACTTACTATGTAAGTTTTCTGTTCCCTGCCTTAACTTATTCAAAGACAATTTTATATTTGACTACCTATTTCTAATTTTACTGTAAAGGAAAATATAATAATAATTTTGTAAGAATAGCTTGCAGTAATTAAAAACTCAGTTACATCAAGGCATCTATCTTTGGACAACAAATATGATTTTCTCATCTGAATTTCACAACAGTCCTCTAAAGAACACTATTACGTTCATGTTATTGATTGGAAAAGTGACTTTCTCTCTTAAATATTTCTCTTTATATGAGAATATAAATATATGGTTATTAATATAATTTATATAATAAATTATTCGATAATTCCAGAAGAAATCATATTCTTAGACTGGGGTCATGGTTGGGAGAGAAAGACCTAGAAATAAAGTGAAGTTTCACCATGATATAGCAATGGTATTGCTTCAAATGGAAACTATTGGTGTTGACCTTGATCACCTGGCCAAGGGAGTATCTGTCAGGCTTAGCTTTTTTTTAACCACAAATTTCCACTGAATATTTAAAAGATGATAAAAAAAATGATTTATGTGCCTTCTCTTAGGAAAAGCTTTTATTTGAAACAAATTAGAATTATAATGTTAATTTTTTTTTCCACCTTGGACAACTTTTATTTGTGTCTGCAGTGTGGAATTTGTTGGCATGAGACAACCAAAAAGGACAACCCACAGAGAAGGGCCGGGAGTGAGCCCAGCCAACAGCTCGTGAAAGCCACTGTGTCAATAGGTTTTTGAGGACATGGCAGAGAATAGAAATTGATCAGAAAGAGGTTCTCATGATGACAGAGTCTCTTCATGGCTGGAGTCTGAACAATCTTAGAAAATTGAAGTGTGCAGTTATGTGCACAAAGAATTCCATGAGAGATTTTTACATTGCAATTACAGCAGGTAATCAGTTTCATTACTGCCCTCACGTCACATCAGTTCCAGGGCCGTGGTTACATGGTTTTTTTGATATGTAATTATTTTATTCTGTAAAAGGTAACAAAATATACAGAACAAAATTTTCCCTTTTTAAAACTGATGTTACAAACCCATATTATCACATATACAAATACTATAGTCTATAGCTGATCATTAATTAAGAATATAAGTCCAACAGTGTATTCTAACTGTTAAGCAAAAAAACCCAAAACAAAACAAAAACAAAAACAAACTTTACCGGAGAGTCCTCCTGTACCGTTCATTCTGAATGACCACTGCAGATTTTTGCCAGCAGAACTGAATGTCTGGAGAAAGGAAATCACTGGGTGGAGAGTGCTTTAGACTCAATTTTCAAAATAATTGTCACCCCTCAACACAAATATACAGAGATGGACCCTTCACAGAAATCAAGAACAAATCAATTTTGAGTTCATTTCAAAAACAGAAAAAGTATGGCACAGATGTAAGCCACGGTGTGGTTTTCTTTAATGATACTGCATCTTGGATCACACAGGCCAGCATGAAGTTTGTCACTCAGACTTTACAGGAATCTTTCCTTAATTCCATCAGTCCTGCTTCAAGCATAAAACAGGAAGTGATTCAATAATTCTCATAAAAACCAGGCCTGTTTGGCACTAGCATACAATTGGGAAGAACAAATCAGAGAGGCTTCTGCTGGTTCCTGACCCAGAGGACTTTTGCTGGGTAACCGCTCTTTTTATAAGGGACCTGGAACATGTTGAGGGGCTTCTAGATTTAGAGTACTAAAGAGCCAAGTGTGACCTGTCAGCCCGGGACTCTCAGGCCCGGTATTTACATGGCCTCGAACTCGTCGATCCGCTGCTTTGTGTTGCCCTGCCGGATCTGCCGCAGGGTCTTGTACTTGTCCCGGCCCTGCCGCATGTTCTCATTGTGGATGATGTCGTTGTGGGTCCTCTTGTTCTCATCTCTGGCCTGGGACAACTCGTTGCTCAGAGTCAGCAGCTGCCGCTGCACGCGCTCGTTATTCTCGGCCTCGGTGATCCGCTTCTCCTCATTGCAGAGTTCGGCGCTGTAGCCCATGGGCTCCGCGCCCTCCTCCTGCGGGCTCTCCTGCACGTGGTAGCTCACCGGCTCACCAGGGGCGGCGGGGCGGTCATCACCAGGTGCAGCTCCTCCTTGGTCTTCACCAGGTCATCCTGGGCTTCTTTGGCCCGGTGCTGCCACTCCTCAACCTCGTCCTCCTTGCGCCTCCGCGCCTCCTCCAGGAGGGCAATCTTGGCAGTGTACTCGGCGAGCTCCGCAGCCAGCTGCTCCTGGCTCTTTATCTGATCAGCCGCCTGTCTCTCCAGCTCCTCCTTGGCCCTGAGCACAGCCACGCGGTCAGCCTCCAGTCGCTCAGCCTCCTCCTGGGCTCGCTTCCTTTCGTCCTCCAGCTGGAGTGCTCTCTGGATCTGGTCATTGAGTTCTTTCTCGGCCCTCCTGGTCTTCTGCTCATAGTCCTGCAGGCGCAGCATCAGCTCCTCCTTCTCCCGCAGCATCTGCTCCTTCTCCCGCTCAACCGTCTCCCTCCTCTTCTTCTCAGTTTTCAACTGCTGCCGCTCCAACTGCTTCTGGTGCTTCTCCTCCCGTGACTGGGCCTTCACCTGCTGCACCTCGATGGTGTCCGGCTTCCTGCGGCGCATGTACAGCTCATGGTTCCCCATGCAGAGCTGCAGGATCCGCTTGTTGATTCTCAGTCGGGGGGCATAGAACACGAAGTCAGGTGCTTTCTTGTTGATGGGCTTAATGACAAACTTCTTGTCATTGAAAGAGATGTTCCTGATTTCACTCCAGGGGAAGCCAATCTTTGGCGTCAACTTATCATCTTTCTCATAAATATTTAGTCCAAGGGAATCGACTCCAAGCCAGAGGTCTGTTCCTTTCTTGTTTTTGATCTCGAAGTAGTTGATTCCGTACATTTCCAGGTCCTGTGCGATCTTCAGGTACTCCAGCATGGCACTGTCCTTGAGCATCCCACGGTGTTCCGCCTGCCACACCTGGATCCGGTCTTCCCACTGGTCCCTGGTGAGTTTGTGCTGGTCCATGACTCTTTGAGGGATCAGCCTCTCAGAGCTGAGGTACCCGGACTTGTGCATCTTTTTGTTATAGTCTCCGAACTTGGCCTGCACAGCTAGGATCCCAGGAGCACCGCGGTCTCAGGGGGACAGTAGATCTCCTCACTGAGAATCCCCTCCTTCACCTGGAGGAAGAAGAGCTTCTGGGTGATGTCCTGGATGAGCTCCTCAGACAGGTCCTCAGGGTAGAACTTGGCCCAGAACTTGAACTGGAGGGGGTTCTCCTTCGTGACCTCCTGAGCAGACACCTTCTTATCAAGTTTCAACCAGGTAGGAAATCCCTTATTGTCCACATACTGGAGGCCAAAGTACCACACTTCCCGGAGGCCGATGGTCTTAACCACCTGATCGAAGAGCTGCTTCCTGGTGGTGTTCGGCTGGATGGCGAACTCCAGCTCCGCGTCCATGGTGGTGACCCGCACAATGATTGGTTTCGGCATTTTCGGTTCCTGGTGGGCTCACTCAATCTCCCGGAAACTCGGCTGTGCAGCAGCAGCTGACAAAGTTCTCGCGACCTGTGAAGCCTGCAGTGGACCATAATGTTAATTTTGAGTAGGAAGAGGTTGCATTGAGATGGATTCACCTAAAACTAGCTAAAATTGATAAGATGTTTGAATTTTCTGTCCAAGTTAAAATTTCACTTTTTTATTATTATTTTTTAAAACTTTAATCACAAATTTCCACTGAATATTTAGAAGATGATTAAAAATTGAAAGCACAAAACCAACCTGAAAATTTCCTTTAAGTATTAAGAAGCTTATACTCCAAAATATATCAGACTTTTGCCAATGCAACACAAAGGCTAGTGTAATGTGTTCATTAAAATATTTGAACACCTTACCTTTCTGGAATCACACATACATATGTTGGATTTAAAACCTAAGTGAACAAGTTTACCTTTTATTCCTTCTTACCCATGACCTGTATGCCTATTATTTGTAGGAAATAATAAGAAAGAGAGAAACTTCCAAATGTTGGTAAAACAGATAATCAAGGAAGTTAAAAGAAGTGATAATTCATAAGGTGTATAATAATCATATTTATACCTTATATGAATATAATAATCATATTATAATGATAAATTATTTGCATAGAATTAAGTGTTGATAACTGGAACTCCCATAAACTGATCTAGACACGATCCTTAATCAGTGATATTTACACAAATACATAGGACATGTTTTGAAATATGTCAGCAAAGAATTTACTCCTCATCTGTCTTATTTGTCATGCTGGCTAATTCATTTGAATTCCCCCTCTTTGTTTTCTAGAGTATCAGCCATGGTTTTCTATCCATGAGAAAGCAGAAAGTCCATTTGAACAATAGATCCAAAATTTGTTAGGATATCTCCAGAGATTGGCCTTATTTAATCACTCAAGGTAGAAATTCTTTAGAGAAATGTATTAACCCTCTATAGGATGACATAGCACATAAAATTACATCTATCTGGTGAAGTATTTAATAAAATTTGGCACATAACAGAATCTGAAAATTAGGAATAAGTACTCTCCCTCAACAGAACAGCAAAATCCACTTAAAATTATAGATAAAAATAATGCTGAATTTAGTTATTTCAGAATGACTTATCTTCATTCTGATGTAAAAATAGTTGCACTTTTATTCAACACTTTTATTAAGCATACATTTTTCAATGCTGAGGATATAGTTATAAGAAAAGCAGGCAGGAGTCCTTGCTCTCTGAAGCATATGTTCCAGGTTGATGGAGAGTGTGTGTGTGTGTGTGTGTGTGTATATGTGTGTGTGTGTGTGTGTGTGTGTGTGTAAGAGAGAGAGAGAGGGGGGGGGAGAGGAGAAATAAATATGTTTATAAAATGTCAGCCCGTAAAAAGTGCAGTACAGAAAAACAGGACAGGAAGGGTTTAAGGAACATAAAGAAAAAGAGGCAAATTTAAATAGGGTAGTCAGGGAAGAGTTTGCTGAAAATCTGACATGTGAGCAACACCTGAGGAGACAGAGTGAACCATATGTGGTAAAAGAATTTCCTAGCAAAGAGAGCAGGAAGCGCAAAGACTGTGAGGCAGGAGCATATCTGGCCTTTTTAGAGAATAGCAAGGTGTCTTCCATGGCAGGAAAGATGTGGATGGGGCAGATTAGTAAGAGATGGAATTAGACAGGTGGAGGAAACAGACCGTGTGGGACTTTGTAAGGACTGAGAAGGGTTTCCAGCAAAAGTGTGACATAAGAACCCAGTTCTAAAGTTTGTTCTGGCTATACTTTAGGATTGTAATTAGGAGTCCATTATAGTGATCCATGTGAGAATGGGTGGTGCAAAGGAGATGGTGAGAAGGGTGGAACTTGAGCTGTTTTGAAAGGTGAGCCGGCTGGTTTTGGTGCCCAACCAAATGTGGGATGCGAGTTTCTTTTTGGCATGGGCAACAAGGACTATGCAGGACTTTTAGAAATTTCTCTTCTCTTGTCTTCATAATAAAGAGTAGGAAAGAACTGAGATTTACAAGGTTCTCTGTAGGAGACTTTATAATTATACACCCTGAAGAGGGAAAGTAATCAACCTAGAGATATTAGAGATAATAGAACAGAAGAAAAACTGCGGGTTAAAAGATACAATGACACAATTCAGTCTGATACTCAAATACCTTTACTAGGAAGCTAAAAATATAATAGTGAAAGACTTCAAATTAATGATAGCCACAAAATTGAATTATGTGTTAATTAAGCTTGTTTGAGGATATGTATCTCTAGAAAATTCTACAAAAGCTTAAAGATGAAAAAAATAGAGAAATATGTCCTATTGCTGGCTTGGAAGATCAAATGGAAGCAGTAACTTTTGATGGCTTAATCTGTGATTTTAATGTAAATTCAGCTGAATTCCAATGATGTCATTGGCATTTTATAGAATTCAAAATAATTGATTCTACAGTAAAATATTTAATTAAATATTTTTATTTAGAAAAAACAGAACCGACCAGCAGCAGCAGACGGCAGTAGTGGAGCGCAGGTCCAGCTGTCTCGGTGACCAGTGTGTGCGCGCCCCTCCCCTGGCCCAAGTCTCAGCTTCCAGCTCCTGCCCCGCCCCTGTGGTCCCCGGTCTTAAGCCACAGCCCACCCCCTCCCACCCGGCCAGGGGCCGGAAGAGTCTGGAGCCCTGCAAGGGGCCCCCAGGCTGGTCCCTGAGCGCATTCACCACGGAGGCCGGTACAGGTGGGAACAAGGTCTTTAGTGTCGTCCCCGCAGCCCCATCTCCCCGCGCGGCCTGGTCAGGCTCAGAGCGGCGGCGGCGGCTGGTGGAGTGAGGATGAGGCGGATGCGCTCCACGCACAGCTCCGCAGCTTGTCGCGTCTCGCGGCACAGCGAAGCCAGGATCAGGAAGCCGTGCGGCAGGTCCTCCACCACACGCACCGTCACGGGCTGGCCCAGGGCACGCAGTCGCCTCGCGAACATGACCGAGTCGTCCAGCATGGGGTCCAGGGCCACACCACGATGTGCACAGGTGGCAGGGTCTTCAGCATATTGTCAGGTGCCAGCAGAGGCGACATGAAGGGGTTCTTGACAATGGGTGATGAGTAAAGGGGCATTTGGGTGGCACCCTGGCTTGTGCGCCGTGGGTGGAAACCCTCGGGGAAGGCATTGCTCACCCTGGAGCTACCGTCCCTGGCGCTTAGCCCTTCTTTGGCCTCTGCCTCTTCTCTGGCATCCTCAGGCCACAGAAAGAAGTTAACATCAGAGGGTGTGGAAGGGCCCAGTGTCTCCACAGACAGCGACATCTCAGGAGTCTCTGATGTCTCAGAGCTGCTCTTCAGGTTCAAGTCCTCTTCAGGGTGTAGATAGACAAGCATACTAGAGGGCTAATGAAGGAATAATAATTAGCTCAAAAATAGACTGTTATAAAAAACAATAACTTATCTGATGTAACACTGCATTAAGAGGAGAAATACAGACCTTTAAATAATACAGAACATGCATTAATAATTTTAAATACATATGAAAACACAATACATTGCAAATTAAAGTAAGGAAATTATAAAGAATATAATTTTCTTATACATTATTCTGGGAGTAACTTTATTTCAGTAAGGTACAAAAAGAAATTTTCTCTCAAAGAATTGTAATTTAAAAAATCAATTCATATACAAAGAGAGTTTGATTATTTAACCAAAGAGGAAAACCAGTTTAGATTATTGGAGAAGTTGTGAAGAAAAGATGGGCAAAGGTGTCTAAAGAAAATTCAAGTATCTTCAAAATTACAATAAAACAAGGATAAAATAGTAGCAAAATATTTTAAGTTACTGCAAGAGGTCTAAGCATTGGAGGATAATGTTAAGTATTCTTTAGAGTTTCTGATAGTTTTCAATTTTAATATAGCAGATGGAGGTTTAGTATATAAAATACACAAAGAGTTTATAAAATTTCAAAAATTATCACCAAATCTCCAATAGACACACACACACACACACACACACACACACACACACACACACATCTACCCAGAAATCACTCATCCAAAAGAAAAAAAATCTCTAACATTATTTATAAACAAAGATATAGAAATTAGTTGTGTGGTCAGTTACATACCTGGGAGTAAGCCCACATCCAGGGGCAGCTTAAAGAAAGCTTAAAAGCTACCTCACACCATAGAAGTGACACTATTGATGGATTTAGTCCTCCACCAGGGCAATATTTTAAGTCAGCTTTAAAATACTTTTTAGTTTTATTCTGGGAAACCAATTGGGTACAGAGATGAGATGGGAGGGGAGGGGAGGGGAAGGGGGTATAGGAAGGGCAGCAGAATAAAATAGACATTATTATTGCTTATTATTGCTATATGTATATATGTGACTGCATGACCAATGTGATTCTTAAACCTGTACACTCAGGAAAATGAGAATTATACCCCATTTGATTCAAATGTATGAATTGTCAAGATCATTGTACTGTCACTGTGTAACTAATAAAAAAAGAAAAATAATTTGAAAACATATAAATATTTCATGCACAAAGATACGTAATAGAAAGCAACAACTAGAAACAAAAAATAAATCTTTAACAATTTGAGAAAGATCAAGTAACCTGTAGTTCAGTGATTCTATGCATGATCCAGATTCATGTTTACTATGAATCTGAGGTAGGAAACTAATACTTGCCACATAAGGTTTATAAGGAAAAAGAGCAAAATTCTCTCCATGTTCCAAATACAGAACAATATTTCCTTATGGTTAAAGGTAGAAGATACAACTAAGAAATGTAGTTGAGTGCAGGTGAAAGGAATTTGGATATAATTGGTGGCAAATTTCAAAAGCCATGAAATAATTAATGTGAGCGTGTACCTGTATTAAGGAATCAGTTGGAAATGCTTGGGTGTTACAAGAAATGGATCAAATGACCATTTCCTTATGTTTTGACTTCCTTAAACAATGCATCTCATTTCATTTGAGACCTGGAGTGAGCATGAACACTGTCTGTTGAGATCTTTGTTCTGTGGTCCCTTGGGGCAGGGAGTCATGGGGGTAGGGGTGGAGTAGAGGAAGCTGCCCCAGTTTGTCATGCTGCATGGAAGGCAACTGGGTCACAAGACTCCATGTCTTGGGGGAGCTGTCAAGCTGAGCTGGATCCCAGTAGCTGTTGCCATGTGAAGCAGGTCCTTGGCCAACAGGACAGTGGTCAATGGTTAGAAGGTCAGGGAGATAGTCCTGGGATGGAGGGGAGAGCAGCCTGCTGGAAGAGAAGAGTTACCTGGAGGGCTTCCTCTCATCCCAGCCAAGGATTGAATCCAGGGGTGATTAATCACTGAGCCACATCTTAAGCCCTTTTTAATATTTTATTTAGAGACAGGGTCTCGCTGAGTTGCTTATTGCCTCTCTAAGTTGCTGAGGCTGGCTTTGAACTCTCAATCCTCCAGCCTCAGTCTTCCTAGCTGCTGGGATTACAGGCATGCACCACCATGACTGGCTGAAGTTTTTGATCACTCCACATGACCTAGGATTTGGGGGCGTGGTTGGAGTTTGGTGACATTGGAGTGTGGCAGAGGACAAGGAAGTGAGTTATACGTACCCACTTGCCCTAATGAGGACATGACAGGCAAAGCTCCAGATGCCAGGATCCTTAGGACCGCGTGCAGAATTCCAATGGGCCCCTCATTCTGGCTTAGTCCATCTGAGATGGGAAGGGCTGAGGTCAGAGTGGGCCTACAAAGGACAGCTCTCCTTCTCATGTTTGAGCCTGAGGCTAGGCTGCAGCAGATAGTTCCCGCCCTGGGCTAGGGGCTCTGAAAGAGCAATATAAGGGAATGGCCCAACCTAGGTAGGCCTTGTCCAAGGTAGCTGGGTCTTTCCTGGTCCTCTCTTTGGCACTCAGGAATCTGGGTGTGCAGTTTGGGGTCCCTTCCATCCGCATTCATTCTGGAACCTTCTGCTTTCCTATTGGGCCTAACATGGGAAGATGCTGAGGGCATAGGCTATCATTCTGGGACCAGCACTCCCAGGACATGTTTGAGCCATTGTGAAGACAGGAGAAGGGAAGCAGAGCATGTGGAACCTTCTCTGAGATCAGTGCCTTAAGTGAAGATGTCTGCAGGTCCCTCCCTCAATAAGAACACCTCTTTCTGCACCCCAACCATTTCCTCAGCACTCCTCTGCACTCACCTTTCTCTTTCTCATGGGGACAGGCCACCCTCTTCTCCAGTAAAAATAACCCATCTGCTTGGAATTCCCTCCTTCCTGACCTCCTTCAGGACTTGCAGAACTTCCCCTTTTATTTTTTTTAATTTTTTTTAGTTGTTTATAGACCTTTATTTATTATAAAATGTGGTGTTGGGAATTGGACCCAGTGCCTCACACATGCCAGGCAACTGCACTACCACTGAGCCTCAGCCCCAGCCCCAGCCCCAGCCCAAGAACTTTTCCTTTCCTTACTAGCTTCTTGTGTGTGCCTTAATACACACCAAGGGCTTTCTTGCCTCTAGCAACAAGAGCAGTATCACCTTCTCTTCACCCCCCAGATCCCCAAACTAGGCCTTGCTGAAGACTAAGTAATAAGCTATTTCTAAAAGCTTTTTCATTTGCTAATTCATAGTATAACAGCAACTTAAACTTTTGAAATAAAAAAATCACTCAATATAACAACTAATTTTATATTTTTGTAATTATCATACTATTCTTGTCCCTTAAAAACAGCTGTACTGAGGTGGAATCAAAACAGAGCAATCTGTGTGTATTTAAAGTGCATAGTTTGATAAATTTTGACACATGTATGCACCCAAAAATCCATCATTACCATCAAGATAATGAACGTTATCAATCATCTCAGTCACTCCCCCAAAGTTTCCCTCTGTAATTTCTTTCTCCCACCACTTGCTATGTGATCCCTCTCTCCCACCTTGTCCCTGTCTCTCAACCACTGATTTGTCTTCTCTCACTCCACATTCGTTTGAAATATCTAGAATTTTATGTATATGGAATCACACAATATTGGGGGGGGTTGGCTTCTTTAATCCACTATAATTATTTTGAGATTCCTCCATGTTTTTCACAGTGATGATAAGGCATTCATTTTCATAAAACTCAGCCTTTTAAAGGTACATTTTTAAAAAAATTTCACCTGTTATAAGTGTACATTTATTTATAATAAATTGTGTAACCATCACCACAATGCAGTGTCAGGACAGTTCCACCAACCACAAAAGACCACTTGTGGCCATTTGCAAATCACTCTCTGTTTCTCCCCCTAGATGCAGACAATTATCACCTATCACTCCAGGCTTGGCTTCTTGGACATTTCCAATAAAGGGAATAAGCAAGGTGTGGTCTCTGCATCTGCATCTTCCATTCAGCATATGTTCTTGAGTCTGTCCATGCTGTGGCATGCACCAGGGATCCACTCCTTCTTAGTGCTGAATAGCAATTTATTCTATGGATACAGTCCATCTGTACATTTACCCACTGATGGACATCTGGGCCGTTTCCAGGTTTTGAATATCACAAATAAGGTTGCCATAAACCTTCATGTTTGAGTCTTTGGACATAAGCTTTCATTTTTTTGGAATATCTGGGTTATAAAACAGGTTATGAGTAACTTTTAAGAAAATGTCAAACTCTTCCAAAGGCAGCAAGGTGGATACTGTATGTTGTTTTATAGTCCCACATACTGCCACTTAGTATGAGTGATGATTTTAATTGTAGCTATCTAATAGGTGTGCTGTGGAATCTTGTTATAATTTTAATTTACACTTTTTCTAATGACCAATGATGTTTACACCTTTTCATATACTTATTTGCTATACATAATATATATTTTATATGTACATAAACACATATAGATAAAAAATTGGTGAAGTGCTAATTTAAATCTGCATTTTTCATTAGTTCATTTATTTTCTTATTATCAAGTGAGAGTTCTTTATTCTGGATACAATACCTGTATCAAATGGATGCTTTGCAAATATTTGCTATTTAATGGGTTAGGGTTAGGGTTAGAGTTAGGGTTAGTGTTAGGGTTAGGGTTAGGGCTAGGGCTAAGTCCAGGGTTAGGGTTAGGGTTAGTGTTAGAGGTTAGGGTGAGGGTTAGGGCTAGGGTTGTACTTTATTCTCTTAACAGTGTTTTTCACAATACAGAAATTTTAATTAATTGTTAATTAAATATGATTTGGATGCTATATATAAGAACTTTTGCTTTTCTTAAAGTCACAGGATTTTTCTCCCTCAAATTTTCATCTACACATTTTTAAGGCCCTAGGTTTTGCAGTTCTGTGATATGTTACAGCATATGGATGAACTTCATGCATTTTCATAAGAATGTCCTGTTGTTCCTGCAGCATTTGTTAAAAAGACTTCTTTCTCCAGGGCACTTTTGTCAAAAGCCAATTGTCAGTATATGTGCAGTCTCCTTCTGAACTCTCAGATGGGTTTGTTGAATTATGCGTCTATCTTCACAATATGTACCCTATTAACTATAATATCTTGAACTTAGTATTAGTAATCCAAATTTTTCTTTTTCAAAGTTATTTGGCTTCTATATTTCCTTTTCATTCCCATTTAAATGTAGAATTACCTCACTAATTTCTACAAAAAAAATCACTCAGATGAGATAGTGATCAGGATTTTGTTAAATCCACAGGTTCATTTGGTGAGTATTGGCTCTTTATCACATTAAGTTTTATTCTTTGGTGAAGGGTTTTGTCAAATGTATTCAGAATATAGTTTTCTTCTCCAGTATTTTCAAGGGATTTACATAAAATCAGTATTATTTCTTCCTTAAATATTTGCTAGGATTTACCAGTGAAGCCATCGGAGCCTGGAGTCTTCTTTGTGGGAAATTTTACTTCTTTCCAATCTATTTGCCTTTTGCTAAGTTTTTAGGGCTTTGAAAAGTCTCTATTTGTTTTTCACTTTTGAAACATATTTTTGTAGTGCATAGAATCCTATATTGATAGCTTTTCTTAAAATTTTTGAAAGATGTTCCTGCACTATGATCTTGTTCATATTATTTTCAACAAGAAATCTGTTCTCATCCTTATCTTTGTTCTCCTGTTTGTGACATATGTGTTTCTTCTTCTGGTTGCTTGCAGAATATTCTCTTCATCATCAATATTGAGCAAATTGATGATGATGTGACTTTGTCTCATTTTCTTCATGTTTGTTTTTCATGTTTATGCTTAGAGATTCTTCAGTATACATAAAATTTGGGGAAATTTGATTATTCTTCAACATTAAAAATTTTTTGATCTTTCATGTCATGTGTTTTTAACATGTTGAATACAATTATAATAACTATTTTAATAGCATTTTTGCTAGTCTTAAAATGTACGTTAGATCCGGGTAATTTTGATTGTTTTCTTTTTGGTGATTATATTTTCCTGGTCATTTTTATTAGGTGCCAGACTGTAAATTTTATCTTTGTAGGGTGCTGAATATTTTTGTATTTTTAAAAATATTCTTTAAGTTTGTTTTGGAATGTAGCTAAGTTGTGTGGAGACAGTTAATCCTTTTAGGTCTTTATTTGTCAGATTTGTTAGATTCAAAAAAGTGATCAATCTCTAGTTACTGATTCCTTATAAATGAGGCTGGAGGCTTCTGAGTGTTCTGATGGGTCATGATTTATGAGGTTTCACAGTCTGTCTGGTGAGAACAGGCACCATTCTTGCCCTGTTTAAGCCCTGCTCACAGTCCTTCTGGGCCTTGTACACAGTTCTTCCCCCCACCCCTCCCGTCGCATTAGTCAGCTTTCCATCACTAATAATGAAATACCTGACTCAGGTCATACTTAACTTGTATCTGAAGTTAAGAACTGTTTATTTGTCTCCTAATTTGAGAGGTTCAAAGTTCAATATCACGTGGCACCATTTGTTTGGCCTCTGCTGAGGAAACAGATGGTGGCACGTCATGGTGGAAGCTAATGCAGGAACAGTCATATCTTGAATTGTCAGAGAGCTTTTTGGGGAGACAGAGGAAAAATAAAAGGCTTGGATCCCACAGTCCTCTTTCCTACCTGCCTCCAATTATCTCAGGACCTTCCAGTAGGCCCCGCCTCTTAAAGGCCTGCAGCACCTCCCAGTTGGCCACCCTGGGGACCAGACTTTACATTCAGACCTTTGTGAGACACTTGCCATCCAAACCCTGTGTAGTTTTCCTCACATGCATATGGAGATCAGGTACTCAACTGAATGCCCAAGGGAACCCATTGAAGGTTCTATCTACCTGGTCAGCACTGTCTTGTGAACTCTGTCCAGCTTGGTCTTCCCTGACTCTAATCTCTGTTCTTGATTTGGGAAGACCACTTATTCTACCTGGTTCCCCTCTCTTCTGTAGCCTGGGAATAATTGTAATTCATTTGGGACAACTGAGAGATAAGTATCATTTACTTTCCCCTCTTAGACATTGTTATACTTTGTTATCTTACAGCCTTTATCTTGAAAAGTATTGTTTCATTTATTTTATGCATTTTTTGTTTATTTCATTCGGCAGGGTAAATCTTGACCCTGTTACTTTGCCTTGGCTAGAAACATAAGTTGCTCTATATCCTCTTGAAATACACATATTTATGTGGTTGCAATTAGTATATATGCCTCATTTTATGGTCTTATAAACATTACATTTCAGACATTTCCCATATTTCTAAAAAGCTCCATAATTGCCATTTTAATATCTTGAAAAATATTTTAAATGTGCCAGATTTACTGGAGAGCAGTTCATATATTAAATATTGATTTATGTCCTCTTTTCAATAAAGAATTTCAGATGTCTTACTGACAAAAAGGTCTGCTAAATAAGAGTAATGCAATATGAATTAAAAGGAAAAAACAGGTCAAGACACACTGAAAATAACAATAATGCCAATGATGATAATATCTGCTGTAAGTGAAGGTAAATCTAGGCTTTGAGCATTCCGGCCATTAACTGTGCCAATTGTGATTAATCACATTATTCTCCTCAGAATGCAAAGGGGACTGATAGGGGACTATCCATTATTGAAAGCTTACTTTTTTAGTTAGATTTTTCACTGCTTTGATGAAAAGACTTTACAAGAACAAGTTTAGAGGAGGAAAGGTTTGGCTCACAAGTTTCAGAGGTCATAGTCATAGATGGATGACTGTAACTCTTGGCCTGAGGTAAGGCAGATTATTCAGGGCAGAAAGGTGTAGAGGAGGAAAGCAGCTCAGGAATGGTACCAGTAAGCAGAGAGAGCTCAGCTCACCAGGGATAAAAATATATACCCCGAAGGCCCTCCATATTCACTTTCCCCTGCCTATGGATACCTGCATATAGTTACCATCCAGGTAATCCACTGAATTATTACATGGATTAGGTGTTGGCTCTCATAATCTAATGATTTCACCTCTAAACTTTCTTGCATTATCTCACACATAAGCTTTTAGGGAACTCCTCTTGTCAACCCTAACACCTACCATGTGCAGCTTAACTCAAGGTATAGCAAATAATGTTTTCTCACTCTCGTGAAACTTGCCCTGGATCAGAAAGCAAATGACAGAATACAGATTCATATTTCCAAGACTAAAATGGTACAGCAAGAATTTTGAGGCCAAAGCTCTCATCGTACCGGTCATCTCAGGAGGACAGACATTTGGGTGTGCTAAATTCTGTAACCAATCTCTTCCACGGGGCAATTTACACATGTAGTGATCCTAGGACGAATTCTTAACAACAGCCTTATGCCAAATACAGAAGAAATATGTAACGATTATTTTTTGTAATGGTTTTTGATGGGTATGATATTTGACTACCCTTCATTTGAGGAGTTGCAGGAGGAGCTAACTGAAATGGATTATGTGTGTAGGTTTTTTGAGATATAAAACTAGCCAAGAATGGAATTTAGTTGCTAAGAGGAATGGATTGCATCACCCACACGTTCTGCCTTCTGTGACCTTAATTGCTTTTGAATAAGTTTGTGAAAGGGTGCTGATAATTCATGTTTTATTGCTTTTGAATGGGGGTCTATTTATATAAATTAATTCCTCTTTTCCACACACTGCCCTATGATTCCTTGCAGCTTGACTTCTTTGATCATAACTAACTCCAATTGAATTCTGGGCTCTCCTCCTCCTCCTCCTCCTCCTCCTCCTCCTCCTCCTCCTGTACCTGCTGCTCCTCCTCCTCCTCCTCCTCTTCCTTCTCCTTCTCCTCCTCCTGTACCTGCTTCTACTAGTGCTGGATGCTTAGAGCTGCAAGTGTAAACAGAGACATCAGCTTACCTAGTTCTAACATCCAGTCATTCCTCTCCAGAAGGGGAATGAATAATAGAGAAAAGGGAGTAAACATAATTATTTAAAAATAACTTAAAAGTTGTACGAACAGTGGCTGGAATTGTGGCTCAGTGGTAGAGCGCTCACTTGCACGTGAGAGGCCCTGGATTTGATCATCAGCACCACATAAAAATAAATAAACAAAATTAAGGTATTGTGTCCAACTACTTCTAAAAAATAAATATTAAAAAAGCAAATATGAATGCTCAAATTGAAAAAATTAGGGAAACATTTCTTGAATGAACTTTGACATTGAAAGTTACACAAACAACACATATGCTTTTATCAAAATCAGTTGATTTACTTTCCAGATTTACTTGGCTCCTCTTGCTACTTGCTTCTTGGGGATCCCAGTTGGTGTCATTTCTTTTGCTAAAAAATCATTTTTACAGCAGAATGCATTTGGACATATTATTCACATATGGGGTATAATTTATCCTAACTAGAATCCCATTCTTGTGGTTGAACATGATGTGGAGTTTCACTGGTAATGTATTCATATGTGAAAATAGGAAAGTGATGTCTGATTCATTCTACTGTCTTTCCTATTTTCACCTACTTCCCTTCCCTTCATTCCCCTTTTTCTAATCCAATAAACTTCTTTTCTTCTCTCCAACCTCCCTTATTGTGTGTTAGCATCCACATATTAGAACATTTGACCTTTGTTTTGGGGACTGGCTTATCTCACTTAGCATGATGGTCTCCAGTTCTATCCATTTACCAGCAAATGCCATAATTTCATCTTCTTTATGGCTGAATAGTATTCCATTGTGTATGTATACCACATTTTCTTTATCAGTTCCTCTGTTGAAGGGCATCTAGGCTGGTTCCATAGTTTAGCTATTGTGAATTGAGCTGCTGTAAACATTGATGGGACTATATCATTATAGTATACTAATTTTAAGACCTTTGGGTATATATCAAGGAGTGGGATAACTGGGTCAAATGATGGTTCCATTCCAAGTTCTGAGAAATTCCCAAACTGCTTTTCAGAGTGGTTGCACCAATTTTCAGTCCCACCAGCAATCTGTGAGAGTACCTTTTCCCCACATCCTTGCCAACATTTATTGTTACTTGTATTCTTCATTACTGCCATTCTGACTGGAGTGAGATGGAGTCCCCGTGTAATTCAGTTGCTGTCATTTCAACTCCAGCCACTGCTGGCTGTTCCAGCTTCCAGCAGTGTGGCCAGCCTTGGGATGATTTCCATGGGCACACTGGGGGAGCAGCCTTAGCACTTCAGTGCCCAGACTCACAAAGTCTGTGGTCTCTGCCTCCATTTCTCAGCCCGGATGCTGTGCTTTTCTTGGTTACCAAGAGGAGTTGGTAATAGCCTTGAGCCCCAGGGATTGAGTGTCATATAGAGTTGATTTGACCACAGTGGTCAGCAAGTGGGCAGCAGTGGTCTCTTGGTAGTGGGCTGATGGTTTTCTCTCCATGATGGGCCATCCTATGAGGGGAGGTTCCACACCTGTCCGGAAGCCCTTGCTCATGACTGAGCTCCTCCTGCCTGCTCTGGTGCTATCTTGCCTCACCTCCCTTGCGTCCTCAAGGTGGAAACTGAGGTCTTCCTACAAGAGATTTGCTGAAGGCCTGTGTTTTGAGGTAATTGAGGCTATGTTTCAAACACATGTGGAGTTAGGTCTTCCAAGCAAAAAAAAGCATGAGCTGGGTACAGTGACATATCCCTATCATCCCAGAGGCTTGGGAGGCTGAGGCAGGAGGATTACAAGTTCCAAGTCATCCTCAGCAACTTAGTGAGACCCTGTGTCAAGAGAAATTTAGAAAAGACTGGAGTTGTGTTCAACTTAGAATCTCTCAGGCTGACCCCTGCAACCTGCTCATGGTTCTCCACACCTGACCTGTCCGTCTCTCTGAAAGATACACCCACCCTCTGCCCACAGTAGTCATCCCTTCCAATAGCTCTCCTACAGTTTATTTTCCTTAGTCTTTCTGTACTTTCTAGTCACACAGTGCATATAAAATCAGAAAACAAAAAGTAATAAAAACAAACATGTCCTGCTCTTCCTCAAGTTCCAGATCAAGAATTATGAAGTTCTGGAAGTCAAAGCAGACTCTCCTGTCTCTGTGCCACTGCAAGTGTTTGGTTTTTAAGTCACATTATAGCGCTGGTCACATCTTGTATCACATGTGATTCTTGTAGCCTTCTCATCACAGATACTATATTAAAAGTCCCTTGAGTTTGGAGGGAGAATGTAGATGCTCCACAGAAATCAGCATGTTACATTTAGAGATCTACCTGTAAGGTTGGGTTATGCTTGGGTTCTTAAGGAAGTATCATAGACATGTCCATTAAACCACCCTTATGATTTATAAAATATGATCATCAGTATTGCTTTTTGAATATTATTATGAAACCCACCCACCTGTGTGGAATGTTACCACAGCTTTGTGCAAAGTGACACACAGGCAACTTGATTTTGAATCTCCAGGCACCTATAGCAGGGAGTGATATGCTCTAAGGTTCCTGAGGTTAGTGGTGGTCAAATCCAATCAGATCACATGGTAAAAAGGTTCAAGGTCAACATTTTCTAGCACTTACTCTGTCAAGCACTGTGATGATCATATAAATACTTTTAAAAGTATAAAGTTTACAGGGACAACAACTGTACTGTATCGAGAAAGATTTAAAGGTTGTTGATTTCTTCCCCCAGTTTCTCATTTAGAAAGTTGATTTCCTGGTTTCTACCTTTAACACTGTCCAATTAATTTTAAGAAAATTTGGAGAATTATAGCAAGTGAGTGAAGGAAGAAATCAGAAAAGGACATGAAAACTGTTGCTGGAAATATCCATGATCACCATTTTAGTTGAGTATGTGGACTCCATAAGAACACAACATGTTCAGCCGTGATCATGAAAAGATGTCTGGACTTACTTCAATCTCTGGGCAGCATTTTGAGCCACTAATATATATGAAAAGACTGGGCAGCCTTTCTTTTTTCTTCTTCTTCTTTCCATTGACATCTTCCAGAGAAAATGCTACACAATATGACTTTCAAGGCTAATTTTCCTTTTTGTCTTTGCAGTGTTCCTTACTACAAATTAGCTTCCTATGCCCTCCCCTTCCTGAGCTAGGGAGGATCCTTCAAAATCCCTAACTGGCAGCCCTGTGGAGAGATGGGAGGGAGGGAGGAAAGAGGGAGGAAGGAGGGAGGGAGAGGTAGAAGGTGTCTATGCTGCATACATGTGGTACAGGCAGGGAGATCAGAACGATAACTGAAAGGCAATGTAATTCTGTGTTTCCAGTAAGTTAGTTAGCCCTGTGGGGAACTGAGCTGGCCAGTCTACTAGAAGAGGATAAGTAGATTTGGGGAAGGTGGAAGGGGGTCAGTTCATAAAGTGACTTCTTCCTCAGCTATGATAAGAGCCTTTGCTGATCTCCAGTGAATGTCTGGTACCTCCTGGTCAGATTGGACTCTGTTCCTCCCAGATACTTGATTTTGTGAAAGGGACACACCTATCTCCTGGAAAGAAAACACTGAACAGATTGCAAGCAGTAGGTTGTGACATTCAGCATGTTTATGCAGCAGAATTTATGGGAGATGTAGGGGTGTGTGTGTGTGTACGCTTGGGCTGGCTGATTTATCTGAAATAGGGAATGTTTTATTTTAATTGTCAGTTAAAAAAAGAATTGTTGCTAAGGCTAAGGTAGCAGTAAAAAATTCTGTGCTCTGGGCTTTTACATTTGTGTTTGATGTGGTTTCCGTGTTTGTGCAGTTTAGAGAAGCTAGCAAGGGCTTACCTTTAAATAACCTGCAGCTTCCTATTTTCCTCTCTCTCTCTCTCTCTCTCTCTCTCTCTCTCTCTCTCTCTCTCTGTCTCCCTCCCTCCCTTACTCCCTAAGCACAGCTCCCACCCCATCCTCTCAATATCCCCCTGCATTCCTCCCACCCCATGGGAAATTCGGCCCAGTTTCACCTTGAGCCTTTTGCACCCTAAGTCTGGATTCCCGGCTGGTTTACTGTAGATGTTTGTGGATACTCTGCAGCTGCCCTGGCCCAGGTGGACTGACTCAGCAGGAGTGTTTGTGCATGGGAATCTACATCTGGCATCCAAGATCATGGCAGTGCAGCTGGTGTCGGACTCTGTTATCAGCCTGCTGATGATGAGTGTGCTGGGGAGGAGGTGGGGCCCAGGCAGCGCCAACTCCAGTCTCCCTTGCTTGCACTGCTGCAGCTGCTGCAATGGCTGTGGACAGGTTAAACATTGCTCTTCTTCATCCTGCAGCCTCTTTTGAAATGATTTCTTGGGTCAGAGTATCAGCATGACTAAGCATTCCCAGGGAAAAGATGCAGTGGGTTTGCCATTTTAGAAACTTGTTACTGAATGCTACTTTGAGAGATGGGCTTGCAAACAGGTGCTAAAAGCCCCTCAAAATAGATCATTAGGGTGTCTCCCCATGGGGCTCCTGTATCCTTTGCCCCTGGTCTTCTAAATTAAAATCCAGAGAACCTTGTTTGTTTGTTTGTTGATTGTTTGTTTTCTTCTCATGACAGCTGTGGAATTTTTTTCCACAGAGTGATTGGATAGTCTCTTCCCTCCAGGGGCCCATGTGTCTGCTCAGATTTTCCAGCAGAACCTGGAGAGGTTCACTGTGGCCCTTGTGACACTTGGGCTACGGAGTTGGAGGAAACTCCTCTCCCATCTATGATTGACAGGAGGTGTTGGCTGATGTGCCTAGACATTTATATGTGTGTGAACCACTGACCTATTTCACTTCCCCCAGCATGATCTCCATCATGTTAAGAAAGCCCTGGCTCTTAGCATTTTAAAGCAAAAACAGACCATGGCATCATCTGGTTGTAATCTGATTGGCTTTTTCTTTTTCCTGACCCAAGGCTAAGAGTTTGCTTTCGCTGTCATTTTGTTCTCTCCCCCCTCCTCTGCCATGTTGCTCACAGGTCAGGGTAAAAATTGCTGGAAGTAGCATGCATCAGCTTGGCACAGGAATGCTCCCAACATTTACACAAGAGACTATAGAAAGTACTTCTGCTGGGCTTATTGGTCTGTTTTCTAACTGAGAAGGGAAATGCAGCTTGGTGAGGCTTGATGAGTTTATTAGGGTGACTTGGAGGAACAGGCAGTGGGTAGCCTGCCTCAAGGGAGACGAGCCAGGTCAAGTTAAGAGGAACAGATATCCTGGTGCTGTTACTCAGAATGTCATTTGGCCCACAGAGGCATTTGAATTGTTGAAATTGTATGGGCCTCTGTGACTTTGGGTTTCACTTGGGGAGAAGTAGAAAGAATAAGAGCCATTTTCTGCAGTTTGCTCTTTACTCATCTTTCTTCCTCACTAACACTGCTGTCGAGACACCTTATCTTCTACAGCCTACTCACTTCAAATGTACTATCAGTGAGAAGCAGGGACTGCTAGGTTTCTGGAAGTCTTGGTTATGTGCACTGCACTGATGTGCATGCATGCACCTACATGTTATCCAGGATGTTCATATGAAGGAAAAGTTTTCTTGAAAAATAACTCCAGAAAGAGTTGGGCCTGCTTGACTCTAACTGAACTCAAGTTCCAGAATTTTGTGGTTGCTGTGCTGGTGGTTTCTGCCACTACGATCTTATCCTTCATTAATCAGTGTCCTGTGCCCTGAGATGTCTCCCTAGAACTCAAATCCTGCTTGGATTAAAGGATGGGGTTCTCCTCTCTCTTGGAAGCTGGAGAGGTGGCTCTTGACATGGATGGACCATTAGATGAGAGTACCCTGGAGCAACATGTGTAACTGAAGGCACTGTACATTTTTCTGGTTCATATTTGGTTTGGGAACATTTTCCCCTATGGACTTTGGTGTTCTTTTTAAAGGGTAAACCCCAAAGTAATTGCTTCTCTGACACATTGCATAATGAGTCTCAAAATTTATAAGCAAGTGAAAGAGAAAATAAAAGAGAAAAAAAAAAGCCATTTAGTGGAACTACTTTGGCTGTGAGTTCAGGAAGGAAACTGTAAACATTATTATTTATTAAGCTCATTAATCAGCTGATCAGTTCTCCGAATTTATCGAGCATCTGCTCACTGGGGAAAGTAGTGTGTTGTAATAGTGAGCCAGAGCTCACAAAGCACATTTGGGGGGGGGGGGAGTCAATACCTAGTAAGCTGGTTGTAATTATCTTTTTGTACTATAGAGTCCTTATGCTGAAGACCAATGGGGAAGATCATCCAGCTTGCTTTTGGATAAGTAGGCAGAGCCAAAGTTATATTTAGTTCAGAAATGATGCTAGGAAAAATATGTTTGTGTGGTTCTGGAAGTGGCCACAGAGTCTGGAGGTTTGGAGAGCCCTGCGTTCTGTCTCCAGCTTTGCCACTTGTTGGGTCATCTTGTTTAGGTCACTCCCTCTCTCTCTGCCTCAGTTCTGCCACTTGCGGAGAGGGTTGTGCTAACCTCTAGGGCCCCGTTTAGATTGTGGAACACAATTTAAGATGTTGAGGGATGCTGTCTAGAAAAGGGCCAACTTGAACTCTCATTCAGCATTTTGTCTGAATTTCCAACCTACCATGTGACCAGCATTGTCTAAAGAATGGTGCGATTTATCCGGCCCATATGGCTCTTCTGCCAGGGTGAATATATTTTATACTATTAGCTAAATGGAAGATCATGGTTTCTTCATGCTCTGCTGTCAAGAGTTCTACCCTAGGGAACTGGTGACCTTTGAATGGTGCCTAAGGTATCTTTCCAAGCTGGGTTTGGGTCATCTGGGAGGGTTGCGCTAATAGCATGTCTTGACCCTTTCAAAGTGAGAGGACCTTATGTTTGTTTGTAGAGAGTAGCAATGGGCCTGAAGAGCATCTGTGCAAGGTGGGGTCCCCCAATGACCAACGAAGGGTGGACTTAAAGAGAAGGTGGAGATGGTCTCACATGCCCCCGAACAGCCCTCTCCCAGATCATAGCAGGAATCTGAGGCAAAAGAAGATACCACCGTATACACTATGATGTAGGGAGCCCTCAGCTGGATGTGACTAATCACAGAGTAGGAAGCTCTTGGCTGTGTGTCACTTGTTGAAATCACATGTGTTTCGGCAAACTGCAAGAACTGGAGTGTCCTAGGGCTCAGGATTTCTTGCTCATTTTTTTAAATCCAGAGTGGAGATTGCAGAGTTAAGGGGCTACTAAGGTGGTTATGCCTTTTTATTTCTTAGATTCTGAAAATACAGATCTTTGGGACAGGTAGATTAAAATAGCTTTTAATTTAAGTCAGTTAGCTAGATAATAATGCAAATTATGCTTTTCTGTAAATAGAGTGTCTTTACATACATTAACTAATGTAATCCCTTCCAGGACTTATTTTTAAGTAAAAAAAAATAGATATCAGATTTTGGAAGTATGTCAATGGTTATGGCTGAAATTGATGTCTCAAAATGGTTCTCTGAGTGCCAAGCCAATATTTTTCCTGCTACATATCAAAACTCAAGTGCTTAATTCCCAGGACCTCCTAGCACTTTGGATGACCCTCAACTCTGAGCCATTTTGCATTTTCTAGGTTTCTAGGTGGATAATACTGTCTTCCTGTTTATCACCTATTAATTTCTATATTGAAGAGTAAACTAAAAACAATACCACAAGTCTAGGTCAAGATGTCTGGTTTGACTCTGGCATGTAGAAATTGTTTTATATTCATAAAGGACTTGTTGCATTTTTAAGGTATCTCTCCCTCTCTCTTTTTTTTTTTTTTTTTTTGACTGTGCTTCTAGGATGTTGCCAATAGTTGTGTTTTATAATAGGGAAATTTAATATGTAAAAACTCCAATTCACAAATTAGAGAAACTAGTGGGTGATAAGTATGTGAATTAGATGACTCTGAAGGTGCTTTTCATTGTAAAAATTCTATTTCTTACTTTTAAGCTTATTTTGAATATACTAGCTGCCTGGTCTGTTTTTAAAATAGCCCATTTGATAACTTGCTGTTGTATAACTTTATCTCCGTCATTTTACTTCATCATAATTTTCATTCTGGGCTGGGAAGGTGACTGGGAAGGCTAGGAAGTGGTAGAACATTTGCCTAACTTGCAGAAGGCCTTGGGTTCAATGCCCTGTGCCAGGAAAAAAAGAAAAAAAAAACTAAAAGCAAATTCTCCTTTCCTCAGTCATTTTCCTCATTTGGACATTTTTCTTTCCATTTAACAAATATTTGCTGTTAATTAGATTCATCCATTTAATATCTGTTCCATATAAGAGATATACAAGCCAGTTACCAACTTGTATGATCTAATTGGACAGAGAAGATGGAGGTATATGGGAACTATAATTCCACTTCTTTCAATTAGAAAAGTAGAGAAAATTCAGAGGATCACATGACAACTGTAACTAAGTGAGCCCTGGAGCATACTCAGAGTTGAGGAAGGGGTTCTTTATTATTATTATTATTATTATTATTATTATTATTATTATTATTATTTTAGTTGTATATCAACACAATACCTTTATTTATTTATATGTGGTGCTGAGGATTGAACCCAGTGCCTCACACATGCAACCCAAGTGCTCTACCACTGAGCCACAACCAGAAAGAGATTCTTGAAGCATAGGTAAAGAGTTGGGGGATGGATGGGTCAAAAGAGCAGAATAAAGGTAAGGAGCATGGTTGTTACGTCAGATGTTACACTATTTAGAAGGTGAAAAGTTGACTGGTTTGGACAGATTTCCTGTTGGTGATGAAGAGTTACAAGGTCAGAAAGGCAAGGTGGGGTATTAGCATGTTCCTTTAGTTTTATTACTATAACCTAATTTTCCTCTATACTTGACCAGACTCTATTTGGAGTTTCTAGTGAATCTTGTCAGATTCCAAATGACAAAAGGCATTGAATAAAATTGATTTCTATCTTGATAAATCTTGTTTTTGAGTTTTTGAGTTAATATTAATACTCTTTATATTTTTCAAAGTGCTTTGACTTTCTTTCTTTCTTTCTTTCTTTCTTTCTTTCTTTCTTTCTTTCTTTCTTTCTTTCCCAGGGATTGAACCAAGGGGCACTTAACCACTGGATTACACATCCCCAACTCTTGTTTCATAATTTATTTAGAGATGGGTCTCGATGAGTTGCTAAGTGCCTTGCTAAGCTGCTGAGGCTGGCTTTGAACTTATGATCCTCCTGCCTCAGCCTCCTGAGTTGCTGGGATTATAGGGGTTTGCCACCATACCAGGTTGCTTTCTGTCTCTTGACCCAGCAGATGTTCTCAAGCCTGCAGGCAGACCAGGTATTCCATCATCTTGTTACATGATGAACTTGGATCCAGAGAAGTTAATGGCCCAAGGTGCCTCAGACAAATTGTGCAGAATATGAGATGCTTCCCCTGCATTTCATAATGATTAATTCATAAATTTGAAAAAAAATTGTTATTATAAACTATGGAGATTTAGAGGATAATAATGATATGGTAACCCAGGATGTAGCTATCTATAAGATTGTATTCAGAGGAGAGTCATCTTAGTATTTGCCCTAGGGCAGAGGCCCTGGATGTTTGGGTAGAGGGTAGAACTGATTCTTAGTGTCATTTGTCTTTGTGATTTGTCTAAAGCAAGCTAACTGTAAGAAAGTTTCTGGGAACTGGTTATGTCATTATGTCATCATTATATTGCATTCAGTAGCTAAAATCTTCCTAAAATTATATAATCATTTTATAAATTGTTGTTTTCCAATGGGTATATCTGAAATCATTTCATTGCTAGTTGTTTTTTAGTTAATGTCTAATGTACCAATGTATCTCTTTCAGTGGATGAAGTGTGAAGTCAATGACCATAACTCTTTCAGACCATGTTTTGTAGATCTTTAGCATTTTTCATTCTGAAATATCTGTTTCTGTGGGTCTAAGCAACAGAGACTGACTCAAATTACCAGCATTGGCAAAAAGGGAAACTTATGACCCACATAGATGGGGAGTCCCAGGGGAGGCTGGATGGCAGACCTTGAATGGCAGTGTCAGAACTGTCTCTTTGGCTCTGCTGCCCCTTGACTCTGCTTTTCTCTGTGTTGCTGTGTTGACATTAGTCTCTGGCATATTCTTTCCCCAAAAAACATTCTAGGGTATCACTTGTCCTCAGAACTGGTGAAGGCAGGTCAATAAGCAGGACTCTCCTCATGTGTTATCATAAAGCGGCCAGCATCTCGCCAGGGGTAATTTTTCCTTCCCAAGAGGGTGTAGTCACATGAGAGAATTAAAGTCTGAAATAATTAATGAAGAAATAAGCAACAGAGTCAGAGAATAGGTTTTTAATGCAGAGCATCTGATAGGTCCAGCCCACACAGAAAGTGGAGCTGAACAGTTTAAAAATGGCTCCGGTGGTTTATTTAAGGGGGTACATCAAAGTCAGGGATAAGATTTCAGGGGCAGAGTCTTGCTTCATAATGTCTTGCAGTCAACAGGTTGATTAGCATCTTGGCAGGATACATCCATCTTTGAGAGACTGTGTGGCTATATGGCTGCAGTGGGTCACCCCATTTTTGGAGCTGTGTTGAGACCTTTTTGAGCAGAGCAAGTTCATATGCAAAGGGTGGTCTTAATAATGAGCTTGCCATTATAAGTTCCCAAACACCAGATCTATCCCAATGCTGGCTCCAATGATGGAAAGTTCCATTCATAGTCCATGGATGGCTCTTGACAATGACACTATTCACAAGCTCTTTCTGTCTCTCTTGGGTAACAGACTTGTCCTGGGCCAATTCTTGGTTTCAGGGATAGGGATTTCTGACCAAGCAGGTTAGCACCTGTGCCCAGACCTATGGGGAGGAAGTAGGTGAATCGGTTAGCTGATACCCCACCTGGTATCCTATGGAGTGGAAAGGGCATACTCCTGAATGAGAAGAGCTATTTGACTAAAAAGGGGGCAGCTTAAAAATACAAGGGAAAGATATTAGATTGTTATTACAGTGTTCTGCACATTATGTACCATTGTAGGACTATTATGAAACTAATCATGGAGAAAGCATGGGTTTAGTTCTCTCAAAATAAATATAACTGAAAAAATTTAATTGTCTGAATATTTTATGCTAGTTTGAACAAGTCTCACTATCTGTAAAATGAGACAAGAAGAGCTACCCCATAAGATTTGGGCTAATTCAATGAGACATGCATGCAGTGTTTGGCACTGTTTTTTGGCCTCATGCAAATTCATAGTTAGTATTAATAGTTGCTTGCTTTGTCTTAAAATGACAGAAATGACCATTTATTCCAAATTTTTCTCATTGAACTCCTGCATGAGAGCCAAACTCAACATAAAACAAAAAAGAAGTTGCCCAACTCTGTCTTTTGGTGTCCCAGTCTCTGGGCAATAAATAACCATCACTGGATAAACAGCCAATTATTTTTAAAAAGCAGATGTTCCTAGGGTCATGTGAACCATTCCAGTCATGAACAAATTTAAATTACATTTCTGCCTTAAATAACTTACAAAATTTTCTAATCCTTTGAAGAGAGATAATTAAAATATGGACGACAATATGTTCTCTCTGGCAAATGTAAAATGTATGCCGTTCAGGCCTGCTACCCATGATGGACAGCTATTAGTGCATCTCTGCTAAGAATTAATTGCATGGCTGCTTTCTGAAGCTTAGTAGTGGTTTGGAAACCGCACATTGCAGGTAGAGATAGCAGTTTCTCCTTGAATTTTATGCCAGCATATGAAGCCTAATGAAACATATAGTTTAGCCTGGTGGTAATCAAAGGTCCTGGTAGTGTGCCTGACTGAGACCAGGTGGTACACATCTAGTGAGGAGACTGAACTCCAAAGTCAAGGTAAATTTGGTTTGCAGCTCAGACTGCCTTGAAATGAATGAATGCTCTTTACAACCTGGGTTCAAACTCAGTCTCACAGCCTAGACTTGGGAAGCAGTTTCTGAGTGGCAGACCCAGTTCATCTCCTCAAGGAAAGTCATGTACATCAGTGGTTTTAAGGATCATCTGAACAGCAGTGGTGCCCAAATTGTGTCTCTGACAAGGTCCAACTGCAAATCCAAACACTTAATAGATTTGCCCCTCTTATTATCCCATTGGTACCCCAAACTCACTTCCCCCCAGAGAAGATTTCTTATCTTCTCCCTGGTCCATAAACCTTGCCTTGGGAGATGGTAGCATGGTTTTGCCTGTCCCCTGGGACTCATCTTTGACTTTTGCTCTCTCTCATCCACCTGGTCCAGTGGAAGCCTATGCTGCTTCTGCTTCCTCCATTTTGCTCTCACCAGCCACCTCCTGCTCAATACCTCCCCTACCTTGAATTTCATGCCCAGAACCTCTTCCATCTGGGCTCCCTGCAGAGCTGCTCACCTCTCTTCCTGATTCTGGTCTCTTTGCACTATTGTCTGTCCTCACTGCTTTTCCCAGAGGGAATTATAAAGAGAAGATCTAAGTTCTCTAACTGAAATATCCAATGACAGCTGATCATAAAAGGGATAAGACTCAGGTTTTTAATATTTTATATTTCTCTCTTGAAGACCTGGCCTCTGTCCACTTGCCCAGCCTCATGTCCCACATCAATCCCTCCTCTACCCCTCAAAATGTCCTCTCTCTTCTGGTCCCAACTTTGGCAGTATTGAAGTACACTCATGTTTAATGACAGAGATTCATTCAGAGAAGTGCATTGTAGGTGATTTCATCATTGTACGGACACCACGGGGTGCAATAACACACACTGGAACAGTGTGGGTAGATTTCTCCACGTGGCCTCTTGATGCTCTCCTGAGACCTGGTCAATGTGACATGGATCAGGCTGCATGTAAAAAAAAATTCTTTTTACAATAAGTAGGAGCACACTAAAATAAACATGATAAAGTGTAGTATAGCAAATACATAAACAAATGATTTGGTAATTTTTATCATATTCAAATGCTATGCATTATAAACTTGTGCACACTAAACTTTTAACCAGCTGGCTGCACAGTAGGTGTGTTTACCCCAGCATTTGCACAGGCAGGTGAGTATTAGGGTTGCTGTGATGTCACCAGGAACAGGAAAATTTCGCCTCTGTTATAATCTTTTGGAGCCATCATTCATGTGGTCTGTTGTTGACCAAAATGCAGTGTGTAACTATTTCTATTTCCTACGAATGATACACCACCTCAAATCTGTGTACGTCTGTCTGAAGTGTGTTCTTTTCTCTGTCTGGATTGTTCTTTTTTCTTGTCTTCCTCTTCACTTTCTCTTTTATTTCATATGAATATATATGCTTGTATTTATTTGTGTATATACAGATGGATAGACACATAAATATACATAAGTTCACTTATTGTTATGTGATATTTAACATGTCTGTCTCCTTTTCTTTATAAATATGTCTCCTTCATTCACTCAACACATACTCATTGAGCACCTACTATCTTCTGGACACTGTTCTGATGTGAGGGATACAGTGGTGAAAAAGACTGATATGGCTTTAGTTTTCTTCAAGCTCAGATTCTTCTTGGGGAAAAAAACAACAGAAAAATAATCACATTGAAAATAACTAAAAGAATGATCAGGGAGTGATGGGTTCCCCATGGTGAGTTAAAAACCATGATTAGCAGCAGGTGGTGTTTGGATGACAGCTTTAGGGCAGAGGGTGGAGGAAGGCTTTCCTGGGGAGACAACATTTCAGCTGCAAGGTGAATGACAAGAAGAAATCAGTGGTGAAGAGTCCTGGGTTGGGCATTCCACCAGGGTAAAGGCCCTGGGGCAGGAAGGAGTTCAGCACTTTGCACTTTACTCGGTATATTTGCTAAAGTCAACTGTTGATTTATCACTTCCTGGCTCTGGGAGGAATTTCAGGTAAGCACAGATCACAGACCTTGCCTCAGCACTCACATCTCATCAGGGAAGAATTAATGGTAAGCTTTTAGGAAATACCATACAACAGAAAATGGTCCCACATCAAAGTGTATGGCTCTAACAATGTGTAGGGAGGAATCCAGAGGAGTGAGATCTAGAGATCCAATCAAGAGAGTTTAGAGGAAAATGACATGGAGCCATTTTGAAGAGTGCATATAATTAAAATTGGGAAGAGGAGAAAGAACTTCTGAGATGGGAGAGGGCAGAGAAGAGAGTGTGGAGGGAGAGGGGTTGGACTGAGTCAAGGCGAGGATTCAGGATCAGGGTTGTGGAGGACTGATACTGGCTCAGTGGTTGGGACCAGAAGAGAGAGAACACTGCATTTGCAATTCTCTTGCAAGAAACTGGCTTGGAGCCACAGCACTTGGGAGACTCTCTTCTTGGAAGAGACTGAAGTAATGGACATAGGGCTTGGGAAGTTCAATCTGGAAGTGAATGCAAGGTGTGCTGGGGAGACCAGAGCGGAAAAGGTAGCATAGAGTAAATTGTATCAGGGCCTGGGACAAGGCAGGCTGGATGTGGCAGTGAAATGAGAGGGGAGGAATGATTTCTAGCAACATTCTGAGGGGAGACTCATCAGGACTTTGTGATGGATTGGTGATGGGTGACCATGTACTGGAAGGAGGAGTCTGGGGACTTCAGAGCACTGGCAGCCCTGTTTGTAGGGAGTGTCACATACATGACAACAGAGGGGTGGGAAACACAATTTGAAGAAGAATAGGTTGTGGTTCACTTAGCACCTCCAAGTCGAAGGTCCTGAGGTTACAATGGGATTTGCCAGCAGAGATGCTGAGGGGCAGTTGGGGATATAGGATGAGTCAGGTCCAAGATTAGATTTGTGGTAGAGACAGATCCAGGAGTGATAGTAGGTGCAGAGAAATCCCTAAGAGAGACTGGAGAGAGGAAAGTACAGAGGCCAAACCTTTCAATAGACCTGGTTAAAAAGAAGTTCTATGACCTTATATTATAAGATGGCATTCTTTCAAGATCAAGGTCACCTTAGCATTGGAATTAATTTACCTCACATTGAATGTACCACATAGCCTCATTGAAGCTGTGTGAGAGTTTTTTTGTTTTTATTTTTTTCCCAGATGCAGCTAAATGCTGTTCCATTAGATGGCAGCACTTTCTCACAGATCTCTTTAGGGCAACATTGAGCTAGGAACATATATGTAAGAACTATTACTGAATGTCACAAAGTAGCTGTATGTCTCTCTCTCTCTCTCTCTCTCTCTCTCTCTCTTTCTCTCTGTCTCTCTGTCTCTCTCTGTCTCTCTCTGTCTCTCTCTCTCTCTCTCTCTCTCTCTCTCTCTCTCTGTGTGTGTGTGTGTGTGTGTGTGTGTGTGTGTGTGTATGTGATGCAGGGGGGGCGGGGGAGAGAGGTGCCATTTCTATTGTTGAATACCTCCCCACTCCCCCGCCACACACACACACTTGGTGACTTCAGAACTGTCTAGTCATGCTTGCCAAGCTGTCCTTCAGGAACTCCAGCAGGACACAGAGGTGAAGGATTTTCCCTGCCCAAAACTGAAGACTCAGCTAGAACAGTCAGGGGCTGGGGTGACTTGGCAGCTGGAGTCTGAAATCTTCTGGAGGCACCTTCGTTCATGTCTGAGGGTGGGCACTGCCATCTCCTGGACCACAGGTGGTTCTGTTGACTGTGGCACTGATTAGGGCTTCTTTATGTAGCCTGGGCTCCCTTAGAATGTGGCTGCTTCCAGGTAGCTGAATGGACACAGCGGCACAGGGTCCAAAACTGAGCATCTGAGCTAGCAGGGCAGAACTGAATGAATTCTGTGTTGCAGCCTCAGAAGTCACACAGATTTGCTCACTAAGGCCATTTGTCACTAAGGCCATTTTCAAGGGGAGATGATTTAGACCACCTCTGAATGAAAGTGGCCAATTATGTCATGTCTAAAATTTCCATGACCCGTGTGCACTCTGTGTATCTTGATTTCCTGCTCCTTGAGGGGTCTTTTACTTTTTGCATTACTCAGGATCTGTCTATGGGGCCTGGCTTTGAAGAAAGATTTTATTAATATTGATTGAATGATAGGTGGATATCGGAGATGTCAATTTTTTTTCAGATCTTCATCCATATTCTGAACATTTGGAGGTCACATGTGTTTTGTGCCCTGCTGTGCCTTCAGATAACACCAATGTGTGAATGAATCATGAGGAAAGCCCTTCTTTGCTTGCTCAGTGACCTCTAAATTCCCTGGGTTTAGTTCTCATTGATGGATAGAAGCTGATAAAGCAATAGTGTCACTTTCTTTACTCGCTTGGTATTTGGACTAGTAACTTGTTTTTGTGTCTCTATTGCCCATGTATCAAGGTACAAGAAGGAATATAGCTTGTTATTAAGACTAAAATGCTTTCTTCTCCTCTGAGGAGTGTAAGTATAATTGAGCTGTAATGAACATGGCTGAGGTCATTTCCCAGGAATTAATGAACAAGAGAATGTGTGCATGGCCTGAGGTTGAGTCATTGGTCATTAACCTATTTGGTCATTAATACTGGCCAGGAATGCTTTACGCAAGGCCATTACAACTCATGCCATATGCAGCTACAATTGGGAAACATGAACATTACCTGTGTCAGCAGCTATTTGTTTTCTCTGCATTCTCCATGACTACAGGAGCAGGCAGCCTTTTGAATCCCCACTCCAAAGGCTTGAAGCATCAAGGGCAGGACAGGTGTGGAGCTGAGGGCCTAGGAAGTACACCTTCTCTTCTGCAATATGATTATTATTATTGTTCTTATTTTTCTGGCAAAGAATGCTCTAAATTCAGAATAGTGTCTGGACAGGGCAATCAGTAATCTGAGCTTTTTCAAGTAAAATATGTGAAAAAACTTAAGTAAATCTTAATTTTTTGACACTTTTGACTGGCTTTTCTCTTCAAGGAGAAAGCTCTAGCTTTCTTCCCTTCTTCCCTGTCCTTTCCAGTCTCTGTCTTCCTCTTCCCTCTTCTTCATTACTTTTAAAACTGTTTATGGAGGATGTCAGTCAGAGGCATTGGGGGTCAGTGCTGAGGATCCAGTTGAAAAGGTCAACAAACAAACAAACAATTCCAATACAGTGAGGTCAATGTTAAAGCAAAGAAATAGTTGAGGTACCATAGAGCACAGGTGAGTGATTCAGGGACCCTCAAGTGGCACTGGAGTTAGAGACATTTTGAAGAAGTTTGGTGAGTGTGAAGGTGGGAGAGGTGGGTGATAGTGGTGGGTGATTCCAGGTACAGGAAACAGTCTACACCCATGCAAAGGAGACAATTGCATGTCCCAACAACCGTGTGGGGAAGGTGAAAGGGAATAGAGGATAAAGTGCCCCAAATTTGGCTAGAGGTAGACACAAAACCCTTATGATTACATGGTAAGAGGGTTGAAGTTGATCTTGAAATTTTTTGAGGGGAGTACCAGGTATTGAATTCTGGGGGACTCAATCACTGAACCACATCCCCAGCCCTATCTGTATTTTATTACAGACAGGGTCTCATTGAGTTGCTTAGTGCCTCACTAAATTGCTGAGGCTGGCTTTAAACTCTTAATCCTCCTGCCACTGCCTGCAAAGCCCCTGGGATTACAGGTGTGGGCCACTGTGCCCAGCCTTGATCATGAATTTTATCAGGAGTCATTAATGATTTTAAGCAGGAAAGAACATAATGAGGGTTGAGCTATACAAATCACTCATTAAATAACATGGAAGATGGATTGAAATACACCATGAACTTGAGGGGAGAGGCCTGGCTATGAATGAACAAAAGGCATATAACTGAGCTTAGGCTTGGCCTGAACTGATGGCAGGCCAGTTAGAGCAGAGGAGAGAACAGAGGCCAAGCCTTCCCATGGCCCTGGTTAAAAAGAAGTCCTATGACCTTGTATTATAAGGTCACCTTGACATGGGAATTCATCTACCTCACACTGAATGCAACACATGGCCTCACTGAAGCTGTGTGGGAGTGTTTTTGTTTATATTTTGGCCTGCCATCCATTCAGGCCAAAGCCTATTGCTCAGTTATATGCCTTCTGTACCTTCTTTTTGTCACTCCATGTGGAGGACAAAATGAGAGAGAGATGTTGTTCATATGGGCTCCCATTATTAAGTAGAATAGAGACCTGCTCCAACAGGCTTTAAAATAGCAGACTTCTTGAGTTCAGGCACTAAGACTTCATGTGGAGCAGTTTTCAGGCTGTGGCTCTGGCTCCACCCTCACCCCCACCCCCTTAAACCTTAGGCTCTGCTCTTATCATGAGTTCTGTCTTCTGTCTGGCTTCTCTCATGTGGTCACAACCTAGCTGTCAGCAGTAACTGTTCAACATGCTTCCTTATTCAAGCTCAAGGGGAGACAAGAAAACTCTCTACCCCAAATTGGAATGTAAATTATTTATTTTTTTTATAACTTTTCAGGCTGGGAAATACAAGACATAGGAGCTGGCATTGGGCAAGGACCTTTTTGTGCCATCATCCCATGAAATTTTTGAAGAGAGCCCACCTTGAAATTTTTGAAGAGCGCTGCTCAGATATTTTGTGAAATATCCCCTGATTGAGATTTGCCTGATGCTGTCTCATACTTAGACTGGAGTCATATCAAACATATTTCTCTTCCTTCTTTGAATTTCCAACACAGCAGTTAGATACTACTCATCATTTGGCATTTCACCATGCAAGTTTATATGGTGATTTCTCAACCTAGACTGCAGGGTCACTGAAAAAGGTATCATGTCTTTAAATTTTCTTGTATGGAACTCCTGGTGTTATATAGTTATCAGGGCTCAATGTGTATTCAGAAATTAAATCTGAATCCCAGATATCAGTTTAGTAAGATGTGCTAGATAGCTTCTTTGTGCTTTAGGTTAAAATTAATTTGATATTTGAAAAGTGTAATAATCCATTTTCTCAGTGAAAATAAAAAGAAAGTGTGCTCTGAGAAAGGGAATAAAATTTGCGTATAATTCTTGGGATATTAAATTAAAAGTCCATCTGCCTTTGAGCTTCAGCAGATGTGTAATTGATATGCATTGCTCAATTGCCACTTGAATTTTGCAGATATTTAATGCTGTAATTGTCTATACAGTAAGAGTCTAAATACCCTTTGGAGAATAGCTCACTTTTCTTTATTTTTTTCTTTTGAAAAAGAAACTTTTTAATATATTCTGTCATTGCACTGAACAGGTCTTATTTGGCCCTTTCTTACCCAAAGCATAGTCCACAAGATGGCAGTTTCTCATGTTGCAGGTAGAGTACCTGAGGCTTAAAAAACCTCTAAGGGCAAAGCTGTAAGTATAAGATGGAACTGCTTTTAAGAGTTTAGGGCAAAATCTCTCCATAAAGGGGAAAAAAACTTCCTAGGGGGAAGTTTACTTTTACTAAAGTGCAGAACTTTAAGAAAAAAGAGTAAGGAAGCCAGGAGCCTGTTTTAAGAAAGTTCATGTACCTTAAAATTAATAGAAATCCTCTACCATTAAAGGATGCTGGATAATCACAACTCAGAGATGGACAAAGAAAATGTACTATTTCTCCAAATCCTTCATTTAATATCAGCTAGTGTTTCAACCCAAACACACACAGTATACATACCTAGAGAAAGGGCCCTGAGGGCATCTGAGTCATGCATGCATGATGCAGTTAAGTATGTACCTTGGCCCAATTCAATGGAATAGTCAGCCAAGGGCCTGAAAGGATGGTATGCTCTTTCCCCTCCCCATTTCTCTTTCCTACTGGACTTACTAGAGTCCATGGAAGAAAAGTTTTCAGTCGGTGGAAGTGATGAGGCCTCAAGGCCTTGGAGGGTAGATTTGGTTGCACAGTATTATAAAACATGTTTAAGAAAAAATAGCCTAGGCCTCCCAAAAGCAGCCCAAGTCTTGCAAGTCTTGGCTGGTCCAGTGTCCTGAACTCTACATCTAGACAGGGAAGGGGTGACTGCTGGGCATTGGTGTAGGTTTATGATGGAGCAGCATAAGATATTCCCTGCCCTGTGAACATGTACATAAACACTTGTAGCCCCATCCCCTCAGCCCTACTCTGCTGCAAGAAAGCTGCTGAGAGTAAGTGATAGCTGTCTGGTGAGACCAGTTATGGGGTCTAATTCAGTGAAGTCAGTCATTCATTTAGGTCCTATTTTCACACAGGGATAAGGAAAAACAAACTTCTTTCATTCCCCTTAAGCTGAGATTCCACCATATACAACTACCTGAAACAAGTGTCTCAGCTCAAATGGAAAACATATAATCCAGCTCTTCTCTTTCAGCCCAAGATCTAGCTTGTCAGCAAGACTGTATTGAGAGGCAGAAACATCTGCGGTGAGGAAGGCAGCTATTGAAGGAATTCCAGGAGCATGAGACTGAGTTTGCAGAGTAGAGTGCCTTCAGTTTCGGGAAGGCAGCTATTGAAGGAATTCCAGGAGCATGAGACTGAGTTTGCAGAGTAGAGTGCCTTCAGTTTCCTTTTCTACTGATATCTTCTTCCTTCAAAGCAAACTTCCTCCTTAGGACCTCAGAGATAAGCACAGCAGGGTCTTCCTCCTTCATTAAACTCCGTGTCAGGTCTTGGCTCTGTTTTATCCGGTGAAAGTCCTTTAGGATACCCATCATGTCTGCAAAGCTGCTGGCCTTGGACAGAGAGATGCAGTCATCCTCTTCAGACGAGCTGCAGGTAGCTTTGTGTTCTGGTTTACAACATTCAGGGCTGGCAGAACAAAGCAGGGGGACTGATGGAAGCTCAGGGACCTCTACCTCGGTCTCCTCAGTGATGTCACTAATGACAAAGGAAGTTGTAGAGTGGAATGAGGATCCAAAACAAGGTAAGGGAGAAGAGACATTTGAACTTCCTGGAGATAAGAAATCTGGCGTTAATGAAGCCGAAGCTGCATCAGCTGCTACTATCTTGGCAATCTGGCTGCGCAGGTGGCTCAGCTCATCCTGCAGTTCAGTGGTGCGGCTTAGGGCTGGCAGGGCTGGTTTCTTCAGGGCCAGGAGCCTCTCCTCAGACCCTCGCAGGTTGGGCACAGAGGCATTGCGCTGCATGACAATCAGAGGACTGGGCTTCCAGTTATGCCTCAGGGGCCGTGTATCACTCCTGACCCGGGCATATGTCTCCTCTTCATCTGCAGCAATCCAGGCAACGTCTGCCAGAGTAGGGACTGGGGGCACATCTCTCATGCACAGGTCAGAGATGTTGGGCAGGGTCTCAAACGATGCCCGGGGATATGGTTTCAGGGGAAAATTGGTCCCAATTCTTCTCACTACACTTCGAGCAGCCCCATGTGGCTTGTTTTGCCAGATTGGAATAGTCACATTAGCTTCCATTCCCGACATTTCAGCCAGCTCCTGCACTTGAAGGACAAGGTAGCCACAGGGCAGCTCGGGAAGGCAGGACGTGTGACTCTTTCATATCAGGCCATCTCAAGGAACCACAGATTTCCCTTCTTTGCTGGAAACCCCGCCCACGTGTCACTGCTGGAGAAGGCTCCTGCCCCGAGCGACAGCGGCGGTAGGTCTGAGCACCATGGCGCTGCCAAGGCCGTTTCCGTGGCGGCCGTCCGGACGTTTGCGCGGCCTTCCCCGGGAGGCTGGGAGCTGCTCCAGAGCGGGGCCTGATCTCGGCGGCACTGGGCCCGGCACCCGGCCGAGGCCGGGGCGCTCAGCAAACTTTGCCGAGCGCAGCAGCGGGCGGAGACCTGCGCGGACAGCTCCAACGGTTCCCGGGAGGGCCCGGAGCTGCTGCGCCAGGGGCATTCGCGCGGGACCTCGCCAGGACGCGTCCCCAACCCGGGCCAAGGTCGGCCAAGTCCTCGTCGCCTGCCCAGCGGCCGTTGGACCCGCTGACCAGGGGCCAGAGTGCGCGGGAGCGAGGAGGCGGCAGGGCAGCGCAGCCTGGACCAGAAGCCTCCGGTCCCTCTCGAGCCCTGTTTGGGGGTGACTCCTAAAGCAACCACCCCTTGGAGAATCAGTTTCCCCCGCCACAGGAGGCGGACAACGGCGGCTCCCGCGAGAACTCGGCGGGAACAGCGGCCGTCGCCTGCGCTGGGCGCCCGGCACCCGGGCCCTGCCTGCGGCGGGGCGGAAGGACCGCGCCCCCGCCTCCCGAGCGGCCCCCGGGGGTATTTCTCACCTCAGACTCCCGCTCACTTTTCCTATAGTCCCCGTACTTCCTACCAGCAGATTAAAATTGGCTCTTTATTTAACTAGAGCTTTGAACATAGAATTAAAATAAAACAAATTTGCATAGTGCCTTTTTGAAGACAGTAATTGGACAATATCTATAAAAAATTAAAATGATAAACTCTTGATCCTGCATTGTCCATCTAGGATTTCAGCTACGTGGAGAAAGATGTACACACATGAATGTTCTCTGAAGACAGCTTGCAATTATAAAATATTGAACATTGCCTACTGTCCATCAATAAGGGATTGATTAAATACATTATATGTCATTCATATAATATGATATTATGCAACCTTTAGGAAAAATAAAGTACTGCTATAGGAACTGACAAGGAAAGATTTGCATATATGTAGAGTGTTTTTGGAAGGATACACAAGAAACTACCTGGAGTGGGAGGCAAACTTATTTTTATAATATACCCCTTTGTATTTTAAATATTTTGAATCATGAAGCATTTTATTTTTAAAATAAAGAAAACAGTATTAGCAGTTGAAAGGATTTAGATCCAAGACTGAACTTGCTAAATATCTAGGAAGAGTTGCAAAAACACCCTTGCCAAATTATTTTTGTCCACATAATCGTAATTAAAATAATAATATTTATTACCAAGGTAATTTTTCTCCTTCCTTTTCTTTTTCATTTTGTTCATCAGATCCCAGTTATTTTGTAACTGTCACTGCTCAGATTTGGACGGGTGGTTCTGACTGGTGCTTTTGAGATGGGTGTCAGTAGAGGTAGTAGAGATGAAATAGGCTTGGGTTCTGGGCAGACAGCTCTTCAGGACATGACTTTCACAGAAAGATGGTTATGTTGTAAACATTTTGATGTTCCCCTAAAAAAAACTCATGTACCAACTAGAAGAAAGCTCTTTTAGTTCTATTTATATGCACACTTAACTACAGATGCTTTCAGTTGTCCACACAATAGCATGAACCTAGTCCTCTTCCCCTACTGGAGGATCCTAAAACTGTGGCCTCCTCTTTCCAGTTTCCGTTTTGGTTGCAGTAGCCTAGGTTGTTCACTTTTCAAGGTTCTTAGATGCAGACAATATTCACTCTAATTTGTTTCAACACAAAGGGACATTTTACCAGATAGTGGAACATTTAGGAATATGTTGGAAATCAGACAATGAAGAAAAATGCCCAACCTCAGGACTGATAAAGCAGAAACGTTACTACTGTCACTGAATTACCACCTCTGACACCAGAGACAGACATGGGCATTTTCACAAGAGCAGATCAAAAACAACAACAACAACAACAACAACAACAACAAAACATATTTTCCCACTTTGCTTGCAGGAGAAGCCAGATCACCTATGTAACCTCTGTAAAAGAGTCTAGGAGATGCATGTTTAGATCCCTCATCTCTATAACCTTGAAAGAATTCTGCAGAGGGGTTGTGGCAGGGTGCTGGGCAAGTAACCTGTAACATGTCACATAAATGATCCTGTTCTGGCCCATAGAAAATAAGCAGACATGTCCTGGGGAGCTTCCTGAAGAGAGTTTCCTCCTTCATAAAAATAAAGAGACACAAAGAGAGCCCTCTTTACTGTTCTTTCTGTTTTTTGACACAGGTGTATTGGACATGATGCTTGGAGGCCCTGTGGCCTTCTTGAATCAATGAGGGGGATGCCCTGCAACATACCCACCCCACTCACATTTTTCATCTTTCCATGTACATGAACTTCTTTCCTTGAGTCTGTAACTGTGCTTAAAATTTCCTCTCCTCCTCCTCCTCCTCTTCTTCTTCTTTTTGAATGCAAGAAATTTATTGAAATTAAAGTGCAATGAAAGTTTTCAAATGCAAACTTGTCAATGTCAAAAAGAGAAACTCGGACACCTCCCCACAAGCGCAGGACCAAGTGCAGAGTGGATTTCTTCTGCATGCTGTAATAAGAGAGAGTGTACCCATCTTCCAGAATTTTACCAGCAAAGATCAACCTGTGCTGGTCAGGGGGGATGTCTTCCTTTTGGATCTTTGCCTTGACATTCTCAGTGGTGTCACTGGGCTCCACCTCTAGGGTGATGGTCTTGCCTGTCAGGGTCTTTACCAAGATCTGCATCGTCAGTGGCAGCAACAGATAGCATAGCAGCAATGGGATGACCAGCCTCCATGGATCTCATGTGCTTACAATTTCTGCATTCCTAAAATCCCCCCTTCATTTCCTCCTATTCCTCGAATTCTCACCCAATGTCTCCCCTCTCCATCTCCTAGGTCTTCTGTTTACTTATTCACCTCCTATTCCTTATTCATTCACTTGCCACCTGACTCCTGAGTCTGTCACACCTGCAAAGCATCTCACCAAAAGGTCCTCATGTTGTACTGACTGGAAATTCTACTAAGTAAAATCTCTTTGCTGCACTTGACACTCTGTCTTTGTCTTAATTCAAGGCCTCTCCTCCCCTTTCATGTAAGATATTATAGTCTCCTTGGTCTCCTTCTCGCCCTTTTTTTTTGTTCTTCTGTATCTCCTCTTGCATGGGCTCTCTTTCTGTTCTCTCACTGTAAGTGCTCATCCATGGCTCATGACTTCCCCAGTCTCCATTCTGTGGTTTGTTTCCATACTTTCTCATTTTTTCTAACCATCACCTGAATTCTGAAGACCCTTAATCATCATGTCTAGTCCAGAAACCTTCTTTAGCTTCACACACATACACCCAGCCACAGCTAACCACCTCTGATAGAATGTCTCCTGAGCCCCTGAGATGAACATGTCCCAAACCTACCGTTAGTTCTTTGCAAGTTGTTTCTCCTGCAATCTCCACCTGCTTGCTAATCCAACACAAAGACCTGGAGTCATCTTGACTCCTCCCTCTGCTCATATATACCATGAAAGCTGATTCCACCATATCCTTCCTGTCCTGCATCAGTTTTCTACCCGCTATCAACAGAGTGACCTGGTCAAAATGCAAACAGGATTATTCCATGCTGGTTATTAATAACAAAAATGCTCTCCTTACAGGTGCATAGATTCAAATTATGGACTTATAATATCAAACCAGACTTCCTTACCCTTTCTCCATGAAGAAAATGTGCAGAGTCCTGGTAGAGAAGTTTCCCGATCCATGTACTTGAAACTCACTGTTTTTTATGCCTGACCACTGCACATTATTGTAATGTCCATAGACTTGAAATGCAACATTAGATAAATTCAGTGTCATTTCCACTTGCTGAGCTGTTTGTGATATTATAAACAATGCCAAATTACTATTTCTGGCTCCTTTTTGTAGCAGTCTGTGGGATTCTCCTTCAATTTTCCCACAAATATAGTGCTGATGCTGGGTGCAGTGGTGCACACCTATAATTGGAGTGACTCGGGAGACGAGGCAGGAGAATTGTAAATTCAAGACCAGCCTCAGCAACTTAGTGAGACCCTTTTTTTGTTTTTTGTTTTTTAAAAAGTTTGGGCCAAAAGGGCTGAAGTAAAGTACCCCTCTCCCTCCACCCGCCAAACAGTGTGGATGACCTGTGTATGTTGGGAAAAGACATTACCCCACTCCTTGCCATCTTTCACATTTGAACTTGGCTAATTTTAATTTGCATATTCCTACTTTAAAATTAGTATGCAATACCAATTAGGAAGAACTTGGATGTTTCTCCTCTAACAGATGCTTTCATAGTTCACTGTCTCTATGCTAGTCAAAGACCAGGTATTTATGGAGCTACAGCTAACCACCAAAGGGAACTTAGCAGATGAAACATCTGGCACTTAGGATTGAGTGATCAGTAAAGGAATTACCTTATTAGTAGCATTAAACTCTATGAAGATGTTTCCTTGGAGTGAGAGACATGTGGGTTCTAGTATGTGCTGACTTGTAGCACCAGAGACTCGAGGATTTTTTTTACACAAAGGGGTACAAACCATATTGTTAGCTGTGTAAACAGTTTTGCTATTTCTAAGCATTGTTCTATGTATGGTATTCAATACAGGAAATGTATTTTATAACTAAAGGTGAGCGTAAGAGCCACAAGAATCCCCCTTGGGCATGTACATATTTGGGGAAAATCTGAATAATAGAATCAATCAGATACATCAAGGGAAAAACACAGACTTCCCTAAGTATTTTCATAGTCCTGTAAATCTGTCACTAGCTCCCCAACACCACTAAGTGAGGGCTAATCTGGGCCATTTGCTCTCAGGTACTGATTTGCCACTTTGCATATGCTTGTGAGAGAGAGGGGCGTCTCCCATTGCTGGTCAACAGAGCCCTGAGGCTGAAAGTTTCCATGGGCAGAGTGATGGGGTGGGGGTGGGAAAGTCCAGCAGAAGACTGATGAATAGAGGAGTCACTCTGAACCTGATGCCATGTGCTCTGAGGCCATGGGGGAGGAATGGCATAGCCCCTTGATTCAAGCATTCTTTGACCTCCCTGGAAATGAAGACCAACATTCATGATGGGCCTCAGCAAGTGACATGAGATGATGGTTTACACTGTGGCTTTCAATCATGAGATGCCATCTTATAAATGCCAAGAGAAAGATTTCCCATTTTTACCAAAACTCCTCTTCTCAGCATCACTGATCATTAGGAAAATTCTAATCAAACCCACGATGAGGTACCGCCTCACACTCACTATGATGAAACTCTCAAGAAAACAAAAAGCACAGAAAATAGCAAGGATGTGGTGAGGATGTGGGAAAGCAGGAGCCCTTGTGCACTGATGGTGTGAATGTAAAATGGTGCAGCTTCTGTGGAAAACAAAACGGCAGGTCAAAAAATCAGAAATAGAATTGTCATGTGATCCAGCAATTCCACTTCCGAGCATACAACCAGAAGAACTGAAATCAGAATATTGCATTGCTATTTGCACACCCATCTCCATAGCAACATTATTCACAATAGCCAAAAGGTAGACATCCCAAGATTCCATCAGAGATGAATGGAATAAAAAAAAGTGTGGTAAATACATAAAATGGAATATCATTCAATTTTACAAAAAAAGGAAATTCTTGTCAAATTCTGTTGTGACACAGCACACACAGTATTGATGAACCTTGAAGACATTATGCTGAATAAAAGAAGCCAGTCACAAGAAGGCAAATACTGCATGATTCCACTTACATTAGCACTCGGTATAATACCATTCACAGAGCTAGAAAATAGAATGATGGTTGTCAGGGTCTGGAATTATAGGGTGTTTTAGTCAGTTTTTTCACTGCTGTGACTTAAAGACCCAACCAGAAAAATTATAGAAGAGGAAAAGTTGGGGGCAGGGCTCATTGTTTCAGAGGTCTCTGTCCATATGCAGGTGGCCTCATTCCTTGGGTGCTCGAGGTGATGCTGAACATCAGGGCAGAAGAGTGTAGGAGAGGGAAGCAGCTCATCTGATGGTTAGGAAACAGAAACTCCACTTGCCAGATACAAAATACATACCCCAAAGCCACTCCCACAAGGCCCCACCTCCTCCAGCCATACCCCACCTGCCTTCAGTTACCACTCAGTTAATCCCATCAGGTGATTAATCCACTGATTAGGTTAAGCTCTCACAACCCAATCATTTCTCCTCTGAACTTCTTGCATTATCTCACACATGAGCTTTTGGGGGACACCTCACATCCAAACCATAACACGGGGGATGGGGAGGAGGAAAACTGTTGCAAACCTAATTCCTCCACTTGTTCTTGTTCATAAGTCTCAGATTCCTTCATTCCAGCTATAGATGCTACCAGTGTCGCCTTCTATCTCTATTGGCCCAGCCCCACACAGCTGAATTCATGATACCTGTATGTGCAACCTCAGACCTAGGGTCCCAATCGTTCTGATAAGGACGTGATAGATTTTAATGCTTCCCTCTGGTCCAGTATGCTTAGAATTGAGCACTTCCCAGTGATAGGACCAAGCAGTCAGCTGAAATCACTGAGCACCCACTTTGACTTTCTCTCCAAACACTGCCTATGCAATAGACTCCAGACCACAGCCCAGTGATTAGTAGCAGCAGCATCCTCAAGAAGCTTGTTAGAACTGCAGACTCTTGGATCTCACACCTCGCCTATGAATTAGAATCTATACTTCAGCAACAACAGTGTGATTTTTGTGTCCATTAAAATTTGAGGAGCAGTTTGGTAGACCAGAGCAGTGTTTTCAACCTTGGTTATACCTTAGAATCATGGGGATAGGTGCCTGGCAGAAGTTATTAAAATTGCCAACACTCAATTTGTAATTGGCTTGCTGTGGGATTGGGCACTGGCATTTTACAAAATTTCTCCAGGGGATTCTATTATGCTGCTAAGGCTGGGACTCAGTAGTGTAGGGCAAGTTTTGGTATCTCAGGTTGGCCCTAAATGAAGAATAGGGTTCCTGCCTGGGACATTCTTCTTTTCAACATCTGGCTTCTCTGTCCCTTACTCCTCCAAGTTCAAAGTCATTTTGTCAAAGAGTCCTGCTATTAAATGTTGCTAAAGAGTCCCTTTCTCTGGACTTGGAACCTTGGTATAGGGATTTCTCCTGGTCATGTTCTGTCCCATGCAGATATTTCAGAGCAAAAATTATCTGATACAGTACATAAAATGTCATCTGATAAACTAGGTCCCATTTTGATGGGTCTGGACAGTGTCTCTAATTTATAAACACCTGACCACCAGTAGTCAGGATTTGTAAGTACTCTACCACTGCCCAAATAATTAGATGTCCGGAACTAGAATCTCAATGGTTGTACCATAATAGAAACTAGAATTACTACAGCTCTTGGCTTTTATAACTGGATAACAGATGGTCCTTTAGCCCACTATTCTCTGCCTAATGATAATAATAATAGTTATCTTTTTGAGCAATTGTTACATGTTCAGTATTATTCTTAAAAAAACCATATGAGTTAACTGATGTAAGCCTCAAGTATCTTCTTTATGTAGTGGAGGAAGCTGAAGCACAATGAAGTTCGATAACTTGCTCAAAATCATACAGTAGGTCTATGGCAGAATTAGAATCTGGAATCTGATTAAATAGCCCCTGCTCTTCACTATGATGCTATTTTGGGACAAAGTTTCTTTAAGACAAAGTAAGATGGCTTCAGTCAATAAGTTATAGCTGGCAGCAAGTTTATTGTGTAGCTCTTTTGCTGAATCCGGGTTGACCCTCCCCAATATGTGAGTTTGGTTCTTAACAATTGTAATGGTTAATTTGAATTGTCAACTTGATTGGAAGATGCCAATGATTAAGAGGCTTATGGGCATGAGGGTGAGGGTGTATCTAGGAATGATTGGTGTGTGGGATAGACAAATGAAATGGACACCCTCCATAAGTGTGGGCAGCAATGACCAATAGGATGATAGCTTGGATGGAATAAAAGTTGGAAGAATAAGGAAGCAGCAGATGCAAGCTTGATTCTTTTTAAGTGGGTTCTTGGTTGCTCCTGTGATCCTCTGAGGATATGTGACTCTGGCTTCTTCACTCTTTGAAAGCAGACTCTGTCAGTGATTCCCCAAAAGCCTTTGGTCTTGGACTGGGGTAGCCCATTGATCCCTTGGAGTTTGTGGCTACTGGTTCTTCTTGCTCTCCAGCCTGCAGAGGCATTGTGGACTATCCAGCTTCTGGTCATGTGAGCCAACCTAATAAGTCCCCTTTTTGTAATTGTGTTTCCTTTTCATTCTGTTTATCTAGAGAACCCTAATACAACAGTTACCACTTAGACTTTTTCTGTAAGCCAGGCAGTTCAGCCTCTAGGTGTCAAGCTTTGTCAGTGTCCTAGAACTGCCTGTGGCCAGTAAATGGAAAAGAAAATCCTGGAGGGAAACCAGCATTTAAGGAAAGGGCTGGAGTCATGAACTCCATATACGGTTGTTTTTCTGTTTTTAGTTTGTTTTTGTAGTAGGGATTGAACCCAGGGGAACTTAATCACTGAATCCCATACGCATTTCTTTTCTGTATTTTGACCCTCATTAAACACAGGCCCCCAAGGCCAAGAGTTTAAAAACCACTGATGTCCTGGTAGAGGTTTGGCAATAGGCTTATTAGAAAGCAATATAATTGTTTTTTGGTTTTTATTTGCTCCCCTCCCACTTTTTTGCTATGGATTCTTGTATTGACAGGGGAATTCTAATGTTATATGCAGCAATCAGAAGGTAAAATCAGTTGGGACCAATAAACAGAGAGGAAAGTGGTCGCTGAGCTATGTAACTCTCCCAGGTCCTCGGCTGGTTGTTTCACTGGCCTTTTAAAATGGGCAGAATAAGTCAACAGGGCAGGAGCAGCAAAGAGAGGCTTTCAAGGTGGATTTAACAAGGTTCCTAAAGGAAGAAGGGCCCTTAGAATGAGAGGCAGCAGAGCCAACTGTCAACAAGTCAGACTGCCTTCGAACAGCACCACTTCTGAACTCTGAGGCTTAGTCGGGTAGTGCAAAAATTCACCCAAGAAAACCAGCTCTCAAAGGCCAGGGTGTGTTTTCACCATGAGCTCATATTCATTTTGTGATTTTTGAAAACAGAGGGATGGTTGATTTGGGGTACCAATTTGACAGGGCTCAGGGATGCCTAGGTAGCCAGTAAGTCTTGTTTGTGGATGTGTCTAGGAGGGTATTTCTAGAAGATTAGCATCTGAATCAGTCAACTAAGTGAAAAAGACTCAATTCACCAATGTGGGTGGACATCATCCAGTCAGTTGAGGAGGAGAATTGAAAGAATGGGGGAAGGGAAGGTGAATTCTACATCTCTTTGACCTGGGACATCCTCTGCTCCTTCTCTTGGAAATCTGAGCTACAAATTTTCAGGCCCTTGGACTTGGGCTGAATCATACCACTGACTTTCTAGGTTCTGCAGCTGGCAGACAACAGATTTGGGACTTCTTGACCCCTGTAATCAAGTGAGTCCATTCCCACAGTTTACCAATCACTCCATGCACACACATATGCACACACACATGCACACAGAGTCATGCATTTTGTAGCAATCAAACTAGATTACATGTACAATGGTGGCCACATAAGAAAATGATAAAGTGAAAAATTCATATCACCCAGTGACCTCATAGCCATCATAATGTCACAGTGCAACATATTTCTCATGATTGTGGTGGTGCTGGTATAAATATACCTACTGCATGGCCACTTACATAAAAGTACTTCACCCAATTTTGTGCAATAGTTGATAATAAGTATCTGCACCACTGGTTAATGCATTTACATTTTTCCTTATTTTACAGTGAATTTCTACTTTAAAAATTTCCTATAAAACACTGTGCCATACCATGCCCTCAGACACATGCATCTCATGTTTTCCATGTCTCTTGATTACATACTTTTCTTTTGCACTTGATTTAATCTTGAATTGTTTCATTCACCATGGACCCAGGAATGGTGGAGGACACCATATCTATCTGTCTATCTATCCATCTAAACCATATAGCTTAGATGTATAGTAGGCTAGAACACCTAGGCTTGGGTAAGAACACTGCATTCTGATTACACAATGATGAAATTGTCAAACAAGGCATTTTTCAGAAAATGTCTCCATCTGTTTTTTTTTTTAATTTTCTTTCTTTTTAATTTGTTCTTTTTAGATATGCATGACAGTCGAGTATATTTTGACATATTATACACACATATTGTAATTGGGATCCTACTCTTGTGGTTGTACATGATGTGGAGTTTCACTTGTTGTGTATTCATATGTAAACCTAGGATAGTTATGTCATTCATTCTACTGCCTTTCTTATTTCCATCTGTCCTTTCTTCCCTTCATCCCCTTATGTCTAATGAACTTCTATCCTCCCCTCTGCCCCCTTATTGTGTATTATCATCCACATATCAGAGAGAACATTTGGCCTTTGTTTTTTTTTGGGGGGGGATTCGTTTATCTCACTTAGCATGATGGTTTCCGATTCTATTCATTTACCAGCAAATACCATAATTTCATCTTCTTTATGGTGAAGTAATATTCCATTATGTATATACACCACATTTTCTTTATTCATTCATCTGTTTAAGGGCATAGGTTGATTCCATAGCTTAGCTATTGTGAATTGAACTGCTATAAACATTGATGTGGCTGTGTCACTTTAGTATGCTGTTTTCAGATATTTTAAAACAACCCTATTGGTATTTCAAACAGGATCCTCCTGAAGTCATTGAGTACATTGTCTCTTTCCTCATTAACTTCTGAGATAGGTATAGTCCCCATTGTGGGTGACAAATAACCCAAAGTTATGCAGTGGACAAATGATTTCTTAGCAACCAAAGTCCTCATTTCCCTGTCTCACACAGGTGACAGTTAATACTGAACCTGACAAGACACAAGATGGCTCTCAAAAATCAAAATGTATCTGAAATGATCAAGATGATCTGAGTGGAGAAGACGGCCAGGAGTGACTGCTTGTCAGTTGGACAAGTCTGGAAGGCCCTGCTCCTCTTTGTACAGTTGGAACCAGTCTTTTTTTTTTTTTTTTTTTTTTAAGAAAGGGATGTCCCAATCTTTAAGCAACACATGACTGTAAATTTATGCAAGTGATCCCTGGATCATATGGAGCTTAGGGACACTAACCTTGTGTAGTCCAAAATCCATTAGTAACTTTTGACTCTTCAGAAACTCCACTACTAATAGCCTGCTATTGACTGGAAACCTTGCCAGTACCATTAGTAGTCAACTACCACTCTTTATAATGAACCATATATACTATGTGTAGTGAAAGATACATGAGAACTGAGAGCCACAAACTTTCACTTTTTACTACTACAGTAATTTCCTGGAGAGTTGAACAGCTCACACCAAGGTGGTTAGTGTCACCTGGTGGAGTAAGCAGAGCTCTAACACTTGGGCATCCCACAAAGAACAGGAGGTGAATCTGAATTATGGGAGTAGTACATCATGAACTGCAGTTACAATTTAATACTACATCTTTACATTTACTTTCATTTCTCTTAACTGAAAATGGTGCCACGTAGGCTCTGTGAGTGCGTAAGGTTTAATAAAGTTTTATGAGACTTGTGTAGATTTTACAGTAGCAAAAGATAGATATTAACATCATATCATGAAAACATAAAAAATGTTTTTTTCTCAATTCTTGCTGTAATTCTATTCTCTATGATTTATCTGTAAGTTTTTTGTTCCAATTCAATGCAAAGCTCAAAATAAAGAATTCAAACATAAGGGAAACTGAACAAACCTAGGTTGATCAAGGACCTAGTGGATATGTTATATTCATCCGTTCATCCATTCATCCATCCTATTAATTCCATTTCTCCGGGAGGTATGAAGGCAGTCACGGTGTGCCTGAAGGAGGTGGGTCACTGGGGGCATGCCTCTGGGGTATGTATTTGTGTCTGGTGAGTGGGGTCTCCCTGGTGCCCTGCTTTCTTCTACCACATTCAGCCTCACTTTGAGCCCTGAGGTATATGGAGCCAGATGTCTCTTGTACTAAGACCTCTGAAACTGAGCTCCCAAATAAACACCTCCTCCCCTAATTGTTCTGGTCAGATTTTTGGTCACAGCAACAAAAAGTTGACTAAAACATGGATACAAACCATAAAGAAAATGAAATCACTTTGTTTCCTAGGGCATATAACATAAACACAATTGAAAATCTCTCTTCTTTTATGTGGAAACTGACATCTTATGATTAATCATCATAAATCCCAATATGGTATTCTTTGTTTTCTCATAACACTAATATGAATTGTCAGAAACTGAAGAATTTCTCAATCTTCCAACCTATCAGAATCATTAACTTCTTCCCACACTAAGTTCTTCCTAGATCAACTTTACTTACTTTTGGCATTGTGTCCCTTTGTACACTCATGATTCCTGTGTCACTGTAGAATACTAATCCATTTATGTTATCATGGATGTTCCCAGTCTTGTTGGCTCCAAATTTGTAAACATAAACTGGCATATGAAGTGCAAAGAATTTTCTTCCCATTGAGAAGTGTCTTCTGTTCACATAAACCTGGGTGTTTATTCCTACTTAGGTTTTAGCACTTGAACACATCCTATACTTACACAAGCACAGAGAGGATGAATAGATGATGCATGGCAGATAGGGATACAGTCAGAAAAACAAATACACACCAGTGGAAGGATCAACATGTAGTTGGATTTATCACATGTATTCCTACTGTATAAGGGCAAATTGTAATCAGTCTTAGAAAATATCTCCCAAGTGGTTAGACATAACTTGAACCTGGAAGTGGTGGAAGGGCAAAGACTGATCAGACAGAGGTTACTCAGCCAAAGAGAGAGGCCCACATAAAGGGCGGGGAGGGAACAGGGAGGACTCTGCAGCCAGGGGCGGGAGTGATAACAGATGGTACACTGAGGGAAGTCAGAGCAAAATCAGGAGTTTTAGTCTTAATTATTTTGACTCAATTATGTTGATTAAGATTATTAAAGGTCAATGCCAATGAGTTAGTAGGGATTTGTTTGTTGTAGACATGATTTTATTCATTTTGCAAATACTTCCAAGAGAAATGTCTTTAGAGCTAATGAATATATTCAGATATGGACAAATAAAATTTATTTGCAAAATCAGAAACCCCTTATAGCTTAGCAGTAAATTACATCCACGATATAGACAGAGATACATAGATGTCATAATGTAATTGGAGGGGGAAAAGTTACCCCATGTACTCCTATGTATCATTTCTAGGTTTAGATTTCTTCTGTCAAGAGATATGGAAAGGCACATTGAAGGGTAATCTAGTTGGGAAATTAATTATATTTTGATTTTTTTTTCTTCTTGTGCTAAAGTCTTTTCACAGCAGAATGATGTATTTTCCCAGCACTCCATTATTTAAGAAGACAGTCCAAAGCCTTTGAGCCCTAGAAGTCATGGCTTTCTTAGACTGGCAGGAATTCACGAGTCTGCTTTCAAAAGTACAGGCTACCAAGAGAAGAAATTACTCCTTCAGGAACAGGAGAGCTCTGAGGTTCAGAAGAGAAGGCACTGACCTTTTTAGAAGACAGTAGGGACTCCTGAAGACAGGAAGGAGGAAAAGGGTGAGTGGTTCCAGGTGTGGTGGGGACTTGGCCTCTGTTCCCATGTGTTCCCTGGAGACAAATGGCAGGGAGGCTGGACACTAAGCCCAGAGCATTATGAGCTGCAGTAAGGGTGTTCTCTGGCAAGCCTGTGGTCAGAGCAAGGTCTCTGTGAGGACCTCACGGGCACAGGTTTGTTGCCTACCCATTGACAAAAAGGAAGATGATTTAAATGACAACCCACCAATCTACATGAACCTGGAGGAGTCCTTCCCAAATAAACACAAAGGGCTGTTTACTAAAAGGGCCATGCTGGGGGAAAAAAAGACTTCCACTACAGATAGTGACCCCTGTGTGCCAAGGAAAAACCCCTTCCAATTTTTCCCATACTCATGGAAGACCCAGTATTTTTGTTGAGTTGGAGGACTCTATCTATGTGTGTGTGTGGGGGGGGGGCATGTCTGCTATGGTAAAATGTTTCTAGAGCCCATTTCACCTTTATTTAGAAAAATAAACAATGAGACATTGTTTTGTGCCCACACATAGTGGAGTACATTCATTCCAACCATAGTTGCTCTTGATTTTCTACTTGTTTCTTCACATCACTTTCTGCCCTTAACTGATATCCCAGGCATCTGACCCATGTAGAATGTTGTGGGCTCCCTTGCCCTCTGCTTTATGACTTAGTTGGTCCCTCCATGGGAAGTAATAGCCTCAGTTCACTGAAGGGTACTTCACTGCCCCTTGTTAGTAACCCTCCCATACTTTATGAAATGTCCCTTTTGGAATATAGCCCAATTCTACTTTCCTACTACAAAACTGCATTGTAGTAGCCTCTCTTGAATAAGAAATTATTTACTATCTATCAAGTGTTCTATAAGTATTTTTTTCTTTAGCAGTTACTGGTGACCTCAACTTGGATAGGGTCAGATTCGTCACTGGATCTCCAGACTGCTCTCTCCCAACCCCAAGTGTGCTCGTTTTTAAGGCTTTTGTGTTTGCTCCTAGCTGATTCACTGGAACTCCAATTTGAGTCTGATACCTGAGTCAGTGCTCTGGAAGACAGTCCACTAAAGTACAACAGTACCTTCTTTTTTAAAAAATATTTTTTAAAATTTTTGATGGACCTTTATTTTATTTATTTATATGCAGTGCTGAGAATCGAACCAAGTGCCTCAAATATGCTAGGCAAGTGCAATACCATGAGCCACTACCCCAGCCCCAACATTATCTTCTTTAAAGTACCTCTAGCACTACCAAGTTGCCACAGATGTTTCAGCAGGTTCCTTAATGAACACAAGGTGACCAAATCACAAAATGTATTTATAACATTTAAAGAAAAGAATATCTTTTCTTTTCCTGAACAAGAGGGAGAACTAAGACCCTCTACCTGACCAATCTCTAGCCAGATTGCTCTAAATTCTCAAAATCCCCCAACCTGGGCTCTGTTTTAAGATTGTTTACACTAATTTTAGCAAGAATCTTGGGGTCAGATTAGCAAGAATCCATACCTTGACATCTGATCAAATTCCTTATTTTCCACCCTTGATATCTTATTACTTGGCAAGCTTTCAGCAAGAACTAGGTGGAGTGGGTCTTGCAAGAAACCCTTAGCCTTAATGTTTACTCTTAGTAATTTTCCATTTGCTACCCCTCAATCTGCTTCTCAATTGTAAATCTCCACTTCTCCTTGTTGTATATGGAGCTGAGTTTGGTTTTTCTGCAAAACCCTATTCGCATCCCAACCCCTTTGACATGAATAAAGTCTTTCTTACCATCTTAAAAATAATTAAAGTTCCTTTAACTAACTCTCTGCAATTACTCTGTTTCGGTAGTCCATCTGTTTCTTGCAAGGATTTTGATATGTGTAGCAAAAACAAATCCAGGTTGAGAGGTTGGAAATGAATAGCCAGTGTGACTCAACCCATCACACCCTGGTTTCTAATGCTTATGCTGGTCCCTTCTTCTCCCAAGATTAAATACAATCTGAGTCACTGCAGATGCAATTCTGTATATGGCAAAGAGATCAGGAGGGCACAGAGCAATTCTCAGTGCTGCTTGTTCTTTGGGAAGGTGTGGAGCCACAAGTCACAGAAGTACATGCAACCCCAATTCCTTTCTTCATACAAAAGTCACACAAATCAGGCTCATCTCAGCTCGCCTGACATTTTCACACTTGAAGAGAAAGGGCAAGATGGCTGCTGGGTTTGGGCACCCCTATAGCCCCACCGATCAGACAGGACCCTCACCTTCTTCACCCTCTTGGCTGCCAAAGGCTGTGCTGGGGCCATCTTGCAAGGTTTGAACCCAGCTGCCATAGTGGAAGGAGGTAGCTAGACCACACACATTACATATGTGTGAGCCTGTGCTGGTGCCAATTAACAGCTTGTGTTGTTGATCCTATTTCAAAAGTACCCGACAGTCAGAGTCGCCAGGGGAAAGAAGCATGTAGACCTCCTCAGAGGTAGATTCAGAGGCAGAATGCCATGTGGCATTATCGCTAGACACAGCTGCACCCTGTCCCCATAGCAGAGCTGCAGGAATCAAGGCCACAGCAGAGGCACGTGGTGCTTAGAGATTTAGAGAGTTGACTTTTGCCTCTAACTCCTCAGAAAGACAGACCAACCAGCTGCTGGTAGTTTCTCCTACAGATTAGGAATGGCTCCTATGAGTTACAGGAGCTTTTAAAACCAGAATAACCATCATTAGCAAAAGAAAGGCACAAAGAACTTAAATCTCAAAAGCTAAGAATGCTAGATAACCAAACTGAGGTAGTCGGAACTTAATAGCATGCCAAAAGGTAAACACTAGAGAAGTTTTGAGGAAAGGGGACATCTCTCTGAGTCTGACTCTTGTCAAAGGCCATGAAAATAAAGAAATGTCCTCCCACCTCTGGCAGATGCTACAGGGTGGCTCACTCGACATTCCTTCTGCTCCTTCATGTACTTTCTGCTTATAAAGCCTCAAATGTCAAACACAGAATCATATTTTTTTGCCTCTCCTGGATCCAGAGTCCTGAGTGTGTTTTAGGTTCAATTATACCAAGCAGCCCTGACAAACATAGGTGCAGAACTAGTTATGAGGAGAGATGGCAGGGCAGGGAGCATCCACTTTGCAGGGCAAAGGCAGGATGGCTCTGCAGTCCAGAGCTTCCTGCTTCAGATTTATCCTGTGGAAAAGCAGCAAGCACCCCACTCTGCAGAGGCAGGATGGCTCTAGGGCCTTGTGGAGAGTCTGCTGCTAGACTCTCAAATGTTTTTATAAGTCACCTGCAGTCTTGTATCAACTCTTCCTGTTTCAACTAGTTGGAATGGTTTTGGTTTTCTGCAATTGATCCCCAACTAATACACTACCCACCACACCACACCCTCATACATTACCCCTTTTGCTGAGACAGAGGGAAGAAGGGAGGGAGAGACAGAGGAAGTTCTTAGGATGCATGAAGATACTGCATTAAACAGGAGGGGAATCCTTAGTTTCCATCATCACATGGAATTGTGTTGGCAGTAAAAGTTAAGGAATGCCAGATGAAGAGTAGGCCAGAAAAGATTTCTGTACTTCTTTTATACTTACCAAATTTTCTCAATAAAAAAATGTGTTCATATGCTCAGGAAAGGTAAAAACTTTATAAAGAGATAAAAATTACATACTTTCAAAACTCCCTAAGCAAAAATAAAGAAATGAAGACTTTACTTCATTTGTGACATTTTTCTGAACGATGAGACCAAGCATTGACAGGATGATATGGGGATTAACATATGAAGAAACAAAGGAGAGTAGAGACCTAAGAGCTCCTTGGCATGTAGATCATCCTTATATCTGTTTCTGGGGCTGCTGTGACTTTGTACTATAAGCTGGACAACTTAAAAGAATAGGCATTTATTGACTCACAGCTCAGGAGGCTGGAAGTTGGAAATGGAGAGGCTGGAGGTGGGCTCCTTCTGGAGGCTCTGAAAGAGAAACTGTCTCTTGATTTTCTCTACAAGCTCCCAATGGCTGCCAGCAAGCCGTGGCTTTCCTTGTCCTGCAGCAGTAAGTCCAATCTCTGCCTCCATTGTCACATGATATTGTGTGTGTGTGTGTGTGTGTGTGTGTGTGTGTGTGTGTGTGTGTGTACACGAGTGTGCATGCACATATGTATGTCTGGGTCTCTCCTTTTCCCATAAGAATCAAAAAGGATTGGGGTCCACCCTACTTCAGTGTGACTTCATCTTGATTTCATCTACAAAGCTCACATTCAGACTTAAATGAGATTTGGACTTCACCTTATTTTTGGAGATTACAATTTAACACACAACAGTTTTTTTTTTCCTTTGGAAGAGGGAATTGAAGTTCACTCCAGAGTATTACTGTAGTAATAGTTTTGTAGTTTGTTGGTAGGCGATTTAATTGAAAACAGTTCAACTTGCACTCACTAGAATATGTCCACTTCTCAATTGATTCTTTGTTGCCTTTGAAATAACTTAGAGCTCCAATAGCCCATGGTATGCAAGGACTCTGTGCTCAAAACTAAAAATATATCATCTAGAGAAAATAAGTGAAAACTAAACAAATCAATGTATATAGCATATTCATGGACTGTAGGGCATAATATTATAAATGTGTCAATTTTCCCCCCTAAGGAATTGTTGGATTTAATGTATTCCCACTCAATCCTCAAAACTTTTTCTTTAAAATATGACAAGCTGATTCTAAAATTCTTATGGAAGTTCAAAGGGAAGAGAAGCAAAGTTAATCTTGAATAAGTTTAGATGTCAATACCTATTATAAAGCTACATTTAAAAATAGAATAAACTCAACTATAGATAACCTGACCAATTCAAAAGAAAGCCCAGACAAAGCCTTATGTATCCAGATACATGAGAATACCCTCATGACTTTGGAGCAAACATTTCTTAACAGGACACAAAATCATGGAACATAAACAAAAATTAATAAATTAGACTATGTTAAAAGTAAGAAATCCAGTTCATCAAAAGTCCTCAAATTATAGAGTGAAAAAGATAATTTGCAGAATGAGAGAAGGTATACTACAGATTTATCTGATGAATGACACATAGTCCAAATATATCAAGAATTCCTGCTAATGAACAAGAAAAAGACAAATAATCCAATAGAAAAACTAAAAAAAAAAAAAGGTGGGAACACTCCACAAAAAAGGATTTCCAAATGACAACAATCATACGGCAGCAAACCATATTGAAAATGATCATCAGGAAATTGAAACATTAAAACCTACCATGTGATATACCACACACTCACCAGAATGCCTGAAGCAAACTGTATAGGCAATTATCAAATGCCATGAAGATTTGGAGCAAGCCAAACCCTTCCATTCTTCTTAAGAGAATGAGAATTTGTACAAACACTATGGAAAATGTTTTCATAGTATCTACAACAGCTGGACAAATGCAAACACTTCTGGAATCTAGTAGTATCTGTACCTTGACCTAGGCGTTCACCTGCTGACAATACTTGAGTGTGTACTTTTCAATGTGTGTATTTCTGTATGAATACTACTTCCAAAACATTTTTTTTGTTATAGTCATTTGGATATTGTTAAGCAAAAATATTTCACTTGCAGGAGGACCTCCCTGAATGGTCATGAGAACTTTGAAGTGTCTCCAGAAGCAGATCTTCAAAGAAAAATGTTTAGGAAATGAAGCCTGAAAATAGAGACATGAAACTAGAAATCTGAGGTATAAAAAAAAAGAAGCCAAAAAAAAGGATCCACGAAGCAGGCAGTTACAACTGAGGGCAAGGAGATGCTAACAGGTCCTTGGGAAGATAGTGAAGGGCTAAAATGGTAGTGTTTTCCCACCAACTCCCCATCTGTCATGTGTTCAGATCCACATCCCAGGGCCACAAAACCTCCCAACACGTTTAGTCTGCACAGAAAGCAGATTAAATGTGTTTCCCAAACCAGAAAAGAAAAAAAAAGTCTTCAGGTTAACACAAAAAGTCCACTGGTTTAGCTAGGGTTGTAGTTCAGTGGTTGAGTGCTTGCCTTGCATGTATGAGGCACTGAGTTTGTTCCTCAGCACCACATTATATATATATATATATTTAAATCCACTGGTATGTAGAAGAATGCCAAAGGATACAGGAGTGGCACCAACTCAACTCCCCTCTCCAACTTGTTAAGTTTACTGTGTCCTTCAAAGTAGTACAGACTTGCAGATAAAAATAAATGTTTAAAATGCTTGCAATGGAAGTATAAGTGGGAATGACATTAACTAGAAGATCCTTCTAGCAACTAGAAGATCCTCACTTCCAAGTAGTACAGTGTTGTATGACCACCTTAATGCTATAGGTGATCTGAAAGATAATTTCTTCCTGCAACACTCTTTCTAGATTCCTTTCACCCATTGTTAGCACTTCAGTTGCTCATGATGGGTAATTATGATCTTCTCTAAAGGGATCTGAGCCTTGGGAATAATGCCTTTGTCCGTCTGTAATCAAGGATATGAAACACCAACGTTCCAGATGAACCTCTGCTGAATAATCATGTCTTCCCCAAATTCATGTTGAAACAAACTCCTCCTCATGGTGGTATTAAAAAGTGAGGACTTTTTATTTAGGTCATGAACTTACATGAATTAATTGGAGCTTTTATAAAAGAGGCTTGAAAACACTCAGCTTAAAATGGATCAAGGACCTTTATATCAGATCAAAAACCCTTCACATACTAAAAGAAATGGTAGGCCCAATTCTCCAATGTATCAGCTTGAAAACTGACTTCCTTAAGACTCCTATAGCACAAGAAATAAAATCAAGAATCAATAAAGGAGATGGCCTCAAACTAAAAAGGTTCATTGCAGCAAAGAAAACAATCAAAAGCGTGAATAGGAGGCTAAATAAGAGAAAATACTTGCCACTTGTACCTCAGATAGAGCATTAATTTTCAGGATATAGAAAGAATTTTAAAGTTAGCACCAAAAAATTAACCTAATCAATAAATGGGTAAAGGAACTGAACAGACACTCCACAGAAGAAATATAAATGGACAACATATATGTGAAAAAATGTTGGTCAACATCTTTAGCAACTAGAGAAATGCAAATTAAAACTACACTGAGATTCTATCTTACTCCATCATAATGGCAATTATCAAGAATACAAGTAACAATAAGTGTTCACAAGGATGTATAGTAGAAGTTTCACTCAGACATTGGTGGTGGGACTGCAAATTGGTGCAAACACTCTGGAAAACAGTATGGAAATTCCTTAAAAAATTGGAATGGAACCACCATTTGACCCAGTTATCCCACTCCTCAGTACATTCCAAAGGATTTAAAACCAGCATACTACAGTGATGCAGCCACATGGTTGTTTACAGCAGCTCAATTCACAGTAACTAAGCTATGGAACCAATCTAGCTGCCCTTCAACAGATAAATTGATAAAGAAAATGTGGCATATATACACAATGGGGTATTACTTAGCCATTAAGAATGACTATGATATTAGCCAGCAAATGGATGGATCTGGAGACCATTATGCTAAGTGAAGTAAACCAGTTCCAAAAAAAAAAAAAAAAAAACAAAAACCCAAGGTCAAATATTTTCTCTGATCTATAGAAGCTAAGCCACAATGGGAGAGGGGGGTGAGGGGGAAACTAGAAGTTCTGTAGATTAGACAGTAGGGAATGGAGGGAAGGTGGGGAGAGGACAAGGAAAGACAGTGGAGTGAATCTGACACCATATTTCCATGTACATATATGAAAACAATACAGTGACTCCCATGAGCATGTACGTTCATAACAATGGGTCTCTAATGAGAGTAAGATATATTCCATGTTGTATAATTATATCAACATGGATTCTGCTGTCGTATAACTAAAAGAATCGATCAATAAAAAAATACAATGAAACATTTTCTGGATTTCTTTAAATATTTTTATGAGCACCAAAATAAAATTAAAATGAATAAAAAGAAAAGGGTTCATTAGAGTGGTTTATTTTCTTCCACTTATCTGCTAAAGGATGACACAGCCATTGGGACATATGTTTCCAAGTTGTGACCTCTAGAACTGTGGGAAACAATTTTCCTTTTTTTGTGAATTATACAATTTTAGGTATTTTGTTATGTATCAAAAAGGGTCTAGGACATCTTCCCTATCCCATTGTGTAGCAAAAACTTTGACTTTTCATGATAATCAGGGTCAATCATCACCACCAGTAGAGCAACACCTTTGTCTGTTCAAGGAGCCCAAAATGACCAGGAGGCAGCCATACCTTTAAATTGAGGAATATTCTTTTCTGATGTCCCTTGATAGAAAATCCTCACCCCTCAAGAGAATGTGAAAGTTGTCAAAACAGGAAGAAAAAATTACCAATTCTACATTCATCCCTGGTTGCAGTCCTACATATTTTATTTCTCAGGACACAGCATGTGATGTTCAAGATCCCATGACAAAAAGCCAGTCACTAATTAAGCCTTTCAGATTTTTATGGAGACATAGTGGGAAAAAGTCAAGCCCATAACCAGAATGTGTACCCACTGCAATACAGAAGAGTTAGTGACTACATTCACAAAAAAGTCAATGTCATAAAAGAAAAAGGAATGTTCTAGGTAGAGGGAGACTAAAGAGATGTGACAATAAATGTGATACCTGATCCTGGACTAGGTCCTATACTGAAGCAAAAGGATAAGTATGGCTCATTATAAATAATCTTTATAAAGAATATTTTGGGATAATGAGACAATTGGAATACAGGTAGTCGAGTAGATGAAGTACTGGGTCAGTGTTAGAATTACGGGGGTTAACAACACAGGTATGCAGAGAATACTCCTATTGTTAGCAAACAAACAGAGAGACTTAAGGGTAAACAGCAGTGATGTGTGCAACTTACTCTCAAGAGATACAACAAGAAATAATTCTATGAATAAAAAAGAGAGAAAAAGAAAAAATGAAGAAATTGACATTAAACAATAGTGAACCTGGGTAAAGTATGTACAAATGTCCTCTGCACATTTTCTTCCATTTATTCTATAAATTATTGGAATTATACCCAAATGAATGTTTGTTGTCTTTTTTTAATCCTACTTGAGTTCAATAAGCAAATAACCATACAAAGTTTCCTGTGTGCCAATCCTTGGGGATACATGAATGACAATGACTTGGCCCCTCACACACCCTGGTCTAGAGTGGAGGACCCAACAGCCTCTGAGTTGAGACAGTTTGGCTCAATTAATCTTGCATGCATTTTCCTGGGGACCACAATCTCTTTGTAACCAATTGAAGTGGACATATTATCCCCATTTATTCCACATCCATTCACTGACATAACCTGACTTTGAACAATCCCTACAGTACAATATTATTTTTTTAAAATTTTCAAAATTTGCCTTAATTAGTTGTAAATGACAGTACAATGCACTTTAATACATCCTATATAATGGAGTATAATTTCTCATTCTTCTGCTTATACGTGATGTAGAATGTCACCAGTCACATAGTTATGTATACACATAGGGTAACAATGTCTGATTCATTCTACTCTCCTTCCTACACTCATATCTTCTCCCCTTCCTTCACTCCCCTCTACCTAAAGTTACTCTATTCTTCCATAGATGCCCCCTCCTTGTGAATTAGCATCTGCACATCAGCTAAAACATTCGACTTTTGGTTTTGAGGGATTGGCTTATTTCGTTTAGCATGATATTCTCCAGCTCCATCCATTACAGGCAAATACCACAATTTCATTCTTCTATAAGGCTGAGTAATATTCCATCATATATATATATATATATATATATATATATATATACATAAACATAAAATAATGGAATATTTTTACCACATTGTTTTATCCTTTCATCTGTCGAAGGGCACCTAGGTTGGTCCATAGTTTAGCTGTTGAAAATTGAGCTGCTATAAACCTTGATGATTTTATAATAACCTGATTTTAAGTCCTTTGGGTATAAACAGAGAAGTGGGATAGCTGAGTCAAAGGGTGGTTCCATTCCAAGTTTTCTGAGGAATATCCACACTGCTTTCCATAACAGTACCACATTCTTTGCCAAAAAAAAAACAACAACAAAACAAATCAAAACAAAAACCTCACATATCTACAATCTCATCATTGCTAAATGGAGAGGACCCTGCAGAGAGTGGAACAGTTTAGAGACCTGGTTTGAGATCCACAGTTCCCATTGCCCATCTTTCCTTCCAGGACATCTGAAAGCTAGAGTTGAAAGCAAGGTCAGAACTGACTTGACTGAGAATACCAGAGGCCTCCAGAGGCTGAAGAGTCAATGAGAGGGCTGACCACTCCATTTGGATCCCTGGGCTGGTATGTTGGTGGAGCATCCTTCAACTTCCCTACCCCAACTGCAAGAGAAAGAAATGCTCTGTGTGCTCACTCAGCTTGTCTGCATCCACCAAGGGGAGCTGCCTTCCAGGCCAGACTAACTGGATTTGTCTTTATTGCACTTGATATCAATAGGTTATTAGAAACTGAATAAATCAACATTTTCCAACTTGTTGCTTCAGCCTCCAGCTTAGAGCAAGTGTTTTTTTTTTTTTTTTTGCAAGTTGAGTTGTTTTATTCATCATTCTGTGAAAAATACCTCAGTAAATAGTAACATTTTCCCTTCGATGGTCTGCCCACTGGAATACCCCACCCACCCCATTTTTTTAAATTTTAGATTTTTAAAAAAATTTATACAAATAGACTAACTTTGATTTAAAGTAAACATATAAAAATTGAGAATAATATTGCTTGCAACAATGGACATGGAAGTAGAAGAATGAATTAGGCAGGGAATACAAAGAAAAGTCAGCTTGCAGAGTAGTGCAGAGAGAAACAAACCAGTACTATTTATTTGGATGTCTGTGCCATGGTGGGTACAAACTATATTCTCTACTCTGTGGGACCAAAATGAAAACAGAATAAAAACAAACGAATGAAAATCCCCCAAATCCCAAAAAAGCAGCAAGAAGGAATGCAAGAAGTCTTACAGAACATACTGATCCAAATGGGGGTGATAAACGTGGCACTCCTGTCTTTAATGCACATCCATCTCTGCTATCTACTGTGTGGTTTTTTGTTGTTGTTGTTTTTTTTTTTTTTTGTCATATTCATCTACTGACCAGATGGGAGACTTAAGAAATAGCCAAGGCATTCAACCATTTTCCCTGCATCCACACGACTTCCCTTTCCCTTTATTTCCTCCTCCAGGATTAGAGTCTGTTTCCTCCACGAAGGAAGTGCTGTTGATGATGGGGAAAGGCATGAAACAGGATTTCCACAATTCTGATCTTGCTTCCTCAAAGCCTTGCTGCGTGCAGTTCACACAGCGTGGAGGAGGTCATGAAGGCAGCCTGATGGAGCTATGAGTTAAAAAAGAAAAGGAAAGGGAAAAACAAAAACAAAACCACCCCAAGTTCATTTTTTCTCAAACTAAAGGAGAAACTGAGGGATGGTGCGGCCTCCAGTGGGGACATCCATGGTTAGGAGATGATGGCTGGGGACCACCTCGCCAGATTCAGATTGTCAGCACTTGCTGACCGCTTCCTCGTGGATCTTCTCAGGTCCTTGTACTTGTCCTCGCAGAGGCGAGAAATAGCCTCAAGCTTGTGGGCCCTTTCCCTGCTCAGTGGCTCCAAAGGAAAGCTCAGGTTATTTGCTTCTGCCAAAGAACCAAGATCAAAATAATACTTGGCATATACACTGGAAGGGACGTTGATGTTGAACTGGAGCAATTCAAGAAACTGTCGCTGTAGCTCATTCATGTCCTCCACCGTGATGTCTTTCAGGATCTGGCAGTAATCCACATTCCACACGGCCTGGTCATCCCACACCTTGGAGGCCAGAAGGATCGCCCCTAGAACAATTCGCTTCCAGTTGGCCGGACAGATATCTATTTCTGCATACGTTAAAAGTCTTTCAAGGTATACCAGGGTGACAATGGCACATTCGGCTGTCAGCTGAGCAGCACTAAACAGTGTTAGAACAAACCGGTAGATCTGTTTCTGCTCTGGGTTGTTTGTCATAATCTGGTGGCACTTCGGATTTCGAAAGAGGATGAAGGTTTTCATAAAAAATATCTAAGAGCATCCTTCCATCTGGGTCCCTGTTTTTGATGTGGTAATATATTGCAAGAGCTACACATTTAATTATATACTTGAGATTTGGTTGACTGACTGTGCTATCATCTAGGAAAATAGTAGAGCAGGAGCTGTATTTCCTTGTAATTTGTCCAGGAGGATGATGGTTAATGAAGAGACTCTTGCGTTTTTCTCTCACGTCTGTCTGAGATTTACTGAGGAATATTGTGCTGGCCCGAGGATGATCTGAAGGATTGAATTCCATGTTCAAATCGTCGATGTTCTCCCGGTCGCTGATGTGCTGCAGGTTGCAGCCCGTGTCCTCATGGCTCAGGTCCGTGTCAGGCCGGTAGGACTCCAGCCTGGAGTGGGCACTCCTCCGGAGCTTGGGGCTGGACGACACGCAGCGCGAGGTAGTGTTCCCCATCTTCGGCTGCCCCCGATTCCTGCTGCTTTCGCCTTCTTCCCGGTCCCCCGTGCGGGGCGCGGGGGCGTGGAGGGAGGCCCGCCCGCTGCGCCGCGGGAGGGGGCGGAAGCCTCGGCCGGCCGCCGGGTTAGCAGCGGCGGCGGCAGCGGGGCCTCGCCATGGGCGGCGGCGACGAGCGGGCGGCGGCACCGGCTCTCCTCAGCCTCTGTGCTCGCATGCCCGAGCCTGTCCGCGGCGAAGGAGCGCTCAGGTCCGCGCGCGACTGCGGCCGCTGTGCGGTGCTCACCCCGCCGCAGCCATAGCGGGTGGCGCGGCGAAGGCCGCCTCCACCCCCTGCGCTTCGCGCCAGGTGCCCCAGCGGCAGCAGCGGCCTCGGCAAGCGGTTCCGGTTCAGGCCCAGAGCAAGTGTTTTAAAAGCCAGCTTCCTGAAGTTATGTGCAATGAATCAAAGAAACCTTCCTTTCTACAATGCAATTTCTGTGGACTAGGGCAGTGAGAGATGGGACTAGATTTTAAATCTGATGTATGCAATTTCCACAAGTATTCTTTTAAAATGGACGGAGTTTTTACCCAATCATGCTATTGGCTTTTCTCTTGGACTTATGTTTTCATCTGCTTTTCAGACAGCGTGCTTATTCTGAAGGGACAGTAAGCCTTGTCTGAGGAGAGCAATGGGCGACTTCCCCTGTAGTCGCCCATTGTAGATCTAGGTCCAAAACCACCTAGATCTCACAGGGACTCATCAGTGCCAGTGGAGCCTGAACTCTGCCAGATTTCAATGTGACCAGTTCCATTTTCCTGAAGAAGCCCACTTTCTGTCCCACTCCCATTTGGTACAACATATCATGACTCTTCAGTTATGCCAAAATATTTCAGATTCAATTTCCCCACCTCCCACCCACATCTTGCCTCTTGGCTGTCAAGGTACATGCCAGAAGGAAATATAAACACACCTATTATGTGAGTACATGAAAGAGGTTCCTCTTTCTAATCTAAGACCTAATGAAATTCCAATTGATCATGGAGAATCTCGTCATTCTACTCCCATGACCCACCAAACTACAAGTGAAATAAGAACCTAGACAACTTCTAATAAAAGCCCACAGACTACCCTTCTTCAGTGATGGCTGGGTCCCATCCATGCTGGTTCAGGTCACCAGCACAGTGACATGATAGAAGTTCCCTCTCAGTCACCATCCCATTGCTTCTGCTTCCACCACCACAGCTGCCTTTTTCACATCTGTCAACTCTCAGACAAGGGAGAGAACCCCCACAAACACACCCCATTTCATTCTCATGGCCTAACACCACTTTACAGAACCTTTTCATCTCATCAGGAAATCTCAGCATTTTCACTAATAGGAATTAAAGTTGAGAAATTGAAATAGTTACTAATTATCTAACATAAAACAATACCTTTGAAACCAGAGTTCTGAGATAAAATTCAGCTGCTTCTGTAGGCGGGTGGGGGTCTGTGCAAGCTGCAGGCCTCTGCACGCCTCTCCCAGTGGCAGGCCCTGCCCTCCAGTGTTGCAGCAGACCCCAGAGGCTCACCAACCACTTCTTCTTCTTTCTAATTCTTATCTCATGAAGTTGAAGAATTAACTGTGCACCAGGAAACAGAATGGAACACTCACACTGGAATATCAGGCACATAGCAGGTTTTCTCCATCCGAGTTCTTGGATAGGGGTTTATATAGTCCTTGGTTTACTGCTATTGGTCCAAATTTATGCTAATTAGGGTTTGAAAGAAGTACCAGTGCTATTGGTCCAAAGTTATGCTAATTAAGGCTTGGAAACCTTAATTGACATATTTAATTGGCCAGGTTTTTTGCCTTTTTTTTTGCATACTTATAGTAGGTTTATTCATAGCTCAGTGGCAAATGCTTGCCTCACATTCCCAAAGGCCTGGATTTGAAACTCTGTTCCAAAAGGGAAAAAAAGAGAACCCCACCCCCACCCCCCAAAAAAGAATAAAAGAAAGAAAACATGTGACTAAACAAAGTTTATCAGTACACAAAACCTTATTTAGAAACGTATGTGGAATAACATGGACAAATCCTGAAACATTATGCTACATAAAATAAAGTAGATGTGAAATATATGTACTTCATGGTTCCATTTTTAAGATATTTTGCAAAAGTCAATACTGAAAAAAAAAGCAAATTATGGTTTGTAAGGGATTTTAGAATGGTTGGAGCAAACTAAACAGTAGCATACGATAATACGTAAGGGTGATCAAATGCTCCTATCTCTTATTTTTCATAGTAGTCATATAACATACATACTTGTGAAAATCCAGAGAATAATACAACTAAAAATAATAAGCATTATTTTGTTCTAGTTAAATTTCAATTTAACTAATCTAAACATTTTCTTTAAAATATGTAGGTTTAAAATAATGTTGATAACCACTAGTGCTAATCTATCCATAATGGTCTTGGCTCCATTTCTAGCATCAGTTTTCTCTGTGTCTTGAGAACCCTTGTTGGTATTTTACTTTTTATTCTATGCATTAATTTGGGAGCAATTCATTTTTTGATTAGCTTTTCTTTCTATCCATAAATATTGCATAAACAACTCATGTTTTTATTGTGCATATTTTATATTTTAAAATTTTTATTGGTTCTTTTTAGTATGACAGCAGAATCCATTTTGATATAATTATACAAAATGAAATATATCTTATTCTAGTTAGAATCCCGTTCTAATGTGTACATGGTGGTGGGATTCATTGTGTTGTTTCATATACGCACATGGGAAAACTACGTCAGATTCATTCCACTGTCTTTGCTTTGCTTGTCCCCCATCCCCTCCCTCCATTACCCATTGTCTAATCAACTACACTTCTATTCTTCTCTCACTGCACCCCGCTTATTGTGGGTTAGCTTCTGCCTATCAGAGAAAACATTCAACCTTTGTTTTGGGGGATTGGCTTAGCACAATAGTTTCTCTTGATCCATCCATTTGCTGGCAAATGTCATAAAGCCATTCTTCATTATGGCTGAGTAATACTTCATTATGTACATATACCACATTTTCTGTTCACCTATTGTAGAACACCTAGGCTGGTTCCATAGCTTAGCTGTTTGTGAATTTAGCTGCTATAAACAAGGATGTGGCTGCATCACTGTAGCATGCTGGTTTTAAATCCTTTGGGTATATACTGAGGAGTGGGAGAGCAGGGTCAAATGGTGGCTCCATTCCATGTGTTTTGAGAAATCTCCATACTGCTTTTCAGAGTGGTTGCATCAATTTACATTCTCACCAAAAATGTATAAGTACATATTGGTAAGTTCTTAAGTGCCAATTTTCTATTTTCCCACAGCAGATCAGGAAGCTGGACGTTGAGGTTGTAGTGTGGAACTGTAGCAATGTGTGGAGTGGACCTCTGTAGCAGACGTCCATCCAAAGGATGACAGATTGGTGTGCCTTGGCTTGCCTGGGCATTGACAGTCTGCATCTGAATGGCAGGCTCCATGAAGCCACAGGCTGTGTTTGCCACTTGCAGTAGGACCCACCTGGGCCAACACTCCACCACTCCACCACTCAGCAGCCACTTCTATGCTGGGGCCCATAGGCTTGGCAGCTTGGCAGACAAAGTGTGAATGTCACTTTTACATTACCCAAACAACTACATGTTTTTCAATTTCAAACACTTCCATGAGAAGAAGAGCATAATTTGACATATTCACAAAAGCTCTTAAATATCTGGCTGAAAATAAAACAGGTAGATGCTCATATTTGCTTCTGCCTTTGATCTACTGAGATATCACACATCATGGAGTCTCTGGAAAATCCCACCATGTACTCATGGGAGAATGAGAAGGAATGAGGCAAATGCATTCTTGGTATTATTGTACAGCATATAGTTGACCTTTGGGACCCTGAGCCTGGCTGGCACAGGTGTTGTAGTTGGGACTTTAGATGGAGTTTGAGTCACCCTGCACTATCTCTGCTATAAACACAGGTATGCATGTATCCCTCAGTTCTTATCCTGGTCATCATACTTCATCATACTTCATTATACTTTATAGCAGCACAATTCACAATCGTCAAACTCTGGAACCAGCCTAGGTGTCCATCAATGGATGAATGAATAAATAAAATGTGGTATATATACACAACAGAGTTTTATTCAGCCATAAAGAAAAATGAAATTATGTCATCTGGAGGAAAATGGCTGGAACTAGAGACCATTATGTTAAGTGAAATAAGTGAGACTTGGAAGGTCAAGAGTCATATGTTTTCTCTCACAAGTAGAAGCTAGAGAGGGAAAAGGAAAGAAGGTGGGGTGGATCCATGAAAATCAAAGGGAGATCAGTAGAGGAAAGGGACCAAGGCAGGAAGGGGGGAAGTGCTGGGGAGTGATATTGGCCAAATTATATTATTATAGTGTGTGCATGTATGAATATGTAACATTAAATCCCATCATTATGTACAAATATAATGCACCAATAAAGATGTGGGAAAATATTTTAATCAAGCTGAATATTAAATTAAATTTTTTTTCTATTTAAGAAAAAGAAGAAGGCTATTCTAGCCATATTTGCATTCCTGCGAATGGAATGGGGAGGAGAAAGACACAGCCCCTCCTTTGAAGGACCCTTCCTGGAAGTTGCACACATTCCTTCCATTTACACCCCATTGGCTGTGATTCAGTCATACAGGTACACTAATTTGCAAAGGGGGTATGATGTATCGTCTTTATTCCCACAGGCTGTAGGCAGAGCAAGAAGGGAATACTGGATAAAGGGAGAACAGATATGGGTAGCACAATGAGCAGCATCTGTCAAGAATAACGAATGAGGATCCTCATGGCTTGTCCCTTCTCTTCTGTCTTTGACATCCCACCAATCTCATGTTAACACCTATCTCCTCCCTTGCAGCCATTCTTGACTGCTTGCATCTAACCAAGCACTCTCAAGTCTCCCCATATTCCAGTCCTTTTCTTTCTGCTGGACTGGGCCTCTGTACATTCTTTTTCTTCCCCAATTTCTTTTCTTCTATCTCTTTTACAGCCTCATTCTCCTGTATTCTGCTCTGACCCTCTCGGCCCCTTCCTCCCAAAGCTAACTCTCTCTCCTGCAACCTCCACAGCACCTTGCACTTCCCTTTCATATGGCACAACATTGTCACCAGTTGTTTCCTCTATGATCTCCTCTGGTAGGCTGCAAGTGCCTTGTGATGGTTTGGATATTTAATGTCCCCAGAAAGTCCATGTGATGGAAGCGTGGACCCCCAATGTAGCAAGGTTCAGAGGTGAGGCTTTGAGGGGATGACGAGAGCTGTCACATCACCAGTGGATTAATCTTATTTGGTAGATTAATAATTTAAATTGGCTTCCAGATAGTGACTATAGGCAGGTGGGTGTGGCTGGAGGAAGTAGAACAGGGATGGTGATGTCTTGTTTCTGGCTTCTCTCTCTCTCTCTGCTTCCTGCTACCATGAGTTAAACAGCTTTCCGCTACTCTGCCCCTGCCCTTTCTCTATGATGTTCTTCCTCATCATGATGGAGTGACCATGGACTGAATCCTCTGAAACCATGAGCCCAAATAAATGTTGCCCTCTTTGTCAGGTATTTTGGTCCCAGCAGTAAAAATCTGACTGACAGATTCCTCCAGGACAGATCCTGGTTCTTCTCCATCTCTCCCTCTCAAGCCCCCTCTCAGCCCCTGCTTAACACAGGTGGGTGGTGTTCAAAAATTCCATGATTATAAAAACTCTTTGCAGCTCACCATTCCACTGTCAGAAGCAAAGCCAGAAGTCACTGGGGTCTAAATATGTTTGAATGTGTCTCCTTTGTAAAAAAATGTGAGGAGAATACATTTATATGACTCTAATATCAAAACTCTAATAAAGGAATGCTCTGAGGGGTCTCACATCCATGTCTTCATCTGCTCTATTTATCTTGTCCCCCAAAGGAACTATTTTTATTAGTTTCTTTTCTACCTCCCAGCATTTATGTATATGAAGCAGATATGAATATATGCTTATTTTCCTCCATTTCTTATGCAAAAGTTAGCACCCTTCTGCTTCTTGGTATTTTTTCCCCCATGCTGAACAGCCTATCCTAGCAACCTTCTGATGTCAGTAAGGAGACTCTCCTGATTCCTCTTTACAGTGTCAGAGAATCTCACTGTGCAGATAAAGCATTGCTTTTTTAAAAGAGTCCTCTCTTTGTCCTTACAAACATTCCCAATGTGTCATTTCACATACAGGGAAGTGGATCTAAAATAAATTCCAAAATGGGATTTCTGCATAAAAGGGTAAATGCATTTGATAGCTATTGTGGTATGGCATTCCTAAACTCAAAAAGGGGGACAGTGGGGGGAAGAGTTAAATATAAAAAAGGTAATCCTTCAAGCTTTTTAAAAATCATCTTTTCTAAGGAAATAGACCGTGAAGATAATCAGGGAAAATGATCTCACTGTCATTGGGATGTCCTGTCGTATTTGCAGTGGATTAGGGTGGGCACCAAGTGTGAGAAATCACTCTGGTTTGCTCTTTTTACAAACACAATACATCTCAATCCAGTGATTTTCTTGGCATTTACAAAAAGGCCATTTCTGCCTGGGGTTTGTATCACAACAAAGCTTTTAATGGAGTTAGAGACAAAATGCCAAATTTCTCACATTGGAAGCACTTTTCCTGGAAGCGTGCAATTTGGCTTCCCATCCCATTCTGGGAGCTCTGAAAACATCCAGCATATCAGATTGCAGGGCCATCTGTGGTTCCCTGACTCCTGGGGAGGGGCGCAGACAGGAGCTGCCTCTGGCCCTCAGCAAATGTGCTGGAACCAGGCTTGGACCAGGGCACCAGTGTCCTTCTGTGCCCAACAGATGTCCTTCTGTGAGCTCAGAGTTCCTTTCACCTCTCTGAACAGGCATCTGAACTCTCAGCTCAGACATCCTTAATCCCACAAATGCAAGTGTTCAGGGAGCTCATATAATTACAAGCCCGTTTATGGCCACACAGAATCCAGAGCTGTCAAGGACTAGGAGGAGGTAAAAAGACTCCAGAGCCTCCGACCTACTACAAAGAAGCCTGAATGCCATCCAGCCTAGGCAGAAGTTGGGGGTGAGGGGCCGACACGTCACACTTGCTGGGAAGAGACACACAGGGTGGTGGGGGAAACAGGCCTACCCTCCAGAGGGAGACAGCAGAGGGAGAAGAAGGCCTCCAACTCAGGCTCCAGGTGTACTCTAGATCCAGGTGTGTCTCACAGAGGCAGAGAGATTTGGATCAACATTAGAAACAGGGAAACTCATGAAGAAGGCTGTGCTTGTCCTTAGGGTCCCTGAATCTTCCTTCACATGTTTTTCTCTTTTCAGCTCTCCACTGACCTCACCCCACCAGCCTGAGGCCACAGGCTCCCTCTGATCTCACAGTTTACTTTCTTTTCTCTCCTAAACACAATATCCACAATTTCCCACTGAAGTTTGACCTGTGGCTGCTCCACTCTGAGCCTGCTCTGGGCCCCATGGCCAAGCCATCCAGCCTCTTCCAGCACTCTGACCTCATTCCTCCCCCAACCCTCCATTCCCCTCCTCATGGGGCTCCCATTTGCTCTTTCATCACTGTCAGAGTCCCAGCCCTGGACTTTGGAACTGGCTGTGCCCTCTACCTGTAACACATCCAACCCCCACAGCCACATGGCTCCCCTCCTCAGGGAAGGCTTCTCCCTGACCCTTCTTCTTCAAAGGGCATCACCAATCCTCCTCCCACTGGAATTTCTTACCTCCCTCCATTTTGTTTTCCTTCACAGTAGTTATCACCATCTGTGTACACTGTTCATTTTACTTATATCTCCATCATGTCCCCTGAACACATGTCCTCTCTGAAAGGGAGGACTTCTGTCTGTTTTGCATATCTGAAACAGTGCCAGGCACACAGTAGGGCCCTAAATTTTTGTTGACTAAATAAATACAGAAAATGAGCAGATGGATTCCCCATAATGGACCTCATCTGCATGGTCACAGAAGACAGCTAGGATTCCAGACCAAAAAAAAAAAAAAAAGGCATTTTCCCTGTCCTCTGTGTTGCTTGTCCTGTGCCATTGGAATTAATGTGTCATCGTTCTGCATTTTGAATGAGAAAGCCCAGAGACTCACACCAAGAGGAAGCTCTCTAACATGGGTATTTCATGCCATGGTGGCTGAGAGAGCTTTGGCCACAGTTTTCCTCGGTTTTGTTCTTTCCCTGCCCACTGTCTGCACCAGCCTCAAGGGATAATAGGGAACCACGCAGGCCCTGGTGCAGGTCAACCCAGACGAGACGGCATGGTCATGGAACTGCATCACATGTCTGCAGGTGGACTCTGATCCCTCAGACAGCATCAGCCAAGTGTGACCCAAGCACCGGGCCACTGTAGCCCAAGTGATGAGCACGTAGCACAGGGCACTTGTCTCTTCCATCAAAGCCAAACTCCTAATGAGTTTATATGTGATATTAAGGCCAAAGAACAATCACTTTCAAATCACATGTACATGTACTTATGTAGTCTCTCTCTCTATATATATTTGGTCTGCACAGTAGCCAGGCTAAAGGGCTTTAACGATCCATGGGAAAAGGGAAAGAAAAGATGGGGAGACAAGCAGAGAGGCTCTCTGTAGTATATTTACAGCAAAATCCACCTTTTCTCTGTCCTGGGTGGTTATCAGGATTCCATGAGATAGTGTGTCGGCATTTTTTCACATCACCTGTTAAACACTCAGCACCATTAACTACGATTACTTAGAAAATATGAATTGAGATGAAGATGGAATGGAAAGAATCTTGAAAACACAAAAATGTAGTCGCCAGCCCTGTTTAGGGTGTAGGAGCAAGTAATGTCTCTTTGTCCTGCAGCAGTGCTTTCCTTTCATTTCCTTTTCCTGTTGGGCACACAGCTAGATCACCAGCTCACTGCTTCTGCAGATCTCCCCATCATAGGTATTGGAAACTCCAAATTTCCTGTGTCTCAGCTCAAAAAACTGAGTGAACCTTGATCCTCTCACTCTGCCTTATATCTAAAATGTAATGGATCCTGTTGATGCTTACTTCAAAATATCTCCCAAAATCAATCAGTTGGGACCTCCTTGACCCTAGATTTTGGTCCCATCAAGTATCACCACATGCCTTGGCCAGTGACACTGTATCCTGACTGGTTTTCCCAATCCCACCATCACTCCTCCAGGACTCCGTCCACTCAGCAAACAGGATGGTCTTCTAATATGCAAATCCAATTACACTCTTCCTTGGCTCAAAACCCTTCTGTAGCCTCCACCTCACTCAGGACTTTATAATAACTTCTAAGTTCTTACACAAGCTGGGTCTGGAACTGGCCTCATGTGCACACCTCTTTTGCATAACCCTACACTAGCCCCCTGGCTCTTCCTTGAAGTAGCCCCCTTGCAATCCCCTCTAACTGGAATGCTTTTATTTCCAGATCTCCATGTGGCTCCTTCCTTTGCTTCCTACATTCAAATGTCCCTTCATTAGGGCTATGTTCCTGGTCCCTGTGCATATGTGCATGTGCATGCATGCACGTGTGCATGCACACGCACACACACTTCCTGCTTAGCATCCATTGCCACTGGACATATAACAAGTCTGTGTTTCAGTTTGAGTCCACTTGGCGTGGGACTTACTCTGTTTTGTTCACTGCTGTATCTTTAGTATGTGTAACAGAACTGGAAAGCAGTAGATGTGCAAATAAGATTTTTCTTTTTTAAATATTTGTCAATGAACTAAATGAATTTAATTAAAGGTTTGCATGGGTGCTAATAGTCCATGCACTCTTGAAAAACAGACAAAATCATTTTTCCTTTTCATCACATAGAACAAAAAGGGGAAATGGATCTCTCCTAGCCACATGAGTGCCAGGGACTTATCCCATGATGTTTCTTCTCAGAAAAGTAGTGGTACTGAAGTGTCCTTGAAGGTCACAAGCTTGCATGTCTGTGTTCACACAGATACAGTCAATTTCAAATGTGTACACACACACACACACACATGAACACACAGCAGTACAGGAGAAAATGTTTCCAAAGGAGGTGGGCAGTCTACCTCCAGGCTCTGGTGAATAGCAGCTCGAATTGCTGTTATTTTGAAGATCTATAATTAATTTACTCCATGACCCCAAAGGGCCATGGATATTATCTTCATGCAGTGGTTCTCCAATAATGGGCCCAGATAAGCAGCTGCACCTGGAACATGTTGGAAATTCAAATTCTTGAGACCTGTGCTTCAGGAACTTGGTGTGGGTCAGCCCACCACCTGGTGTTTCAACAGACACTACAAGTGATTCTGATACATTAAAGATGGAGAACCATTTTCACTTGAATAAGCAAGAACATTCCGGAGGAAAACAAAGTATAGAAAACTGGAAAAAAATGTAAAACACCACATTAAGTTGAATATTGAGTTCTGGCTTTAGTGTATCAGAAATACAAGGGGTGAGAAGAACTGACTCTCAGGAAAGGGGAACTCTTATCACTTTACCATCACTGATCTCTTACTCCAATCCAGCTGTTCCTTTCAGGCTGCTGTGAAATAAATTAGCAATGTCAACAGTTCCAAAGGAACAGGTGTCTCTGCCATACTCAGAGCAACAAATATCACCACTTACACTAATTGGTCTGCCCCTGTAAGGCCCTTTAAGAGTCATTGAAGCTAGAGTTTGAATTATCTTTCACCCTCTTAGAGCTGTCTCCAAGCCCACCCCCCAACCCCAAAGCAATCCCAAAATGGGAAACATGGAACAAGTCAGCAGGAACATAGAAATGCAGGACATGGTCGAAGTCTGTGGGAGGAAAGGTAGAATCCGGGCCTTCTGAACAAGTTGCATTATATTTTTGCATAGCATGATCAAGGACTCTTGTGGTTAATGATGTCATCAGCACTCTCCTCTCCCCACTATTGGATAAAATCACACAATCACTCAGATGAAGGAATCACTTCTTCCTAAAATGAGAATTGACTCGTGTCATTCCCTTGACTGAGCCTCAAGATATTTTACAATTGCATTTAGAATAGAATCTCAAATTCCTCAACAACAAAAAGACAATTTTAAAAAGGGAAAAGAATTTGAATAGTCATTTCTCCAAGGAAGACATAGAAATGACTGATGAGCACAGGAAACAATGCTCAACATCACTAAAATTCTTGAAAACTGTTTGTGGGAATGTAAAATGGAGTACCACCATGGAAAACAATATGATAGTTCCCCCAAAACTTTAAACAGTATTACCACATCATCCAGCAATTACATTTCTGTCATATACCAAAAAGAACTGAAAGCAGGGCCTCAAACAGATATCTGTATACTAATGTTCATTGCAGTGTTATTCACAATAGCCTAAAGGTAGAAACAGCTCAAACATCCTATGATGGATCAATGGATAAACAAAATGTGCTATTTGCATATAATGGAGTATTATTCAGCCTTAGGAAGAAAATTTGTACACATACTACTACATAAACAAACTTGAGCACATAAATAGGATAAGCCAATCATAAAAAGACAATTATCCTATGATCACTCTTATAAGGTCCTTTGAGTAGTCAAACTAAAGGAAACAGAAAATAAAGCAGAGGTAACACTGGGTGGAAGGAGTGAGGAATTGGGAGTTCACATGTAATAGGTGCAGAGTTCCAGACTGGAAAGATGAAAAAGTTCTAGAGATGGATGGTGGTGATGTCTATACTGTGAATGTATGTGACGCCACTGAACTGTACATGTCAAAATAACTCAGATGGTAAAGTCAATGTTATGCATACCTCACCATAATAATTTAAAGCTCCAAAATCCCCTCTCCCCCCTGAACCCTACCCATTTCTTCACCATTCTCCCCTATCACTTCCTCTCCATGCTTCGGCCACACTGTTCATATCTCAGCTTCTTAACACACCACTTTCTCTGTTGGAAACATTCTTCCATTTATTCTGAATTGGCAAATATCCTTTTGGGCCTTTGAATCTGGGACATAAACTAGCTAGATGTTCCTCATGCTGTTTTCTCTTCTACCTGGGTAGACACATTTCCCTTGGCATTCTTGCATTTCTGGCTAGACCTCATTCCCCAGCCTCCTTAAACTTTTATGTTTCAAGGGACAGTTTGTGGGTCATGTTTTGGCACACTGTGAACAAAATACCTGACAATAACAACTTAGAAGAGGAAAAGCTTATTTGGGGATCATGGTTTCAGAGATTGAATCCATAATTGACTGACTCTGTTGCTTTGAGCCTGAAGTGAGGCAGGACAGCATGATAGAAGGACCTGGCAGAGAAAAAAGTTTAGCTCATGACAGTCAGGGAGCAAAGAGAGCTCTGGAGGAGCCAGGGAAAAAATACAAACCCCAAAGGCACACCACCAGTAACCTACTTCCTCCAATCACACCCTATCTGCTTATAGTTAACATCTAGTACTGTAGTCCTTTAAAACAATTAATCAACTAAATGGATTAATTCACTGATGAGGTTACAGCTCTCAGTATCTAATCATGAGCTTTTGGGTGACACCTCTCATCCAAAGCATACCAGACAGTGAGCAAAAATCACAGGCATTACTGACAGACTTGCTAATCTCCCTGAAAAGAAAACCTTGATGCAGAAGAGCATGGTGACCATGGAAACAATATGTTAAAAATTGAGGAGCTGCAAGATGGAAGGGTCCGGGGACCTGGAATCACAGCATGGGAAAGAGCCACCTGCTGGTCAGGCAGTAGTCATTTTGGATTCTATGTAAGTGAGAAAAAAACAATTTGCCTTTGAGCCATGACACATTTGATGTTCCTGCTAAGGTAAAAACAGCTGGTCTTACTCTAATTAGTATACACCTCTTCTTCTCTGTCCACCAATGTCCAAGAGCTTCGTCCTCTACTTTACCATGTTGCTTCTTGACCTCTCTTCATAGTTTGTGATTCATTTCTTCATTTTAATACACTGATTTGGGCATGCTTCCCCTCTAGATTGCAACCTTCTTTGATATGCAAACCATGTCTACCTTGTCATTGAATTTCCCGAAAGACCCTAAAACAATTTACTGTATATAAATGAATGATGGTCTGAATTTCAGTCTGGTTGTCAGTGGTCTTTTGTCATCCTGTCAGACTCTTCCCTGCACTGTTGTCATTTCACAGAATTTGCCTTTAGTCCATGCCCTCTGTGATGGTCTCAGAACTGTTAGAACACTACCCATTCTGTTTGAACCTCTAACATATTGCTTTGTGATTCTGCCATGCATGCTGTATTGTCTGTCTTCTCATGGACCAAATTTGTCTACAGTGTATTTGCATTCCTAGCATCTAGCAAATCATTGGTTGCCAAATGAACAAATGGATGGCTGGCTGAATCAATGAACAAGTGAGTGAGTAAATTTGCTGGGGGAAGAATTTGATACTTATCCTAACCCAAGTCAGAAGCAAAGCACAGAATGCAACATTTGGCATAGATTGGCCTGTTCCTTGTTTAGACAACTGTCATGAGTTACCATCCTCACTAACTGCAGTCTGCACTAGAAAGAGCTCTGACCAGAGAGTAGGAGACATGGACTCGGAGCCCACTGTGTGCCCTGGCAACTCAACTCTTTTCCTGACTCATTTCTCTTATCTGTTAAATAAGTTTGGGCTAAGTAAAATTGAAAGATCCTGTTAGCTTTAGGATAACAAACCCAAGAGCCAAATGGAAAACAAAGAACAAGGTTCTATACCAATATCTAATTCAGAAGCCACTAACTACATGTGGCTGTGAGGCATTCAAAATGTGCCCCATCCAAATAGAGATGTGCTGTAAATACAGAATACGCCTGGTATTTCAAATACTTAGCACAAAAATGTGCATTTCTAATTAGTAGTTTTTTATATAGATTACATGTTGAAATTGCAAATTGAAGATTTGGGATACAATATATTAACTTAGTATACTATCAAAGTTATTTTATCCATTAGATCTCATTTTTTTAAAATGTGGCTACTGGAAAATTTAAAATTATACTATGGACAGCACCACACTGAGCCATTATTAGTATTGTAATTCAACTAGATAATCCAAACCACAATGCACAAATCACCACTTCTATATCCTTTCTGAGTTCCCCAAACTTATTGTCAAATGATTTCTGAAAGTTTAACTAGAACAATAATGAAATTTCAATATGAATGGGAATCCACACAGGCATTACAAGTTTTGTTGTATAACTAATGTATTTTACAATGAAACTATTTGTTAAAATGAAAACAGTTTTATAGTGGAAAAGCTATAAGGCTGAAGCAATGCTAAAGGAAACTGGAAAACACAAGAAGAAAGGATAGTTTTCCTAGATGTTGGGAAACCCTATCTTCTCCCTTAGCCTACAGATGTACTGTCTATGCTATGAGGAAAACAGAGAAAATATCCCCTGTGTTTTGCTCATTTCAGAAATGACCAAATCGTGAGTTGAAATGGAGCTTTGGGTCAGGTAGAATTATAGAAAGGAGGAACTGTAACAATAAGTGTGGAAGAAAAACAAGTTCCATATGAGAAATAAGGAAGTTGAGGAAAGCAGAGAAGAAAGAGGAAGAAACGAGGAGACTGTTCTTAGAGGCTTTTGACAGGACTGGCAGTGTGGACACTCTCCAAGAACTGGGTGGGAGTGTAGATTCCTGGAGCCATTCCAAGCTGTACATCTGGTGGTACTCATGTCCTACCTAGAACTTTCTCCTCTTCACAGAATCTTAGAAAAGCACTCATCTAAGTGGGTGTTTCCAAGGAGTTCATCTCCAAGCTTTTCTTGGGAGGTCTCTGTCATGTGGGGGCTCTGACCAGGAAACAGATTTGGGGTTTGGCAGTAGGAAGGAGATGCAAGGCAGTGGGAATACTGCTTACCCTTAATGTAGAGGTGCCATAGCCATTAGCCATCACCCATTAGCCATTTCACCCTGAGTCTTTTCCATAGGCCCTTTTATGTGCAGGTAAAACAAAGAAGGCACTCGACTGCCCTTCTCTATACCCCCCCGTCCCCTCCCCTCTCATCCCATCACCTCTCTCTACCCCATCTACTGTAACAAATTTCTCTCTCTCTCTCTCTCTCTCTCTCTCTCTCTCTCTCTCTCTCTCTCTCTCTTCCTCTCTCTTTCCTTCCCCAGAATACAACAGACACTAGTATGGCAGTACGTATAAACATGGCTGTATAACCAATGTGATCCTGCAATCAGTACACGTGGAAAAATAAGAATTCATACCCAATTTGAATCAAGTGTATGATATGTCAAGACCATTGTAATGCTTTGAACAACTAAAAAACCCAAACAAACAAGAAGACACAGTGCCAACAGGTTACATAAAGAGAAGGGACACATGCTCACAGTTAGTGTTTATGACCTTGATTATATGTGCTGAATCAGAGGGTTTCTGACCTTGACAACCATGACATAGCTGGTTCCCAGCCCTGGTTAGATACTAAAAACATCACATGGCCTGCCAGAAGTCTCTGCGAGAGAGCCTAATTACAGCCATTTGGGGGCCTGCCCCACAGTCCCCAAGCCAGGTATTGTCACAAGTTCCCTTCCTCTACATCTACTCCCCACCTCCACAGATGGGCTGGCATTACGTGAAGGAATGAAGGAGAAAGGTCTCTCCACTGTCTTCTTGTGGTCTTCATGTCAACAAATTCTTTTTTCTACCCAGTCTACCTCTCTTAGACCTCATCACCTTGGTGTAGAACTTTAGCACTTTCCAAATGAGTTACTCAGATGATGAAAACATCATCTCAAGAGGTATTTGATCTCTAGATGTTTTGTACTTTCTTGGTTTTTAATAAGTACCAAAGAGAAAAGAGCTGGGAAGACACACTCACCAAATTTTATTTTAGAAGTAGTGATGGTTATTGCTGTTAATTCTCCTTTATGCCCCTTAATGGCAGTAAAGCGTGAACATAATGGAGAAATGCCACCTTTCATACTAAAAGTCATCTCTTATGGGAAGCCCACCATCTCAACCAGTTCCTCAGTTTCAAACTTTCACTAAATTTTCTTTACAACACTTGCCACAACTGGAAATTCTGTGTGTATACACATTTATTCAATGTAGGTTCTTCCATCTGTCTTGAAGTTCCTTAGGTGCAAAAGCCTTATGTATATTTTCACCTCTGTATCCTGATCCCATACCAGTATATCTAGTTTCTACTGAGCATTCAGGAAATATTTTTGTTGAATAAGTAAATATCCAAAAAGTGCCTTCTGATTTTAAAATAACTATAAGACTTGTCACTCCAATTTTTTTTTCTGAGAAGAAAACTGGGTGTGCAGAAGCATCTTGGCTAAGAGAACGAGTCAGAACTGCTAAAGCTCCATCCCTGTTTTGCCCACATTGGTAAAAAATGGGTCAAAAAGCCTAAGGGTTGGAATTAGGGCCAAAGCTTCACTTGTCACTAAATAAAAGGAAAGTGGTGTGGAGAGGAAAAGCCTCCTAGTTGTTATTGACCCATAGGAAAAGATGAGAGGAAAATTACAAAAGTCAAATTAAAATAAAATAAACCAACGTTTATGGAGAGTTCTTTTCCAAAGACAAAGAACTGGTCCCTTCCTGAATGAGGCCTATAGTGCATCTATATATGAATAAGTCCCTTCAGTATTTCTTTCAATTTTTGAGTGACCACACTTGCTGATCATTTTTTGGTCTGTGCAGTGTTGTTAATTGTTCCTTTGAGTCCACATCTATCAGAACCTTCTCACCTAAAGACCCCAGAGGAGTGGATGTAAGATACATATAAGGAGAGGCTCTGGAAACAGTTATCTATTTTCTCCACAGATCTACAATCCGAATTGTTCTTCTAGAGCCATTAGTAGGCCACTTCGTTGCCCTAAATAAATAAATAAGCTTTGCAGAAATAAACAGATGGAGGAAAATTTCAAAGCAGCATGTGGGTGTTTTAGGCCCAAATCCCATTAACAGATAACTGGATTTATAACAGCAGCTCTCACACAAAACTTTGGCAATTTTTAACTCGTGTGTAATAGATTGGGCTCCCCCTCCCCCAGACTATCTGCATTGCTTTCAGAGATGTGATGCCCCTGCACCCAGGTTGAACCTCTTTCTCCAAGATCCATACTGCTAAACAAGAAGTGTGTGATAGGGGCCAATAGATGGGCATTCCCTGGTTGCATTGTTTATATGACTTTATCATCCTCTCCTTTCCCAGAGGCGGTCTGACAAGTGCCATTGGGTGGTGGGTTGATTTTAGTAAACTGTAAATTTGACTCAGTGGAAAGAAGACTGCAATAATGGATGCTCTCAATAATCCAAAGCATATGGCTGTCCTGTTTAAAAAAATGAGGGAACATAGACCCAAGTTAACATGGGAACATTAAGAAACACCCACTAGCACTGTAGCAAAGAGATCACCACAGTTAAGAAACCACACAGTGAGTGAAACAGGAGGATCATTCAGGGGCAGCCAGGAAGGGACTCTTAAAACAGACTCAGAGGCAGGTGGAAGAGACCTCCAACTTCCTAGAGGATTGGTGAACAGGCTTTCAAAGGAAGCTTTTGATGAGAAGCCATTGTTAGTGAGACCCACATTGACCTGACTTTTCCTGTCAGTCTGACAGGGAGTGGAAACCTGAATTACCCCCACTTATCAGTGCTAGAGGAGAAAGGAAAGCTCTTCATGAGTTTAGCTCTCTGAAACTCTTCAGTACCCAGAGTTTAAAAAAAAAAATAAAACAACCTAGAAGCCGCCACAAACCAAGGGTGAAGAAAATCTGTAGGGTCATCTCCAGCCCCTAAACTGTGCATTGTCCTTATAGTTTTGTGCATGCCATAATGACTCACTGGCCTTCAGAAATGCTAAGAAAATTGAAACAGCTTTATGAGGCCAACTCAGGTGGCCACCAGAGCATAGGAATGGAGGGTATGGATTCCAGGCACATCCTAAAATCCAGTAAAAATAGTCTTTCTTTTACAGAGAGATATACAAATGTTTCCATCATATGTCAGCTTCAGTTTACTCAGGGAAACCTCCCTGGTATATGTCCCCACAGCATCAGTTTTTTTATAGCATGTCGCCTGCATGAAATGATGAATTTAATTAGTTTTCATTATATACTGAATGTCTATCTTCCTTGCTCGACTTTGAGTTCTGTGATAATGGGATAACATGTCTGTTTTATCCCTAGAGCTTAAAAAAGTATGTTGACTAAACCCAGACTAATGATCTAGAATATGCAGGCTTTAATTATTTAAAAAACTGACTGAACCCCCAAAAATAGCATTCAGTAAGAGGGGAGATTTTATAACATTCCTCAGGTAGTGGAGCATTCCATGAGAAGAGATGGCACAAACTCCTGGTCATATGCCATAAGGCACCCCCAAAATATTAATACAACTTGGATGAGCTCCAAAGGGACATTGACCTTGAAAAGGCTCAATGACAAGCCTCAGCTGGTGATGATAAGCCAAAACTTCAACATTCATCGAAGGCATATTTCTCCAAGTGAGTATCTCTCCAGCAGCCCAAGGCAAGCAAGCAGTGTGCTGATAGGTTTGGCTTGCTAAACTGGATATCACTTACACAATGACCATTTGTGGGGATAATAAGCTGGATGGGTATTATTCAGAAATTTAGAATGTGCAAGTAACTGTGTAATGACCTTTAGTCCTAAGGACCACACAGTCCTGGAAGGAATCTTCACCCACTCCACTTCTTCTCAACAACACATACATTATTTTAGTCAGCTTTTTGGCTGTCGTGACTAAAGGATCTAACCAGTACAACTGTAGGGGAGGAAGAGTTTGAGGTTTCACAGTTTCAGAGGTTTTAGTCCAGAGAAGGTCGACTTCTTTCCTTGGGGCTCAAAGTGAGGCAGAACATCATGGCAGAGTATGTGGCAGGGGGAAGCAATTCCCATCATGGTGGTCAAGAAGCAGAGAAAGGGGGACTCCAGCTCCAGATATAGAATATATACCTCATAATCACGCCCCTAATTAACTACTTCTTCCAGCCACAACCCACCTGCCTCTAGTCACCACTCAATTAATTCCAACAGGGAGTAATTCACAGATAGGGTTAAGGCTCTCACAATCCGATCATTTCTCCTCTGAAACTTCTTTCATTGTCTCATACATGAGCTTTTGGGGGACACCTCACATCCAAACCATAACATATGTATATATGCAGATGATGCTTATGCTAATGATCTAGAACACAGTAGCTATTAAATATCTTAGGTGATTACAGAGACCACCCTATATTCACTGCCTAGCCTCGGCTTCCTACTTTAATTTAGGTAAAATTAATCAGAGTCTTAGCTGGATGCAGATGGACAAATGACTTATCCACACATATTAATCTCTGAATTCACCAAGGTTGTTGTGACTGATTTAAGAGGGAGTAGATACATTTGTTTAGATAACCACATCTGCTCAATGGCAGTCATAACACAGGTATGGAGGTCTTAGATTCTGGAAGTATAGTGCTCTTAAGAAGGCATACGAATAAGGTTTGACAGAACTTGTTTTAGACTGTGGAAGCTCTCTAGTTGTCATGGTTGATTTTATGTGACAGCTTGACTGGGCTAAGGGACGTCCAACTAGTTGGTAAAACATTATCTCTGGGTGTACCTCTGAGGGTGTTTTGGAAGAGATCAGTATTTGAATTTGTAGGGTGGGTAAAGACAACTCTCACCAATGTGATCAGACATCATTCTATCCATGAAAAATCTAAACAGAACAAAAAGGGAGAGGAAGAAGGGGTTCACATTCCTTGAGCAGGACCACCTATCTAAGCCTGTTGTCAGACATTGGTTCCTGGTACTCAGACCTTTGGTGTTGGACTGACAGTCACACCATTGGCTTCTCTGGTTCTTCAGTCTTCAGACCAACACTTAATTACACCATCAGCTTTCCTGAGTCTCCAGCCTACAGATGACCAATCATACCCTTTTTGGCTTTCTGAAAGTCAATTCTCATAATCAATTAATCAATCTCTCTCCTCTGAAGGTTTTTTTCCTTCAGCTCTGATTTATTTGTTACCAAATGTAATCAATCCTTAAATTAATCTTTATCTTATGGAAATATATAATTTCCAAACTCCACGTTTCGAAGGTTTTTTTTTTTTTTTTTCATTTCAAGCTTTGACCCCAGCGAAGCCATCACAATCTTGTTTTTTCTAGTTTTAACCAAGATTGTGGAAGTGTGATTTTGAGTTTACCATTTTTTTGCTTTTTACTTTCACAGGGGGGGTCAAACTAGTTTTAATTTCATTTGAAAATGTAAGGGAAACAGAATATTTATACCCAAGGGCTTATAGAACATTTCATAGCTGTTATCCTTAATAGAAGTGCAATACAGTATTTTCCACTAATTAATCCTCTTAACATGACTTTGTGGAGAGTCCTTGTTGTCCTTGCACATGTCAGGAGAGCTGAGGAAGGGTCTAAACTTTTAGCAAGGCTCCATGAAGAGCTTTTTCAGTAGGGAAAAGACATGAAGAAGTATTAGAATGTGTGTTTTATACCCTTAAAATTATATAAAGAAAGGGTCTCTGGAATGTAATCAAGGCACTGCTCTATTTTAAGACACAGGCTGGGCTGTTTCCTGTCTCCCTTGATGAGAGCAGGATTTAAACCATGCCCTTCTTTCCTTCTCTCACCGTCCTGATTTTCCATCACTCTCTATTTCTTAATTGTGCCAACTCTAAGAAAAATGTGTGACAGGATCTTCCCTCTCTCTCCCCTCCCTCACTGATGGCTCGTCTCCAGTTTCCTCACACCCCTCAGGTGTCCAATACCCTTCTCCCACTTTCAACCTTCTAACAAATTCTACGTCAGGAAGTGATCTGATAAACTCATGTGCATTTAGCCAGGGTATCCAAATGCAAGTGAACTGGCTACCCCAACCAGGAGCCCTTGCTCATGAACAAGAGAGCAGGCTTAAGCCAAAAGAATGTCTCATGTTGATACGATTTCAGTTTTCATTGGCCTGGGAGCCATGACCACACATCATGGTGACCCTGACCTCACACTATGGGACAACAACACTCTTCATCTTCTTGTCCAGTACCTTGTGTCCATTTCCCCCACCACCCCAATCATTGTCTTATTTGCTGTCTTTGCTTCTGAAACCCTTTCTGGATACAGAACACTCCACGTACTGAAACCATAAGAAGGACAGGGGATAAAAAAGTCATCTTTGAAGTTTCCTTGGATTCTAGTCCCAGGAAGGAATGATTCCATCTCCTTTCATAGTGTAGTAGAGGGCACAGGTCTGGGGAAATTACAACTATGAACACAGAGGGATCAAGAGCTCACAATATCCAATTGTCAACTTAAAGTTCAACAACAACAACAAAAACATCATAAACTACACGGAATGTTTAAATCTATTATGGTTTGGACATAAAGTGTCCCCCAACCTCTTCGGTGTAAATGCATGAATATTCAGAGGTGAACAGATTATGAGAGCCATAATAGATTATGACTAATCAGCCCATCCTAGTTGGAAAGAATTGAGTGGGTGGTAACTGTGGGCAGGTGGGGCGTAGCTGGAGGAGGTGGGTCACCGGAGATGTACCCAGGAAGGGTTCATCTTCCCCGTGTCTCCTCCCCTTCCTTTTCTCTCCCCCTGCACTTCTATCTGCTTCCTGGCAGCCGTGTTCTGGTCAGCTCCCCTCTGCCCTGTTCTTCTGCCATTGTTCTACCTCACCTTGGGTCTATAGCAATAGATTGGCCCACCATGGACTAAATTTCTGAAACCATGAGCCAAAAAAACCCTTCCCTTCTCTACGCTGTTCTTGTTGGGTATTTTAATCACAGAAATGTAAAACGATCCCCAAATCTCTGTCAATGTGACAGTGATAAAAATGGCTACTCCTAACCACTCACAGCATGACTTAAATCCAACCCATGTTCTGGTTATCTTGTCCTAATCAAAAGCTACCCAGTGGCTGCAAGGCTATCACCAAGCTCACATAGTAATGTGCCTGGGTCCACAGCTGCATGGTTGAAGATGTCATGCCAGGTGCTGGCCACCTTCCTAGCTCTGCACACTGCACCCAGCAGGCTGGGTAGAGTTTGGCAGGGCTGACCCAACAGATGTGACTAATGTCCTTGTTGTCATCAGGCCTCACTCTCCTTTTGCCTTGACCTATTGAGTTTAGACATCAAAAGATATAAAAACTCAAATTGAAATGATGCAGAAACCAGGGAATGTAGCATTTTTTTTTTTTGGCCTAAGCCAAACAGCATTCTTTCCTTTAGGAGAGTCCTGAAAGTCTGGATTTTAAAAATCCTGTAGGAGCACCAGCAAAATTTCACATTTATTTTCATGAAAACATGCAATTGAAATTTCCTTTCTTGAACTACAGCATCTTCATTCAGCTAAACTTGAAGTTATCTGGGTTGAAATGATAAAGTTATTGTAGAGAATCAGATGTGACTGTGTTACTATTACTGTCCTTGATGGAGTCTGCCTGCAAACGGGATATTCTGTCAAGGTAAAGATAGGTAACAGCGGACATGCCTGCTCGCAAACGAGAGGCTCCTTCAAGGTTTAGATAAGGTAACAGCGGACATGCTTGAAAACGAGGTGTTTGCTGTCCTTGGGAGGACTTGCCTGCAAATGGGATGTTCTGCCAAGTGGGCTAGGAGGGCGCTGAGAAAATTTTTATTATCTGTTCTTAACAAAGAGCAGAGCTCAACATACTCCGGGCCGAAAGTAGATTAGCCATGAGAAGCGGGTCACTTCTGATTAGAAAGTAAAGCTTCTGTATGCTATGTTTAATTAGCTGAAAGACCTGATTTATTGATGTTGGAAGGCTGCCTTCTTTGTTCACAATACTATAAAAAGATTGCTTGTACACAATAAAGGACTTTTTTTTCTGCTGCTGCTTCGCTTGCTATGCTTCTTCTTCTTCTTTCTTTTCCCATGCTTACCTGCAAGTGAATTACTGCTACATTTGGTGTAGTCGGCAGGATCCAGCACCGAAAGGGTAAGCACCCCGGGTTAAGAAAACGAAAGGGGGACTTTCGGGATTAAAAAAAAAATATTGAAAGGTATCGCCCCAGGTTGAAAGAAACTTTAGGGGGACTTTCAGAACTAACAATTATTGAAAGGTATCGCCCCAGGTTGAAAGAAACTTTAGGGGGACTTTCAGAACTAACAAATATCGAAAGGTATCGCCCCAGGTTGAAAGAAACTTTAGGGGGACTTTCAGAACTAACAAATATCGAAAGGTATCACCCCAAGTTGAAAGAAACTTTAGGGGGACTTTCAGAACTAACAAATATCGAAAGGTATCGCCCCAAGTTGAAAGAAACTTTAGGGGGACTTTCAGAACTAACAATTATCGAAAGGTATCACCCCAAGTTGAAAGAAACTTTAGGGGGACTTTCAGAACTAGCAAATATTGAAAGGTATCGCCCCAAGTTGAAAGAAACTTTAGGGGGACTTTCAGAACTAACAAATATCGAAAGGTATCGCCCCAGGTTGAAAGAAACTTTAGGGGGACTTTCAGAACTAACATGGAAAACTCCCAGTCCTTAAAGGAACAATATGTGGAGTTACTACAGGGATTATTATATTCCATAGGTGTGAAAACATCTCATAAGAGACTCAAGGAGTTACTTAAAATTATAAAATGTCATTGTCACTGGTTCCAGTATCAAACTAAGTTCCAGTTAAATTTAGGGGAATGAAAATTGATTCAGAAAGAGCTCCGTAAACAACATCAGGCTGGAAATGTTATTTCTTTAAAGATTTGGACATTGTGTAACGCTATTACTCAGGCATTACAATTATTAGAGAGCAATAATAAAAAGGGTTCTCTATGTGAAAGTCAAGTTTATACATCAAAATCTGATAATAAGGTTAATAAAACGGAACCCAAGAAATATATTTGTGATACTATAGATGACTCTCCTAAATCAGATCTGGGTGATAAGGAAGATTTAAAAGGTTCAGATAGTGACTCCAATATGAAAGAAATTATGGAGGTCTTTGTGGATAAAATGAAATTAAAAACAAAGGTCTTTTCTTAAACCTACTACTCCTTCTAATGCTTCTCTCTTTCCAATGACAGAGTATAGAGTTGATGAGGGTAGAGAACAACAATGTTTTTCATTTCCTCTTACTATGATACATGATGATGATGATCTTGCAGCTCCTCCTGGTTGTTTTGTTGATCCACCACAACAAAACCTTCAAAATCCCCCAATGATTGATGTTCACTATACTGCAGTGGAATACAAGTTTATATAGGATTTAAAAGCTACAGCCTTTCAATATGGCCCTCAGTCTCCTTTTGAGTTAGTTATGTTAGAATATTTGGGAACTTCTAAATTACTTATTCCTTTGGATTGGGAGACATTAGCCAAAACAGTTTTGGAGGGATCTCAGAGGTTACAATTGAGAAGTTGATGGGAAGATGAGGGATGAGGCACAAAAACAAGCTGGAGAGAATGAAGCTCAAAATCCCCCAGGACCTATGGAGGATAAGTTTATGAGGGAGGGTAATTACCATGCCTATAGAGAGCAGGCTCAATATACAGATCCAGATCTTCAACAAGTTTGACAGGTTTTCTTAAGAGTTTAGAGATGTGTGATACCCACTGGTCAGGCACAACCTTCCTTTGCTAAAACTATACAAGGGGCTACTGAACCTTACACTGATTTTCTTGCAAGACCGTGTACTTTTGTAATGAGGGCAATGAGTCAAGATCAAATAACAAAGGTATTATTGGAAACATTAGCATTTGAAAATGCAAATCCTGAATGTAAGCATATTTTGGGGCCATTAATAGGGCAAAACACTTCATTTAGTAAATATGTGAAAGCTTGTGCTGGAATGGGAGGAATTGAACATCAAAGTTTCTGCTTTTGCTGCAGCCATGGCTGGAGCCCTTAAACCCAATAAATCAGGAACTTGTTTCAATTGTGGAAAAGCAGGTCATTTTAAAAGGGATTGTAAAAAAAAATAATTAATTAATTAAATAAATATATAAATAAATCAATTTTATGATACTTTCTAATTACCGGCCGGTTATTTTTTCTAGGACTCTTGCTTTTTCCTAGATTCTGTATTTTTTGAGCTCATAATTTTGATCCTACAGACCTCAGTTAATGTTTTTCTGATCAGTTCTATTTTTGATCAACTGTGGAATATTTAAACAGTACAATGGAAATTTCACCTAAAATAGCTACATGGCCTTTATTGTGTTATGTGTGCACCTTTGTATTATATGTTGTATATCTATTTGTGCGTATGTCCATATATCATGTACATGATATAAAGATTGATATATATGTAAAGAGCGTTCATAAAATATTTTTAATTCACTGATTTTAATGGTTCAATTTAAACTGGGTAAACAGATAAAAAATAAGATGTCTTTAACATGTTAATGACTGATGTGCTTTGGTTCTAGGACTTTTCTTCAACAACAACAACAAAATGGCTAACACTGTTCATTATACTTGTCTAATGTTTTGATAAAATTAGTAAATTAATTAGATATAAGATTACTTGTTTATGAGTACTTTTGTTAAATATATGATTGATTTACAAGGTTAATATGCTAAATGTTAAATATACCATTAAATGCTTTTAACTCCTTAAATTACATTAAATAACATTATTAATAATTTTTTAAGTTGGTAAATAATATAAATAAATAAATAAATAAATAAATGGTTCTTTATCATCCCTAATATTTAGACACTATATTTTCATAATATAAACAAATGTGATTAATTGTGTACTACAAATAACAAAATATCTCTTATTAAAATAAAATAATTTACATAATTCAAAAATTTACAAGGATCATTTCAAAGTGTAAATAAAGAAGGGGTTAACAAAAAAAAATTTAATAGGTTCTAGGTATGGATTTAATAAAAAAAATGTGTTTCTAAAAGTGAGTAAATAAAAGGATTTTAAACAAGTGATAAGGAAGGACTATGTATGTTGGCTATATAGTTTTAAGTAAGTGATAAAAAAGGTCTGTGTACGTTGGCTATATATATAAATTTTTGAACAAATAATCTTAAAAAAATTAAAGATTATACAAATATGGTTAAACAACAACTGTTATTTTGCAGTATTCTAATCTGTTATTTCTTTCAAAGCTAAACTTAATTAATATAAAAACATCAATAGTAATTATGGTACTATTACTCTTCTTTGTATATAAATGTGTTCATATTTTCCAGGTATATAAGTCATTAAGATAAAAGTTTAAAATAAAAAAAAAAATTATATCAAGCTGGTGTTCTCCAAAAGGTTGCATGGTAATTTTAGGCTTAAAAAAATAACATATTGGAGATTTATTTATATCATTTAATGTTCTATAACTGGGCCTATTATCAATAAGATATATAAAGTTTTATGTTACTTTTTACACTGAGATACAATTTAAATGTATTTTTTTTACATTAATGAGAGCCTTATCTACATAAAGGTTAATATTATACAACACAAAAACATTTTTCTATTTTTCTAAAAAAAGGCTAAAAGCTTTCAGCCTTTCTTTATTTCATGTTTTAGATGTGTTATCATATTGTGTTAGTTTTTACTCAAATAAACTTAAACAATTATTTATATAAAATTTATAATATAATAATAAAAAAAATAAACTTTAAAACTACAACACTTTACTTAAAATTTATAAAGAGCCCTACTTACCTAAAATAAGACTCTATGTCCTATCTGAGTACATGTATATTAACACAAAAAAAGTAGGCCAAATTTCAGTATATTTTACTCATATTAGAACACATTCTAAACTGCCAGGACCATAAAAAATAAATAAATAAATAAAAATATTGATCAACTATTATTCCCCTTACAAAAGGCTCATCTAGAACATGCTTTACATCATACAAACACTAAAGGACAGTAATAGTAACACAGTCACATCTGATTCTCTACAGTTATTGTTATAACTAACTACTTACAACTCCATATACAGAGGCAATCTATGCTACTTTTCACAATCTAATTAATTGCTACCCTTCTCTCCCCAGTCTATCAGAGTCTCCTGGTCCCTCTTCTTCTCTAACGAGGCTCATCTCCAAGGCCAGTACTCTAAGCTGGATTCTCTTATATCTATTCCCTCTTGCTAACTTTCTTACCAGACCTCATCCTTTCATGAGTACCATGTTCTGCCTATGCTGATTTGAACACAGAAGTGGCTCACAATAATGAAAATTGCAGAGCACATCTACAAAGTCAGAATCTGCACCAAAAAGCATCATCACCTTGCCCATCAGTCTTTTAAAAATATTTTTATTTAGTTGTAGATGAACACAATATCTTTATTTATTTATTTTTATGTGGTGCTGAGGATCGAACTCAGGAGCTCATGCATGCAAGGCAAGCACTTCACCACGGAGCTACAAGCCCAGCCTGCCCTTCAGTCTTTCACTGGTTGCTGACCAGCCTCTCCCTCAATGATAAGAGAGAACTATAGGTCTTCCACTTACCAAGTAGCCACTCTCAGCTTCCTCCTGAAGCTCTGCATTTCCATCACACAGCCTCTCCTGGTTCTGCCTCTTGACCCTCCTCACTCTTTTTCATAGATTCTTCTGTCTACAACACTCCAGACATTGGTGTTTGTCCCCAGCCTGTTACCTCTATTTTTGAATAAGCTCATGACTCTCCTTCTCTCACAATATCTTGTAACTAAATTCAGGCCTTTGTCTTCTCTTAAATGAGTCCTGCCCTCTCCTGCCCCCTCACTCACATTCTTTTAATTTAACCAAGAGTGTGACCTCTCCAAAGCAAGTATGACTTCCTTCAAATGCTTAGCATGCTATGACCTCTGAGGTTTCCAGGATAAGAGCTATGCTCTGTGCTTATCATGGCCTGCACACCTCCCCATAATCCTCTCTGCCTACCTCTGTCGACCCACCAGGCACTGAGTCCTCTCTCTCCTGCTCTAAGAACCCTGTGATGCCCCTGGGTCCCATTTGTTGATATGCCCCTGTACCTTTGGTCCTCTGGTTCATCCTCCCTTCCTGTTAAGCTTTTTCCCTTTCCTACCCTTTCTTCCATGACACCCTTTCTCCAACAACTTGACTTCATCTGTCAAACTTGTCTTGGTGTCACCTCTTCCACCCCCAGGATGCCTGACCTGACATGGCTCAAAACTCTTTCTTCCCCTGCATCCCACACCTGGTTTCTGCCCCTTCTCTGCAATGCACTGAGAACAGCTCAAGCTTTGAACTTATCATGTTGTATTATAAATTTTTATTTACTTATAGTTCTCCCCAGACTATTGGCTCCAAACCTTTAGGGACAGTGTCTTTGACATTTTTGTAGCACACAATAGTGTCAGGGATGGAGTAGTTTCTGTTCAGTGTTTGCTTAATGGATGAGGGTCCACCTTATTTACCAATCACAACTCATATTTCCTTTGTGATGAGACAATGATGTAAATCTTTGCAGTCACATTTCTTTCTTTCTACCATTTCTGCTTTCTAAGTGCCAAAGACTATGGCAGGTAAGCACAAAGTTCAATCAACACCAAGTCTCTGAGTTTAATTTCTTCCAGTTTGGTTCCTTTTCTAACATCTGGCTCTCACCCAAAAATTCTCAGCTACATTGTGTGAAATGGTGGCCACAAAGGCAAGGAAGTATTCTCCTCTAGAATCTTCAGAGGGAGAATGGTCCAGTTGACATCTTGTCTTTGGGCCTCTGGCCTCCAAAACAGTTTTAAAAAATAGATTTTTATTGTTTAAACACACCAGATTGGGGTATTGTGTTATGACACCCCTAAGAGATCTAAATGCACCAGCCATCTTAGACCCACATGCTACTGACACTGCATGACACCAGGAGACCCAGATGACCGCTGGATATCCCCACTCCTCCAAAAACAATTCTGAGTAAACATACAAACAATGATAAAAGAAAATGACATATTTTTATAAAAGCAAAAAATAATAAAAGCAAACTTCTTGGGCTGAGGTTGTGGCTCAGCAGTAGAGTGCTTGCCTAGCACATGCGAGATCCTGGGTTCGATCCTCAGCACCACATAAGAAATAAAATAAAATAAAGTTTAGTTGTCCATCTACAACTAAAAAATAAATATTTTTTTTAAAAGCAAACTTTTTGTTTTTTCTTCAACAACAAGAAGAGCATATATTGATCTCTCAGCAAATGCCAGGCACAGTTTTACAATTTAACATCCAGTAACTCACTTAATCCTCCTGATGATCTTATGAGGTAGTTACGATTATTATCTCCATTTCATGAACAAGCAAATAGAGCTCAGAGTAGTTCACTAATTTGTCCAGGTTCTCACATAAATGAGCAACAGAGTGCCACTCAACCACATCTTTGCATAAAGTATGATGAAATATGAAACAGAGAGAATTCAGACTGAGTCCAAGGGCCCAGTGCTTGTCCCAGATATCCTTGGGCAGCCTGCCTGACTTCTCTGAGTTGAACCAAAAGCTCTGGCCCATATCCCTGACTCTGATATTCTGGGGTTGCCCAAATCTGTTCTGGTTCTGAAATGTTATGATTTGCCAACAAGTTTTTCCTATTAACGGTGATTTTCTTTTGTATTTGCACAGTACCCTCCTGCCAAAATCTGGACACCTGGTCTGCTTTGCCACTCAGTAGGGAAAATAACCAGAAATACAGCAGGATCACATTCCCTGGGCCATACTGAGGGGTGGTAAGAAATGCACCTCATATTTTAAAATGTCCTCTTCCTCCTGCAGTTATGTCTCACTGACAAAGCAGGCCTGAGGGCTGCCAGGAAACCAAGCTGCCTCTCATTCTTATATTTAAATTTAATTTAACCATAGCATTACCCTGCATGTCAACAGTTCAGAACAAATTGATGGATTCTAGTTTAACTATTTAGCTGTTCCAGTGGTAATGTGTTCAATCATGCATTAAATTAAAAATGACACTTGGAAATATGCATATGCTGGACCTCAGTTCTGTGCACCAAATAAGAAAAAGATTTAAAATGGTGTGTAGTGGAGGATTACCACTGAAGACGCATGAATTTTATTACTGCAGGCTACACAGAACACATTTGCAAAGTTCCATTTAAAAGCTCTCTGACTGTCCCAGCCTGGTTATCTGGCTCGATAAACATGCCATTTCATTTCCATAAGAGAAAACCCAGCTGCTGCCAAAGCAAAGATGTTGTCATTCTTCCTGACCTCCTCACACCCACCTTGATTCTTGGGCACCCACCTGTGCCTCACGTTACCTGTTCCAGCTCTCCTTTCTTCCAAGACCACAGTTGCCCTTCACAGACATTAACAAACTCATCTGCAAATACAGATGACTAGAAATTAATAAGGGTTACCTTTTATTAATTACCTACTATGTCCTCATCCCTCTGCTAGGCACGTCTTATAATATCTCATTTCACAGACCCACAGAAATTATTGTCTCATTCTGGCACACCAAAAGTGATGCCAGATAGAGTTGGTGAATCTTCAATGGTTCAAGTCATGACAAATTCTGAAGCTCAGCTTTTAAACTTGGGTAGCATGGCTATTTAAACCATCACTCTAGAAAATGCTCATTTAGCTGAGTTTCTGTTCATCTTTCATATCCATTCATGCACCCAAATGAACCCAGTGTAAGTCCCAGATTAGAATTGCACAGCAAAGAAATTTGGTTGGGATTCTTCTGTTACCTTTGCTGTGCCCCTTTTTTCTGGGGACAGGCAAGTTCCTGATAATAGACCATAAGTGACTTAAGGATGAGGGTCAGACTTATTTATCTCATATAATCCACATTTAACCATGCCCAAATGACAGCAGGCACACAGCCATTTGTTGAGCCACACTGAAGTGGATGCTGGGGAGGAGACGGGACAGAAGAAGGAAGGGCAGCACCAGGACTTGGGAGAGGGTGGGCTGAGGACCCAGAAACAGGAGGAGCTCAATCATCAGAAATATAATGTGTGAGAAGAAAACGAACACTGCACATTCTCACGCTAATTGAAAGCCACCTTCCCCAAGGATCCCAGTCCCAACTGCCACAAAGTGCTCAGCCTTCCAGGTCTTTTCTCTTCCCAAAATGTGAGTTCAGGTCATATGGACTCTGAGTCACAGAAGAAAGATTAAGTGTAAATTTTCTCAAGGATAAGTAGAAACTTGGGTAAATAAATAAGCCAAGCAGAATCTAGAGAAAAGAGATAAAGACAAATGATCTATGACTCAGTGGCAGTTGTCTGGCAGGCTGCTGTATCACTCACATGCACAAGCTCTACTGTCACAATGGCAAAAGGCAAATGAACCTTATTGTGTCATTAAAAAGTCCAGCCACATAACCCAAATAGGTCCACCTGTAATCCCAGCAGCTTGGGAGGCTGAGGCAGGAGGATTACAAATTCAAAGCCAGCCTCAACAATTGAGCAAGACCCTGTGTCTAAATAAAAAACAAAAAGGACTTGAGATGTGGCTCAGTGGTTATGCACCCCTGGGTCAAGTTAACAGCTGCACCTTCTAGAAAACAAACATAGATCAAGTCTAAAATATTTTCTTAGCTACCCGGCTTCGCTTCTGTGCATTTGTCCCCTGTTTCCCAGGCTCTCTCCTGCCTCCATCTCCTAATGACAGGCTGGCAGTTTCTTCCCTAAACAGAACTCTCCAGTCACCCCGTTTTTCATTTCTTCAGCACATGCCCACTGAGACAAGTCCATTAGTGGGTGTCCTACCAGGACTCGACCTTGCAGGTTTCTGGGCTGAGCTGGCATGGGCTGTGTGAGGCCATCAGCAGGACCAGGCTGAAATTAACCTGATTTCAGCCATTGGACTGAGTGTGTCTGCATCTGTCTTCTTAATGGACTGTGAGAGCTGCCAGGTTGTCTGCCAGAACCTGCTGTCAAGGTCGAGGGACACAGGCAGGCAGCCCGAGGGAGCCTGTAGCCTGGAGGCTCAGTGGCCATGCTGGGCTGGTCACCCCACACTGTCAGGCAGGTCTATCTGTAGTCAATGATTTCCCCAGTTTCTTTTTTTTTCTTTCAAAAATAAGAGTATTCAGCATGAGCTGGGTTTGTTCAATCAAACAACTAAACATTTTCATCAGCCTCATTTCCTGGGATTTCTGTGAGCATCTAATCTACCGTGAGAAACTGAACTCTTCCACCTCTGGATTCTCCACACAATTTGCAGCTTGCTAATACTTTTTTTAAAAAATAATACTTTTATTAGGTGTTAACTGTATTTGAAGCTTTATGGTAAACACTGTAAGTAGCCCCATATTACAGATGAGAAAACTGAGGTTAATAGGAGCCATGGAATTTGGTCAGGGTTCTATGGCTGGAATTGACATCCAAGCATGAGTCCACAGTCCATCCTTGTAGGTTCCTATAGGCAGAATGAGTTCTATTTCTAGAACCAAATAAATTGATGGGGGGGCTGGGTCTGAGGAGTTGAGCAGTAGTTAACTTCTACCCTTTTCCAGTATCAGGGTTCCTTTATATTATTTTCAAAAATCAAAATTCAAAAGCATAATAATAACTATATTTTAGTACACATTGAATAAGAAAAGATAAAAGACAACTAGAAATGTAATGGTATTTATAAACAAGACAGTCCCTTTTCATTACAATAAATTTGATGACCATTACATATGGGTAGAAGTTGTATTATCCAGGCAACACACAATGCTTAGAGAAGATAGGGGTTCTTATATCCCTTAAATTAATCTTAAAATCTACAGCCAACTTTGATTTCTGTCTCTCTTCTTTGTCCCTTGGGTGCCAAAAATATGTGGTAAAAAGCTCCATAAGAATTCTAGATTTAAAATAATCTTATAGTGGGGTAGGGAGGGGGATCATGGGAGGAATAGATGAATTCTAGATAGGGCAGAGGGTTGGGAGGGAAAGGGAGGAGGCAGGGGATTAGCAAGGATAGTGGAATGTAATGGACATCAATATCCAAAGTACATGTATGAAGACACAAATTGGGTGTCAACCTACTTTATATACAAATAGAGATATGAAAAATTGTGCTCCATATGTGTAATATGAATTGTAATGCACTCTGCTGTTGTGTATTTAAAAAATAAAATCAGTTAAAAAGACTATATTTACCCTTGAAAATTGAAAGCAAAAATAATAACAAACTGGATGTGATGGTGCATGCTTGGGAGCCAGAGGCAGGAGGATTGCAAGTTCAAAGCCAGCCTCAACAATTTATCAAGACCCTGTCTCAAAAGTAAAAAAAAAATAAATAAATAAATAGAAAAAGGTGTTAGGATGTGGGTCAGTGGTTAAGCACCCCTAGGTTAGTCCCCAGTACCAAAAAACAAAACAAAAGCAAAAAACACATTGAAATCACATAAGACAATTGTAAACTTTTAAACAGAGGGTGAACTTAAAGAAATACTGATCTTATTTTTAAGGTTCTCTTTTGCATGAAATAGGTTCCCTTTTGCAAGCAAGGTCAGCCTTCAGAAGGATTAAAGGTTCTTTGGCCAGAAGAGAACATATACCTCTAAAAAGGGTTTCCAAAGCCTTCAAGAACAAACCTTATGACTGAATTGAACTTTCTCCACCATGGGACAAAGCGTCCAGGGCTTCCCACTAACTCCGTGTGGTCTCACCTGGATTCTGTGTTGCACTGTTTTGCTGTGTCTAGCAGGAATGACAGAATCCTGTCTAACACTCCTGGGGGGTCGCCCTCATGATGCCACCACTCTCTGTGAGTGGACATCGTGTCAATGTATATATTCCCTTGGGTCCAATTAGTCAAGGATCAGCTCACATGAAGAGCAAGGGAGCTTCTTTCCCACTGCTATTATTCCCTTGATGGAACAACATAGCTTTCTTGCTTTCTCCATCTCCCATAGCTGTTGGAGAGTTAGGCAATCTGCTCTCACAAGTCTGCCTGGCCAAAGGGACACAATGAGATCTGGTGGCTCCCCAATGTCGAATATCATGACTTCTCCTTCTTAAGATGTTTTGAATAATTCTTGGCACTAAAAGAAGAACTCTCCTCCAAGCAACTCTGGCCTTAGAGGAAGGCTCACAGAAAGAGGTAGAGCTGCCCCTGGGTTGGAGAAACCAATACAGGTAAGAGAGTTCATTCTGGATTTGATTAAAGGCCTAATATTTAAATCCCTCTGACTGCCACTGCCATTTATCCCAGTCAGAGGAAGACAACACAGAATTACTTGTAGTGTGGCAGGTACCCCTGTGGGCTCCATTAGAACATGTCTGTGTTTGGATAGTTTATTCTACAGGGTCTGTTCTATTCTAGTCCACATGTGGTGCCGACTCAAAGGCCCCTGCCTTCTGGATTGACAGCTTGGGGAGCATTTTCACCTCCAATTCTCTCAAAGAAGCACAACTCAGATTCTGAACTGTGCCTCAACAACAAAACCAAACCCCCATCAAATCTTAATTTGCCAAGACATTCATTTGTAAAAGGGACAGAAAGTTTCAGAATGACCTTGGGAAGGGCAAGGTTCATGTTGAAGGGCTTCTCTCTGAACAAGTGTTATCACAGCTTGGATGTGCTAGTCTTCACCAACTCTCAGTGGGGCTAATCACATTTTTATTTTTGTTTTTCACTTGAGAAGGTCTGAGATTTTCAGCAACCTGAGGTCAAGCAAGTCAGTGAGAAAAGCCACACACATGATTAGCATTTCATCATTCATCTTTTTTGATTAGGATTCCTGAGAAGGCAGGGTACACTTCTTATTGGACATTTTAATTAAAAGAGAAAAGAAATCAAGCTGGGCATGGCAGCACGCACCTGTAGTCCCAGCAGCTCAGGAGGCTGAGATAGGAGGATCATGAGTTCAAAGACAGCCTCAGCAAAAGCAAGGCACTTAGCAACTCAGTGAGACCTGCCTCTAAATAAAATACAAAATAAAGCTGGAGATGTGACTCGGTGGTTGAGTGCCACTGAGTTCAATCCCAAGTACCAAATAGATAGATGATAGATAGATAGATAGATAGATAGATAGATAGATAGATAGATAAAATAAGACTGAATTGAAGCATTCTTCAGAAAGCAAAAAAAAGAACCTGGGGTCAGCCTGGATTTGGGTGTTGGACATGGGATGCTGGCTGTCTGATCTTGGTTAGCATGTGGGTGCTATCCACATAATTCTCTGTTCCCCAACTCTGTAAATGAGATTTACTAACATTAGCATTATATAGTTGTTATGATGATTAAAGAAGATAACATACATGAAGCTCAGAACCAACAGGCTTCTGTCCTCCAACCTGGGCTTAGCTCAGAATGGATCTTGTCTCTTGTCACTTTACTTAACAATCCTTAAATCTCCCTGACCCTCACCTTGTAGCTGGGGAGCAGACTCATGGTTAGAGCAGAATGACCCAATGGGAGTTTCAATTCTCAATCAAACGTGTAAGGCAGGGCAGAAACAAACGCTGTGCAGCTCAGGTTAAGATCCCCTTTCCTCCACTCTTCCTCTGACTCCCCATGCCCCCAGACCTGGATGTCTCCCATTCTGATCAACTCCCTCCTGACCCCTCTCTGCCTCAGTCCCCTCACTTCTCCATGCCACACGCATGCTACACACATCCCAACACATCGTCTCTATGTTTTCCACCTCCAAGAAATATACTGTATATATTTTCATAAGAATCTGTTCACCTAGTATATATCCCCTTTTCCTCAAAAAAAAAAAATGGTGTTAGAGAAGATGCTGAGGCAAAGGGGACTGGGGAGCTGTGAATTTGCACAAGTTAATAATTTTTATATCATTTCATAGAATTAAAACACAAGATTCTTTATTTTCCCAGTATTATCTTGGTATGTATAGTTTTGAAATTCCCCAGGAGTTTAAATAAAACATTTTTTATGGTCCATAAATTGTGATATTTGTCCTTGGAAACCATGGGAACACTATAATTTTTTCCTGGCCAACAAAATCATGACCAGCACCACTGCCAACCCTGTATTTTATAATCCCTTCTGGATTTTTTTTTCATTCCAATTCTTATTTATATTTTAACAGTTATTTGACCAAGGATTCTTTTTCTTAACTTAACTGAAAACATTTTTCACTCTTGACACACTCATGCTGAATTAAAAAGTGTTGGCCTATTTATGCAGATTATTATAAAATAAGAATGCATATTATTGAAAGTACTTACACTACCAGGAAAAAGCTTGAAGAGTTAAATCATAGGAAACCAAATATGGTAATTATAAATAATACTTAAGGGGCTGGGGATGTGGCTCAAGTGGTAGTGCGCTTGCCTAGCATGTGTGAGGCACGGGTTTGATTCTCGGTACCACATAAAAATAAAATATTGTGTCCACCTAAAACTAAAAAAATAAACATTTAAATAAATAAATAATAAATAAATAATTTATTATTAAATAAATAAATAAATAATGAGAAAGATGATGATGACAGTCTTTGGTGGGTCTACACTGAACAGAAGAAAATATGTTTAAATAAATAGAATATAAAAGTAAAATAAAAGAAAGTACATCTCCAAAAAACAAATACCCTACTATCATTTTTAAGTTATAAGACTAGATGGAGAATATACCCTGAGCTATATTCTCTGGACCGGGTGCTCTCACTTGATCCCTTTGGTCTCAGTGTGTGTTTATTTCCCTGGTTCCTACTCTCCTTGCACCCCATGAATGGCACTCACCTCCCTACCCCTCCCTTTGCCAGCACCTTCACCCATCTGACCTCTGTGATCAACATTGTTTGACTTACTTATCTAGTTTCATTACCTCACTTGTTGATATAAAAATTAAGCTAAAGGGGACCCTAAAAACCGCAATTTATATTCTCATTACAATTTCACCTAAAACTTTACTACATGGATTTAATTTAAATGAAAATGTGCCTAAGCAGAAAACCCATTTGCCTGGAAGCAACAAAATTTCTGCGTTGAGTCAAGATGAAAACAAAGATCACATCAAGCTAAAGAACATGCCACTATCATAATTCTTAGTGTCAATCAAGAGGATGGAGAACCAGCAACTAAAACTCAAGTTTCACACTATTTACGGTCTCTCTCCTTTTCATTTGGAAAACATGGTAGAATCGTCCCACCTTCTGCTGAGCCACTTTCAACAGGAAGATTGTTGCAAGAGTCTAGAAATCAGACAGCTCTTGAGTAACAACAGTAATCAGCCAAAGCAAATGACTCGGTTGCTACCCTCTGTCAGAAAAATACACAGATGTCCTTGGAAATAAAACCATTAAAAACCACCACCATCAAAGATTCTTTCTGAGTCATGAGATTATGAACAATTAAAAAATATTTTTGTTTATTTGAATTTTCTAATCTTTTCCTATGGAGACATGCATTCTTTAAATAGAGAAAATTGCAAATCATTTTGTGACAGTTTTTACAATATGTTGAGTTTGGGGATTATGGACTTTTGAGATTTTTCAAATAAATATCCCATCCCAAGCTACATACTATTTTATGTAAATTAATAACTTGATTGTTATATCTCTCATTGTTAAATGAATTGGTACAGGCTTCTTTCTTCAAAAACCCAAAAGATGTGTTACTTGAAGTAACTTGAAGGTACAACCAATTTAAAAAAAAATTACTAGTGCATTATAGTTGTACATCATAGAGGGTTTGTTTTGACATAATTTGCTTCATTTTGGGCCTTAGTGCTTCTTCTTTGCCTCCTCTCCTCCTTCCCCCAATTTACCTTCTGTTACTCTACCCTACAACAGTTTTAATAAAGAGCTCTTGGAACTCCTGTTTCCTTTGCTACAATTCCAAAGGCCTGTGCTCTACAAGTTTCATTTGTAGCAAGGATTCCCTCTGTTAAGTTGCTCAGGTGTCAAACGAGTGACTGAGATGTAATTGCTTCCTTCAGATTTCTCCTATACAACCTGACTTTCTCAAAGGATGAGAATTTGGGGAGATTCCATTACCTTCCAGTGAAAGTTTCCAGTTAGAAGAACTTAAAAAATAACTTCACTTTTTCAAAAAATCATCATTATAATTAAAACAGAAAACTGTATATTTGAATTGACTATACCAGATAGTAGTCCCAGATTTCATTATACAGTGCACATGGACCCAAAGCTATTACAACAAATGGAACTGCACAAAGACAATGAATATAAAAAGCTATGGTTTTATTCCTGTCAGATTTCAGTGTCTGTGCTGCAACATTCAGATGTGGAGCACCACATTTAGCATTACTCACAACAGCCAAGTTTCGGAAATAACCTAAGTATCTGTGGATGGATGAATGAATAAAATAGGTGTGATACCTATACGTACAATGGAATATTATTAATCATAAAAAAGAAGGAAATACTATCATTTGTGAAAATGTGGATGAACCCAGAGGATATTATGTTGAAAAAAATCACAGAAAAACAAACATTACCTGATTCCACTTACAGGTTGATTCTAGAAAAGTCCAGCTCATATAAGCATAGAGTAGAATGGCGGTTACTAGGAATAGGGGAGGGAGGATAAAAGAAATAATGAGATGTTGATCAGAAGGCACCAATGTTCATTCATAAGATGAATAAGTTCTGGAGATCAAATAACTTTGGCCTATTGTATACTTGAAATTTGTTCAGATAGTAGACCTTAAATGTTCTTACTCCCCCCGCCACAAGTAATTAAATGAAGTGTGAATAGCTGGTTTGTGGTAATCATTTGCAGTATGTATATATATCAAAATATCATGTTGCACACCTTGCATATATTATACTTGTTATCTTTTCAATTATATCCCTCTGAACCTGAAAAATATTAGGGCACAGCAGAAGCTGCTGGCTACCTAAGAAGGTCCATGTCGGATAATGACAGCACCTAACTCAGAGGGTCAGAGTGGGGATTAATTGCATAATGATATACATAAGAGCTTAGAATAATGACCAGCGTGTACTAACCACTACATGAGTAATAACTATTGTCCTCTCAGTCCCTCTTGGGAAATCATGTCCCCATGTCCACAGCATTGTCTACACTCTGACCTCAAGCTTAAACCTCAGAAATATGTGTTACAGTGAAATTGATTCATTCCAACATCACAGGCAGATGTCCTTGGCTTACTAATCTATCCTCAAATTTGTTGAGAGCCATCTAATTTAGGCTGAATCTCAGCCTCATTGCTTTATATTCTAAGCCCAGTTCATCTATAAAATGAGGACAATAACTCCCTGTGAGGTCATGTTAAGCATCTGGGTCAATGTGTATAAAGAGTATAGTGCAATTTTTGGCATATCACAGAGACCGTGAACTGAAACCTCTAAAACCATAAGTCAGTAAACCTTTCTTCCTTTTAAATGTATTCTCTCAGGCATTTTGTTATGACAACATAAAGATGAATAACATAGTCTCTGAGAATCCTCCAGTTTTCCCTAGAGGAGACAACCAGTGAGTACTTCTCTTTGAAGCAGCTAATGCTCTGTAGGAACATGGATAGTGTGGTGATTTCTTCTGAGTCCTGGAAAATCCATACGTACCTTGTGGCAAGCCCTTGAGGAAAGAGAAGACCACTAAACATGATAGCTTCATTTCTTATAGCAAAAGAATCATGCAAATACCTAGCCACAAACTGTGGTGTGTGTATTCATATACACTCCCAGAACCTAGATCTACCATGCCAAGCTAATCCAGAATAATCTGGAGTCTAGAAAAATTAAATAAACCAGTCAAAGTACGCTTGGGAAGGTACTTTATATGTAATGGTCAGCCATCTCATGTAGGCTTCATTTGACTTAATTATTTGATTTATGAATGTTCAATGATATTTACCATACAACCATCCATAAACCCTTCCACTTAATAAAACTGGCCTATTAGCCCATGAGTTCAATAAACAAGCATCAAAAGGATACAGTATCCATGGGGACATCCCCTGTGAGGTAGCCAGACTCCCCTAGCCCTACAGGCAAACTCCCAAGGAGGGTGAAGATTTTGCTTTATAACTATAGATGCCATGTTTGGTTTTGCATAAAGAAATTACTGTGTGATTGAACTATAATTTAGTTCTTAATATCAATAAATATTTGAAAGTATCAATGGTATCACTTAAAATTTTCCCAAGTATGTACACACATTTGGGAGAAGGACATGTTCACCATATAGACTGCTCAACATCCCAGCACATCCAAATATGACAAAAGAATCAATTCCTTTTTTTGAGGTGCTGGGTTTGCTGCTCCTTGGAATAAAGTGCAGTTGGAAGTAAGGAAGTAGGCAGGGATGCCTTTCATGTTGCAATAATGTTCAGTCTATTCTAAGGTCACCAAAAGTCCTTTAAGAGGAGCACAGGTCTGTGTGTGTCTACTTTCTTTAAAGATATGCTGAATCTTATGCCATACAAAAGTTACGACCCTGGGCCATCATCATGATGAAATGTTCCTCAACATTGGTCCTTTTTTATTCCTCCATCCCTTCCATATAAACAGACTGTCATCTCATATTGAGCACATATAGCCAAATTCAGATTTCAATGCTTGTTTCTTGCTGTCTCTGAAAAGATTGTGAGTTTAGTCTTATGATATCAGAAGCACCTGTCTCTGACATTATGCACCAAAAACAACAAGACATTTCAATCCTTATTAATACTGCCCCAAATGCAAAATCTGAGTGTAGTCATAAGGAAATGTCCCAAGACAACTAGAGAGATATTCTACAAAATAAGTGCCATCTACTTTTCAAAAATATTAAGACAGGAAACAAAAAGGCTGAGAAACTGTTCTAAAATACAAAGAAGCTATGACAATTAAAGGCAATCTGTTCTCTTGAATAGGGTTATATACTTTGGGGAAAATGACAATAAAGGAATTCATTGTCATTGTTGTAAAACATTGAATATGATAGGCTTGTGAACTGAATAGCAGTATTGCATTAATGGTAAATTTCCTGAGTTTTGATAATGATAGTATGACTATGTTTTATGTAAATGAGTCCCCAATTATTTAGTAGCAAAGGGGCAGGATGTCTTTAACCATCAAGTGCACACATACAATAAACTGAAAAAGAAGGAGGAGCAGGAGGAAGAGGAAGAGGAGGAGGAGGAGGAGTAGGAGGAGGAGGAGAGGAGGGAAGGAGGGACAGAGGGAGGGAGGGGAGGCAAAACATAGTGATTCTGGGTAAAGGGTATTCAGGAGTTCCTTGTACTATTCTTGAAACTTTTCTGTAAGTTTAAAATGTTATCAAAGTAATGTCAAGAAAAAAATCACAGCTGGGAAAAACACTCTCCACAATATTTATTTGTTTCACAGGATGCCAACTGGATGGAACTTTGAAATTTCCGTAGCCTGCTGCATCACTTTCACAGGACACTGCATAATCTTGGAGCAGGTTCTCATTGTAAATGGACAGAACCCATTGGTGGCCATGTCACTGTAGAGTATGGTCCTGAAGGGTGCTTCTCTTGGAGGTCCCCATACTAGACACACCACAAAGAACATCATGGTCTAAGCAGTTCATGGGAGGGAAGAGCCAAGAACTGTTCCATAGAACATCGAACGTTTTGTAGTTTAAATGATATATCCTATTTCAATACATTTAGAAAATTCTCATAAATTAATAATGCAAGGCACATTTTGTAATGTGAGCACACAAACTGCCATCCCATAATAATGTTTTAAAAAATCAGACTACTAGCTCATAGCAAGATAGCTATGTAGTAGCATTTAGATTTCTTTGAGTTGCTTATATTTTTTTCAGATGCAATTAAGGAGATAATATACTTTTCCCAAGGCCAAAAAGAGATCATGTCCTCATCTTCAAATTGTCCATTTAATTATTCAGTGAGCCTCTTATAATCAATCACCTGCTGGGTGCTAGGTAGACAAAGTCTCCTGAAGCCCTTCTGTGTCCTCTTATCTGCCTTAAATATTCACTTACTGGCTCTTCAACAGGCTTGTCAGATCCACACCTCCCACCCATGCTTCTGATTGATTCCCATACCCACCCAACTCTCACCTTGTTCTCTCTTTCTCATCTCAGTAAATGGAGACTTCATTTTTCTAGTTGTTCAGACCCAAATCCCTGGAGAGAGCCTTCACTCTTCTCTTTATCCCATATCCAGCATCTACTTCAAAAGCAAATTCTGTTGGTTCCACCTTCAGAACAGATACTAAATCTGGCCTTTCCCACTACCTCCTCCTCTACCTCTGAGAACTAAGCACTAGGAAATGTCACCTGGATCATCACATGAGCCTGCACCTGGCTCTTCCATCTTTGTTCTTGTCCCCAACATCCTCCATTCACACAAAGGGTCGGGTGATCTGTCTTACAGGGAAGGTCAGCCCATCTGTCTGTTGGGCTGCAACAACAAAGTGGCAGAAAAGGGAGTCACTGGCTCTTAAATAATGCTGCCACTTCTATTTATAGTTCATTGGCCAGAAATAGTAACTTTGGTCATTCCTAAATGCAAGTGGGAGTCTGTACCCAAGAGAAAATTTTATGATATGGGTGAGCACTACAACTCTCACTACAATTAATTCTGATGTGCTCTGCTATGGTTGGGATGTAGTTTTTCCCCCAAAGTTTCTTGGTTGGAAGCTTAGTCTCAGCATGGTAATTGTTGGAGGTTGTTAAATCTTTAACAGGTGGGATCTAATGGGAGATGATTAGGTATTAGGGCCATTATCCTTAGAAGAAATCAATGCTTGTCTCTCAAAGTGGGCTGAGTCTCACAGGACTAAGTGTTACTTCCTAAAGTAGCAGGCTGTTATAAAAGAGGAAGCTTGTCTGTTCTTCACCTCTTGCTTCATCAAATTAAATCTCTTTCTCACACACACCAGAGCTGAGCAGATGCTGGTGTGTGAGTTACATGCTCAGGAATCTCCAGAACTGTGAGCTAAATCAACCTTTCTCTTCACAATGTACCCAGCCTTAGGTATTTTTTAATATTATTTGTATTCTTTTTTTATTAGTTGTTCAAAACATTACAAAGCTCTTGACATATCATATTCCATACATTAGATTCAAGTGGGTTATGAACTGCCATCTTTACCCCAAATACAGATTGCAGAATCACATTGGTTACACATCCACATTTTTACATAATGCCCTATTATTAACTGTTGTATTCTGCTACATTTCCTATCCTCTACTATCCCCCCTCCCCTCCCCTCCCATATTCTCTCTCTTCCCCATGTACTGTAATTTAATTCTCTCCCTTGATTTTTTTCCCATTCCCCTCACAACCTCTTATATGTAATTTTGTATAACAATGAGGGTCTCCTTCCATTTCCATGCAATTTCCCTTTTCTCTCCCTTTTCCTCCCACCTCATGTCTCTGTTAAATGTTAATCTTTTCCTCCTGCTCTTCCTCCCTGATCTCTTCTTAGTTGCTCTCATTATATCAAAGAAGACATTTGGCATTTGTTTTTTAGGGATTGGCTGGCTTCACTTAACAAAATCTGCTCTAGTGCCATCCATTTCCCAACAAATTCAATGATTTTGTCATTTTTTAGTGCTGCTTAATATTCCATGGTGTATAAATGCCACATTTTTTTATCCATTCATCTATTGAAGGGCATCTGGGTTTGTTCCACAGTCTAGCTATTGTGAATTGTGCTGCTATGAACATTGATGTGGCAGTATCCCTGTAGTACGCTCTTTTAAGGTCTTCAGGGAATAGGTATTTTGTTAAAGCAACACAAAATAGATTGACATACTGTAGTCAAGGTAAATAAATAAGTGTAAGCATCTTATTTAGATGAATTATGGTCATTCATCTCACTCCTATATCCTTGGTATAATACCTATCCAGTACCTATTGTCAACAATCTTTGTTCTCCTTCCCAAATTATTCTGTACACTGATATCAGAGTCCCTTCGAAAATTTATACAAAATCATGGCATCACCCCCATTTTCTTTTTTTAAAAAATCAGATATTCCATTATTTTTAAAAATCCAAAGGCCTTCATATGATAGTCAATATTCTTCACAGATTGGTTAGAATTTGCACCTCTACCCACCATTGATTTCTCACATATTAATTACCTTTGCCATAGAAGACTATTTGGTATTTCTTGAGAAGGGTTTGCACCCCATGCTTATGGTTCTTAGCTTTTTCTTTCCTTTCTGTGTCTTTCAAAAACATCTAAGTCATTGTTGTTTCCTCTGTGATGCCTTCCCAGACCTCTTCAGCAGAATTGATTATTGCCTTCTGTGTTTTTCCATTATACCTGTCTTATACTTAAAAAAAACCCTGCACCTAGGATAATTATCTTTCTATTTGAATTTTAAACAACTGGTAAAAAGACTTTCTCATTTTGTATTTGTAGCTATTAGAATGTGGTTTCTTGAGACCACTTATTATATTTAACTCTTACTTACAATAGTGTATTGCTTGTAATGAGCACTCATTCATTCATTCTTTCATTCAACAGATTCTATCGAGTGCCAGAGAGGAGCCAGACAGAGAACAAGATATTAACTTTTGTAGAAATGAATTAAAATCCTCAGGGGAGCCTGGTGCTGTGATGCATGCCTTTAATCCCAGTGACATGGGAGGCTGAGACAGAAGGATCATGAGTTAAAAGCCAGCCTCAGCAAAAGTGAAGTGCTAAGCATCTCAGTGAGACCCTATCTTTAAGTAAAAATACAAAACAGGTGCTTGGGTGTCCCTGAGTTCAATCCCTGGTACAAAAAAATCTGAGTGGGGTTCTGTTTACCCAGAACCCTCTTGTCACCTCCAGAGTAAACAACGTCATGTTAATTCACTCATTAAGCTGCTTTCATAATTGAATATGAGCCTCAAATATACTGTAGCACCTTTTCCAAGTGCCTACAGTATCTTTGATGAACATTCTTAGAATGTGCAAAACAGTGACCCTGATAATATCTTGTTTTCATTTCTCAGGAGAATAGGTTGTCACTCTGAATTTTATGGAAGATTTTTATTAGCCAATCTGACCTTCTGGAGACAGACTTGTATTGGTTATGCGAAGCAGAAGTCAGGCTCCCTGTTGTTTATGTATGTACATTGCTGCTCACATCCCCATTACTCAACATGAAGTGTTCAGGGTGTTTTTAAGATGATCCTTAATCTTTTCAATGGCCACATAAAATTGGTCATGTGTATACTGGGCTTCCCTTTTATTTTTTTAGAAGACATAAATAAAGGAAAATTTGAATGCTTTCAAACTGCTTCTATATTATTCACAGTTCAGAAGTTGGGTGCTGAAATACACAGAGAGTTTCTCTCTATGGATTTAATAGCACAGCACTGTACTCCACTGGAAGCCCCACCCATTCTTCTCCGGAGCAAGTGCCAAAACACCCATTAATGTTAATGGGAACAAGGATGTCTACAAACCAAGGGGAAAATAAACCTCCTCATTTATAAATTAGACTGATTTCAGTAGATTTTCTATGTCAAACCAAACCAGAAAAAATAGCATGAAAACATGTCAATCATGAGATCCTCTATTTTGTTATCTGAAATAAATTCCCATCTGGGAAACTGCACTGGCCTCTTAAGCAAAAAAGAGATAGAAAATTGAGCAGTTACTTGGGATATTAGTCTTTGAACTCCTTCACTATTTCTTTCCCAACCTTTTTATTTATAAATGGAAAATGATAAATGGCCAGTCTGGTGATTGCTTTTGGTACCCTCATAAATCCATGTGGACCAAGTCTCACTTTCCACAAGCTCTTTCTATAGAGGTATGATTGGTTCTCTTTCTGTCATGTCCATTGTTTATTAGAAAGATTGGGAGTTGGCATCTCTCTCTCTTTCTTTCTTATTCTCTCTTTCTCTATCTCTCCCCCCCCCACACACACACACCTCTTGTAAAACACTTGAACAGTACTTCCCACTGTTCCAGGAACAACTCAACTGCTTCTACATTTAGTGCTAACTCAGGGAGTCATAAGCTGATTCCTGTGGTTGTGTTACCAATCTCCCTGCAGTCCCTGTGGTTAGGCAGCTTTTTGTGGCTGTGACAAAAATACTTGACATAGGCAACTTCCAGTAGAAAAAGATTATTTTGGATCATGGTTTCAGAGGTTTCAGTCCATGGTCATCTGGTTCGAAGGCTGAAGCATAATGGTGGAGGACGTGGTAGAGAAAAGATGATCAGCTCATGGTGCCAGGACAATACCAGGACATTCCCAGACAGTACTGGTAACTCACTGGTGCCTTTGGTGTCTCAACCTCTCTAGGGAAATAGATTCAGCAAGCATCATGCAGTCATCATTTAGATATGGGTACTATTATGGTTTGGATATGAAGTGTCTCCCAAAGACTAATATGTAAATGTATCCCCAATGCAGCAAAGTTCAGAGGTGGCACTTGTTGAAGTGACTGCATCATGAGAGATCTGACTTCACCTGCAGACTAATCCATCGATAGCCAACTGAATAAGTTACTGGGAGGCAGTGGAAACTGTAGGCAGGTGAGGCATGGTTGAAGAAAGTAAGTCACTGGGTAGTGCCGTGGATCGGTATTTATTGTCCCTGTCCCCTTCCCCCCACTCTACCCCACCCCTCTCTCTCCACTTCCTGCTGGCCAAGAGCCGAGGAGCATTGCTCCACCATGCCACCTTCCACCATGATGCTTCTGCCTTGGAACCAGCTCTCCAGGACTGAAACCTCCTAAACCATGATCCAAAATAATCTTTTCCTCCTTTAAGTTGCTTTTGTCAAGTATTTTTGTCACTGTCACAAAAAGCAGTCTAACACGGGGACTGCAGGGAGATTTGTAATACAACCATCAAGATTCATCTGCTCACTTTGTCCTTAGAGTAAAACAAATATATTTCAAATGTGAATTAAAGTGTGGAGATTTATTTCCACCTACAGCTGCTGCTGCCCACAAAGAGTTCCCTGTGACATCCCATCTGCATCTTCCTACAACCACTTTGGGCATTCTCTTGTACCACCATGACTAAGGGCACTTTGTCTTCACCAAGGATGTGCTGCCCTGGTTAATAATAGTGCTGCAGCTCTGGCTACTTGGTCCTGACAGCCGCGGTCCCCAGGAGGTTAACTGAGAAACAGCCACGTTCTGTTGTTCTCATTATTTCTTGGTATGTTCAAAGTCAAGCCCCGTTACACATCAAAACAAACGTTTTTTAAAAGGTCAAACCCAATATTAAAGCATAAAATGTAATATTCATTAATATTTGTAATGTTTTTTCATAAAAATATACATCTAGAACAAAATTTAGGAAAATAAACTTTCAAAGTGCGAGTAAGAATAGTTGCAACCTTTTTTTTATAATAATGTGAAGTGGTTTCTATTGTGTTCACTTAAGCCTCCAGTGCTTGCATAAATCTTATGATAAAATCCTCAATAAATACTTGTTAAATTAATTAATGGCAAATAGATCATGAACTTTACTAGGTACAAACTTTAACTTTTGATTTTTTAAAAAATGATTTTCCCAAGTTGTTTCCAGTTAGAATATCTCTGTAGGCACAAGGAAGTGACACATCCATGGGTCGCTGGAGGTATCCATCTGGGTAATGGTTACAGGAAGATACGTGTATTTAAAAATTCATCCAGATGAACATTTAAGATTAATTCCTTATTTTTTTTCACAACACTATTCCTATTGTGTCCTCAATTTTAAAAGTTGATAGATGACTGCAGCTTTATGTGTGTAATCTGTTCTCTTCTCCATTCAAAAGACCCTTCTCCACTTTTTATTTTCCTGGGTCTTTCATTCCTGGGCCTATACATTTGATATTGAACTCTCAGACAAAAATTTGTTTTGCTTTCTTAAAAAATAGAAAAAAAGAAAAAAAGCTTGGAAACTATAAAGTAGCAGCCCAAAAGGACACAGCAAAACTACATAAAATTTCAAACACATTTAGACATGTTCTAATAAGATTAAAAATATGAATAAATAAGGTTACTTGTTATCCAATGTTCTTGTAATCCTAAGACAACTAATTATAGAAACCCCAAAATTAATGTGGAATTAATCTCTTCAGTTGGCAATCTTGATGGGTCCTCTCACTGAATAACTTTCTTCTCTACCTGGAGTGTCTAACAATTTCAGGCCCTAGTCACTGGTGAGTGCACTCTTAAGGAAAGAGGTCCTTCAGCGTGGGACTCTGAACTGGTTTGGTGGCCCTTAATTGATGCTTCCATTTCCTCTTTAAAAACAAGAGGCTGCAACTATCTTTCTATGTCTCAATGACAGATGAACTTTAGCTGTATTAGCAGCACTTCTTAAATCTTAATTTGATCAAAGCAAATACTTCTAGAAAGACTGAATATTTTAAACTTCTTGTCTACATAAAACTGATTTAGCTTTCACTTTCTAGATCTACAATAGAAATGATTGTTTTTGTTAGGAGAAGTTTCAACGAATATTAGAAGCAAAGAACTTGCTTCTTAGTTACATTATACCAAAATTAGTGTACCTTATTGGCTCTCAATAAACATTAATTAATGGCTATGAAGTTATTAAAATTAATCAGTATCTCCAGTGCCCAAGAGTTAATGTACCAAGACTAAGTAAGCAGCTCAATGCCATTTCAGGAGGCTGTACTTTCTCTAAAACGTTCTTTTGAGTTTATGATCAGACTACCCTCAATGATATAAGTTAAAAATATTTAACCAAACTGGGGGAAAACCAAGATAAGTCAAAAAAAGACTAAAACTCAACTTTGAACTTGTTCTCTGATCATAAAGGCTCAGAAATACATATGGCACACTATGCTAAGCATCTCAGCAGCTGTTTGGGAATCTGCTGAAGGGTTAGTTTAGTTGCTTTGGAGGAATAATGAGCTCAAGACAGTGTCTCAGCCTTAATCCGGAATTTCCTAATATTGATGAGCTGTCACCATGAACTCAATGAACTTGTGCTGCTAAACCTATGACATCTGTTGTTTCTTTCTCATCAACAGTTCCTTCTTAAAGATCTTCCTCTCCCAGTGCTCAGAAGGACTGACCCATCGAGACATTTCTAGTACTGGAGAAGGCTGCACCAAACCTAGACTGGGCCATGAGATCTCCCCATGTAGGAATATGGAACTGAGAAATAGACTGAGTTAGTCAGATGTGTTGGAGCTGAAGGATCATATAAAGTTGGGACACGTGGCATATAGAAGCCAGATAATAGTTATAGAGATCAGAAAACAGGCAGCTGGCTGATAAAGCAGGTCTTCTGAGTGGGGATTATGACAGATTGTAAAGAGAAGATTTGACTCAAAAAAAGCAGGAGAGAGATAATAGATGATTTATTGTTTCTTTGTCCCCATGACACATTGGTGTACTTTTGGCCATTTGGTTTAAAAAGACTATTTGAAGTCTTAAACAACCCCTCTTAGCATTACCACTGCAAAAGTAAAGAATATCGGTGTTTACAACCTCATCACCCCCCCACACCACACACACACACACACACACACACTCACACGCACTCATACAACTGCTCTATACAGCTGGTATAGAATTAAAGGAAGCAGAAAAAATCCATCTTGGTTGGTATTTTAAAAGAAGAAAGTTTCTCCAAGGACACAGGAATGCTCAAACCCACGAGAGACCATTTTCAAGAGAAGGTCTTACTATTTTTAGAGAAGGTATTTGGGATTTGAATATTAGGAAAGAGTTTGAAATTTTTTGTTATTTGTTTAAATGAGTTTTCCACTGGAAACTTTTCAAGTCTGTCTTAGGAAAGAAATTTTCATTTCTTTCTTAATGAGGTCTGGTGCTGAGACATGATAGAGGGAGGCCTGGTTTTGCTTGGTTTGGTACACCCATTCTCTTTTGTGGATCAGTGTTTCTCAGCAGGCCTCTAAGAGCACCTTCAGTGGAGCAAGTCTCCATTATGCAGACTCACCCCTTAGACTGCAGAATGTCTAACATGACTGGTCCCCAGGTGTGCAATGACAGTACCTCCTACTCACTGTGATAACTAAAAACACACTCCACACATTTCCAAATGCCCCAAGAGTAGAAACGGTACTACCTGTGGTTTAACACCATTGATATAGACATTAATATTTCCATCAATTGCAATGAAATAATTTCTGATGAAGACAGTGGTTAATAAATAAGAATATCAAATTATTTTAATTCTTCCCTAAAGTCCTGGAATCACTGATATGTGGTACCCTAGAAAGCAAACACGATACTGCTTGTTTCACCATGTGTGAAGATGGAAAATGAAGAATAAGAGGTTATCCTCATAGTCTTGCACAAAATCCTGAAACCGAAAGTGGGTATGATAAAAATCAAAAGGCAAATAGTGCAGTCAGCCTTCCATGAAGGACACGTGACATGTGACAGTAAAGGTAAAACATGTCTCAATAGGAAAATGTGGCTATGAGCAAATATAAAAGTTCATAACCTCAAAGACAAAATCAGTGTGCCCATGGATTCTACAAATTTCAAGACTGAGAGCTGAAGGGGATGCCAACATTTTGAGAACTCATCACATTAGGCACTAGTTAAAAAATGCTATAGTTATTAGACAAAAACAAGTGCTTTGCATCACAAAGTTCTTAAAAACTGTGCTTGTGCTTTGGGTAAGAAAAAAGTAATGATAAAACAAGATTTGTGTGCTTGTTCTTCCCTCTACCGCCCACCACGTTCTTCTCCCAGATAAGTGTGTCAGTCACTGGCCCACCTATTAAAACCAGCTTCTCAGCGAAGCCACAGAGGGCTCCTCTGAGCACTCTTCCCCACAGTCCTCAGCAACACCCTGCAGATCAAAAGTACACTCACTTATTTATGTAGCAGGAAGCAGTAGCACCTCACTGGAATGTGAATCCCAGGAGAGCTAGGACATGTCTGACCTCCTCCCACCCACCGGATGCCTAGAAGAATTCTTGGAACATAGCATAATACCCACAAGATTCATCCACATCTTAGCATATATTAGAACTCCATTCCTTTCTATGGCTGAACCATATTCAATTGTAGGTTGACGCCATATTTTGTTTGCCTGCCCATCTTTTGTTGTGGGTTTTGCCCATCTTTTGTCTGTCGTGAATAAGACTGTCATAAGTATAACTATACAAACAGCTCCTTAGGCTCCTGCTTCCACTTATTTTGGATATGTGTCCTCTGATACTTGTTCTTAAGGCAGACATTACAAGTTCACAGTCAAGGTTTTGAAGGGTCCTGTTAGCAGGTAAAGAACAGGCATTGAACGTGGGGTCAGTGCTTCCCATTCACATATTTGTGACAGTTCACTCTTGGTGTATTCTTGTTAGTTGTATCAGTAGATGAAGCCCATGCCCAGGGTCCAAGCAGACCGGGGAGGATGCTTTCCCACCTGTAACCACCATCTACCTTGTAGATTTCATCTACGAGGCTGACATGTCAACAAAATTGTCAAGCTCATGGCACAGAAAGAAGAAAGGGCTGGCCCTTGGCCATCTTAGCCCACAGGTGGCACAGTCTAGTCCATGGGGCATAACTAGTCACACACCTCAACCTAAGTATGAAATAGAAGGAAAGTGCAATGAGTCACTGTAATATTTAATGAGCATTTTCTGTCTGGGCCACAAATTTTGGGTTAACCCATTATCTGATGTAGATCAGAGCGATCTGTTCTAAAGGAATAAACAGGAGGAACCTTTTTAAAAGATGTGTATGTAGCAGAGAGCTTCCAGGTGTCCCAGTCAAAACCCAGAACATCGTATGCTTGCCCTGATCTCCTCTCCTCTTCCACCTCTAACACTGGCTCTAATCAGACAAAAATGATGTGTCATCCAAAGTAGCATTTTGTAAACAGTATAAGATAAAGAAGGCAAATGAAAAATCTCATGGTTTAGTAGAGAATAGGAATTAAATATTCAGAATGAAGGTTATATTTAGATAAACTTAGGTCTGAAGCATCTGAAATGAGTGTGACAAAAGATTTTCCTTAAAGGAAACCAATAAGAATGGGGACAGAAAATCATCATGAGCTCTAGCCATCCCTATGACGCTCTTTTAAAGTTTGAATCTTTGTAGTTGGGAAATAAATGAAAAGATTAATAATAGATTGCAAAATAAATCCCTCCCCTGGCTGCAAAACTTGCATTATAAAGTTTTTGAATTGCCTCAGACACCAGTGACTCTGTGTGAAGTAGAAAGATCCATACACGAATGAAACATTGGAAGAAAATAATCCAGGTTCTGTTGAAAAATACATTGCCAAAGCCTCAATCCCCCTTTCTTTTACATACCAACCTATAAATAATTATGAATTAGATAAGTGATGTTTCATTGTTAATTGTAACATTTTCTGAAACTGTTAAACTCCAGGTCTGGAGACCACACTTTACCTACTTTTGGTGGTCTGTGGCAGAGGGAGTTTTGTTTTATTCGAAGATTTCTTTTAATTGGGATGAGGACAATAGGGGGTTAAAGCAGTGAATCAGAACCTTCATAATTGTTGAAGTTTCACAACTTCTAGAAAACTCCACCATCTGTCCCTAATGATAGTTATTCAACAAACTTTAAACTGAGCACTTGCATATGCCAGGGACTGTCCCAGTCTCATAGGATACACCAGAAATTGAAACAGGTCAATGTCCCTGTCCTCCTGGAGCTTCTTTTCTGGAGGAAATTATGAAATAGGATTTTAGATGCTCTTTGTTTATTTAACTTATTTCTGTTAAGCAGAAAATTTTTGTGACAGTTCAATGTTAGGAAAGAGTTTTAAACTTTTTTCTGGCACTCACGTAGAAGTAATCACTAAAAATTTCCATCTTTGCTTCTACTTGTGGCATTAAAAGCATTTTATTCATTTCAGAATCTGTAGAGATTTATTATGATAAGGAATTATTCTAAGAAGCAAAAAGGGATAAGCACAAGCATAAGACATATCTATAAACTGACCCTTTGGTGAGTGCCCTCCACACTGTGGTTTCAAAGTAAAATACTATGATCTGTGCCTCAATGGTGGGACAATGCCACACTAAGGCATCTCTACAAATAGAGAATAGACTGAGGCTCTGATTTTCACTGAATAAAAGCCCCTTGGGATTTATACGTGTGCACTAATTTTTAAATCACTGTGGGAACCAAGAGCAAACATCAATTGCTATGGCATTGGCATGAAGGGTTATTTAATCCTGGTCCTGAGAATCAGTGTCCTTAAAGGATAAGACCCAGGCTGGGGATGTGACTCAAGCAGTAGCATGCTCGCCTGGCATGCGTGTGGCCCCGCGTTCGATCCTCAGCACCACATACAAAAAATAAAGATATTGTGTCCGCCGAAAACTAAAAAATAAATATTAAAAAATTTTCTCTCTCTCTCTATCTATCTCCTCTCTCTTAAGAAAAGGATAAGAACCCACCCAAAGTCACCAGGAATCCAGAGGCAAGAATCAGTGTAAACTGCCTGTTGTGGCTTAGATCTGTAGTGTCCTCCCTCAAAGCTCATGTATTAAAAATATGGTACCCAATACAGGAAGGGTCAGATGAGGAGCTTTTAGGCAATAATTGGATCATGAGGGCTCTGACCTCATGAGTGGATTTATCCACTTATAGCTAAATGGACAACTGGGAGGTGGGACCTAGTAGGAGGAAGTAGGTCACTGAAGGAATGTCCTGGGAAGGAAGTGTTTCCCTTGTCTCTGGCCCATTCCCCTCTCTCCCTCTCCCTCTCCTTCTCTCTCACTCTTTATTTCCTTTCAAGATGCCTGGAATATGTCTCAGACTTCAAATACTTCATACATAATCATAGACAGAAACCTCAGGGGCAACAAGAATGGAGACTTTCCCCAAGGTGCCATGTTCAGAAAATATGAACAAACACATTAAAACTACTTTGTATTTGCAAACACATCGGTGCAATCATTTCTAGTGTTTCATTCAATTCCAGCTTCCTGTTTGTCTGCAAAATGAATGGGGGTGCATGGCTACAGGACCAGCTCCATCGCTTGAGAAACTCAACATTAAATGAAGCGATGGGTCCCTAGTTCAATGTCGATTCAGAATTTCAAGATGGTGACAGCAGAACATGAAAGAAAGCCCGGGGAGTAGAGCTCTGCAACCCAGCACAGGGTGGCCCTGTGGTATTTTCTCCTGTAGTGTTCGTTATGGCAAATACAAGCAAGGCAGTGGCTGAATACTAAATGTGAACTCACATTAAAATGCAGTATGATGACACTGTGATTAATGCATTTGAAATTCCAAAGTGCTGCTAACTCAAATCAAGGGATAGGATCAGATGCAAAAATTCAGAAGGTATCACAGCAACCAGAAAAGGCTGATGTCCACTGAGCCAGCTGAGTTCTAATTAACAGAGATAGGGAGTTCAGAGACAGCCGGGAGATTCTTCAGGCCATTTTCTGTTTCCTAATGGACTCCAAGGAAAGTCATTTATGCAAAGAAAGGAATTCTCTTTCAACCTGATGGCAAAGTGTCACAATAACACCAAGGAGGATTCGAAAAGAATGCTGGATGGCTCTGAGGTGTTTGACATGTGGACAAGTCTTTGCTTTGCTATTTTCAATTTCACCACATGCCTTATTCATTGCTGCCTAATGAAGACCTCTACTTGTTCCCTCACAGTTGTCACAGATGAATCAATATGAAAAGCATCAACCCCTGCACATTAAGGTCACCTTATGACAATTCCATCTGAGAATAATCTTTGAGAAGCATTCATCTAAATGCAGGCACTGCACATAAGTCTTTGGTTCTAAATAGTCTGAGTCTGGTCCACTTTTCTGTATTTAATTTTAAAAGAGTTATCTCCTTTACATTTAGTAAACATTTGAGCAATAATATAAAATTATGAAGAGTTCAATGACGGGGCATGTGCTCAGGGATACAGAGCATTTGCTAAGGAGGCATGTGTCCCCGGGGTAAAATCCTCAGCACAACCACAAAATCCCTTGATTATTTCAGTCTTCTTTTGGGGGAGTCTGCTGTGTTTTTTCTAAGTTTTCTATATGATATAATTTATTTTACATTCTTTACACACAGTTCTTTCACTTAATTTTAATTTAGTTATACATGGACACAATATTTTTTATTTTGCTTATTTATTTTTATGTGGTGCTGAGGTTTGAACCCAGTGCCTCACATGTGCAAGGCAAGCACTCTGCCACTGAGCCACAACCCCAGCCCCTCTCACTTTTAAATGAGAATTGATTGCAGTTTTTGTTAGCTAATCAGCATTAGATTTATTAACAAACATTTAATTGTACCATGTGCTTTATTATTTTTTTTTACAATGGATGAATCCATTGTATGCCTTTATCAAAAAAATCAAAAAGTAGCAACCAGCATTCTAAATATTTGCAGATAATAAATGTCAATTCAATAAACAAACCAAAAGTATTCAAAATCTCAAAAGACTTTACCTTAAAAAAATATAAATTTTAACCAATTTAATATACATTTATTATATATACATTTATTGGATACCTTCCATTAGCTAGGTTCTGCAGATTAAAGATGGATTGGACTCTGCCCTGACCCTGTCCAGCTCTGTTATAGGTAGCACCTTGTAAATACCCAAATAGTACAGGCTAAATGAACTATCAATGAAGAAGTCTATCCTGGCAGTGTGGGGCTGATGACTTAATACGTCTTTCATTTCACATCCATGTTGTTTCATAAACAACAGACCAGTGTGACAATGCTGACTTTATTCCCTTCATGGATGCCATTAAGCGAGCTCCCTAGCCGACTGGAGAGTACTTCAGACAACACAATCGACATTTGTCAGCTTGAGAGAGCAAAGGGCACCTGAGGACACATTTGTTTTCCTTGTTCCATTCTCTAGAGCTTTTCTGATTCTTTGTGAATTTTCAAGATTTGAAAGTTGATGGCTGATCTCTGAGCAATAGCAAGGAACTAGGCAAGTGTGACTTCAGAGACTATGCAGACATTCCACCCAGACAGAAACCATTCTAAGAAAACCAGTTGGGGAAATTGAAGATACATAAAAATTTTTGTAGAGAAAAAAAATTAAATGGAACTACAATTTTTGCCTGAGCTGATCTTTACTTCTTTACCATTTAATAAATTCAGGTGATTTAAATGGAAGAGACTACCTCACAGCTCAGTCCACTGAATTTGAAGGTGTTTTTTACAAATTTAGAGACACGTGTGCATCTGAACGTTTGCATATGCATGTTTGTCTTTGGGAAAGGAAGAAGGACATAAGTCAGGGTGACAGGCAGCAACCAGTGGACCTTCGGATGTAGGGTTGAAGATATTTGTTATGGTTTGGATGTGACGTGTCCCCCAAAAGCTCACATGTAAGACAATGAAATAAGTTTCAGAGGAGAAATAATTGGATTGTGAAAGCCTTAATCCAATCAGTGAATTACTCCCTGATGGGAGGCAGGTGGGGTGTGACTGGAGGAAGTGGTTCATTGGGGGTGTGGCTATGGGGTATATATTTTGTATCTGGAGCTGGAGTCTCTCTGCCTCTTGACCACAGTGATGTAAGCTGATTCCCACACACTCTGCCCTGATGTTCTGCCTCACCTTGATCCCGAGGAATGGTGTCGGCCTTTTCTGGACTAAGACCTCTGAAATTGTTAGCCCTCAAATAAACTTTCCCTTTCCTACAGTTGTGCTGGTCCCATCCTTTAGTCACAGTGGCAAAAGCTGACTAAAACAAAAATCTGAAAGTCTGCACAATGCTGAGCTGCAGAATGCTTTGTTCTGGATTCTACTCTTTGAGCTCCAAGCCTCTGATACAACCTTTGGTTTTGCTCATTTGCATGCCCAACAGGCAGTTGGATGGCAGACTCTAGGGTCTGGGCTTATCTAGGGCACTTGATTGTTCCTTCCACTATAGTCTCCCACCATCCTCAGGCTATGAAATTTCTCGACTCTCTAGATTTTACTGGAAACACAAATCAGCCCTAGCCTTCTACAAAATACCAGCTTTCCCTTGACTATTTCTAAGACACTTTCAAATACTAGAAAGGGAAACCAACTTGAAGCAACTTAATAAAAAAATGAGCAGAGAGTATTAATGAGACTCCAAGGGCATCTCATGGGACAAGAATACAATCTTTCCTCAACCAGTCAAAAAAAACATGTGCTCAATAATAAATACATGCCAAATACATTGATAGGGGCTGGGGATTTATCAGTAAAATAGACATTCATATTTCCTGCTCAGATCCTGGTGGGGAGATAGATTATACAAATATGAATATCATTATGAGTTGTACTGAGTTCTCTGAGGAAAAGGTATTCTACAAGTGTCAAGGGGGACCCAACCTTGGTGTAGATCGGAGGATCAAGTAAGACTTTGTTGAGGGGTAGATGGCTTCACTGATGAATTCTATCATGAACCTAAGGAAGAAATTATACCAGTTCACTATACACTTTCAGAAAACAAAAGAGATAATATATTTTAACTGTTTTAGTGAGGCCAGCATTACACTGAAATTAAAACTACATCAAACTTTACAAGAAAAGATAACTAGAGACTCTCATGAACATTTATGATGGATTGAATAATGCCGCCCCCACACACATACACCACTGTGTCCATACGCTAACCTTTGGAATCTGTAGACGTTGCCCTATAAGGAGAAAAGGACTTTGCAAATAGGATTAAATTAAAGATTTGGAGACTGGGAGATCATCCTAGATTATCCAGTCAAGACTGATAGGATCACAGTAGTCCTTAGGAGAGAGACAGAGGAGCCAAGAAAATTAGAAGAGACAGCAATGTAGTGACGAAAGCAGAGACAGGATGAATGTGATCTGAAGATGCAGGAGGGAGCCACAGAAGCAGAGAAATCCATGGACACTGATTCTCCCTTCAGTGTTCAGAGGAGCCAGTCCTGCCAGCACCTTGATTTCATTACACTAAAATAGCCAACAACGACCTCAAGAACCATAAGAAAACTAATCTGCATTGTTCCAGGCCACTAAGCTCATGGAAATTTGCTGCAGAGGCAAAAGGAAAGTAATCAAACACAATTGTAGGGATCCTCAACAAAATTTTAGCAACTGAAATCCAGAAATTTATAAAAAAAAGGATAATACATCATAAACAAGTAACACTTATCCCAGAAAATCAAGATCAGTTTGATGTTTTGAAAAAAATCAACTATGTAATTAACCATATTAAAGATTTAAAATAAAAAGCAATATGATCATCTCAAATAGATTCAAAATAAGCATTTGACAAAATTCAAATTCATCACCTGCCAAGTGTTCAATTCTCTGCCAAGTGGAACTAGAAGAACATTTCAACTTGACCAAATGTATTTACTACAAATATATTTCTAACACCATACATGTTTATTCAAGAGAGAAGGTAATTATTTTTGTAATAATTCAAGAATGTCTATTCTGATCACTTGTATTTAATGTTGTATGTAACCAGTGGAACAAAGCAAAAATAAAAGAAGAAGAAGAAGGAGGAGGAGGAGGAGGAGGAGGAGGAGGAGGAAGAGGAGGAGGAGGAGGAGGAGGAGGATACAATTGAGGGAAAGAAAGAGAACTGCATTTTTTTCACACAAATGTCATGATTTAATTCTAAGAAATCCATAAAAACAGAACTCACAGGGAGTTTTTAGCAAGGCCATAAGACCACAAGATCAATACACAGAAATAAGTCAATTACACTTAAATATATTAGCAATAAATAATTTGAGAATAAAGAAGTAAAGTGAATGAAGACTGAAAAAATGTGGCTGAGAAAATACTAATAAAAAAACTAAGTGGAGAGATATTGATGAAAAACTATAATATCATTAAAATTCAAGCAAGCCATTTTTTTGAAAAAAAATTGTAGTTTATTTTAAAAGTTATGTTGGAATGTAGAGAACCTAAAGTTAATTTTTTTTTGAAAAGAAGAAAATAGCTGGATGAATTTCTCTGACTTCCAGACTTTCTTTAAAGCTACAGTAATCAAGCAGTCTGTCCATTCAAACAGAATGGACATGTACACCAATAAAACAGAACACAGTATCCAGAAATAGACTCATGCATATATGGGTCAATTAATTTTCAACAAAGAAACTAAAGCAGTTCAGTGGGGAGGGGGGATGGTCTTTTCAACAAACGAAGTTGAAACAAGTGGATATTCATACAAGAAATGAGTCTCAATTTTGAACACATACCATATAAAACTTGATAACCAGATGTGGTGAATAAAAATATTTTGCTGGTAACTTTTGAAAACATTATTAAAAATAGAATGCAAGTCATATTCCAGGAAAAAATATTTACAAAACATGTGCATAGTAAAGGACTATTGCCAGAATATATATGAACATTACAATTCAGGATATGAACATCAAAATTAACTCAGTCACCAGTAAGCAACAAAATGGAAAAAGAAGGGGAAAAAACCTTATAGCTTTAAGGACGACCAAAAGCCCTGTTAAAAAAAAAATGTCACCAGCAATAGTCCTTAAGGAAGTGCAAATTAAAACCACAGCGAGATACCACAACACAGGAGCTGGGGTTGTGGCTCAGTGATAGTGCGCTCACCTAAGCACATGAAAGGTGCTGGGTTCAGTCCTCAGCACCACAAAAAACTAAGTGAATAAAGCAAAGGTATTGCGTTCAACTAAAAATATATTTAAGAGAGAGAGAGAGAGAGAGAGAGAGAGAGAGAGAGAGAGAGAGATACCATAACACAGCCACTAGAACAGAAAAAAAATTAAAAGACTGACAATATTTTCATTGGTGAGATCAAAGAAAAACTGAAATACTCATTCTTTACTACAAATAATAATACAGTTGCTTTGGATTGACAATTTTGAATACAATTAAATTTAATATACTCTTTTTATACAACCTAAAAATGCCCTTCTAGGTAATTGCCTAAAATACCAATGATCTATTTTCACACTAGGTTTTATATATAATGCTCTTAGCAGTTTTACTCACAATAATCACCCCTCCAGACTGGAAACAACCTGTCTGTCCCTGAATGAATAACTGAAGAGTTCTGTGTCCACACAATGAGATCCCACTCAGCAATGAAAACCAATGAACTACTGATGCACATGGCCAGGTGGGGACATCCAAGAATATTATGTCAAGTGACAAAATGGCAGACTGAGACTATAATATGATGCCATTATTTGGATTTTCAGAGAAGGAAACAATATAGAGTCAGAAATCGAATAAGTTTTTGCTAGAGGTTAAGAGTAGAAGGAAGTCACTGAATACAAAGGCCCATGAGGAACTTCTTGGAAATACCCTCTCTCTTGATAGTAGTGGTGATTGATGTAGGACAGAAGATATTGGACACCTGAGGAATTTTCAGAAAACAGGTTTATTGGCTAAAGCTGTTTAGAGAGTATGGCTTATGCCTGAATATTCTCTGGACCATGAGTCTAGAAATTCTTTGAACTTTATACCCAGTGGGAGGCGGGAGCCTTGGAGGTTTACATTTTTACAGGAGTCTACATAAAAGTTCTTTTTTTTCTCTGAGTTCTCAGTGCTTTTTTTTTTTTTTGGTCCCAATTATTAGAACAGTCAGAAGTTTTACATGTCTTGCCACAAAAGCATGAGTAGCATCAAGTCCATGGTTAAACTTAGCTTTTGCAATACAGAGCAACAGAAATTTGCTAGGAAGTTCTAAGCACAATGAACTCTTTTGCAGAAATCTTTGCTGATACAACCATTATGGTGAGGGTCTCTGGAGAAGCTTAATTAAAATGCATTAATGGAGGTGGGGCCACCACTACAGTAATTACATGATTATGTACATTTGTCAAAACTCATTGAGCTATACACTTAGAATGGGTGAATTTTATTATATGTAAACTATGGCTCAATAAAGCTGTGTGTGTCTGTGTCTGTGTAAGGAACACATACAAACAAAACCCAAAAGATACAATTTATGCACTTCAGAAAGATGGGCTATGGGAAACAGACAAGGTAGTAGGCAATGAAAGTCAGAGGGAAAGAAGGAAAGAAGAGAGATAAAGGAAGGGAGGAAGAGTAAATAATAAAAGCTTGCAGGAAACAATAATAATTACCATCACCTGAGTTATGTATGTACCCAGGTATGAAGGAAGAAGAAGTCTTTAAACCAAATGGAAGAGAAAAGAAAGAAGTCATGCTACAGATCAGCAGAGAGAATGGACTATTCAAAAAATGGTGGTGGAACACCTATTATCCCATTGGGGAATAATGTGTGTCCCTTACTTCACAACATGCCCCCAAAATAATTTCAGATGGAGTAGAGAATTAAGTGGAGAAACCAAAAAGTCTAGATTTTTTTAAGAGAGAGAGGGGAGAGAGAGAGAGAGAGAGAGAGAGAGAGAGAGAGAGAGAGAGAGAGTTTTTAAATATTTTTATTTTTTTTTAGTTTTCGGTGGACACAGCATCTTTATTTTATTTTTAGGTGGTGCTGAGGATCGAACCCAGCACCCTGCACACGCCAGGTGAGTCCATTACTACTTGAGCCTCATTCCCAGCCCAAGTTTAGATTTTTATATGAAAATATCTTTAAAGCTTAGGGTATGTATTCTGACTCGTGTGTGTATAAAGAACAAACCACAAAATAACACTGAGCATGTTGACACTCATCTAAGACATCTTCTTTATTAAACATCCATCTAATGACATAAAAAACCAAGCCTAATAGATTGGACAAAAAGTTGGCATCCCGCCAATTAACAAAGAGACAATAAATAGAAAAGTAGAGGAAAGATATGAACATTTTCCCAGAAATGAAAGCATATGGAAAATTGTATGAAAAGATACTTAACCTTAATAGTAAGACAAGAAATGCAGATGAAAACTACAACTGGACAGAGGGAAATCTTTTAAAAGTTAAAGAATAACTAATGTCAGTACACTATGGAGCAATGGAGTTCTCAGGCACTTCTATGAGAGTAGAACCATTTTAGAAAGCAATTTGACATTAGTTAGTAAAGTTGAAGATGCACATGCCATATGTGTCTACAATTCCACTCCTAGAAATTACACCCTGGAAAAAAATTGGAGCACCAGAGCACCAGAAAGATGCTACAGAATGTTTCTATTGCAAAACAAACAAATCACAACTGGAATTAATGCTTTTCAATACAAAAGTGGATAGATTTTGGTTCATTAATTCTACAGACTATTACTGTACAGTGAAAATTAATTAATTAAAATTAAATTACACAAATAGATTTTTCTAAAAATACACTTATGAAACATGAAATAAAAACAGTTGTGGACAAGAGCAGATTCATAAAATTCAATATGGTTCAAAAATATACCAAAGCTAAGTCTCTAAATATTCATGCTTTTGCAATAAAGCTATCATTAAAAGCAAGGAAGACATTAACACAAAAAGAAGATTGTTATTTACTCCTGGGAATAAAGGAGAGTAATGTGATCACAAATACTAGCAATGATCTTAAACAGGATGATGAGTATAGGCTGTGAGTCAGACTTCATGCTTTAAATACAAGCATATAACATAAATCTTTTTTTGTGTATGGACTATTATAATTTTGAAATTAAGAAACAAAAATATAAAGAAAAGGAATGGAATTTGGATGCATAAATCAGAGAACTGTTTCTTCTGTACAAAACACGTGAACATAACATGGTATTATAAAGTGATGTGGGTCCGGGGGGCTTTGTGAACACTTATTTTAATTTCTCATGATCTCAAACTTTGCTTTAGGGCTGGTGGCTGCAGTCAAGAGGAAAGCCCAATATTTCCCCTTGTTGGCATTTTGTTTTAATCAAGGCATATATTTTCCATCTTCTTACAAGAGCAGACACGATTGGGCTCCCCTTTGGCTTGGAAAGGCAATTTATCCCTCCATGGTAGACCTATTTGTCAGGTACTCTGCAGCCCAAAATGTCAAAGTGCCCATGAGGAAAGGAAGAGGGGAAGGGGGGCACCGCAATATTCATTCCATAATCCCATTTCATTATTGATAAGTTAGAGACCGAAATGTATAAGGCTTTTTTTTAAAAAATAATAAGACTGTGCTATAGGAAAAATATGTCCTTGTAGCCTATTGGATCATTAAACAGAAACTACCCATTTAGAAGTGCTTTCTGCTTTTGTTTCTTCCAAAATTGAACAATATTTTGTCCATTTATACTGTGATAGTGGGAAAGAGGACATGCATATTTAATAACTTATTGTATATGAAATGATTATTAAATGTAGAGATAGTGTGTAAGATTTTATCAGTTATTATGATTATTCCTAGTCCCAGATAAATTGTGTGTGGCACTCCTATGAAGCACGTTGGTACAGATTAGACTTTGATTCAGATTTAGAAAGTCACACTCAGTCTCCTTCCAAATCTGAGGTTGATTCAGTAAGATAATGGGTTTTAAATCTTATTTTTTAACCATAAAACTCTTTGCACAACAAGTCTTACAAATTGTTAACCAATAAAATACTTAGCAATTGAGCACCTTTGGTTCAAGCATGGAACCTCTGGGACAGTCAGCTCAGCCTTTTCCTGGCTAGGGGTAATGGATGGCCACATCCAAAATTCCAGCAGCCCCAACATCCCTCCTGGTCCTGGAGGTTGCTGCAAGTGAGGGGGGACTTGGGTCAGGGGCTGTTCCCAGCAGCCAGTCAGGACCTCACATAATACAGCGTCTTGCTGGTTCCAAACATGAAGTTACTTTCTCAAAGGCCAGTTGGCAATGCTTGGGTGGTTGAGTCAGTGGAGAGACCAGGGTCCCCAGCACTCAGGAAAGTAATTGGCACCTAGTAGGCACTGAGAGATTATCTGTCCCAAGTAAGTAAATGGAAGTCTAGCAGGAGAGCAGTGTTGCCTGATTCCACTCTCAGCGCAGCCTTTAACCTCAGCCTCTCTCAAGGCCAATCTGTTCTGTGAGTGAGAAACTGGATGTCAGAATGTGAAGTCCTTGGGGTCCCTTTCACACTGTGATGCTGAATCAGGTGTCCTCCCATCAGCCCTTCTCCTTGGGGTCCCTTTCACACTGTGATGCTGAATCAGGTGTCCTCCCATCAGCCCTTCTCTTGCCAGCAGGATCTAACACTGTCATGCAGGTTGGAGGCCACCATAGCTGCAGGCGCCTGTCACAGCTTCTGATAGCGCATGACTGACTGTGTCTGCAGGACCCACAATGTTCCTGTGATGTCTGGTGGAGGTGAGTCACCCATGCCCCTCTCTGAGTCCAGCCCTTTCCTTTGAGGACAAGGATGCATTCATTTTCTATGTTACCCACTTTCTCCTGTGTGTTTCACATTTGGTGACAGGTCCAAGAACCAAGGCAGGAAGTGGATGAGGGAAACCCAGGGCTCCTCCTGGCCCACGACACCACTGGGTTCTCCCTTCTTTGAAATGGAAACAGGATCTGAGTAGGGCACGGGCCAGGGACTTGTGACAGGTGGGTCATGGCTGGAGAAGTAGGTCATAGAAGCAGGTCATGTCTTGGGGATTATAGATCTTGGACCTGGTTTCTCAATCCCCTCCCCTTCCCATCTCTGCTTCCTGGCTGTCATGAGCTGAGAAGCTTCCTCCCCTGTGACTTTTTGCAAAGATACTGCACCTTGGGGCTGGGGTGGTGACTCAGTGGTAGAGTGCTTGCCTAGCACGTATGAGGTGCTGGGTTTGATCCTTCAGCACCACAAAAAAATGAATAAATAACATAAAGATATTTGTCCAACTACAATTAAAAAATATATTCAAAAAAACAACTTTAAGTAAGTTTTGCACCTGCAGCCACTACACATGTCATATCATGATCATGTGACACGGTTGTTGAATAAATATAATTTTAAAAAGGAGAGGCCTTTAATGTCATCAGTTCTCCTGAGACACAGTAGCTTTGGGGAATTCATGGTTCTTTGCTACAAAACTGGATCCACAAAGGCATAGGCAAATATCAACTGATAAAGTCACTGTTGATTTGAAAATTGCTATTCCAGGCCCAAACTCGACACCATCTTAGAGTCCTATAAATGTCCCATGCCAATACACAGCATCTGGAAACAGAAAGAAGCCTGGCAGCTGAAAACCACCTGTGCCCGAACTGTAAGGTGCCTGTTGGATTCCTGCCATAAAAATTACATTTTGTTCTTCATTGCCTTGTTAATTGGGAAGCAATCATTTCTCTGTCCAGAAGAGAGAATACGTTCTTCGAAACCCTATGGTGGAAAAGCATTCATGACATGCCCTTTCATCTCTAACAAAAGATAATTTGCACATACTCTTTCTGTGGAAACATGTCATTTAAACTAGAATAGGCTATCTTTAAAAAAAAAATAGAGGACAATGAAGGGAAGAAAATTAATGAGACATTCAGAAAAAAAAATCTTCCAGAAAATGGCCCTGTCCATGTCAAAATGATCATATCCATGGGAATCATGCACAGAATATCATTATTATATTTCCTTGCCCTCTACTCTTTAAAATTTAGAAGACCTAATAAAAGTAACTCATCAGGTGCTTGTAGTAATCACCACGGGCTGAGATTACATGCACCATTTGTGAGTCTTGGATGGAAAACAATCCTGTAAGGTGACAGAAGCACATTGGTTTCTTTATGGCACATGGCTTTTTAATGGAATGGATTATTTCCTTGACGTGATTATGATCAGCTGCCTTTGGCTCCACATTTATTTGGTCTGCATAGCCTCAATATGAAAGAATTGCCTAGAGAATGTATCTCCTTCCTATTCCAAAATCCCAAACATGAAAATAAAATTACTGACTTTGTGAGTGTAAAGAGTTAGACCAAAGTGAGAAATGGATATGGGATACCAAAATTCAGCTTTGACAAAACTATGAAATGAAAGCAAAACTGTATCTTTCCTTTATATTACCAAAGAAGGCAGAGTAAGAACTAGTAAATTAGTATCCTGATAGCAAGAAATAACTCCTGTGTCACCAACCAGCAAAGTGACCATATTTTACACTTGCAAAGTGTTCTTCAGCTCTGTTTCCACCACCTGCCCCATGACACCATCCCTTTAACCTGGGCTGCCACACTAGGCCGCCACTGTTCTCCCCTTCCCTGCAGCCAAGGCTAATATAGTGCTCAGCAGATTACAAAGGAGAAAAGGTGCTCGAAACTCAGGAGTCGAGATATTTATTTTGATGCAATAGTTTTTGAAATTCTAGGTAATGCAAGCATATCCATGATGAACAGAACATCAAAATTTTAAATAGGGACAGAACACAACAGTGCCATCCCAAGTCCTATTAGTGCCTGAAGTTAAAGTGAAAATGTGTATATTTATTATACAGGTTTTTATCTACATTTTTAATGGTAATTTTTTCAGACTATTAAAAGTAGTTCAAACGATTGAAAAATTGGACAATAGATGTATTTAAACTCACAATTCTGTTTTAAGTTTGAATATTTTATTATACCTCAAACAGGATTTGTTATAATTTTGCTTTCCTGGGATAATGGAAGCAAACAATGTGTATGTCTTATCTTTTCACTGAGAATTATTAAGTTGCACTAAATGGTAAAAAGTATGTATTTGATGAATTTAGAAGAAACATGAATACATTTTCTGAATATTTAAATTTAAAATAATCACAGGGCTACAGATATAGTTTAGTAGAAGCATGTTTGTAAGACCCTGGGTTCCAACCCTAGCACTTAAAAAAAAAAAAAAGATAACCACATGCATTTCAATATGCCTACTTTCCAATTTCTAATATTTTAATTGATTTCCTGAAAAAAATAACAATTTATATGTTATAAATAACAATTTAGTAGAAGCATGTTTGTAAGACCCTGGGTTCCAACCCTAGCACTTAAAAAAAAAAAAAAGATAACCACATGCATTTCAATATGCCTACTTTCCAATTTCTAATATTTTAATTGATTTCCTGAAAAAAATAACAATTTATATGTATGTGTACACACATATGTGGGAATGTATGCCACACACGAATACACACACACATACACAAACTAGTATAACACTACACACTAACTAGTATAACACAATACACATCTTCCGCATTGCCTCCTGCCACAGTATAGCTCAGTATGGAAAAATTGGGTCTTAATTTTATTTAAATTTTTGGTATTTTGCTAATCAGAATTTTTTGTATTAATTTTGAGTTTTTAAACTATTGCATTAACATGCCATTTCTCTTGATGACTTCACTTTTTGTGTCCTGTTGGTTTTTGCCTCTGAGTCAAGTGCCTCATTCACTATGGCCTGATCCCCACCTCCCATCCATTCTATCTCCCCAGGAGCAGGAAGGTGGATTCCTGTTCTTGGCTCATTCCATGATTAAATAAGATCATGTTCTTCTGCCTTTCAAACCTTCCTGTAGCTTCTTCTTTTCTCATTGGGTGGAATACAGACTCCTGACGCAGGCCTACAGGGTCCCTAGGGGTAGGAGCTGCAGGAACAGGTTCTTTACTCTCCAACCCTCCCCCTCTCTCAGAAGACAATATAAACCTGCAGTGAATGGAACACTAGAGTTCTCCTCTGCCTCTCTCCCTGGGAGAATCCCCCCTTTCTTTCCATGATGAGCTCCATCTTGCACTTTAAATCTCCATATAAACATCTCCATTTCACACCCACACCCACCACATTAAAAATAAAACCTTTATGAGTGTCAACTTTACCTGTCAACTTGGTAAGGGTTAGTATTCAGTTTTTAGTCAAACAGTCTAGATGTTTCTGTGAAGATACTTTTTAGATGTGATTTACATTTATAATCAGTTAACTTTGAGTAAAGCAGCTAGATAACCTCCATAATGTGGGTGAGCTTCATTCAAACATTTCAAGTGCTTAAATGCAAAGACTGAGCTTTTCTGAAAAAGAAATTCCCCCTCAAGACTGCAGCATCAAATCCTGCCTGACACTTCAGCCTACTGGTCTGCCCTGCAAATCTCAGACTCACCAACTCCCACAAATGGGATTATCTCTCTCTCTATACACACACACACACACACACACACACACACACACACACACACACACACATATATATATATGATGCTATATACTTTGGTCCTTCCCAGAACTTACATAGTATGTCATTGAAGAATTTATTGGTTTCAGCTGTGTGCATGTTAGTCTCCTTGCTGTTTTGATGTTCTATCTGTCCCTACCAGATTGGCAGCTCCCCAAGGACAGGAACTGTGTCTGTCCTATCCAGCTCTGATTCCCAGCTCCCTGCACAGGGTTTATCTGGAAAGCAGGGAGGATGCTGGCCCCTGAGGTCACACAGTCCCTCTCTGGGTAAGAAAAGAAAGCACTGGGGCTTTAGGTAGTTTGGCAAACTAGGGTGCACAGGCACAGGTCTCAAGGCAGTGGGACTGGGACAGTCACCACAACCTGGAGAATAAAGGAGAATCAGGGTTTGGATGAAAAAACTTATAATCACGAGGATGAGCCATGGGCTGATTTCAGGGGGATGGTAGCTGCCAGACTGAGAAGCTGCCCTCCTTGCTGCAGTCCTTGCCACGCTGGTTCTTCTCCATCCAGCAGCCATGAATAGCCATTAAGCATACCTGGGTCCTGTCTCTGTCTTGTCTAGATCTGCTCCAGTGTGTTTCTTCATGGAGCAGTGCAATTCAGTGGCCCCAAGGCTGCTCCTCTGACTTTCTGAGCTTCCCCCTCTGCCCCCTCCTCTTGATCCAGCCCCACAACTGTTTTGCAGGGCCTCACCCCTCCCAGAATGCTCTGCTTCAGGATTCCACCTAGAGCATTCTTTCTGAGGATGAACCCCCAGCTGTCTCCCTCACTGCCCCACAACTCAGCTCACTCCTGTGACCTTATCAAAGAGCCCTCTCCTGACCACCCTACACTGATGCCTCCATGTCACCCCATTTTGTGATCAGCCTCTCCCCTTAGAGTGTAAATTCCAAGTAGTAGGAAGTATTCTGCTTACTTCTTCCCTAGCATGGAGCACTGTGCCTGATATGTCTTAGGAGTTCCATGGCTTTTGAGGAGGAAAGAAGGGAGTGGGTAGGGAAGGAGGAAGCAGGGGGAATCAATCTTCAGGCCTGGTAGAATTTTGTGCTTGGCTATGGAACAAGAGCAGAAGTTGAGAACTAGACAAAGGATGACATTGTCTGTAGACCTGTCCCTAGCACAGATTAAACAAGTCAGCTAACAATTAGTAAGAGACTAATGGAGAACAAGTCAGAAAGCAGGACATAGAGAAGGTTACAAGGTGCCTGTCCTGGACAGGAGGGACAGACAAACATGGCAGGATTGCATGGGCCCCACCTGCACAGCATACCCCACCAACCTCCAATCTGGCTGCAGGCAAGTAAGCACTTGCCCTAGGCCAGGAACACACCTCAGTCCCCATGGAGAGCAAAGTATGGCTGGCATGACCACTGAACATATGAACATTGTCCCACTGGACTTTCCAGGCATGGCAGGTTTCTCTGTCCACCCTCCTAAGCCTCAGCTTCCATTTGGCTATTTTTAGCTGGACACCTATGGTTAAATAAAAGTGAGCAGGAGAAAAGACCCAGTCCCTTTAACTTTTATTTCTCTATTTCTGTTGGCATTTTTTCCATCTATTATTCTACCAGGTCAATGTCAGGCTGGCCTACATTAAATTCAAGGGCTGTTTTGAACTCAAGGACCCTAACATTAGTGAAGTTTCTGAAATCGTGTCTCAGATACCACCAGTGAGGTTTTCTAAGAAATGTCCTGTGCTGCCCCTGAGGATGAAAAGTAAGGCAGAGTTGAGCTGATGTGCCTCCTTCCAGAAGTCATGCTTGTTTCCTATCAGTCTGATTGACAGCCATTAGGAAGTTAAACAACACCAAGTGCTGGTGAGGATGTGGGTAAAAAGGGTACTCTTATACATTGCTGGTGGGACTGCAAATTGGTGCGGCCAATTTGGAAAGCAGTATGGAGATTCCTGGGAAAGCTGGGAATGGAACTACCATTTGACCCAGCTATTGCCCTTCTCGGACTATTCCCTGAAGACCTTAAAAGAGCGTAGTACAGGGATACTGCCACATCGATGTTCATAGCACCACAATTCACAATAGCTAGACTGTGGAACCAACCCAGATGCCCTTCAATAGATGAATTGATAAAAAAAAAATGTGGCATTTATACACAATGGAGTACAATGCAGCACTAAAAAATGACAAAATCATGGAATTTGCAGGGAAATGGATGGAACTAGAGCAGATTATGCTAAGTGAAGCTAGCCAGTCCCTAAAAAACAAATGCCAAATGTCTTCTGTGATATAATGAGAGCAACTAATAACAGAACAGGGAGGAAGAGCTGGAGGAAAAGATTAACAGTAAACAGAGACATGAGGTTGGAGGGAAAAGGAGAAAACAGGGAAATTGCATGAAAATGGAAGGAGACCCTCATTGTTATACAAAATTACATATAAGAGATTGTGAGGGCAATGGGAAAAAAAACAAGGAGAGAAATGAATTACAGTAGACGGGGTAGAGAGAGAAGATAGTAGGGGAGGGGAGGGGGGATAGTAGAGGATAGGAAAGGTAGCAAAATACAACAGTTACTTATATGTCATTATGTAAAAATGTGGATGAAAAATGTGGATGTGTAACAGATGTGATTCTGCAATCTGTATTTGGGGTAAAAATGGGAGTTCATAACCCACTTGAATCTAATGTATGAAATATGATATGTCAAGAGCTTTGTGATGTTTTGAACAACCAATAAAAAAAAATTTAAAAAAGTTAATATTTGATGCAGTGATTACACTTCCACATTTTATCCTCATTATTTGTAAACTGATGTGTACAGAAATGGTGGATATGCTACCAAACCTTGATCCTTCTCCCTGATGCCAATTTAATAAGTTGGACATGGTTTTGAAAAAATGGCAAAACAGGTATATTATTGGTTTGCTATTAAGGAAGAAGCACAGAGGACTAAAGTTGTAGACGCTTTGATTCTGCTCATCTGAGGGAATAGAATCTTTTTTTTTTTTTTTTGGTGTGTGTGTGGGGGGGTGCATGAAGTGGGGGTTGATCTCAGAGTAATTAAATCACTGAACAACATTCCCAGTTCTGTTTTAAATTTTTATTAAGATACAGAGTCTCACTGAATTGCTTAGCACCTTGCTTTTGCTGAGGCTGGCTTTGAACTCAATCCTCCTGCCTCATTTTCCTGAGCAACTGGAATTATAGGCATGCGTCACCATTTCTGGCAGAACAAAGAATATTTTCAAAATAGGCTATTCAAAGATGCCTGCCAGGTACTCCCTGTAAAGAAGAGTAACTGTTCACTTGTTAATTTGGAGATATCTATTCCTCAGATCTCCTGGGGCCATCTTTAAAGTCTGAATTATTTGGTTCCTCTGGTGGATGTGTTCTCAAAGCTGTCTAATTCATGGATGGGAAAAGGCAATCTAGTTCCTAGTTATGAAACAGGAGAGAGAGAGAGAGAGAGAGAGAGAGAGAGAGAGAGAGAGAGAGAGAGAGAAATGTCCTTTTACTCCTTTCCTTTTTTAAAAGCCTCAGTTTTAGAGTGACAAGTGTTATATTCCAAGCATGGGGCAAGACACTTTTACATATGCAAATATACACAGCAGATCTATTCAACAACAATTTAAATTGGAGGATATATAGCAAATTAATGCTAAATGTAATATATGTATATATATATATATATATATATATATATATATATATATATATATATATATATATATATATACATATGGAAATATAGCAAATTTGCTAAAAAGTCTTTAGCAAATTAATGGAGAAGTATATGTATTTTCAAAAAAGATTCATTCAACAAGAAAAGAGTAGCCTATTAATTAACTCAACAACCAAAATAAAGTTTAAATGCATTTTCCTATGTAAAAGAAGCCAGTGTAGTAGAATGAGACAAGGTCAGACACCAGAGGAGTAACAGAAAGGAGATTTATTTGGCTGCAGTCAGGTTCAGAGAGAAAACTTTTTACTCTACTCAATCAATTGGCCTAAAGACCATTTTCAGGATGTTTTAGACTTCAAACCCAGTGTAAAGAGAGAGGTACTCAGAGGTTCAAAATCTACAAAAGTACCCATTTTCACAGTTCTGGGTAAATTAACACCTCAAAAACAGTTTTTTTTTTTCAAGAATCATTACCTGAGAAAGAAAGAGCTTCTTTTACCCCTCTTTTTCCCCCTAACCTTTTGAACCATTTCAATTGAGCCCAATTAGTCTTTGAAATATAAATATCACTCTGAATATCTCTGGCTCAAAGACAAAGACTTTGTTACAATAAAAACACTTTTTCAAATACACTTCCAACTTGAAAAAATTTTACAAAGTATATTATATCATTGCAATAATAGGTTGCTCAAAAATCTGGTGAAAAACTAGTAAAGAGGCGTTCAGCATCTGATACATTGATCTCTTTCAGGCTCATGGTAACAACAGGAAACAGGAAGTTTAACTACATGGAACTCTTTTGTATTTTCTTTTGCTCATAGTCATAAAACAATTATGGTGAATATTTGTAGCGAAGCTTAATTAAGATTTTCTGTATAAAAGGGGATTTCATTAGAATAAGATGCAAAGGGTATTTCTTTATTTCAATTAATATGACATTTCTGAGAAGGAGACAACATGAAGTAAACTATGGCTACTGATTTTCATAGTTGTAGAAAAGTGCAGCCTCTGATAAAATGTGGATATTTTCTTCTCTTCCCGCATCACAGTTCCTGATATTTCTTTCAATGAAGTTCTATTAGAGAAATATTGATGCTTTTATTTCTTTTTTGTCGATTAATATTTGCATGCTCATATCAAAACTACTCAGGAGTCTGCAGGAGTATTGCAAGTCTGTGGGAACCTTGGATAACTTAGTGAGACTTTGTGAACAAAAGAGGCAGGAGATGTATCTCATTGGTGGACCACCTTAAGGTTCTCTTTCCTATACCAAAACTACCACAAGAACAACCTGAACAACAGAAATACAACAAATAACATGAAAGTGTACTTTAAGAAGAAGAAAATGCCTTCATTATGTTAAAAATAAAAGTGTTGGGCTCCATGTGAAACAATTGGAAGCTACCCACACTTCTGTTAAATATATAAAATGGATAGTAGGTATAGGCTTTTCTCCAGTGTGAGTTCTGATGTGGCAAATAAGGTGTGATTTTCGACCAAAAGCTTTGCCACATTCTTTACATTTGTAGGGCTTCTCTCCAGTGTGGGTTCCTCTGTGGTAAATAAGACCTTTTTTTTTTTTTTTTTTTTTTTTAATTAAAAGCTTTGCAACATTCTTTATGTTTGTAGGGCTTCTCTCCAGTATGAATTCTCTGGTGATGAACAAGGCCTGATTTTTTATGTGATTTCTGGTATTCACTCTCACTTGTAGTTTTCCATATTTTCTTTTGTGGGAAATAGTCAAGATCACAACTTCTATATTTTGCACTTATCACTTCATGAAATATATGTTTCAGGGCTTTTTCTGGTGAATATTCTTGGATATGATTGGGAGTCATGTTTGAAATAAACAAAAATAAAAAAACAATACCTATTAGACTGGGATAAATATATTTTACATACATAACATGAAATTAAGGTAAAATAAGTGCATCAGGAGTGTAGCAGATTAGTAAGTCCAAAGTCACCATAAATACAAAACAATATTACTTCAAAAAAAAAAAAAAGGAAAGAAAAAATTACCTTGATAATATTATCCAAATTCTTGTAGAGACCACAGTATCCAAGAGGAGTACATCATTAAGAAGAGTAATATAATAAAGTGTAGAAAATTATCATTAACAGCCTTTTGTCCTTCATAAGATAGTATTGTGTATTTGGGAAATATCTACCAGTTACCTTCACTGTCAGTAGAATAAGAGAAATGTAAACATATACAAACATTTCTGGTTTCAAAGAGTGTCCAAAAATGGTTTTTGTCTACCATGACATAGAGACATAAAAATAACTTGTAGATTTTGAGTGATAATACCATAAATATTCAACAAGGGTAAAGAGGCAATGGACTCTTAAAAAGAAATATGAAAAAAAAATTTACTAAAAAATATACACATATATGTCTATAAAATTTTTCATAAAAACATTTTAAAATACTATAAAAACCTTGCATAGCCTATGGCCATAATATTTGGATGAATTCAACACATGACAATCAAGTATAATAAATTGATTTTTATATTTTTACATTTGTGTGATATGAGAATTTCCTTTATTGACAAATACAACTTTGTTTATTTATAAATGTATCATGGTATTTTATACTATATATAGAAGGTAAAAAGGCTAAATAGAATGAATTACCAAAATCATTATTTCATATAATTATCAATATTGTTCTTACAAGGTATTGTATTCCTTCTACTAGTATTTATGAATAACATAATACACTCACTATGTGGTACAGTGAAACTCTTGACCCAATTATGCTCAATAAAATAAAAATATGGAGATTTTTTACTATAATATCAACCATACACAAAACACAGTACCTGGTGAGCAAAATTTTGCTCACTAAATTTGTGACTTCCACCTGTGAATCAAATGTTCCTACAACTTAATATCTACCTGCCACCTTTCACTTATTTCAAAGTCCTGCATATATTTCTTATAACACTTTAAGAGACAAAATATTTTATAACTAAATAATAATAGTATATAAGTACATATTTTTAACATTTGACATTAATGGGCACACACATTGAGTCCCTAGCTTTAATACTGAGAAAAATTTTGGCACTAAACACAAAAGCAGAGGTATCTCTTCAATTTTCTGATTTAATTGTTCATGGATACATACTTAGTACTGGCAATTCTGGATCTTTTGGTCATCCAACTTTTAATGTTTCATGTTTAATGCTTGAGATTACTCCCAAAATTCTATATCATGAACTACAACACAAGTCTTTTTAAAATTGTTTGAGCCATGCTGTTTCTAAATTTCTGTGGCTTCTCTCAAACATGAAGTACTTTTGCATGGCCTCCCAATTAGCAAATATTACAAGGATGCAGCACTGTTCTTGCCTATTTTTATTTATTTAAGTCTTTATATTTTTTCCTGAAAATGGACTATATATTCTACTGTAGGCTCCTTTAATGAACAAATAAAAAATAGTACAGCAAATATAAACTAAGAGAAGCATGGGTAAATCCAAGTTACAAAAAAAGAAAAAAATAAAACATTAAGAATTTAACATTAGGATACTGACAGTTATGAATTACTCAAAGAACACTAAATAACTATTTTAAAAAGTTTAGAGACTGAAATTGAAAAATATTAACATCAATGAGCACAATGTTTATGTGAATAATTCTTTACGAAAAATGAGAGGGGCATTGCTAGTGTGCAAATTTGAAATTCTACAAATATGGGAGAGGTTTATCAAGCAGTACCAAGTTTAAGACAAGTCTAAGCAACTTGTAAAATACTGTAAAAATTAAAAATCTATAGGATATATAAAGAGAAGTGGGATATATATATATACACATACACACACAAACACACATCACACTGTGTTTTGTGTAGCATTGATATTATAGTCAAAGACTCTCTCTCTCTCTCTCTCTCTCTCTCTCTCTCTCTCTCTATATATATATATATATATATATATATATATATATATATATATATATAGTGAAAAGAATCCAAGCATGCATGCCACAATAAAAAAAAAACAATGATCCAGAAATTAAATCACTAATCAAAATTAAAAAAATAAAAAATATAAAAAAATACAAAGTAGAAGTATAATGATTTATTCACTTCAAAATATTTATGATTACTAATGCATTATTGCAAAACACAAAACAAAAGAAAAAAATTTACTAACAGAATTGAATCTAAAAAAGAAAATGTCAAGTCAGTTCCAGCAAAGAGCATGGAAAGTAACCAAGCATGATCTGCTCCTAGAGGTCCTATTTGTTTAAAGATGGATAATGCTCCTGCCTTTACATCTCATCCTTTTGCACAATTTTTAATCAATGAAATATAGTTTTAAATCATGAAATTTCTCATAATTCTTTCTGACGAGCTTTTGTTGAGTGAGCAAATTGTATCTTAATACTTGCCTTTTAAAACAGAAACAAACAAAGATCTAGCCTCTCTTATATTAATATGCATTAAATATTGTTTTATTTACAGTTAATTAGCTCAATATACAACATAAAGTTAATACTCAAAATTGGTCATCTGCATTGAATAGACATTTTATTCTCAAACAGCCATTACCAATAAAATTATGTAATATATGAGGTTCCACCTGACCAGCATGACAAGATCCTATGCCTTTGATCACGTGGGGAAAAGCATAGACTGCTACACTTATGCCAACATGTCCTGTTTGGACTCTAGCTTCATGCTTCAAAAATAGCAATTATAAATGTACATCAGGGACTTCACAAGCTGATTTCTAAGTTTCATTTAACCCTGGAAGATAAGAGTTCATCCAAACAAGAGAATAGCATTCTCCTCAAAAGAGGAGAAACATTAAATGAGGACCCCAAAATACTTGAATTCTAGTTAATTAGGGAGATATGAAATCAATAACAGCCTCAGCTCAAGAAGTGTTGGCTAAAATGGGGTTAGAATGTACTCTAGGTAACTTTGTTACTGCTTTGATTGCTAAACTCACACAAAAGTCTGTAAATGCTTTGGTCTTAATAACAATTTTGCTCTGTTTTTGTACACCAGGTCTGGGAAATTCAGTCCTGTCAGATCCTGGACTTCTAGAACCCATTATAATATCTTGACTCACTTGCTTAAAATTGTTATATACCTGCAAAAATGTCTCATGGTATTCATTGTTGTCTTAGCAGAATAATGTGTCCTTACCATCCACATAGTATTTAATATGTCACCATCCTGTGCAATTTATTCATAAAAGTTTTATTTCTCTTGATAAAAACTGTGATGATTCAGTGAAGCTTTTCTCTAAGGCAGAATTTAATGCTTTGACATTCTCCTTGGTGGGTTTACCTGGACTAGCTCTACTGGCTTATAAAACTACTATGAAACTCACCTATGCTATCATAAACAGTATTAGTCTTGCCTCCATGGATGTAAATATGCTTAATGAAGAATACAAACAACACTGTCAAGCCATACTTGACAATCATGCTGCAATTGATTGTCTGTTGTTATTACATCATAAAGGATATAAGAAGTTTAATACCATGTGTTCCTTCAATTTAAATTATAATAGTAATTTTATTTCAAAAGACTTATATTACCTTAAAGATACCATTAATAAGGTTTAACAAGATGATGGATTTTGGACTTGTTGGATTGGTTAGCTTCATGTATACTCAATTTCATCTGGGTCAAAAATATTCATAGGTGGATGTTTACTAATGTTGGAACTTGATGTTTTCTATGCCTGCCCTAAGCATTAAGGAGATAAGTAATATTATTTATTCAAAAGGCCTTTAAAAAGAGGGAAGTTATTTGGTATTCTGACCTTGGAATAGACAGGAAAGTGTCGGGGTGATTGTAATTGGCACTCTGAGTCCCACAATTATAATTCCCAGCAGTTTCTCCCTGAAGCGATTAAGACAACTCTACAAGTGCACTATTTAGTTTCTGTGGTAATGCCCTTAGGGAGAAGGGGCTCTATATTTGTATTAACTGTACCTAATCTTGGTTAGCTAGCACTTGGGGTTAAAGAAACACTGTGTTAGAATGTAGTCATGGTATCAGAAGCTATGTAATTTTGGGGTAATATATGTGCAGCTGTTAAGAGGGGTGGCCAGTTTTTTTTTTTTTCCTTTTCACTGTATGTGTGTGTCTCTCTCTTCTGTTTGCGCCTTTAAAGGTTTCCTCACAAAAAGATTTGAAACACATCATCTGGCCCTCACAACAAAAGGGAAGTTTTGATGGTTAATCTGAATAAACTGGGACATCACTAAGGAAGAAAACAGAGAACAACAAGGAATTTGAAAATGTGATAAATATAGGGCAGTATGTGTTCAATGATTACAAGCAAAATAAATTAACCTAAGCTTCTGAAAATTTCTTCTGAAAAATAATTACTCTTTCAACATTTTTTAGTTTGGTTTTCTCCTTGACATTTGCATGACTCAACTCTGCCCCTGCTATGTGTAGTTTACAATAGTTTACATCACTAAATTACACTAGGTATTACTTATTTAAAGTTAAGGATGTGTAACACACCAAGACAGAGACAGATTAAAGAGTAAAAACATTTCATACATTTTATATATATATATATATATATATATATATATATATATATATATATATATATATATATATAAGAGAGAGAGAGAGAGAGTAAAATATCTGTACTAAAAATGCCCTTTTTCTATGAAACATAAATCTGAAACTCATTTTTATAGAGAAGTTCCCAGAAGATACTCTGCAACAGAAGTAAATTAAATAATAATAATTAGTAATTAATAATTTTAAAGGGAAATTAAACTTACCCAGGAAGTCCAAGTTTCTATAGTTCTCTCGCATCACATCTCTATATAAATTTTTCTGAGCAGGCTGAAGGCATTCCCACTCTTCTTTAGTAAAATCAATGGCTATATCCATAAATGTTAACAGTTCCTAAAATAAGAATAAGTAAATAAATAACACATTGACTACAGGAATATTTGCACAGTCTGTAATGTAATTACAGTTGAAATTAGAGTTAGTAGACTATCATGTAGGTAGTGTTTGTAACACAATGATACTATTATCTACTTCTGCAGTAAAAGTGATTTTATTTCAAAAAAGTATACATACTTCCCATTTATGAAACACAATATAAAACTCAGGCATTATCACAAAAATATATATTTTGTAATTTTTTATACCTTAATCTAAATTATACATACTTTTCAGATGAGAAAATCATGGTAATTAAGAAAGGGAATCCTCAAATTTTAATTGTACAACCACTAATCAGAGATTTACTAATGTGTAGAATCTTATTTGTTATTTCTCTGATAGAGCTGGCTATTCTGAATGTGTAGTGAGATCTCTAGTAATTCCAATAACAATGGTATAAGAGAAATTTTGAAATGTAACAAGGTAGACAGACCACTAAATGGAAATATTTAATAGTTTATTTAAGTTCAAACATTTTATGGTTTTTATGTATGTTATTAATATTAAAAAAGCAACAACAATCCTGTTTAAATTTTCCTTTTTATAATTTTAACATTTTTTCAAATACAAAATTATATATATATATATATATATATATATATATATATATACAAACTTTGATCAATGTTTATATTGTATGATATTAATAATAGAATATACATGTAGCTCTTCAAACAAATATAATTTTTTTTCATTTTATTGGTTCTTTCTAATTCTACCTGATATTAAAATCGATTTTATGGTATTATGCAAGCATTGGATATATCTTATCCTAATTAAAATCCTGTTCTTGTTGGTGGCTATGATGGTAGGATTCACTTACAGATATATATCTTTTATATTTCTATCCTTGTCTCTTTTGTTTATTTATTTATTTATTTTTGTTTACCATTGTGCAATCTACTAATCTTCTTTTCTTACCTTTCCCTAGTTTATGAGCTTTAGATTTCACATATCAGCAATAACTTTCAACTTTTGGTTTTATAGAAATGGCTTGTTTTACTTAGCATAAAATCTTCAGATTTATCCATTTCCTGGCAAATGTCCTAAAGTCATTCTTCTTTGTGGCCGATTCATAGTTTATTGTGTACATAAGCAACAGTTTTTTATCGTGTCATCATTGAATGGACCCATTCATCCTTGAATGGTTGGTTTTATAGCTTAGCTATTGTGAATTATGCTGCTATAAACATTAATGTGGCTGTGTCAATGTAGTAGGCTGATTTTATGACCTTTGGGCATATACAGTGCAGTCAAAAAACTGGGTAAAATTGTGGTTCTGTTTCTTTAACAATATCCATTCAGGTTATTATGTTTCACTTAGACCTCCATACAGCTGGAAAAATTGGAATTCATCTATACCTGAAGTGAAAATAAAACATACAAAAAATTAGTAAGCCATTAAATGACTAGAATTTATTATCAAATCATCTATCCCAATAAAAAGTATAATTTAAAAACTAAAAGTAAAGAAAGTCTTAAGCAAAAGAGCAAAATTAGAAGCTATTAAAGATAAACATAACAAAGAGTTACCAGTATCAATGTTGGTGCTTTTAAAAAGCAAATGAGCCCAGTCTAATAATGGACAACTGTAGTTCTAGTGACTGAGGAGGATAAGAAAAAAGGATCATAAATTCTAAGAAAATATTATATATAATATTGTCTTATTTATATATTTTATTGAGCAACTTAGTGAGGCACTTAGCAACTCAGCAATACTCTCTCGCTAAATAAAATAAAAGAAGGAAAGAGGATGTAGCTTTATTTTAAAGCACCCCTGGGTTTAATCTTCAGTACAATTTTTTTAAAGCAGATACAATTTAAAAAGCACTAGCGAATTTGAAAATTCAACAAATAAAAAATATATCAATTATACAGTACATAATTGCAAATATAGGCATATATAATGATTTCTCACTTGATGGAAATACACTCTGGTAAATTTATCCTAAGAATCTTCTGCAATTTTCCAATTCTCTGAGTGCAATGACAGAATCTAGATGGTATAAACCAGTACATGGATAAGATATTTGCTAGATACATGGTTGCACATAAAGTCTACTGCTGACCAAAATACCATGGGCTTTATCCCATTAGACCAGAGTGAAAGAGGTGTTAAATCTTAAGGTAACCCCTTAATCCCTTAGAGAGATTTGTCAACATTCTCTAAAAATGCAAATAGCTGTTGCTGACAGTCGAACTTTTATCTAGACAGTACCAAAATATTAACAGGGAAATATAGGCCACCACTGAAAGCCAAAGTGGCAGTTTAGCACTTCCTGAGCTCTCACCCAGCTCACTTTACTAATAATACCAGACCTAACCAATTCTTTCTGTAAGTAATTTGTCCCGATATTAATTTTTCCATTCAATGGACTACATCTGAAACCTCAAAGCATTGAATGCACTGCACTGGTAACTGTGCAGGTGCAAATCTCTCTAGAACAAAAAGGAGTGTTTTCACATTGGTGTGCAAACATTGTAATGGGCTAAAATCTCAAATATTAGTGAAGAAAAATGGTTACAATCACAGATTCCTCTTTATTTCTAAAATAGATGTACATCAATTTTTTTCCAGTGAGCATAAGGCACACTGGAATCTAAAAAGCTTGCATCAGAATTTTAGTGGACCATCCAACTATAAGATCTTCTGCATGAACACAGCTGTTAGAGTGGCTACTCTCAAAAAGTGGAATAGTAAGTAGTACTCCAATTATATGAGTATGGAAGAAAGAAACACTGTGCTAGACTATAAAATTAATGAAGACATTTTAAAAAATGGAAGTTGAGAGTTCTCTCAGTTATTTCTTTGAGAAACTAAGCTCTCTACATTAATACATCAGAAAGTGTATGGTGTGTGTGTGTGTGTGTGTGTGTGTGTGTGTGTGTGTGTGTGTGTGTTTTTCCCCAGATCCAAAGATTTGAGTATATTATTTAAATTGATTAATGGTATATTCCTTATTGGATGCCATGGCCTTAGACCCAATGGCCGGTCTATAACATTTTCTTTTTCTACCTAGGATGAAAGCCCCTTAAGAAACTGGGCTTAAAATGAAGATGAATTGTGTTGCTATCATGATGACATACACCTGTAATCCCAGGTAGGGGATTTAAAATTTTGCTTCTTTAAGAATATTACTAAAGAACAAGAAATAGAAACAAGAGTCACTAGATGGGATGAATTCAAACTGAAAATATTCTTCTCAGCAAAAGAAACAATCAGTGAGGTGAAAAGTGATACCACAGAATAGAAGCAAATTTTTACCACATGCACATCAAATAGAAACCTAATTTCCAGGAAATATAAAGAACTTAAAAAACTTAATACCAAAAAATAAATTTCCCAATCATTAAATGAAATGGGCTAAGGAACTGAAGAGAAACACTTCTTAGAATATAAACAATCAATCAATCAATAAAAAATGTTCAACATCTCTAGCAATTAAAGAATTGCACATCAAAACTACTCCAAAATTTAATCTTACTCCAATAAGAATGGCAATTATTAAAAATACAAGCAAAAATATATGTTGGTGAGGATGTGAGGAAAAAGTCCCACTGTTATACTGTTGGTAGGACTCTAAATTGGTGACGCCAATCTGGAGAAGAATAAGGAGATTCCTTAGAAAACTTGGAAAGAAACCAAAATTTACCCAGCTATCCCACTCCTCAGTTTAGACCAACAAGAGCTAAAAACGGCATAATACAGAGGCATATCCACATCAATGTTCATAAAAAAACAATTAGTAATATGTAAACTATAGAACCAATCTATATGCTCTTCAATAGATGAATGGATAAAGAAAATATGGTCTATTTACACAGTGGAATATTACTGAGCATTAAAAGAGAATAAAATTATGGAATTGGGAAGTAAATGGATGGAGTTGGAGAATATCATGTTAAGGCAAGTAAGCCAATCCTCCTAAACCAAAGACCTAATGTTTTCTCTGCTAAGTCGAGAGAAGTGGGAGGTAGCATGGAAGAAATGAAGAAACTTTGAATAAGACAAAGGGGAGGGAGGTGATGGGAGATAGTATAGAGGTAGGTTAGATGGTGGAATGAGATGAAAATCTTCTTGTACACAAAATAGAGTTACATGGGTTTTGTAAGTATACTTTCTGTACAAGAGAAATAAAATTTTGTGCTCCATTTGTGTGCTATGAAGTGAAATGCATTCTGCTCTATGAGCAAGTTAGAACAATTTAATAAATTATTTTTTAAAAATTCAGGAAAAAGACTTGCCTTTCCCTAGATCTATATTTAAACATATATGCATATATATAAATATGCATATATATCATGCACATATATAATGTATATAATTTATGAACATTGTTTTTCATATTTCTATCGATTTTTTAAAGAAATGACAAAAGAAGCATTACAATTCTTATTTCATGTATAGAACCCAATTTTTCATATCTCTGGTGGTATATAAAGTATGGTGATACAAATTTGTGTCTTCATACATGTACTTTTGATGATGAACTCTACCACATTCCACCATTCCTGCTAATCCCCTGCCCCTTTCTTTTCCTCCCACCCCTCTTCTTTATTGAGAGTCCATCTATTCCTCTCATGATCCCCCTCCCTACACAATTATGAGTCAGGCTCCTTATATTGGTATTTTTTTTTGGAATAGGCTAGCATCACTTAGCATTATCTTCTCCAATGCTATCCATTTACCTGCAAATGCCAGATATGATTATATACCTAGAAGACTCAAAAAGCTCCACCAGAAAACTTCTAGAACTAGTAAATAAATTTAGCAAAGTAGCAGGATATAAAATCAACACCCATAAATCAAAGGCATTTCTGTATATCAGTGAAAAAATCTTCTGAAAAATAAATGAAGATAACTACCCAATTTACAATAACTTCAAAAAATAAGATACTTGCGAAGTAACCTAATGAAAAAGGTGAAAGATCTACACAAGAATAACTACAGAACCCTAAAGAAAAAATCAAAAAAGACCTTAGAAAATGGAAAGATCTACCTTGATCATGAATAGGCAGAATTAATATTATCAAAACGACAATGCTACCGAGGCACTATACAGATTTACTGCAATTCTGATCAGAATCCTAATGGCATTCCTCATAGAAATAGAAAAAGCAACCATGAAATTTATCTGAAGAAATAAGAGACCAAAAATAGCTAAAGTAATCCTTAGCAGAAAGAGTGAAGCAGGTGGCATCACTATACCAGACTTTAAACCATACTACAGAGCAATGGTAACAAAAACAGCATTGTATTTGCAAAAAAACAGACTGCAGATGAATGGTAGAAAATAGAGGTCACAGAGACTAACCCACAAAATTATAATTATTATATATTAGATAAAGGTGTCAAAACATGCACTGGAGAAAAGATAGCCTCTTCAACAAAACACTATCTCTCACCATGCACAAAACTCAACTCCAAGTGTATCAAGAACCTAGGAATTAAACCAGATGCTCTGTGTCCAATGGAATAAAATACAGGCTCTAATCTTCATCATGTGAGATTAAGCCCCAATTTCTTTAATAAGACACTGATAGCACCAGAATTAAAACGAATAATCAATAAATGGGATGGAATCAAACTAAAAAGTTTATTCTCAGCAAGAGAAACAATCTGTGAAGTGAAGACAGAGCCTACATTTTAGGAGGAATATATTACCCCTCACATATCAGATAGAGCAATAATCTCTAGGGTACATAAAGAACTCAAAAAACTAAGCAAATAATAATAATAGTGATGATGATGATGATGATGATGATGATGATGATAACCCAATCAAGAAATTGCCAAGGATCTGAACAGAGAGTTCTTAGAAGAGAATATACAATCAATCAACATTTTTTATTTATACCTGATTGGTAATGGTCCTCCCTTTTCAGGACCAAAAACAGTTCTGGGTCATTTTCTAATGAAGGGAAACAGGAGCAAAAATTATTCTCAACTCTCCTTTAAAAATTATCAAATACAATTATCTATGTCATTTTCTAAACATAGCTGGACATGGGAAATATAGGTTTGGAGCAGAGAACATTTTTATTAGAAACACAGTGTAAAAGAAAGAAAAAAAACATAATTATTTATACCACATTGAACCAAAGAGAAACGGAACCTGTAATTCAGAAAAGAAAGATTCAAACTTTTGTACCTGGGAATGTGGATGACATGGATGCCTAAAGTGAAAAGGTTATTACAAGCTTTTGAAAGAAAATTTATGTGAGTGGCAGATAATGGTTAACAAAATAGAATCTGCACAGTGTATTCCAGGGGCTTTGTCAGCTGTGCACTACAGAACATTCAGGTATTCATAGCATCCATGAAGAGCATTATTCATTTGCGCCCTCTAAAATTATTCCCACACACACGAAACATCCTGGGTATCAGGATACAAAATGGCAATTCAGCAGCCCACAGAAAACTACCCAGAGACAGAACTGTATGAAATTTCTTCAAATATCATCAGTGTATTGTTAGCTCCTGACACAGGTATGTCAGTCTGGGGAAATGTTATTTTCTCTCCATTGTGAAGAGAGTGCATTGATAATACATTTCAGGGGTAACATAAATACTTTTTTTCTTTCATGTTAAGAAACTCTTCAGAAACAAAGCTCACAAAACAGATTTCTTATGCCTAGAGATTACAAAAAAAAAAAAAAAAATCAGTGGCCCTGAGTGACTCAGTAAGGAAATAAATCTAAAAGGCTTATTAGAAACTTAAAAGCAAAAAAGTAACTATTTCTAAAAATAAATATGTTCACTAGTTGCTATCTCCACAACATGTTATTAAGTAAACAACAAATTATGTATGAATATTTCTAGGATTGGCCAAATTTTATTCCACATGATTTTATATTAAAACCCAAAATCCAGATAATAGAATTCATGATTCACTGCCAAAATATTACAGAAAAAAATATTTTTAAGGCGTGGATGTTTAGTAAGTATGCCATTTAACAATTTTATTACCATAGGATTTTAAAGAAATTTTCTCATTTTCCTGCAGCCAGAGTGTAGAGAAATTTCTTATTTATTTTTCCTGTTACTACCTACAGATACAGATATAAAGATAATCCCATGAATCCACTTTAAATAACCTACCGTTACAATCATATAAGAAACCTATAATAAATGATGAGTAAAGAAAAAAGTCAATTTTAAAAAATAATTTAAACCTTTTTCTCTTTTTTGAAATCAATCTCTAGCTGCATTTTTGGATCCTTTTCTCATCTTGTAAGCCAAAAATATATACAAGCCAGAAGTTTGAACTTCAAATTTATACATGAGATATGTTTATTAACTATAAAAATTGAAAATCTTTAGAAAGTTAAGTAATACAAAATAAAAACCCATCATGGGAAAAATTAATTAATATTGATGAACATTTAAAAAATTAATTAATATTGATGAACATTTAAAAAATTAATAATCACTAACTCAAAAGGAGTTTAAATTAGTATCTATTTGTGAAAACTATTTTGCTGTTGAATATACATATACATAGACTTAGTGAAATTAGAGCATATGTGATCATGATAACATGTAAGTATGCAATGGTACTCACCAAAATACTTGAAGCCCAAGGGCATGGCTCAATACAATATACATCTTTGAAGAGATAAATAATAATCTTTAGGAAAAATGGTCACTGGGGCCAGTCACATTTCATAATATATCCAGTTTAAAAAAGAGCATAAAACACTATGTATAATTTTTACATAGGTGCCTTATGCAAGTGGTATTTCACATGTGTAAATTTTTAGAAACAAAATATGTAGAATTTATGAGAAAATAAAAGTCACAAAAAGCACATAAAAGACAGAATTATACATCCCATGTAAATAATAAAACATCATTAGAAAGGTGATAATTTCCACCAAATTAACCAACAATATATCTCACCAATACTGCTATGTAGAAATATGAATATATCACAGTGAAGTCTACTTTTATGTGTATTCTCTAAAGCAATAATTTAAAAAAAACTATAAATAAATGTACAATAGAAAAAAGTAGGAGAATAAGGAAAGGGGAACTACTGGATACTGAAGGGGAGCAAATTATATTTCATGTTCTATGGTTATGTCAAAATAAACCTGACTATTAAATACAACAATAATGCAATAATAAAACAAATCATCAACCTTTACTTTAAATGAAGTAAGAAACCAAAGCATAAATTTTTAAAATTCATCTACAAAGTTATATGTAACTTTAGCCAAAAACCTTTTCAATTATAAGAGCAAAAAAAAAGAACTTATCATGGCCTACTACTCATATATACTGTGAAAATATAATATTACAATAATAAAGAATCACAATATAAATAAGATTCCCATATGAATACATATGTATGTAAAAACAGTATGCTTTATTGCAATAGCAAATTATAGATAAATCAAACCATAACAAAAATAATCTCAGCAACTTAGCTACAGCCTTTCTCAAAATAAATTTAAACCTGTTAGGGCTGTTTACAGGTGAAGAGTCCTTGCTTCCCCAATGCTGAAGTATAATACCAGAGAAGTATGCCAAGGCATGTTTAGAGTGGAAAGTAGAAGCTTTATTAAAGAACAGTAGAAAAGACTTCTCCCCAGAAGAAAAAGGGGACCAAAGATGTAGAATCCTTGAAAGGGATTTTTTTTAAACTAAGGTCTTTTTAGCATTTTTATAGCTAAGGTCTTTTTAGCTTTTTTATAGCTAAGGTCTTCTTTCAGATATCCCACATTCCTGCCACATTGGTGGAATGTAGGTGGGAAGACCCAAAGTGTGGAGGACAGGTGGGCTGAAGGAGTATTCTGGGCAGGAAGGGCTTTTGGATTAGCATCTCCATGTTTGCTGTGAGCTGCTTCATTAAAATTTCTTTGGGATGGGATCAGGGCCTTGGGGACATTTTCAATTCCCCTTATCCTGGACCAATCCTCAATACGGTGTTCATTCTTGATTTTACTGGATATTACACCCTATTTACCTAAGTACACTAACTACCTATCTGTAAATCTGGCTCCACTACCAAGAATATGGCTAAGTAGTACAGTATCCCTGAGTTCACCTAACTTTAACAAAATAATAATAATGAAGAAAGTAAAAATAAAAGAATGTCAAAATGAAAATTAGCTAGCTAAAAGCAAAATTAGGTACCCCAAAATGACAGCTCCTTTCCTGCAAGAAAATGGACCTTGGAGATTTTATTCTGATAATTATTCCACCTGTCAATCTCCAGCATCTGGTAAGACACTGGGCTGCAAGAACACACCTGCCACATAGTATTTTATGCAAATGCTGAGGATGCCCTTTGAGCATAAGGAAGGCAGCAAAGAGTCTCTGCCACTGACATATTCCACACCTGGTTGGCCAGTAGGACTGAGGACATAGTGGCCCAGTGGTGGAGTTAAGCCTGCAGACTCCAGAGACTGCCCAGAGTCCTAATCTGCTAGCTCTTGTTTTCAACACAGCCAGTCTTATGGTTCCAATAGTTTTCCTCCCCCAGCCTCCCTTGCTAGGCCAATGCACACTCACCATTTCCTGGTTCTCAGGAGTAGGGCTACTTGGGATCCTCAGTTCCTGCACAGCAGAACAACCCGTGAATCTGAAGTGTGAGACTACAGATGGCAAAAATGGAGGACTCAAGAGACAAGAAGTGAAAGCCCACTCTCCTCCTCTCTGATGACACACATGATTGGACAGTTCCCACAAAATGCTCTTGATTGGAAGGGCTTCAGATCATGAACATTGAATTTGAGAGAAATGAGCCATTTTTTTGAGTGACAGGGAATATTATCCAATCCAGCCATGAATAAGGGCTAGAATCTCAGGTCATTGAATGCTTTTTTTTTTTTTTTAATCTGAGAAATGTACCCCAGAGTCTCAGGCTGCTGTTATTTTAAGGCAAGGTTGTTTTCCAATAAGTGGGAACTAACCCAACCAAAAGAACATTTTCATTTAAACTTACATATAAAGTCATTTCAGTTTATGGATTATATATACTTGTATATTATTCAGGAATTAATATAAAATAATGATAATAAGTATCCAATTTTATTTAAATTTATTTTTGATCTATGTTCTTTTTAGGTGGCAGATTAAACTTTGAGCTGGGAAGAAAACCCCTAAAGTAAAAATGCCCCAAAAAAACAACACATAAGGGGCTGGGATTGTGGCTCCGCAGTAGAGTGTTAATCTCCCATGTGCAAGATCCTAGGATCAATCCTCAGTACCACATAAAAATAAATAAGTGAAATAAAGGTATTGTGTCCAGCTACAGCTAAAATAATACATAAAAAAATAAGGTACAAAGTGAGAAACCAGCCTCTACCTCAGAACAAAGACTGTCCAAGGAAGGAGGCATGACTCTTGTCTTTGGAAAGACACACAGAGTACTCCTAGGCTCATACCCACCCTGCTGAGTTGTTCATCTACAAATAACAGGAGAGATCTGCTGTGCCTGGTGTCCCTGACTCAGTCAGGCTAGGTGGGCATCCATAGCAGCCCCCTAGCAGCCACCAATCTGCATGAGACAGGGAAAATTTCTGGGATTCCAAATGAAACTTCCAGTACTTTATGGTGGTTGACAACATTTTGGGAAACCATATAGTTCAGCATATACTCCCCTCATGGCCTAAGCCAATCTGTTCAAATGAATCCCCATCTTGTACTAACCAATCACGCTTACCCAACTTGTTCCCACCAGTGAATGTGCTAATCATGTTTTAGAGTTGTTTATGATTTTCCCAAGATGTGTGATGATTTGCTAAGAGATGCTATGATGTATGTGAGGTTCCTGCCTTCCCCAAAAAGTTATAAAACTGCTGCAAACCCCAGGATCAGGGCCTCTAAGCCACCAGTTTCTGTGTGTGTGGAGGACTGAGCTAGCTTGCAATTAATACCTCTTTGGTGCTTACATCAATATTGGTCTCTGGTGGTCTTTTGGAAGTCCTGCATTTGAGGATAACAGTCTCTCCTGAAACCCATGGGAAAAGAATTCAGCACTCCAGTTCTCTAGGACTGTAGTTTCATAGCACAAAAATTTACAAAAGGGGAGTGACTTAAGAACTTACATGAATAACAAGATTTTCACAAGCATAATAGAAAGACACGTAGTAGGTTAATGGTCTAAATGGTTTAGCATGTAGGAAGTAAATTTAGATCACAACATCAGAATTTATGATGCACCACTAAAGTTTCAGAGTGAGTTGTTATTTGGTCAGGGAAAGACACAATTTATGAGTCATCACTAAAGTTTCAGGGAGGGTTTTTAATCTCATCAGGGAAAACCAGACATGAATGAGTTCAAGGCACTGGCAGGCATTACAAGCAAGTTTACAAATCACAGTAATTTATAATGAAGCAGAAATTAACTTTTCATGCCTTTGTGATGAGATGGCTCCCAATCTTAAAAGGAAATTAGGCTGGATTTTTTCACTTGCTATAGCCATAGCTTTTAAAGTATATGTTTCATACGTTAACAAGCATGAGAATTAAATTATTAATATTAATTACTACTAATTTTTTAAAAGACTGAATAAAATAGGAAATTAGATATTTGTTATTAAATGCATAAAAATTTTGAATAATATATTGATAACATAAACATGGAAAATTTTGACAATGATAAAAAGACATTTAATATAAGAAATTCAATATTATAAGTCCCTCATGTTCAGGGGGTCAGTCCTTCAATTATTTTTTTTCATTTTTTTTAGGTTATTTTGAGTTACACTACTGCAAATGTTTGTTAAGTATACAAATTTAAGATTTTTGTATTTTGTAAAGTATAAAAATGCCAAATTTGAGCTCCTTTCAGGATTTTAAAACTTATAAGCCATGTGGGGCATCTTAGCATTTTTTTTCATGTTTGCACACAGTCCAATTCTAGAGAAGAATGAGTTGGAGATATAGTCTAATGCTCTGAGCAAAAGAGAAATTGCCTTAGGATATTTCTAAAGCTTTTAACTTTTCTAAAATTTAGAATTAGAATTTTTGGTGATTTGAAAAAAAAATATTTATTTAAAGAAATGAATTGGTTGAAATTAATTATTTATCTTCCCTGCATTATTTTTCACTTTCATTAATTTATTTAGAAGAACTAACAGAACAGAATTCCAAAAGTGTTTCATGTAAATTTAAAGGTATGTTTTTTATGATCAAGATAGAAAGCAGAAGCAAAACATCATCTAGTTTGGTGGTTCTGCCTCAAACTAAAGAGTTACTTATTTATTTCTACTATTATTTACTAGGTTCCTGAGGTTGCAGAAATCACCAAACAACACAGAGAAAAGTCTTTTTAGTTTGTTTCTCACAACCAATTCAAGCTACAATACACTAGTATCACTGTAGTTTCAGACCAAAGGGTGTTTCTAAATAATAAAAATATGTATACATAAATATATAAAAATATATAAAATAAAATATAATATTAGATAGATTTTTTTCCTGGATAATCATTTTGTACATATTTCCCTTTAGACACAGTTCTGGGAACAAAGTGTCACAAATAAGACATAAATCCTACATTGCTACACATAGTAATTAAGGCACATACTAAGACCTTGGTATAAAACTTGGCATGGAGACATAAATAACTAAAGAACATCATAGAAAATTATACCTAAGTGCTAAATAGCAAATTTATAGTTTAAATAAATTTATAGACAAGTTATCATACCAAATTTTATAACTCAGTTGCTGCTAATATACAGAGATAGAGATATTTATTAAGAGATGGTTTTATGCAGATTTTTGGTTTAAAAAGGAAAAGATCAACTAATGGAGGTGATTTAAACATGAGCAATAATATTTTTCTGCATTCAGTACCTTTTTCACAGATATATGAATTATAATTAATTCCAGCCAGTAAAATGCAGAAATAGTACAAAGATTATTCACTAAGAGTAAAACTACTTAAAAAGAGAACCAAAACTTCCATTCCTGTCAAAATGGGTATTCCAGACAAAAATACTGCCTATTTTGAATTATTTTTGTAGATATGATTTTTTGTAATGAATATTTTGGTGATTTTTTGCATATTCCTTAATATATTTATGCTTCACATTTTCTCTTTTGTCCTATTTTACTACCTATATTCTGAAAGAAAAAATTTCTAACTCCTAAACTCCCTTGATATTTGAGATATTTATTTAATTTTCAAGCTTATATCATTTCTATAATGAATACTGTGATTTCAGTAAAGAATGACTATTTTTATGCACCTGGATCATTTACAGGAGTTTTCTTGTGTACTTTGGTTTTATTTACACTGAAGTAAAAAAAAAAGGTTAATGTTAAACCAAAACACAAAGAAAAGACCACTAACTCAAATTTTTAAATCAAGATTGTATTGTGTACACGAAATCTGGCCAGGTCTGTCTCTTACAAGATTCCATGCTAGAGATCATCCCCCTGATCTTCAGGAAAAAGTTTTTACAGCACAAAAAGTTACAAAGGACGTGGGTGTCTATGGTACATACAGCTAAAAAGATTTTGACAATCATAATACAAAGGAAAATAGCAGGTTAAGGATCTACATGGTTAACATTTCAAGGTAGAAAATAAATTCAGCTCCAGACACTAGAATTTATGAGCTGCCACTGAGATTTAGAGAGAATTGTTACTTGGTCAGCAGGAGTCAGAATTTATGAGGCACCAGTAAGGTTTTAGAGAGGGTTGTTATCTGGTAAGGGATAGCCAGGCATTGGTGAATTCAAAACACAGGTAAAAATTGCAAGCAAGTTTAAAACATCAAAATAATGTCATGCCAAAGAGAAATTTTAGTTTTCTTACACAAAACAGAAATAAACTTTTTACCTCTAAAATCTCTAAGATTTAATTTTTTTGTATTTTATCATATCTAATGGCTTCTGGCATTCCTTTCTTCATGACCATAAATGCTTCTCTTGTGTGTTTATGGGGCTTCCAAAACAAAAAATATAGATAAGCCCTTCTCATAGGGAAGATGTTTCAAACATAGCAAGTAACTGCCCTTTAACCCACAGGGTCTGACAACCATATTATAGGATATGAAAGACCCTCCAATATGCTTGTTCTTCCAACCATTGTTTGCAAAGATTGACAAAAGTCAATTCATTGCACAGAATAAGTGAAGTGGGTCTCTGCTCTGCAGTCCAGAACAGGTGGTAAAATAGCCCCCAAAGTGAGTTTAAGACAGGGCTGTACATGACAGAGCTGACAAAATCCTAAAAACAAAAGAAAACATAAATTCAGAGAGAACCATACCCACATAATCTCATTTGACAGAATCAAATTCATAAGAGGAAAAGAGGACAGAGGTAAATCTAAAGGGATTTAACTTTATTTTTGTTTTCTAAATTGCTATAAATGTCTCCCAGGATTATAGAGTTCTGGATCTCCTCAGTTACTACTTTATCATTACCTTCAACCTACAATGCATGAGGCACACTGAATTTACCCTCATACTCATATACTTATCACTTCTTTTTTCTATAGTAATGGATATGTATATGAATATATTTTTTTCCACATTTCCAAGATTCTACCCTGAAAATTTCTGTGATATCACTTCCCTGAAATGCATTTTTATTATTTCATGTCAGTTCATCTAAGTACTCCATATCATGTGTTGGAAAAGTTGAGACAACTCTAAGGCCCTTCTTATTTGACTATAAACTATAATTGAAAGTCAACCTCAGTACCTCCAAAGAACTTAAGTCCCATTCACCTTTCTCATTCATAGTGCTTTATTTTTTAAGTAGGTAGCAGAAATTTTATTTTGAAAAAGAGTAAGTGATTTGAAGCCATTCAGTGTACTTTAGAGGATCCCCAAAACCTATGGTTGTGGTTCTTAAACACCCTTACCACTGAAAGATCTGGATTACACTCCAGGTTGGACACTGATACTAGGCTTCCATGGGAAATGGTTTCTTGGTTGTGAATATTGTCTTTCCCTTTCCCCTGTAGTCTTGGAAATGTGTGGATTGTGTGAAGTTTTAGAATCACTATTTTCAACACAGTTAGCATGGACCCATTTGATAATAGAAGACATCTATATTCCAAAAAAAAGACCCTTCACCAAGCCCTAAAGAAGTGATAAAGTAATCTCTGGAAAAAATAACAGTCATCCATTAGATTATTTTTTAAAAATACTAAGAATAAGTTTAGTTAGTAATACATTACTGTACTAGGAAAAGTGATATAAATGCAATTTTAATTTTTAAAGTTGTTTCTGACTACTGCAAAGAGAGTATAAAATGCTGGGTACATGGGCTGGAGTTGTGTCTCAGTGGTAGACTACTTTGCTAGAATGTGCAAAGCACTGAGTTTGATTCTCAGCAATACATATAAAGATTTTTTTGTTGTTTCATTTTTTTAAATACATGACAGTGGAATGCATCACAATTCTTGTTACACATATAGAACAATTTTTCATACCTCTGTTTGTATATAAAGTATGTTCAAATCAATTCCTGTCTTCATATATGTGCTTTATTTTTTAAAGAGAAAGAGAGAAAGAGAGAGAGAGAGAATTTTAATATATATATATATATTTTTTTTTTAGTGTTTGGCGGACGTAGCTTTTTTTTTTTTTATGTGGTGCTGAGGATCAAACCCCAGCCGCACGCATGCCAGGTGAGCACACTACTACTTGAGCCACATCCCCAGCCCCATATATGTACTTTAGATAATAATGTCTATCACATTCCACAATCCTTGCTAATCTTTACACAACACTCCTACACTGGCTACTTCACATAAACTTGCCTCAGAGATTTAATGCATTAATCAAATACATTTTATTCAGCCTATTCAGTACTGTTGGAATGGCCATTATAAAAATCTAAAATTGTCATGTGTGGTGGCATATGCCTGAAATTCTAGAAGCTATGGAAAATGACACAGGAGAATTGTTAGTACAAAGACAGCCTCAGTAACATAACAAGGCTACAATCAATTTAATGAGAACCTGTCTCAAAATATAACATAAAAAAGAGTGTGGATGTATCTCAGTGGTATGCACCTCTGGCTTCAATTCTCAGTACCAAACCATACAAAACCAAGCAAATATTTCATAATTAATAGGAATTCCAGGGTACACAAATATGTAAAAATATTGGTGACAATATAAATTTAATAAATATATTTTTATAAAAGTGTTAAGGTTCTTTAAAAGCCCAAAATAAAAATGACACAAAATCCACTAGTAATAATTTGGGGTAACAGTGCAAAATCATACATGCCTGTACTCCCAGTGGCTCAGGAGAATAAGAGGTAGAAAAACTAGGGATTTATTCTCAAGTTAAAGACCAGCCTCAAGAACTTGGCAAGGTCCTCTGAAATTCAGTAAAATCCTCTCTCAAAAATAAATAAATAAATAAATAAGTGTTGGAGACTGGTTATGTAGCACACTGGTAAAATGCCCTGGGGTTAATCTCTAGTATTTAAATAGATAAAAAAATATATAAATAATAATTCTCAGTAAAAAAGCCATACAATCCAGTAATAATAACTCTGGGTATATATGTAAAAAATTTGGAATCCTTTTGCTAAATATATTGCCACACATCTATTTTTATTTTACCTTTATTCACAGTATCTAATAAAAGGAAACAAATAAAGTACATTTTAAATAGAAAGTATATCAGAAAATGCCTTCCAGCTGCAAAGCATCCAATTAGTCCATCTCATCAGAATCTACACACTTAAAATTCAAAGTGGTCCCTAGAAGACAAGACTCAGAGAGTGGTGTTTTCTAAATACTCCAAAAAATTTTGAATCTCTGGAAACCTTGTTTCAGATATTCTAAAACTCAGTACTAGGTCATATGGGAGGTCAGAATAAGAACACAAGACATAGTAAATTCTTTAATGGGGAATCTTAACTCAGACACTGACAACCAAAAGCAGTGTTGGAGATAAAAAATAGATTCTGTTTCACTGATTTCTGGGTTATGGATTCAAATCAAATATATTTTAGAAAACAAGTTTAAGGCTACTGGTTAAAATCTACGTAAAACAGGTATTAAAAATGTACCAGGGGCTGGATGTGTTGGTTCAAGCCTGTAACCCCAGTTGCTGAAGAGGCTGAGGAAGAATTATCAAAATTTCAAAGCCAGCCTTAGCAGAAGAGAGGTACTAAGAAACTCAATGAGATCCTGTCTCTAAATAAAGTAAAAATATATATATATCCTGGATATTTGTCTTAGTAGTCAAGTGTCGGTGAGTTCAATCTCCAATATCCCCCATAAAAAAATGTACCAGGAGGTCGGGGCTAGGGCTCATTGGAGCTCACTTGTCTGGCACATGTGAGGCACTGGAATATAAGGTCTATCAACAACTTTATATATATAGTACCAAGATATTGGCATGGACTCTGATCTAATTTGCATGTACTTTAGCCCTTAAGATTGAAGTTGTTTGGGGCTGGGGATGTGGATCAAGTGGTGGCGCACTCACCTGGCATGCATGCAGCCCAGGTTCAATCCTCAGCACCACATACAAACAAAGATGTTGTGTCCCCCAAAACCTGAAAAATAAATATTAAATAAAATTATCTCTCTCTCCCTCTGTCTCTCTCTCTCTCACAAACACTCTCTCTTTAAAAATAAAAAACATTGAAGGCATAGTGGTGCATGCCTGTAATATCAGCTGTTTACAAGGCTGAGACATAAGGATCATGAATTCAAAACCAGTCTCATCAATGGTGAGGCACTAAGCAACTCAGTGAAACCCTGTCTCTAAGTAAAATACAAAATAGGGGTAGAGATGTGGCTCAGTGGTAGAGTGCCCCTGACTTCAATCCCTGGTCTCCCCCCCCCAAAAAAAATGGGGCTGAGTAAATAGCTCAGCTTGTAGAGTGCTTGCCTTCTAAGCATGAGGCCCTGGGGTCAATCCCCAGTACAGAGAGAGAGAGAGAAAGAGAGAGAGAGAGAGAGAGAGAGAGAGAGAGAGAGAGAGAGAGATTGAAATTGCATGTAATTTAAATTCAAGTTAGTCCCACTTTTATTTTTTTCCTGCCACACTAGAATAAAAGAGTTTCCTGAAATATTTGGAATGTTTCTGTGAGTCATTTATTTATTTATATATTTATTTATTTATTTATTTTTATGTGGTGCTGAGGATCCAACCCAGAACCTTGCACATGCTAGGTGAGTGCTCTATCACTGAGCCACAACCCCAGATTGTCTGACCATAAATAAGTAAACAAGCAAATTACTAAATAAATAAACCCTCAATTGATGACCCATTACAGTTTTTAAAAATCTTTAATTGGGACACATAAACCTCATTTAGGAGAGATTCATTCTTTTTATATTTTTATTTATTTTTTTTAGGAGTTCTTAATGTTTTTAATAACATCTTGGTTGGTTGGCTAGAAGATTAAAGTAACATTTATTTTGAACTTGATAGATTTGTGAGTAGTGCTTTCAAGAGTAATGATGTTGCATTCAAATACTAACATTTTCTCCCCAGTTAATTTATTAACACAAAAAAAGAAGTTATTTTTTTCCTCCCCCTCTTTGGGGCCATAACTCGCTTTCATTGACATACTTGTTTCTCCTGCATTTGAAATTTTTATTATTGTAATTAAATGGTACTTTATTTTTTTTGGTTGTTCAAAACCTTACAAAGCTCTTGACATATCATGTTTCATACATTAGCATACATTAGCTTGAAGTGAGTTATGAACTCCCATTTTTACCCCAAATACAGATTGCAGAATCACATTGGTTACACATTCACATTTTTACATAATGCCATACTAGTAATTGTTGTATTCTGCTACCTTTCCTATCCTCTACTATCCCCCCTCCCCTCTCCTCCCATCTTCTCTCTCTACCCCATCTACTGTAATTCATTTCTCACCTTCTTTATTTTCCCATTCTCCTCACAACCTCTTATATGTAATTTAGTATAACAATGAGGGACTCCCTCCATTTCCATGCAATTCCCCTTTTCTCTCCTTTTCCCTCCCACCTCATATCTCTGTTTAATGTTAATCTTTTCTTCCTGCTCTTCCTCCCTGCTCTATTCTTAGTTGCTCTCATTATATCAAAGAAGACATTTGGTATTTGTTTTTTAGGGATTGGCTAGCTTCACTAAGCATAACCTGCTCTAGTGCCATCCATTTCCCTGCAAATTCCATGAATTTGTCAATTTTAGTGCTGCATAATACTCCATGGTGTATAGATGCCACATTTTTTTAATCCATTCATCCATTGAAGGGCATCTGGGTTGGTTCCACAGTCTAGCTATTGTGAATTGTGGTGCTATGAACATCGATGTGGCAGTATCCCTGTAGTATGCTCTTTTAAGGTCTTCATGGAATAGTCTGAGAAGGGCAATAGCTAGGTCAAATGGTGGTTCCATTCCCAGCTTTCCCAGGAATCTTCATACTGCTTTCCAAATTGGCCGCACCAATTTGCAGTCCCACCAGCAATGTACATCCTCGCCAGCACTTCTTGTTTTTTGACTTCATAATGGCTGCCAATCTTACTGGAGTGAGATGGTATCTTAGGGTGGTTTTGATTTGCATTTCTCTGACTGCTAGAGATGGTGAGCATTTTTTCATGTACTTGTTAATTGATTGTATGTCCTCCTCTGAGAAGTTTCTGTTCAGGTCCTTGGCCCATTTGTTGATTGGGTTATTTGTTATCTTATTGTCTAATTTTTTGAGTTCTTTGTATATTCTGGATATTAGGGCTCTATCTGAAGTGTGAGGAGTAAAAATTTGTTCCCAAGATGTAGGCTCCCTATTTACATCTCTTATTGTTTCTCTGGCTGTGAAAAAACTTTTTAGTTTAAGTAAGTCCCATTTGTTGATTCTTGCTATTAACTCTTGTGCTATGGGTGTCCTATTAAGGAATTTGGAGCCCAACCCCACTATATGTAGATCGGAGTCAACTTTTTCTTCTATCAGACGTAGAGTCTCTGAATTGATATCAAGGTCCTTGATCCATTTTGAGTTAACTTTTGTGCATGGTGAGAGGAGGGGGTTCAGTTTCATTTTGTCGCATATGGATTTCCAGTTTTCCCAACACCAATTGTTGAAGATGCTATCCTTCCTCCATTGCATGCTTTTAGCCCCTTTATCAAATATAAGATAGTTATAGTTGTAACTTTGTGGATTGGTCTCTGTGTCCTCTATTCTGTACCAATGGTCCACCTGCCTAATTTAATTCTGCTTTATTTTCCTGTGAAAATCTCAGAATGATAAATTAAAATGTTTTAAAAGTGCCCTCCAGTTCTTGAAGAAAAACATTGTAAATGATGCATACATTTAAAATAAAAAAATGGGAAAATGATTAATAATGCTGAAAGTGGAGTTTTGAGATGAACCAAAATTTCTCAGTTTGCAAATTGAATCTGGGTTCTTGTCTCATAAATTTTGAAAAAAACAATCTATTTAAGCAAGAAGAAATAGAACACCCACCATGTGGTATGAGAAATGATACCAGAAAAAAAAACTCATTTTTGTGCTATCTTAGATATTTTCTGATGGTTTTGGGCAGAACAGGAAGCATAATGCATTTAGAATAGGCTTTGGAAAAGGCATCCTGACTACCATATGAGTTCACATTCATTCTTTCTGTGACCCATCCTTTTTTCTTCAAATTCAATCAGGAATCACCCCTGGGACAAAGGACTTTGTTGAAGGTGTTTCCACAAGTGGGCTTCAAGGTCTTTTACATTTGAAACAGGCCTTAATGGTGCTCATTAACATCTTTCAGTTAGCCACCAGGTGTGTTTGAGTGAGGCCCATTATCCGCATTACATGGTCTTTATACTATCTATTCTATTTTATATGTATTCTCTGTGAACAGAGAACCCTAGTTTTGGATATGTGAACAGAGAGCTAGAAAACTAGAGGTTTATTCTGAGACCTATGGAGAGCTAAACTGAAGTTCTAAATTTCAGATTTTTGTTTTGGATTTGAGATACTGCTTCTGCTACTTTTAAAAATCTCAGGACTCAGGAAGGGAATGAGTTAAAAGCCAGCATTATCAAATTTCTGAGGCCCTAAGAAACTCAAAGGGACCCTGTCTCTAAATAAAAATATTAAAAAAGGGGTGGGAATGTGAATCAGTGGATGAACACCTCTGGGTTGAATTTCTGGTACCAAAAAGAAAACAACACATGCACACAAAAATAACAATAATAGTAATAATAATAATAATAATAATAATATAATAATAATAATAATAATAATAATAATAATAATAATAAATAAACAAACCAACCAACCTTCATGAGTAAGAAGCCCTAAAATTAAGAGCCTCTCTCATGCAAGAATTCAATAAATGGATTTGGAGTTCTCTCTTGATAATTATCTCAGTCTTCACCATGTAATCTGGAGACATGCTGGGTTCATGGCACATGGAAGCCCACAAAGGGCTTTAGAAAGAAGGTGAAAACACCATACAATTATGGAACAAAATGCCCAGATTTTCAACTGCTGATCTAAGCCTCACTAGACTTGTCAGAGGGAGGTGAAGGCTAAGCTACCACAGAGAGACCCTCTGGCCACAAGACACTGGAGAGGACCAGGAGGAGTCCCTAGGCATGACTGCCAGTTTCCACCATTGCCACTCCTGTCAGCTTTAAGCCACCTTCCTACGCAGTCTCAGTATAACAAGGCGCTCTTACCATTTCCTGGATCTCAGGGTTCTCAGCATTCTCCCTGTGGTTTGTTTTCAGATTCTGCATAGCACAGACACCTGAGCTCCGGATCCAGGACAGAAGCCTACAAAAAAGATTGAAAAAATGGCGGGCTCCAGACACCAAGGGAACAGAAGATTGTGGAATCCCGCCCCCTCATCACCGGCTCTGTGAGGATTGTACAGTTCTCACCTAAGTGACTGATTGGTCAAGGCTTCAGGCACCTCCTCCAACCTGAGCCAAGTGGGCACAGAATCAAAGTCTGAATGACAGGCTGCTCCATTGTCATTGTTAACCGACTACAGATGAGGTCTGAGATTGTAGCTTAGTCAGTAGAGTGCTTGTTTTGCTGATATAAGGCCATGGATTCTATCCCCTGCTCTACATGAACACACTCTCCCCCCCCACACACACACACACAAGATTAAGTAAAAGACTTTGGGGACTAGGGTTATGAATCAGTGGTAGAGAACTTCCCTAGCATGCATGAGGTACTGGGTTGAATAAGAAGCACCACATTAAAAAGCCACCCAAGAGGGGGATGTGGCTCAAGTGGTAGCACACTTGCCTGGCATGTGGGAGGCCCAGGTTCGATCCTTAGCACCACATACAAAGATGTTGTGTCTGCCAAAAACTAAAAATAAATATTTTTTTAAAAAGCCAACAAACAAACTACTATTGGTACTGTGTCCATCTACAACAAAAAATATTCAAGAAAAAAAAGACTGTGTATTGGACTTGTGCACCCTCACTACAGAACTCATAAATACTTTTTATAAATAATATATACATATATGTCTTCAGACAGTGTATAAAATTATCCTGTGATGTCTTTTAAAGTAACTTATATTATAGGTATGCTTCACAACCCTAAAATCCTCCCCACCTCAATTATTATTATTATTATTATTATTATTATTATTATTATTATTATCATTTGAGGTCTGTTAATTGCATTAAATGTCTCTGTATGGGGTTATTTTAAGGCAAAGTTTTCTTCAAATAATAGGACCTAGCCCAGACAGAAATGTATTGACACTTATAACTGTTTATAAGGTTAAAGCAATTTGTGAAAAAAAAAAAAAAAAAAAATATATATATATATATATATATATATATATATATATATATATTATAATATATATTAATATATATATTATGAAAATGGTTACTTTAATATATATTTTTAATTACTTTAATATATATATTTTTTAAATTTTACATTCTTTGTCTCATAAAAAATAACAGTTTGAGCTTTAAACTTATTAGAAATGTGCTTATATCCCTTCCCCCAAAAAAGTGACTCACAAGTATGATTCAAATTATTGACTCATAAATTTTTGATCCTTTATTTTAACTAGTGAAGTCTAAAGATTTTCTTTCTATTTTCACCTTTAAATGAAGCCCAGTTTTATAGCTTTCTTGTTGTGTAACTGATCTTTAATGTTCTGCAAATTTTACCCCCATTCTGATCACTTTGGACTATTGATGTTTTGATGGAGGGGATCTCGAAGTGGTTATGCACAACGTAGGAAATGGATATAGTAAGATATAAGACTGGAGATTGCTGAGTTTGTAGATTTTGCTATACAAAATAAGTATTGGTGGATGATATGGGGGTAGGGAGAAAAACAACAATGAAAAAAAGAGGAAAAACGAACAGTAGAGGGGTTCACATGCTACAAGTCTACAATGATAGTGTGAATATAGAGGGTAGTGTTCTTGGAAGCAGCAATACAATTTGAGGGAAGGAAATAGGTAATTTTTTGCACAGTTCCCAAGTGAGAGAGACAGGTGAATGGGTTCTGTGTTCAAGTCTTCCCACCTAGGAGTGGAATTTATAGTTCATAGGGTATGTCTCAGTAAGTAGTAAAACACCATTTCTGTGTACCTTTACACTTTTTCATGGCTCCAAGCTGACTTTGACAATTCCAGTCACATTACATCTTTGCACTTGTTAGCTATTCATTAATTCATTCATTCATTACATTATTTATTTGTTTTTTATTAATTCACTTTTTCTTTAGTTGTCATTGTTTTTACATTACTGGTGATTACATAATTGCATGAATATTCTCAATGTTGACTTTTTGTTAAGTATTGTTTTATGTGTTTATTCATACATTTACTTTTCATTGAAATGTTTTTCCTTTGCCAAGCCTGATTTATATTAGACCTCAGTCTTCATTTATGAAGACTAGATAAAATCACATTATTCCAAATAACTCAAGGATTTATCATCTTGGCAGAACCCTAATCAGCCACTAAAGTTGTCTGGGTCAACTAAAAGCTGTGTTAAAAGTCCTCTTTTTTCTTATATAGACTTTAATAAAGAATTCCTCTCTCATTTTTATATTATGGAGAGTAGACTAACTTCCCAAGCAGTAGTTAATAACCTAGATAACTTTTCCAACTAGCTCACTATTACTTTTATTTATTTTATTTATTTTTTTAAAACAGAACTTAGAACTTTAATGATGAAACATTTTGAACATTTTAGAATGGCATCTGTTAGCTGAAAAACAGGCAGGTGAAATTAACAAAAGGATCAATGAGGTCTTTCAAAGATGGTTTTAGTTATTAGAAGTTCTTAGAAGTTAAGTAAAACATTTTCAATGGTAAGACATGATTTTTCTGAAAGTTGGTTTTTCGTTAAATAAATGTATTTTCAATCCACTTCGTTTTAAGACCCCCCCCCCCCTTTTTAGGAAGAATGGAGAAAAAAAAAACTCCCAAGATTAGAGACATTGATTTATCTTAGGTATGGCAACAGCTACACCTAGTGGCTGGAGTTGCATAAAGCATTTTTCTAGCCCTATTGTTATAAAAGTAAATTCAGAAATGATCATTTTTCAACTTATTTAGGGTTTTAGGATAAGTGTGACATTTTACTTAACTATGTTTTAAGGAAATACTCAAGAATCTTTGGGAACAAAATCTTTGGCTCATAAGCTTGACCCAAGTATCCAGAATTTTTAGTATTCAAAAGTAGCTAAAATAAAACTCAAACCAAAGAGAGAACATACATATACTTTATTGCTCACCTTTCACACAAAGCACACCTCCAGCCATTTTCTTTCACAGCTTGACAATGTTTATGTATACAAAAACCCAGCAAGAAGCATCATGGCATGTAGATTTCAGTAAAGGAGAATGTAAAACATCAACTCAGCTAGGCTTTTGTTTTCTGCAGCAATAATAAAGGGCCTCCTGCACTAAGCAAAATCTACCTTACTTTGTAGTGCATTTCTTCTGTTACAAAAAAAAATCTCCTGCCCGAAGCAAACTAACTTGTATTTGCTGAGCCAGTGGTATTAACTCGTGCATAAAACAAATTTCGGTTTGCTATTTCTTCTAGCAGACTTCAAGTAAAAACAAGGTTGAACAAGGAACTTGTTTTGGATGGATGCAGGTCAGCTTGAGTTGCTATACTTAACTAAATGCCTAAATGTACTATAGGTTCACAACTTAGTTTGCTTTTATAGTCTTTATGGAATTTGGCCGTGTTCAAGGTTTTCAGAGTTGAGCATATGGTACAGTATTCCATCAACTGAATAAGGCTACTGAATGTGCTATCTGCAGAAGAGCTCATTTAATAGGAACTGACCTAATGGGTCTATCATGAAGCAAATGTGGCACAACCTCTCTGAATAAAATGCCAATCGGGGCAGAATTGTGCTCAGAAAATAGGCATTACAATATTTTACACAAAACACATATAAATGGATTGTTAATATGAGGACGATTTTCTAGTAGTAAATCTAAAAATGTCTAGGTGAATCCTCATTTTCAAAACTGCATATTAAAAACTACTTTATTCAAGTAATTTCTTCAAAAAAAGTATGCATGTTCTGACTGTGGAATTAGTCTACTGGTCAATTAAAGACAACTTTAATTACCTTTTAAAAACTTTTTTTCATAGAAAGGAGAGATGTTGTATGTGTTTCTCAAATAAACACCATTATGTAAGACCATTAAAAACAACAACAACAATAACAACAACAACAAAAAAAAAGCAGAATCAAAGGAAGACCTACAATGTTTATGCCAAGCAGGAATCTGCCTGCCACCACCTGTGGTCTCACGTTATTCAAAATAGATGCTGGACTCAGGATTCTGAAACTAAGTTTCTATTATTTGAGTTCTAGCAAAATGTAAGGTTCTGTAGCCTCAACTAGTATAATGTCTTCCCTGTCCAAATCCAGAATGATTATACTGATAGCCTCCATGCTGGAAGTGTTGTTCAAACTGACCCCCTTGGTGGTAAGTTTTGCTCCCCCTTCCTCCCCACCCACCTCCCTGGCCTCCATGACCACCCCGGCCTCCACGACCACCTCTTCCACCACGACCACCACCTCGATCACTGTGGTGCCCACCATCTTGATATATATTGTCCTGCTGGTATCCACCACCCTGGTATCCACTTCCTGTGTATGAAGATGTTTGGAAACCACTATAACCACTGCCTTGATAATTACTACTGTGGCCACCATGATAGCCACCTGACTGGAAACCTGAATCTCGATAACCACCATCTTGGTAGCCGCCTCCTCCTCCTCCTCCTCCTCCTCCATTCCCACCATCTGTCCAGCCTCCTTGATGCTTATTTCCTCTTCCTCCCCCTCGGCCACCATGGTCATAGCCACCACGTCCACCTCTCCCTCCTCCTTGTTCATGACCTCCACGTCCACCAAATGAGGAATGTTCATAACCACCTCTCCCTCCTCCTCGACCTCATGCTTGCTGCTGGGGGTCATCTTGCCTTTTCTGCCATGGTGGCATCTCTGGGGGTGGAGGTTCAATTTCATTGGGTCTTCCACCTCTGTCAGGTACTCTGCCCATCAACACCTTATTGATGGCACAGGCAGTCTTTTCTCTTATGGAACCACTGCTTGTCCTTAAAATCTTTGACAAGTCTTGCCTTGCAGCCAAAAGATGAGCAACAGAAATAGTGCTTTTAGGAGATAAGACTGAACGCTTCGGCTGATAAACCTTGGCTAATTTTTCTGTCTGACTCTTAGCTCTGTCAGATCAGCCAAAGGACTGAACAGTGACATCCAAACGTTTTATTAGCAGCTTTCTCCGAACTTCATATTCATTAGCTATGGCTTGGTTAATTGCTTCTATCTTTTCCCAGTGGGCTGGTCCCATTGGCTTCTTCAGTAAAGGCTTTCCCACATGATTATGTGGAACTTTTGCTAATGTTTCCTTTAATTTTTTTTTCAACCCCCTGAAGAATTGGAACATAGTTATATTGGCTGGAGGTTTGGACATTCCTAGAGCAATACATATGCCTTTCAACTCTTAAAAGACCTCACTACCGCCCCCTTCTTGAGCTTTTTTTGGAGGAGCATTCACACAGAGCATTCTGGCAGCTTCTAGTTCTGAGATGAGGTATGTGAGCAAAAGGAGGCAGTTCTTCTGTATGAGAAGGCACTTGGTCACATCCCCAGAGGTCAGTGAAAGATATGGGCAGTTCATCTCCCCTAGTAGCCCACTCACCTCAAGCTGGAATTCTTCAGCCTCACTTGGACTGTTAGTTGCTTGAGCATTTTCCTCTAGTTTACAGAGCACTCTTAATTCAGATACCAGCCAAGCACAGAGTTTGGTAAACTCGGGGGAACTGGCTCCAGCAGAGACAGCTTGAGACAGTGTGCCATCATCCAACAATGGGCCCTTGTAACCTAGGTCTTCCAACAACTCCAAGATGTCAGTCTCCATGAGGTCACACTCCATGCTACTGTGGTATTCAAATTTCCGAGTTATCAGGTTCCCCTCTTCCCTGGCAACTTACACTCGCGCATGCGCTCTCTCCCCGGAACTCCCAAATCCTCACTATTACTTTTAAATTATTCACATCCTTGACACTAAGAGTGTCACTGATTACTTTTTTTTTATTTTTTCAAGATCTCTCTCTCTCTCTCTCTCATATTACAAAATGAAATCAAATATGTTTTTTTACTAAGAAACACTCTCAGCCTTTAATAAAATATTCAATAAAGAAAAAGGGTTTCACTGATTTTCATAGAGCCTCACTAAGTTGCTGAGGCTGGCTGACTTTAATGTTATAGAAGTTTGCAATATATATAGCATGAATATAGAGGGTAGTGTTCATTTGACTCTTTCTCTTGGGGACTGTGCCAGAGTTATCTTCTTCTTTCACTTTTACCTTATTTTTTCCTCCAAAGATTCTACCCTTTACCCTCATACTACCATTGATCCACCATTAGACTTTTTAAATCTGAACTCTTGAGTTGGTCATTCTTTCCCTCTTTCCTTCACAGCACTTTTTCCTCTACCGGTACCTATTTCACCAATACTTTTTCATTAATCCTCACTACTACATACTCAGTATCCACCAATCGCACATCCTGACCCATCCCTGTTCTGCCTTTTCCATGGATCACTTTGAGATCCCCTCCACCTAGATATCAATAGTCCAGAGTAAGGTCAGGTAAGGGTGTTATATATATGCAGATTTTTAAAAGTCATTTACATAACAATAAGCCTATTAAAATTGGGATGTATTTTGTCTTGGGTTAAAAAAAGAAAACTACAGACTGCACTGTTATACTGAATTGTTTAAAATTCGTTAATCTCAATAATTTGGAAAAAGAAATTCTATAAAAAGGAGAATAAAGAAAAGAACATAATACATAAAATTGAATAATTTGAAGACACACCAAGTGTACATATCAAAGAGTGTCATATATTGGTGCTTTCAAAGACAAATTAATTTGAAATAAATGTAGTTAATGTGAGATGTAGTAATCACTTATTAATTATATATAATAGTAGTATACATGTATATGTACAAAATGCATCTCATAAAATTATGAGTATACATTGCAAAAAATGAACTCTACAGTAATTTTTTTTTTTTAATTTTGCTGACAACACTATAAATACCTACATCTAGGTTTATGTATTACTAAATGTTCAGGATACATTTTGTACTTTATAAAGATTTACAACTCACCAACAGACCTTTTTATTCAATTTTTGAAAGGAGTAGTATTTATTTTACTACTAATATTATTAAATAAATAAGATTTAATTTTTAAATATTTTTAAATTATATATGACAACAGAATGCATTACAATTCTTATTACACATATAGAGCACAATTTTTCATTTCTCTGGTTTTATACAAATTATATTGACATGAATTCACTTCTTTATACATGTACTTTATATAACAATATACGTCATATTCCACCATCATTTCTAACCCCACAATCCCTCCCCTCACCTCCAAACCTGCTAAAGGTAATTTTGATACACAATGATGTATGCTATGAAGTTATAGAAAAGAGTATATACCTTATAATAATATGAACAAATAAAGTTTTGTAACTAATACATAGCATAATAATAATAATAATAAACTTGCCATTTAGACATTAATAAATTATACATCTAACACTACTGACATCTTTTCAAAAAAGAATTGACATCTTTTCCAAAAAAAGCGGGGGGGTTATTTGTAGGGGAAAATGGTATTCTATGCTTTCTTAACATCAAGAATAAATTATTTTCAGAAGTAATATATATATATATATATATATATATATATATATACATATTAAAGAGTGAGTGAGAGAGAGAGAGAGAGAGAGAGAAATTTTTAATGTTTATTTCTTAGTTTTCAGCAGACACAACATCTTTGTTTGTATGTGGTGCTGAGTATTGAACCCGGGACGCACGCATTCCAGGCAAGCACCGTACCACTTGAGCCACATCCCCAGCCCAGTTATATATATTTCAATATAAAAATAAAATAGAATCAGGTTCCATGGCACACATCTCAATCCCATTGGATTGTGATGCTAAGGCAAGATAATCCTGAGTTTAAAGCCAGCCTTAGAAACTTAGCAAGGCCCTAAGCATCTATGTGTGACCCAGTTTCTGTGTGCCCCTGATTTAAATTTCCAGTAAGAAACAACAGCAAAGAGAATACAAAGTATTGATGAGGACACAGAACAAATCCTCATGAACTAAAGATGGAGTAGAAATTGCTGTTATTTCATCATGAAAACTATATATATATATATATATATATATATATATATATATATATATATATATATATATATATATGAAATACTCCTCACCAAGCAGCTTAGACCTGTAGAAATTATAGTTTGTGTGTACCATGACAGTGTTCATGTGTGTGATAGCATAAGACTAGAGCTATACTTGTCAATACAATAGAAATCTGTGGCATAGGAGGAAAGAGGAGGTGATTCAGAAAAATAAAAATAATAAAGTTTGAGAAAAAATGGTTTCTGGAGCCCAGAAAGATTTTTGGTTTAATTAGAGTACAAAATACCACGTAAGTATTATACTGAAGTTACATCTGTTAAATACATCACATGTATAATGGATTTCAAGGAAAATATGTGGAACTTATCACAAACTAAATACAAATTTACAAAAGCACATAAAATAGCATGTGCATAAATAAAACTAATCAATACAAAGACAACTATTTTAACTCAATTTAATATATAATATTTTCCTATCAAAATTTTAGCATGTTTTTCTTTAAATACAAGAAGAGAGCTGAACCTGTTGGTGCACAATTGTAATCCCAGTACCTTGGGAGGCTGGGACAGGTATTGTGAGCTCAAAGCCAGCATCAGCAAAAGTGAGGCCCTAAGCAACTCAGTGAGACACTGACTCTAAATGTCATACAAAATAGGTTTGGAGATGTGACTCGATTTCCCTGAATTTAATTCCAAGTACCAAATAAAAGAAAAGAAAAGAAGGGACCAAAACATTATCTAGGAAATAAAATATATGTATAATACCCCAAAACTTTTAATAAAAAAATAAATATAGTTATTGTTATGAGACACATTTAATGTATATTATGAAACTATGTTGCAATAATACAGACCAATATATCATAATATGAATCAAATCTGAAACCATATGTAGATCAATAGCATTGTTAAGAGCAATTAAAACATATTTTTTTTATGTTACTATGTCCCTGATACACAGGTAATAATGCCAAAACTACCAATTGCTCCTAGAAAGCTTTTGTGTGTGTGTGTGTATGTGTGTGTCGATGTGTGTACTGAAAGGCATATGTAAAACCGATCATATGAAAAATAACATAGACATGAATGAATGAATCTATGCAACCTAAAGTTAGAATTGGGACATAGTGGCAAAGTTCACTGTTAGAATGTGCATGCAGAATGTGCAAGATAGTCAGTTCCAACCTTAGCAACACTATAAAAAGCAAATATTAAGAGGAAATGATGTTGAAAATAAAGCAGAATAATAAATGAGACATTCTCCCTCCATCTATAGATACATTTAAGGAAAAAACTACTGTGAGTGTCTCTTTGGCAAAATCATGAATGAGTAGAGAGATTTAGATACACTGGATATTAGTCTGGTCTTAAGAAATGTACCACATTTGGTACAAAATCCCCAATTACCATTATCACCTCTAGTGAACAGAAATGTGAGAGAGGGGCTGAGGATGTAGCTCAGTTTTTAGAGTGCTTGCCTTGTATGCACAAGGCCCTGGGTTCAATCTCTAGCACCACAAAAAAAAAAAAAAAAAGAAAAGAGAAGAAAGAAGGAAATATGAAAGAAATGATACAAAAAAATGGTGATATCTAGGAGCCATAAAATCCTTCACAAGTGTTTCATAAGCTGTGACCAAGACACAAAAATACCCAAATATCAAAGCTGTCAATTTATCTCAAAAAAAAAAAAAAAAACTGCCAGCATATTTTCCCAATTGCTATTGCTGACAGATGAAGTTCACTCTACCTTGTATTATAGGTAAAATAGGGAGGAATCCAGTAAACTACTCTTAGCTTGAGTGAGATTTTAGCACTTCCTGAATCCTGCCCCAACCCTGAAAGACTAGTAATAAGGCCAGAACTACCAATTCCTTTTAGAAAAAGTTTTTTTTTTTTGTGTGTGTGTGTATGTGTGTATTAAATGTTTCAAATTTAACATATTTTTTTATGTTACTATGTCCCTGATACACAGGTAATAATGCCAGAACTACCAATTGCTCCTAGAAAGCTTTTGTGTGTGTGTGTGGATGTGTGTGTCGATGTGTGTACTGAATATCTAAACTTTAACATATTTTATTTATGTTACTATATCCTGAAGTTCCAAACTCTAGAACAAAGGGTGATTGAGCTTATGTAAATCTCTGTAGATTTCAAACAATGAATTTACATTCTTTTCCCAGCACTTTTATGAACTATGATACCAAACAGCAGTTCAGAAAGGAGGTTAAAAAACAATGATCCCTGTTTATTCCAACAAATCTTTACAGAATAGTCCTACATTGGCTACTTCATATAAACTTTCCACAGGGATAAAATGCATCAGTCAAAGAGATTTTCTGTAGCCTGGGCAGTGTTGTTGAAAAGGTTATTATAATAATCTGAAAGAGCTAGATGTGGTGGCAAATATACTAGAGACTGGAGAGGCAAGTCAGAAGAATTATGATTTGAAAGACAGCCTTAACAACATAGCAAGGCTATAAGGAACTTATTGAGATATTAGTGATATATCACCTGTCACAAAAAAAAAAAAAAAGGACTGGGGACATAACTCAGTGGTAAACACCCCCGGAGTTCAATTCCTAGCACCAAACCACACCAAACTAAACAAATATTTGTAAAATAGTAGGGACTCCAGAATATAGGTGTATATGTATAGATAAAAATTTTAGTTACAATATAAAGTTAATAAAGATGCTTTTGAAAAAAATTTCATGGTTCTTTTTTTTTAAGAGAGAGAGAGAGAGAATTTTAATATTTATTTATTCCTTTTAGTTTTCGGCAGACACAACATCTTTATTTGTATTTGGTGCTGAGAATAAAACCCAGTGCCACACGCATGCCAGGCAAGCGCACTACCACTTGAGCCACATTCCCAGCCCCTATCATGGTTCTTAAGAGCTCAAAATAAAAATGCCATATAATCCACAAATAATAATTTTTTTTTTTGAAGCAGGGTATTATTATGAATGTCTGTACTCTCAGGGGCTCAGGAGGATGAAACAGAAGGAACTTAAATGCAAGACCAGCCACAGAAACTTGGCAATGGCTTAGGTGACTCAGTGATACCCTGTCTTATTAAAAAAAATAGGGATGTAACGCAGTGGTAAAGTGCCTAAATAAATAAAAATAAATAACAATTCTTGGTTTAAAAAATGCCCTATAACCCAGTAATTATAATTCTGGATAAATATCTAAAGAAATTGGAACACTTTTGTTTAAGAAATTACTTCGCTTCCATTTTTATTGTAGGTTTATTCACAGTATCTAATAAAAGGAATCAAATGCAGTGCCTTTTAGATGCAAGGTATTGATTAAAAGGTTTCTTCCAGCTGCAGATCATCCATCTACTTGCCTTAGAGGCTGCTTACTTATAATTGAAACTGCTCCCTAAAAGGCAAGACTCAGATATGGATTCTTCTGAGCACTCCAAGAAATTTTGGTACCTCTGGACAAATTCTGTAAGACTTTTCCAAAACTAAGGAATAGGTAAATTTTGAAGTTTGGAATGTGGACAACATACAGTAAATTCCTGAAGGGGGAATCTTAATTCAGACACTGTGATAAGGTGTCTGGTCTGGGGAAGAAAGAGGAAGTAAAATCAGAGTTTGAGATAAAACTAGACTTTGCTTCACTGATTTCTAGGTTATTGATTTAATCCAAAGAAATATTGTAAAAGGGTTAAAGCTACTAATTAAAATTTATATAAAAATTGTATTTAAAAAGTACCAGGAAAGAGCTGAAGGTGTGGTTCAGTGGTACAGTGCTTGCCTAGCATATATGAGGCCCTGAGCTTAATTCTCAGCACCACATATAAATAAATAAAATATAAATAAATATTAAAAAAATACCAGGTAAGAGTTTAGGGTTGTTGCTCAGTAGTAGAGTGCTTCGCTAGTATGGATGAGGCAGTCTGTTTGATACTGGACCCACATTAATAATAATAATAATAATAATAATAATAATAATAATATAATAATAATAATAATAATAATAAAGATAAAGATACTTTGTTCATCTACAACTAAGAAAAAAGTACAACAGTGCTATGGCCTGTAACCTTCTAATTATCTGTGTTCTAATTAAGCCCTTGCAATTGAACTTTCTTATTATTTAAATTAAAGTCCAGTTCCACTTTTATTTCCAGCCACACCAGGACAAAGGAGTTTGCTTGAATATTAGGAATGCTTCTAAATGTCATTTTAATAAAGTTGTCTTACATATTTAAAAACTCAGTTGAAACAAACTTGGTGGCACAGGCCATAATCCCTGTGGCGCAAAAGAATTATACATAGGTATCATGAGTTCAAAGCTACCCTCAGCGAAAGCAAGGCACTAAGCAACGAAGTGAGATCCTCTCTCTAAATAAATACAAAAAAAGACTGGGGATGTGTCTCAGTGCCCCTGAGTTAAGTACCTGGTACAAAAAAAAAAAAAAAAAGAAAGAAAAGAAAAGAAAAAATTCAATTGAGGACAAATACATTAAGGAAACAAACAAACAACAATAACCAAAAAAAAAAAAAAACAAAAACAAAAACCTTAGTTTTGGACAAATTACCTACACTATTGTGAGGATGGCCTTAAGCCTGGCTTAAAAAACTCCGTTTTAAAAACTTCAGTTTGAAACATGCAGTCTCACGAGGCATGCCTAAAGAAGCCCTGAAGTATGGCCTTCAGACATAAACAAATCACTTCCCCTCACTTTGATAAAGAGAGTGAGGCCTCTGGCAGGTTGTCCTCACCTAATAAGAGGGAAGGGTGAGAAGACAAAGGTGCAGACCACCAGACCAGATGTTTCTGGCCCTAGAGTAAATGATGTCATGGAAAAATCTGGTGGTAAGTAACAAAAATTGAAAAAAAGGTAAAAAAGCTGCAAAATTTAGTATAAGGAGTAGAGCAAGTGAACAGATGTTCAGCCAGCTCAATAAAAAATGCACTTGAGCTGGGGAGGCTGATGAGGACTTGGAATGACATCTCATCACTTCTCACCGTTTGTATTATCATCACCACTGTTAAACTCTACAGCCACACCTTCGTGAGAGGGAGAAAGGTAAAAAGATTATGTGATGTTCTTCTCATGTCATGAAAACTTAATTTCAGTGGGGAGAAACCCAATGGGGAAAATAAAACCAAGAGGCAAGATCTCCCACACACCCCAAATATATACTTTTAAGAATAAAAATTTTATCAAAATTACTTTAAAATTTCATTTAATGGGCTGGGGATGTGGCTCAAGCGGTAGTGCGCTCGCCTGGAATGCGTGCGGCCCGGGTTCAGTCCTCAGCACCAAATACAAAGATGTTGTGCCTGCCGAAAAACTAAAAAATAAATATTAAAAAAAAATTCTCTCTCTCTCTCTCTCTCTCTCTCTCTCTCTCTCTCTCTCTCTCTCTCCACTCTCTCTTTAAAAAAAATTTCATTTAACTTTTGTACTGCCTGGTATTATGAGAAAGCAAATTTTATTTTAAACTTTTAAGCAATGTCCTAAGGCATTAATATTTTCCCAGAGGGAAAAACAATAAAATGAACTAGTATAATTTAAAAATTACTAGTATTCATAATAAAAATTAAGAAGTACAGCTTAAATCAATTTAATAACTTAAACCATTATATCCAAAATATTATTATTATTGAAAATATAAATTTAATAATAAATAAATATATTTTTCAAACTTCATCCTATAATTCTCTCTTGACCTCTCAGGGATATCTATGTTCACCACAGCTATATTCCATGTTTGAGATCTATAAATATCCTGACATCAGCAAGGTGAAAAAAAAGGACAACTCAGTTCTGTGTGATAGTTTATGGAATAAACATACCAAACAACATTCTCTCAGGGCCAAAAAACAGGAGAGACTCTGCACTTTGGGAGAGAGCAGCCATCTACAACTCAGACATGTGCAAAAGTGGACACTGTTTCTCACAGGATTCTGGTCACAGATCCATTTTCATTTTAGATATCATACTTTAACCAAAAGAGATTGGTATCACTGGAGAGAAGACTCTAGGTCATCAGATCATCAGTAACCCAGAAACTAGAGTCTAAACATTTAAAAAAATATTTTGCAGTTTGTCTTTAGCCCAATGCAGGGTTGTGACTTCAATTTTATCTTTCGTATGGGGTACTCTGAGAATATCATCAAACATTAAAGTCATAGAAGTCTACACATATTTTCATATAATTCAATAAATCCTGTCAAGAGATTAAAGTTTAAATTTAAATTAATAAAAATTTAACCAGTACCTATATGGCACAATATGTTTTTCACATAACTTCTGTTCCACATGTGATTGAATCCTGGCATTCAGCTTATGTTTAGTGAATTAGATATGTATCACTGAATAAGAAGAAACTATATAAAAATTATTGTCTCAAGTGTGAGCTTATCATCAATTAAGGCTGGGTTCATATGGGATCTTTTTACTGCATTAGGTGATAGTTGGTAAGGTTACTGAACTTCAGAGGGAGATATGGTTGCCAAAAAAAGCACCCTTCTTCTTAGAATCAAATAAATTAAGGTGGGTTCATTCTCATAGAGGTGACAGTGTTATGAAAGTAAAAACAAAGTATTCAAAGTGTTTCCTGACTAATACACTTTCATAGTCACAGACTTACATAAGTCACACACACAAAATAAGAGCTCAGATCCAAAATTTGGGAAATATACTCAGCACTTCGGCTACAAGAGGAGTAAAAACACATTGTCAACTTTATGAGTACAGATAGGGCTAAATAATTGCTAATATGTTGATACTTGGTATCATTCTGCTTTTTGTGATGGATGAGGTTTACATAGCTGTTCAGTGTGAAAGAATATTTCAAAGATCTCATGAATATTAAGCAACTTTACTGGAATTCAAGATCAATTCTGTGTGTCCCCAAAGCCACAACTCACATCCTCTAGATTGCATTATTGTCAATCTTTCATTATTGTCTTAGAAATTAGATAGTGGCACAAAAAAGCAGAATATTTTTTGTACCATGAACTGGACTCAGAACACTTTATCACAAATCACATCTCCAGCCCATTTGTTTTTAAAGACAAGGCAAATTCTCACTGAGATGCTTAAGTCCCCACTGAGTTACTGAGTCTAACCTTGAACTTAAAATCCTTCTTCCTCAGCCTCTTGAGTCACTTAAATTACAGACATGCATTACAATATTTTTCTGGTTTATGAATAGGCAAAATTGAAATGACAAGCAGAGAAGCAGCTGTTATAATCACCCCTTTATTAATTCTGGCTTACTTCCTAAGGTTTAAATATTGAAACCCATATTTCAATGTATACTGAAGGTAACATTATCTATTATAGTCAACAGTCTGTTGATCTCCATTTTATCCAGTGAATTTTTTACTGCCTAAACTTTGACTTAATTTGAAAATGTTACTCAATATGTTTGAACTTCTGGTTTTTCTTCTGGCATTATTAGGATACTAGGTTCAAACCATACAGCCTATGGGAAATTATGGTGTGGTTATAGCTAAAGAGAAGACTATATGATAAATAAAATTTTAAACTCATGTGGATGAGGTATTTTCTTTATTTCTTTATTTTTATTTTCATGCAGATGAGGTATTTTCTTTATTTTCTTGTATCCTTGGTGAATAAGATACAGAGTACACAGCCAAATTTTAAGTCATACAAAGCAGGCTCTATCTCTAGTTAATAAAGAAAAATATCAAATACAAAAAGTTGTGTTGCAAAATCACATAGCAGTTGGTTTGTTATCAGCAGCACAGAAATGGGTTTCTGCCATATTTAGTTGTATATATATCATAGATCACAAAAATCATATCAGTATGACTTCAATATATATGATATCTTTAGATGCAGCCACACAGCAGTTGATCAATGACAAGTTGCAAGAATGTTGAGCTTGTTTAGGTACTATCTGGAGATGGCTTATAGTAATCCTAGACAGGAGGATTGTGTTCTAGTCATATCACAATACAGCATAATTTTTGAGGCCTGTGGATACAGAGCTCTTACCTCCTTGCTAATAGATCATTGCAGAAGACTTCAGGTGTATAGATTTTTTGATGATGAATCCTATAAGCGTGGATCATTGGAAAGGCCAAACATGGCTATAGCTACTCTGAGGCTGACGCTTCCAACAGGTTACTGTTATTATTATTATGATGATGATGATTAATATTATTATCATTTATCTAAGTAATAAATACCTTGATTAAGTGTATACATTCATTGTCATAAACATTTTCTTCTGAGCATGTGTTCACTATGTAAAATATTGATCATGCACATTTGTTTTCTGGCCTATATATGAAAAGGCCTATGGAATGATGCAGGAGTCTGAGGGCTGAATACTCTGGAATACCTGGGAGCTATTGTTACTTCTGCATAAGCATGACTACACTGCCAAGTCTTCCTCACATCTCTCAATTGCTAGAGACCAAAATTTTACATCCTGGGACTCAACACCCACACAGCAACTTGCGTAGTCTTTAGAATATTTGCAGGTGAGAGATATCTCAGTCCTGATAGATTAATGGAGATTTTTAGGGGAGTAGTGGCACCTATGGACATGAAGAAGCATACAACATTTAGTTGCCTCAGTCCAATTACAGTGAACTCCTGTGGAGAGTGGTGACATAATGGGATTAATTCCTTGTAAACAGCAATAAGGATTCTGACTGCATTGTGTGCAAACATGAACCTTGAAAGTTGAACTATCAATGAATTGCTGAAGTCCAGGCCCCAGCCCCTGGCCAAAGAAAAAAGTGGCAGCAGTGGCATTGATGATTTGGAGAAGTAGTCAAATGAGTCATGTGCAGCTGCTCTGGCAATTGGATAAATAGTTTCTATAGATCTGACAGAAAAAAACTGATGCAAGTGTATGAAAGACTACCAGAATGAGAAATTTCAAGATAATCAAGAAGTATAGGAATCCAAAGTATATCCAGTAGAGTAAGATCTCTGTATTTTGAAAATACCCATCAACATTCCCCATTGTGATGATTGAGTCTGGGGAGAAGAAGAAGGATAAAGGCCTTCAAGTCCAGTCAATGGATGATGCATAAAAAGAAACAACAGCAGCCAATGGCTCCAGTGAACAACTGGCATGACCAGCCCAGGTATCCAAGTTTACCCCATTTTACCTGTTAAGCAGAACTGGTGGACTTAAAAAATAATTTACCCAGGTGGCAAGAGAGCAAGATTATTATTTTTTGTCTCTAAGAATTAGGGATAAACAGCATTCTGTGTTACACCTTAAGAATGGAGAGGTTAGCATTGTTCCTTACAGTAGAAGTTGTAAAATACTCAATGCCATGAGGCATTTAAGGACAAAAAAAGACCAAGTATGTTAGTACCTGGGCAGGCTTCCAGAGGGCTGAATTTTTAGCGAGTAGCTAAGGTCCTAAACACACATATTCAATCTATGTACTCAAGGTCAAAAAAATTTGTTTGTGAGCATGCTCTTACATCAGTAAAATATTGTTGATGTGCCTTCTTTGTCTGATCTGCATAAAAAAAGTTCTATTTAATAATTTGGGGGGCTGAGTGATAGAAGCTAGAGGTTGGTTATGGGCTATTGCTGCCTTCAAAAGTAGCATGCCTACCATCCCAAAAGTTCTTCACATCTTCTTTCAACTGCTTGAGCCCCAAGACTTGCTTTTTTTATATGAGTTCCTGCAAAACAGCCACAGATGTGAGATCATTTTTAATTTGAGACTATCACCAAAAAATAAAAATAAATAATATTAATTAATTAATTAATTTTAAAAAAGAGACTATCACAAATCCTCTGCTTTATGCAAGGAGTATTGTTTTGTAGACATACTCCCAGATAAAATTCATATAGTGGAGATTTAGTATATTATTTATTTTAAATTACACATATGGCCTTAATGTTGTCTCGCCCTCACTTTTTTATGTAGTGTTTCATATTCTCCATTTACAAAACTTTTGTGATATAGATACAGTCCTTTTGTTGCAGTTTCCATAGCATTCTGCATTTTCATCATAACTGGAATAAAATATGTCTATTTTCAAATTTATCCTGATAAGAAATTTAAAAAATATTGCTTGTTCTTGATTTTTCAATTCAATTTTCAGCAATTTCCCAAGTTTATTTTAAATCCTTACTATAAGCTTTAGAAGTTTTTCTCAAACATATTATCCCCATTGAATAAAAAGTTCATCAGATGTAAAAATTTTGTTTTTCTTTTTTTATTCTTTCTTTTTTTTTAAAAAAAAGGGGGGAGAGGAATAAATACTTAACCCAGGGTAGTTCTCCTAAACCCCTACATCACCAGGCTTTTAAAATTGTATTTTATTTTATTTTTAGTTTTCACACAAAGTCTTGCTTAGTTTTTTAGGGCCCTCTCATATTATTTAGGCTGAATTTGAAATTGTGATTCTTCTGCTTAAGTCTCCCAAATTATTAAGATTGCTGACATGAGCCACATATGTGTGCAAACCCCCCCCTTTTTTGAATAAATGTCACTACTTAAAAATGTCACTACTTAGAAATAATGATGAATCATGGCTTCTTAAAAGAAGTAAGTTTTGCCTTTGGGTCAGGCATATTTGATCTTGATATGTACTTAAAAGTTGTGGGCACACAACAAAGCATCTTTCTAAGATCCTTTCTCAAAATTAAAAAAAAGAAAGAAAAAATTAAGGATATAGCTCAGGAATAATAACTCTCTCAGTTTAACCACCAGTACTACACTCATATAAACACACATACACACACACACACACACACACACACACACACACACACACACACATTTATGGGATTTTGAAAATATTTTTTGACACTGAACAGCTGTATAAACCTCATCTATTACAAAAGGCAGAATTAGTGACATAATATGAGTAGTCCTTTAGCCTTATCTGTGTGCAGAAATTTGGTAATGGGATTTTACTCCTACTCTAGCCAAATGCAGAATGCATTCTCCAAACTTTGGGTCAGGGCTTCTCTTCTTTTTTTATGGCTTATATAAAGTTGTGGCTATGAAAGAGTACTAGTCAGGTACCTAGTCAGGAAACATTTTTTAATGTTTTTGCTTTTGTTTTTAGAACATTGTCCTCTCAATGAGAACAAGCTCACCTTAATTTATTAGATTCTGAGATATCATGTGAAGAAGATTCAGGGTGCTTTTTTTTGGCAGCTAGATCACCCTCTGAAGTTCAGTAATCTTAAGAGCTAAACATATGCAGTAAAATTATTGCAGATGAATGCAGTTAAATCCAAATGTTAACTAGTAAGTTTTAGAGTGACTTCTTATACAGTTATAGACAACAATAAACACACTGGAGGGAAAGTGTCAGGTTTTAATCATATGTGGTAAAGTGAATATCTGGAAAACAGCAGATACCTTGTAAGAAGTATTTTAATTTCTCTTATTTAAGTTCATATCCCCAGCCCTGATCCTTAGTCTTTTAACAATGAAAATGGAACAGCCTGCCTTTTGGACTTGATTCTGGGCCCAATCGCCTTAGGTTGGAGTCAGTGCCTGAATACTTGTCCAATCAGTCTCTTAGGTGCCATTCTTTTAATCATTTTGTAGGCTTTCTGTCATGGATCAGGAGCCCAAGTTTCTGTGGTAAGAAGAAGCTGAAAACAAATCACAGGGAGAAATCTGAAAACCCTGAAAGCAAGAAAATGATAAGTGTGCCTTGTTATCTTGAGACTGGATAAGTAGGTTGTTTGAAGCTGGCAAGAGTGGCAATGGTGGAGAATAAAAATTGTGGCTAGGGCCTTGTTTTGAGGGGGCAACAATTGTGATATATGCAGTACAGGAGAGAAATAAAGAATTTCCATGGACTTCTGCCTCTTTCAATGCTTTATTCATTCAATTGCTCAACGTAATTTCACTCTATAGGTTCTTAATCAAGAAAACAACAATTCTTTTTTTTTTAGAGAGAGAGAGAGGTAGATAGAGGTACAGAGAATTTTAATATTTTTTTTTTAGTTATCGACAGGCACAACATCTTTGTTTATATGTGGTGCTGAGGATCAAACCTGGGCCGCAGGCATGCCAGGTGAGTGCGCTACCACTTGAGCCACATCCCAAGCCCAACAATTCTTAATGCTAGGTACTGCAATAGAAATAATCCATTCACAGCTAAAAATTATAAATTAATTCTAAGCACTGCAAAGCACATGTAATAATGACAGGTAATTACAGACATTCCCTCTGCATGCTAATTTTAAAAGTCTCAAGCCTTAGGCTTTATGTCCAGCATATGCACACTCACTCAGACCAGGGTGATTAAGACAAAAACCAAGACAGGGCTTTCCTGGTGTGGAGCAGATGACTGGTTGAGGAGAGGATGATCCGGAGAAGTTGAAGCTCTCACCAGGGTCCAGAAAAGGGCATTGAGTTGGAGAGTGGTGAGTACTCTGCAGCAGATCAGGAAATAAAGACAAGTGATGGGATGTCAGGTCCTCATCAGGCTCTCCAGCTCAAGTGTATCCTTGTTTTGGCTGGCTGAATCCCTGTTCACTAGCTCTATTATTTACATAAAATTTTGGGCTTTTTGACCCCCCTTGCAATCTTCTTCAGCTACCACCAGATTGCTCCTTTATCATTTACCTTGGGGTCAGAAACATCTTGTCTTGTGGTCTCCACCCTGATATTTTGCCTTTCTCTCTTATCAGGCTAGGACAGCCTGCCAGGGGCTTCACTCTATTTATTAGGTTGAGAGGAAATAACTTGTTTGAGGCCATACTGGAGTGCTCTGAGTGTGTGCCTGGTGAGACTGCAGGTTTGAAACTAGAATTTTTAAAATACAATTGTGTAGGCTCAGGCCTAAGCCATCTTCACAGGACTCCTCAGAGGGTCTCTGTGCAGATCAACCTCCATCCCCCAATTTACTAATCTAGTGAAGCTTAGATCAGCAGTTAAAAACCTGGGCATTTTGTTCCATAATTGTATGGTGTTTTCAGCTTGTTTCTAAAGCCCTTTGTGGGTATCCATGTGCCATGAGAACAGCATGTTCCCACATTGTGTGGTGAAGACTGGAATAATTATCTGAAGAGAACCCCAACTTCATTTGTTGTTTCCATGCACAAGAGAGATTGTACTTTTAGAGCTTGTTATGGAGGTTTTTTGTTTTGTGTTTTGTTTTCTTTTTGGTACCAGGAATTCAACCCAGGGGTGTTCAGCCACTGAATCACATCCCCAGCCCTTTTTAAATATTTTTATATGGAGACAGGGTCCCTTTGAGTTTCTTAGGGCCTCATTAAGTTGCTGATGCTGGATTTTAACTCAATGCTCCTCATGACTCCTGAGATTTTTAAATGTAGGGGAAGCAGTATCACAAATTCAGAACAACAATATAAATTCCAGAACTTCAGCTTAGCTCTTCCTAGGTCTGAGAGTAAACTTCTAGTTTTCTAGCTCTCTGTTCACATATTCAAATCTAGGGTTAAATTTTTCATAGTGAATAAGTATAAGATAGAAGGGATAGTAAAATGAGAGTGTAATCAGGATAATGAACCTCATTCTACCACAGCTGGAGGCTAACTGGAAGCTATGTTAATGAGCACAATTAAGGCCTATTTCAAATGTAAAAAACCTTAATGCCCACTTTTGGGAACACCTTCAACAAAGTCCTTTGTCCTGTGGTGAAGTTGCAAGAGGAAATATGGATCACTGAAAAGATGAAAATGAACCCATATGGTAGTGAGGATGCCTTTTCTAAAACCTATTTTAAATAATTTTTTCCATGTCTGCTGAAAAACATCTGTAAACTTTTAAAATGGCACACAAAAATGAGTTTATCTGGTATCATTCCCCATCCCACATGGTGGGAGTTCTATTTTGACTTGCTTAAATAAATAGATTTTTTTTTTCAAAATTTGTGAGATAAGCACCCAGATGCAATTGGCAAAGTGAGAAATTTTGTTTCATCTCAAAACTCTACTTTCAATATTATCAATGACTATTTCCCCATATTTCATTTTATTTTTCTTCAAGAACTAGAGAGCATTTTTTAAAGATTTGATTTATCATCTATGTAGGAATGGTGGAAAAGCTCCATAAACTCAACAAGCAGGACTGTAGAGGCCTGTCACAAAAATGAAGGGGGAAGTGGTAAAGGGAGAGAGGGAAGGGGGAAGAGAGGGGGAGGGGTTTGGGGAAAGGGAGAGGGAGAGGGTGTTGATGAGGAGGAGGTGGGGGAGTGGGCTCTTACTTCTTTATTGGCTGAGAGTTCATGCCACTTTGGGGATTTGGAGGTGTGCCATTGTGCCATTTAAAGTTCACACGCCATTCAGTATGTCATGGACCTGAGCTCCTGGAAGAGAAATCCTCCAGGCACCATCTTTTTTTTTTTTTGAGAGAGAGAGAGAGAGAGAGAATTTTTTTGTTTTTTATTATTATTATTATTATTATTATTATTATTATTATTATTATTTTTTTAGTTTTCAGCGGACACAACATCTTTGTTTGTAGGTGGTGCTGAGGTCAAACCTGGGTTGCACACATGGCAGGTGAGTGCTCTACCAATTGAGCCACATCCCCAGCCCCTCCAGACATCATCTTTACCAACAATCTGAGCTTTTTACATATGAAAAAAGCAGAATAAAATTAGGTGACGTTAAAAAGAATTAATCTCTTCTAAATGAGGTAGTGTAGTTTATGTGTCCCAATAAATGTCCTCAATTCATTTTGTTTTTCATATGTAAGACCATTTTATTAAAATGGCCCTGACCCATAGAAACATTCCAAACATTTCAGTAAACACCTTTCTCTGGTGTGGCAGGAAAATAAATGTGGAACTAACTTAAATTTAAACTACATGAAAGATCAATCTCTCTCTCTTTCTTTCCTATTTGTTTTTTTTTTTTGGTACTGGGAATTAAACCCAGGGCCTCATGCTTAGAAGGCAAGTACTCTACCAGCTGAGCTCTATCCCCAGTCCCATATTTTGGGAGGCAAAACCAGAGAGTAAAGTCATGGGCACTCTACCACTGAGCCACATCCCTACCCTTATTTTTTTTATTTTTACTTAGAGAAAGGTTTTCACTGAGTTGCTTAGCTTCTCACCATTGCTGAGACTGACTTCAAATTCAGGATCCTCCTATCTTAGCCTCTGAAGCAGCTGAGATTACAGGCATACACCACCATGCATGGCCAACTTCAATCTCAAAACTAAATTACACAGCAAATTAGGTCACAGGCTGTCAACAAATAGGTACACTATGTAAAAAAAAAACTATTTTTTAGTTGTTGATAGACCTTTATTTTATTTACTTATATGTAGTGCTTAGAATTAAGCCAAATGCCATACAAATCAACTACCACTGAGCCCCAGCCCCAGTCCTCTGGTACATATTTTTTTATGATGGATACTAGAGATTGAATTTAGGAACACTTGACTACTGAGACTCAGTCTCCGGGTTATTTTTTACTTCACTTGAGATGAGGTTTCACTGAGTCATTTAGCACCTCACTTTTGCTAAGGCTGGCTTTGAACTTTTTTTTCCTTCTGCCTCAGCCTCTCCAGCAACTGGGATTACAAGCCTGCACCAACACAGCCAGCCTTTGGTATATTTTTAATACCTATTTTAAATAGGTTTTAACTAGTAGCCTTAAGTCTTTTCTATTATATGTTTTGATTGAATCAATAACCCAGAAATCACTGAAACAGAGAATCTATATTTATCTCCAAAACTGTTTCATCTATTAGAGTGTCTGAGTTAAAATTACCCATTGAAAAATTTACTGTATATTGTGGTTTCATCCTGACCTCCCATATGTACTTTGTTCTGAGTTTTAGAACAGTCTGAAAAAAGGTGCCCACAGATACCAAATATCTTGGAGTACTTAAAAAACACCAGTATCTGAGTCTTGCCTTTTAGGGACCAGTTTTAATTTTAAGTGTGTAGTTTCTAAAGGCACAAGTTGAATAATCTGCAGCTGGAAAGCATTTTCTGATAATACCTTTTTATCTAAAAGGCACTTAATTTGTTTCCTTTTATTAGATACTGTGAATAAAGATACAATAAAAATAGAAGTGCAGCAATATCTTCAAAAGAATTTCAAAATTGCTTTACATACATTTTCATAATTTTTAAATTTGTTTTGAATTTAAATTACATGAAAGTTCAATCTATCTCTTTCTCTCTTTTATTTTATTTATTTACTTATTTGTTGTACTGAGGATTGAACCCAGGGATTAACCCATGGACATTTTACCAATGTGCTGTAAAGGTCAGGTGAACATCGGAGGAAAAGACCACCAAGAGACTGTCTCATGCAACAGAAAAGGGTTTATTGGGGGTCCAGCATGCTGGGGCTCCAAGCCTACCTCAAAGAGGTAAAGAGCAAAGAGCCCCGAGAACAGCTTGAGTAGAGCTTATATACATTCTTTGAAAAGGGCAGGGACTTCACATACAACATAACAAATCACCTCACGCCGCAGGAAAGTCAAACAACAACTCTAAAACATGATTAGCACATTCACTGGTGGAAACAAGTTAGGTAGGGGTGATTTATCAGTACAAAAGGGGTATTCATTTGAACTGATTGGTTTAAGCCAAGAGGGGTGTATGTGCTGAACTACATGGTTTCCCAATTTGTTATCAACCACCATAAACTGCTGGGAGGGTTATCTGGCATCCCAGGTATTTCCCTGACTCATGCTGATTGGTGGCTGCTAGGGGGCTGCTATAGGTCCCCACCTAGCCTGACTGAGTCAGGGACACCTGGCACAGCAGATCTCTCTGTTATTTTTAGATAAATAACTTAGCAGGGTGGGAATGTGCTTAGGAGTGCTCTGTGGATTTTTCCAAGGACAAAAGCCATGTCCCTTCCTTGGACAGCCTTTGCTCTGAGATAGAGGCTGGTTTTTCAGTGCTACATCCCAGTCTCCACCGCTTCTGTTTATTTATTTATTATTGAGACAGGGTTTACTGATATGCTTAGAACCTTGCCAAGTTTTTGAGTCTGGTCTCTAACTTGAGATCCTCCAGTCTCATCCTTCTAAGCCACAGAGAGTACATGTATGTACAACCTTGTGGTAGTACCCCAAATTATTACTAGTGGATTATGAAGCATTTTTATTTTGGGCTTTTAAAGAACCTGAACACTTTTATCAAAATATATTTATTAAATTTATGCTGTTGCCAACATTTTTTACATGTTTTTGTACCCTGAATCCTTATATTTATTTTTTTAAATTTTTGGTATGGTGCTGAGTATTGAACCCAGGGGTGCTTTCCACTGAGCCACATCCACTGTCTTTTTTATGTTATATTTTGAGACAGGCTCTCACTAAGTTTCTTGGAGCCTTGTTAAGTGAATGAGGCTGTCTTCAAACTACCAATTCTCCTGCCTCATTTTCCTGAACTTCTAGGATTTCAGGCATGGGTCACCACACATGATAATTTTATATTATTATAATAGCCATTCCAACAGCACTGTTCAGGCTGCAGGAAATTCATTTGATTTATGAATTAAATCCCTGAGGCAATTTTATGTGAAGTAGCCAGTGTAAGAGTGTTGTGTAAAGATTCCTTGGGAATAAGCAGGGATTATTTTTTTAACCTCTTTAGTGAATGACTGTTGGAAACCATAGTCATAAAAGTCCTAGAAAAAAAGAATGCAAATTTGTTTGCAGTTTACAGATACTTGCACATGCCCAGTCGCCTTTGCATCTAAAACTTTAAACTTCAGAACATAATAACTCAAACAAAATTTGTTAAAGTTGAAACAGTGCACAAACAAATTTCTTTTAGGAGCAATTGGTAGTTGTAGAGTTGTTACTGTGGTCAGCAGAGTAGGGCCAGGGCTCTGGAAGGTCTAAAATCTCACTCAGGATATTGGTGATTTACTTTATTCTACACTATTACACCCACAATACAATACTGCCAGCAATAGTAGTTGAGAAAATATGCTGATAATGTCTTGAGCTAAATTGGCACCTTTGATATTTGCCTACTTCTCTGCACTTATCCCAGCTGTGTAATTAACATGGAACCAGAATGTGAATAGGGTATTTTCTGGGCTTATTGTTTTGGGGTCAGCTGCTCCTTTAGGGTGGGGGCGTCTGAAACCAGGCTGGTGCAAGTATTTTTGTATAATATATTTGTTTGCTCTGGGTGAGGTCTATCACTTTAAATGACAAAATATTTAGAGTAATTTGCTTGGACTTATTTTTCATACACTTCACAGTTTACATCAAGAAAAAATCCTGCAGTCTGGATGGGCATAAATAACCGAGCCACCACAAAGCCTTGTAGGTTCAAACAGAAACTACTTTATTTCAAATTTCACTGGCACTGCACGTGCACTTTTTTGCCAACGCCAACCACATGGCCCTTCCAGCAACCCCACACACTGGAAATCCCTCCTCCAGCACTTCCCCAACCAATGGGAACTCTCTGGGAATCCCCACAAGAACTCCAAAGTACCGGAAGAACTCCAAAGTAGCTGGCGCCCGAGGCAGCAAGAGCCGCCCCATTGCCCGACAGTAAAGGTCAAATATACAATACAATTAATCCAGCATCACAGCAATTATATATAGCTTAACTCAAATCATCATCTCAATGGTTGGCTGGCGTCACATTTCAAACATTCCCTCTTGCAAATGCCAGGTGTCATTCTGACTGGCCATTGCTCTCAACAAAGAACCAACAGCTAGAATTTATTTCAACACTCCTTTACATACAAAATATAGGTTGAAATAGAATATGTTGGAAGTTTAATCAAGGTTTATTTATTAGAGAACAGGCTGATCTAGAGAGAATGCAAAGTACCACCAAGTCCTATGTTTTCAAAACAAAAAGAAATGTGAGCTATATAGGCATACAGAAGATTTTTTTTTCTTTTTTCTTTGTTTATTTTATTTCATTTATTAAATAGAAAGCAAATAGAGGAAAAAGGAAACCAAGGTGGGAAATATAATTACTGGCAGGACTACGAAACATCAAAAAATAGAATCTAGATTTCAGAAAAGAAAGATTTGACATATTGTATTTGGAGATGTGGATGGCATGAGTGTCCATGATAAGAATGTTGTAAGCTTCTGAAAGAAAAATGATATGGTGAAAGAAGCTTATGTAACCCAGATCCTTACTTAAGCCATTTTCTGCCCACCAAATAAGCCATACAGGGTAAACCACTGCTTGACTCTACTGCTGAATACTGAATAAAGAAAAGATTGCCAATGAGAGGCTTTCTTCATACCTTCCACCTTTGTCATGTTTGTGTCATTTATGCTATTGTTAATCAATCCAAAATTATACAAACATTAATGACATTTCAGCCCCTTTGAAATTTGTCAGTGAATTCCTGACATTTTGACGGAGGCTCACACCAGGCCTAGCAGGTGCCCTGGAGAAGACTTGGAGCTGGATGTCAGCATTAGAACCTTATTTTCCTCTTTCTGAAATTAATCAATATTTTAGATGACTTTCTGGCTGGAGGCAGAAAACAGCAAGCATTTCAGAAGAGTTGAGTCAGCTCAGAAATGTGTAAAACCCTGCTGGGCACTTGGGCTCAGTAGTTGACTGGTCAGAAATATCTGCAGTGGCCTCATGATGGCAGCCTTTCTCAAAGAAAGATCAACCTGGGTGCTTGCCCGGTTTCCAGGTAAGTCACATGGATCCCAGGCATTGGGTACTCACCTGCCTTCCTAAAAAACCTGCAAAGCCACTACCCAGGTGTTCATTCTTAATAGTTGCTGAACACTCTGTGCTTTTCAAGGTGAATAAATAAATAAATAACAGCATCATGACTGCTCACCCCAGCCTGCTTGTTTTATGCAAATAGAGTTGATCTGTTTCAAAACGGAGCTAAGTGGGGCTGGGATCCTGGCTCAGTGGTAGAGCACTTACCTAGCATGTGTGAGGTCCTGGTTTTGATCCTCAGCATAACATTAGATAAATAAGTAAATGTATTGTGTTCATCCACAAATAAAAATTATTTTTTAAAAAGAGGCTAAGTGTTCTGTTTTGCTCCCCAAGTGGTGCAAAAAGTCACATAATCCTTAAGAGAGACTCAAGAAAGGTGTGAGCAGGGGGCAAAGGCAGGAAGAAGTCCAAAGCTGAGGAGGGACTGACTCCTGGCGCTCAGGTCTTTCTAGAGGTAAGAAAAGGAACCCAGCACCTCCCTGGGAACCGCGCCCCAGCGGCAGGCGGCTGGGTCCCCTGTCAGCCAAACTGGACCCGTTTCCAAAGGATTTCTCGAGGTCCCCAGTCCTGGGAAGGCAGTGTTCCCCTCTTGGTCTTTCTTCTTTTTTTAGTTCCCTCGGGTCTAGGGTGGGCACCAGATGAGCAAGTTGCCTCAGGAGTCGGAGTTCGCCCATGTCGGGGCCAGAAAACAGGCCAGAGGGCAGCAGAGCCTGGCAGCAGGGGAGGCTGGAGCTCCCAGTCCCCTCTGTGGAGAGGGCAGGAGGCCTGTATTGACTGCAGGCTGTGCTCTGGGCTCCATGCATAGGGCCTCTTCCCCGGATCGCTGGGCTCCGCAGGTTCCAGGGCTTGATGGTGTCTCTGGCACTCTGTTCTAGGGCTCTTACTTGTTGCTCTCCGTCACTGTGAAGGGACCAGAGTCGGAGCCCGCATTCCTAAGGCTGTGGGTGCTGCCTGCTGTGTGCCCTTGAGGCCAGGCTGCCTGGCTTCTGGAAAGGGCCAGAGCGCAGTGTCTGCTCCAAGACCCTGAAAGTGCCTCATTGGGGAAACCGACTCCAGTATGGAGCTCCTGGACATAAAGGGATCTCAGGGGACTTGTGAGTTGGATCGTGGCCTGCAAAATGTGGGTCTTGGAAGGAGTTGGCAGACCTTAGGTAAGGCGACAGCAAAGAAGCCCCCCAGTTTACTCTCTGGGCTGGCTGGTCAGGCACTGTAAGGTAGGGACACCTGGAGCCACCCGTGGGCAATCAAAAGGATGAAAACAACACCTCTATTCCCGGGATGGCAGAGCCTAACAGAGGGGCATTTTCTAAAAGATGAAGAGATGGAAAATGGTCAAAACTAGTATATTTTAAACTTGAAATGAAAGCTTGCAAAATTCTGGGACCGTACAGTTGTGTACCTTGTGCCTGAAGAAATATTAGGTCATTCACTCCCTTCTACTTTTTTAGTTTTTGTTTTTATTTTATTTTAGCAAAGAATCGGTTTTGCCAGCATTTTCCTCAGGAGCTGAGCATTACCAACAGCAGGGAAGACAAACTTACAATTCTCAGGTTGATTTTTACTTCAAGTCTGGGATTTAGCACTTCTTAATGTAGAGGAAAATCATTTCTTGCTGTATTTTCCATGTGTGATTCCTTCCCTTATCCTCAAGGACCTGGTGATATTTGTTTATTGGATTCATAAGCATCTATTTAAATGTAGTTTTTGTATGAAATACTCCCAGTTGCCACAGGGTGTAGTTTTTCACAGAAAGCTGCTAGTGGCTTCACTTTCCAAGAATGTAAGTCATTTCCTTTCTTTGATTTCAGGGAGTTGATAATACATAGCATCTGAACTTTGTGGGGACAATTTTCCATAGTACATCTGTCACTAAAAAGGCTTTTGGGTTTCCTTCCTAAGAGCAGTGCATAAATTTTAACCAAGAAATGTTAAGGGATAAGAAGTTTTTCAGCATCTAGAGTATTATAAGACTACTGTAGAAATAAATTTTAACAACCAAGACCTACTAAAAGCCACCTCCAGATGGTACCCAGACAAGCTTTTCATGCAAATGATCATTGGTCAGTTGCTTTGTAGCTGCAACTTCAGGAAGCATATGTACTGAAGCCATACTAGTATTATTTTAATCATCTAGAATACATATGCAACTAAATCTGTTACATACTTATCATTGTGCTGCTGTTAACAAACAAAATGTCATATGATTATGCAACACAATATTATATATCTGATTTTTTTTTCATTCACTATAAATAGATCCTTCAGTCTATGACTTAAGGCTTGTGTTGTATGCTCTCTCAAAGCAATTGTCTGCATCTTAGTCACCATAGATGAATTTAAAAAAAGAAAAAAAAAGTACCTCATCCTTGGGAGTAACTAGAGTTACAGGAATGCACCATTAGGTGAGCTTGTATACTCAACATTAAGAATGTTACAAAATAGCCATGTATATGAAAGTTCATGAAGTTTTGCAGTATAATATTGTTATCCTTCCAAGGTATTTCTAAGAATTCTGTGTGCTTTATTAAAAACATCAAGGAAAATGAATATGTCTTTTTAAACCCAGAACTTGAAATGACACTGGACTCAAGAGATCAAGTTTATGAAGATAGGAGTTATGTGTTATGGCTTCTGTTTATCTGCAGAAGAGCTGTCAAGGTGAAAGGGGTTGTGTGAGAATGGCTTTAGGCCTGAGCCTAAGCAACTCCTGTAATGCCAGATTCATGGGACCCCAATAGACCTCCAGGAGCTGAATTTAATGCAACCACACAAGAGTGTTTATTGTAAGCTCAAGCCTGGACTCACAACCATTTCAGATGCAGTGATACCAAAGAGTGAGTCTCCACCCTTAGTTCAGTGAGGATTAATAGATTTTGGGGGTACTGTATGCATCACAACATCACATAGCCAATCATTTCACATCACAGAAAAGTCAAACAACAACTCTTAACATTGATTAGCACAGTCATTTGCAGGAACAAGTTGTGTAAGGGTGATTGGTTAGTTCAAGTTGTGGATACATTTGAACTGATTGGTTTAGGCCATGAGGGGTTGCAAGAGTGTATATGATAAACTTGCATAATCATGTTACCAATCAACAAAACCACTTGGAAGGTCACCTAGTGATTCAGGTATTTTCTCTGTCTCATTCTTTTTGTTGTAGCTAGGGGGTTGCTATGGGTCCTAACCTAGTGTAACTGAGTCAGAATCACTTGGCATGGAAGATCTCTCCAGTTATTTACAGACAAACAACTCAGCAGGTTGCGTATGTGCCTAGGAGCACTCTGGGGTTTTCCATGGATAAGAGTAACTCCCCCCTTTGGACAGGCTTTGCTCTGAGGTAGAGGCTGGTTTCTCATAAATGGAGTCACATCAGTTTTTCACTCCATTTAAAAAACTCCATTTTGAAACCTGAGGTCATTATTAGAGGTCATTTATCACCAGGAACACCCACAGAGCCCTCTTATATGGCCTCAGACAAATTACTTCCCCTCACCCCGATAAACTGAATAAAGCCTCTGACTAGCTTTCCTCTCCTGATAAGAGTGAACAGGTGAGAATATCAGGATGGAGACTACCAGATCAGATATTTCTGACCTCAGGGTAAATGATATCATGGAGAAATCTGGTGGCACCTGATAAGAATTACAAGGTGTGGTCAAAAAATCCCAAAATTTAGTATAAAAAATAGAGTGAATAAACAGTGATTCAGCCAGCCTAAACAAGTATGTACTCCAACTGGAGAGCCTGATGAGGACCTACACTGACATCCCATCACTTGCCATCATTTTCCTATTCTCTGTGTGATCTTCACTGCTCTCAAACTCTATCGCCTTGTCTGGACTTTTGTGAGAGCTGCAACTTATCCCTGTGACTCTCTCCTCAACTGGTCGTCCACTCCACACCAGATGCTCATTAGTTCACAACCTTGTAGGTGGCAGAAGAGATTACAGTGACTAAGCCTTTAATCTCTCCTACTCTTGGCTGTGCCCTTCCAAAGCCTGATTTTAGGTAGTTTTTACTGAGTCTCTGGAAACAAAGAATTGAGAAACAGAATGCATCAGTGGAACGCTTTCCAGCACTCATCCTGGTGAATATATGAATAGACTGCTGCTTGCTTTGCAGATGGGCAACATCTACTATGTTCCTAAGTTCCTGTATTTTTCCAGAATTTTGGCCAGTCTCCAGAAGGGGCTTGTGGTTTTGTATCCAAGATATGTACCAGCTCCAAGCTCTGTGAAATGGGCATGTCCTGGATTGCTGAAAGGAATGCCAAGCATCTCAGAAAATGCAGAAATCAGTGTGACCTTTAAGGCTCTCAGTGGAGAAAACCTGCTTGGCTAGATAGCAACCCAAGTAGCATGATCAGGAGCTGTCAATGACCTAGTGTTCATCTTGTGGAAAAGTCTGTCCCTGGGCTTCTTTCTTACCTATTGTTCAATTCCCCTGTGTGTCAGGAAGGTCTTTGCCTCAGGCGACCTTTTTGCGAAGCCTCAAGAAAATAGTCTCAAAATGGAAATAAAGGGGTCTCACCTGTGGCTCTGTGGTAAAGTGCTTTGTGAAGGGATGTCTCTGAATCAACCTGTTGGTACTGTGTGAGGCTGTGGATTAGATTCTCAGAACCCCATGAAACTAAATAAAGATCCCATGTGTCCATTAAAAACTAAAATTACAGTAAAGACCAGTAATTTTGGATTAAGTCTCTCGCCTTTTTTTGGTAAGGCTCCTGACCTCCATTTAGTGAAAAAAGGGATTCTTTGGTCAAATGAGGTGTTCCAAGCCCTGCAGTAGCTAGCATATAAGTGGTTAGGTTTTTTCATGACTCCAAGACACATAAAGAATCTACCCCCAGCAGTCAGTAGTCCTCTAATTTGAGAAGTAGGGCAGTATTAAACAAAGTCTTCTACTTAATTTCATCTAAAATTAGTGAGGTTCCCAATGAAGCTACAGAAACAAAATTTCTATCAACATTCTCTGTTGATAGAAATTTTTATTTGCCAAAGTCAGTTGTAGTCATATCCTATGGAGTGATAATCATATCCTTTCACTAACTTTCCAGATCTGGTGTCTATTTCTCAAAGCCAGCTTCCCAGTTCCTTCTCTGCCTCAAGGCCTCCCATTCCCATGGGTGAGCGAACTGCCCCTTGTCTAAGGCAGTGTACTCTCACTTGAGTAACTCCTCGTGCTCTGTCTAGTGAGTGTCTCCTTTAATTATCTGTTCACAAAAAGAACATGGAACTACAAACTTTGTCATTGCATCCATCTGGCAAGAACACCTTTCATGACTAGAAGTTGAAAACAACTAAAAATAGAAGAAAGAAAAACATCTGGATCATATGATGTATACTTGTAATCCCAGCTATTCAAAGTCCAAGGCAGAAAAAACATAAGTTCTAAACCACCCTCAACCCCTTGACCAGATTCTGTCTCAACAGTTTTAAAAGGTCAGGATTTAGTTCTGTGGTTGGGAGAATGCCTGCCTAGCATGTGTGAGACCATGAATGCAATTCTTGATACTGAAAAAAAAAAGAAAAATGCTAACAACAACAAGATAAATATCACACATAAGAAATGACATTCTAATACATTAAATAATCAAAAAATAAAATATTTTCTTCCCCAAATGGAAAGAAGACAAATTTACATGCTTTCACTTGTTTTTTTTTTTTAATATATTGGAAATCCTGGCCAGATCAATAAGCAAGAGGTACAGGCAGAGGTCATGCCAAATGGAAAGGTAGAAGTATAATAACCTCTGTTTATAACTGAGATAAAGTTATATCTGGAGAATCTTCAGATTCCAAGAAAATAATCACCACAATGAATAAATTCAGCAAACGTGCCAATACAAAACCCCACACACATAAACTGTGTTTCTACACAGTAACAATAAAAAATATATGGAAAGAAAATCAAGAAAACAATTTCATCTGACAAGTAAAATAAAATGTAATATTAGACCCAATGTAATACTACCCAATCAAGTAGATCAAACATGAAGACTTTAAAACAAGCAATGAAACTTAGAATAACACCAAAAAGTGAAAGATATCAAATGATCATGGGCAGAAACACTTCAACTTGTTAACATATCAACACTACCCAAAGAAATCTACAGTTTCTGTTCAATCCCTAAAGAATTCCTAACTTCTTTTTTTCATGAATACCATTTTTATTTTATATTTTCATTTACTCATATTCATTTTATATGAAAGTAGAGAATATTTTAATTTATTCATAAAAACATGGAATACATCTTATTCTAATTAAGATCCCAGACACACAGGGGGAGATCTACTCTGGTTCCAGCTGGAGGCTGGCTCCTCTGCTTCAGCCAAAGGCCAGGGAGGCCACGCAGAGGGCTGTGGGGAGGGGCAGCGGACAGCCTAGGGCCCCTGGTGGGTGAGCGGGGAGGGCGGGGGATGGACTCCTTCAGAGCGTGCGCCCAGCAGCCATTAACAACCCCCCCCACCAAGCCTTCCACCCCGAGCTCCTGGGGACCTCCTGCCCCGTGTGGGTCACACACCCCTCACTCCCACCTGGAGCAGGAGCAGTGGGGTCCCCCGTTGGTCTCCCTGGAGACACAGGACAGGTGACAGGAAGGATCCTGGGGGCAGAGACAGTCACTGAGATGACCACAGTGAGCCATCTCAGCGCCACGCCACCCACAAGTCCCAGACTCGGACACCAGTGAAGACCCACCTCACAGGGGTGAGGAAACCACCGGCCAGGACGTCCTGCTGCAAGGCACATTCCTACCCAGAGGCGACAGGCTGGTCCCCCTGCCCCACCCCAGGGCCCACGGGGAGGTGGGGTGCAGAGGGGTGTCCACCGCTCCCCAAGCCCAGCAGTCCTTACGCTCACAGGAGAAGGGGACACAGTGACCCTGGACTGTCACCAGGGAGGGTGACGTGGAAAAGGACAGGCAGTGCAAGGGACCTGGCAGCAGAGAACAAGGGACAGAAAACAAAACTGGGGCCCAGGGCTCAGGTGAGGGGACGACAGAGGCCCGCGAGCAGAGCACAGAGCTAGGACCAAGGACCCGGAGGACACAGGATGGGCAGGGAGGGCAGGAGATGGCCCCTGGAAGGATGTCAGGGAGGGAAAGGCCGGAGGCCACCAGGGGAGCCTGGACAGATGAAGGGGAAGGGACAGGGGAGGCCGCAGGTGGAGGAAGGAAGGGGTGCCAGGGCCAGAGGTAGAGGTCAGTGCTGGGCAGTGTCCCCATCACCTTGGGGACAGGGTCCTCTTGTCCTGGAGACCCTATGCAGCCTGGACACCTGCAGCCAGGAACCTCCATCCACCCTAGTTCCCACACACAGTCCACTTCCCACAGGGGCCTGACCCAGAACTCAGGGCCCAGAGCAAAGGCAGAGGCTGGCCTCCCTGGAGCCCTGGAGGCCTCTGGTTCCCTGGATCAGCAGAACCCGGGCTTCTGCATGAGGCCGACCCCTGGGGGATCTAATGCTCTACTCTTTCTGGCTCCTGGAGGTGATTTGCATACATTTGCATACCCCTGGGGAATTTGGCTACTGGCCTGGGGGCATCTGGGCTCCCTTTCGCTGGGAGACAGGGAGCTCTTAGGGCTCTAGCTGTATCCTGGGGGTGCCCTGGCAGGCAGTTTGACCTGGAAAAATAGACTGTGTGTGTCCCACACCCTGAGGCCACTGTTCACCCCAGGTCTGCACTAGTGGGGGTAGATCTCAACAACTGGGTTCTGACCTTTCTCATCCTTCCACAGCTTCTAGAATCTCAGAATAAAGGCCAAAATTCTCCTGTAATCACAAGACCAACCCCTACCAGTTCCCGGTACCCGCTCTCTCTCCATCACCACCCACCACCCACGGTGGAACTTCTTCCTCGGAGGGCCCACTCAGCAGGCTTCTGGTCACCACAGGACCCTTGCAAATGCTACTCCCAGCGGCCACCTTGCGCTTCCCTCCTCCTGTTCACTCCCTTATAGATGGTTCATTCTTTGGATTCCGGGGAGAGTGCCACTTCCTGGGGAAGCCCTTCCTGTCCTGTCTGCCTTCATGCTCCATTAGGCCTCAGTTCCCTGGTAAAGGAGAAATTATCACAATGACGTGGAGGAGCTCATGCTCACTTCTCCCCCACCAGACTGTCAGACTTTACTCCTCTCCTCACTGCCCTCCTGGTTCCTGCCCGCTACCCAGGGGTCCCAGGCAGTTAGAATGGATGGATGGATGGGTGGATGGATGGACAGATGGACAGATGGTAGATGGGTGGATAAGTGGACGGATGGATAGACAGATGGGTGGGTGGATGCACATGAGGACCATGGCCGCCGACTCCGGCAGTGCCGAGATCTTCAGATCCCATCAGCTGGGAACCAGCCACGTTACTGTACATGAGCCTCATCCTGGTGACTCCCTGAGGCGGAGGCATGGGATCCTGTGCACCTACAGATGAGGAAGAAACTCCAGGGAGACTCCAGAGACCAGGCCACAGGGTAAGGACTTGGCAGATTGAGAGTCCACCTCAGGGCCATTTGGCCGGTCCCCAGCCACCTGCACACATCCCCAAGACCCTGTGGGTGGTGAGCTCACCAGCGTGCACACAGCCTCGGCCTCGCTGGGCCACACCCCTGCCTGTGTGCACCACCCTGGCCTTCAGTCCTCGTGAGCACACACACACACACACACACACACACCAGCACCCAGACTCTCGCTCAGTCATTCACCAACATTTCACCTGCACCTGCTCTCTGTGGCCTCTGGTGCCAGGAACAGACAGGGCGGGCTCTGCCAGCCCCTCAGACTCTCTCTGGGGGACACACACCTGACTTCCACCCACACTAACATTGGTTCCCTGGAGCAAAGCTTTCTGCTCACACGAGAGTGGACAGATGGGCCAGGTGCAGTGTCGCACACCTGTCATTCCAGCAGCTCAGGAGGCTGAGGCAGGAGGACGGTGAATTCAAAGCCAGCCTCAGCCACAGCAAAGTGTGAAGCAGCTCAGTGAGATCCTGTCTCTAAATAAAACACAAACCAAGGCTGGGGATGGGGCTCCATGGTTGAGGGCTCCTGGGTTCAATATCCCGTAACCCCCACTAAAAAGAAAATGCATGAACAAAGAAGAGTTCACATTGATCCTCCCTGAAGCTCCCCACCCCACTCCGCCCACAACATCCAAAAATGGCCTTAATAGTCATTGCAGCCATGTTGATGCACCACCTACTATGTGCTAGGGACTGCTCTGCATTAAAAAAACCCATGAGACACACCAGTACCTCCATTTAAGAAAGAAACTAATGCACAGAGAGATTAATTAACTTACCCATGATCACACAGCTCAAAAGAGGCCCAGCTGGGTTTTAAACCCAGGCCTCTTGGTTTTCACCCCAGACCCCTCAGACCAAAGATGCAGTAAGTGGGAGGAGAACATCAGACGGATGATCCACCTAGGGCAGGAGAGGACTCGGGTGAGTGGAGCCTTCCGTGACATAGACAGTGTCCCCCCTTGGGGGCTGCCTCACCTGGTCCTGAGAGGCCCGCTTGGCCTGGGGGAGAACAGAGCCCCCTGCCAACCTGTTGGTTTAAGAGAATATTCACTTACCTGAGCTGCAGAGGAGGCAGGGCCATGTCTTGTCAGAAATCCTTAGAGGTGACCTCATTTTAAGGAAACAAGCCTCTGGCCAATTGTCCGAGATTGATTACGTCAGGGGCCAGCACAGGCAGCCAGCCTAGGGGACACCACTGCCTGCTCCAAACACGCTGCCTGCCCTTTGTAGAGATGACCCAGAGCAGGGCCCAGGGGTCTGGGGCACAGCCTAGGCACAGACCCGGTGGCTCCCAGCTGACATCCTCCCTGCCTGGGAGCTCCTGGAAACTGCCTTCATGGTGATTTTCAGGTGCATGGGTGAAAGGCACTGCTTGCTCCAGCCTCAGGGTAGGACAGGGAAGATTTCAGGCCTCATCAGACTGTGCTTGAGCAGAATGGTTGCCAGGAGGGGAAGACATCAAGGGCCTTCATCTCACAACAGTTTAAGCATTGTTTGTTGAGCCCCTACAGTGCATCATGTGGATGTAGCTGGAAAGTGGATTTTTAGCATGTGCAAAAGACCTGAGGCAGCAGTGGGCTTGGTCCATTTGAGGCTGTGTAAAGTTGAGGCTGGCCTGAGACAGGATGTGCCTGGGGATAGCTGCACCAGATGAGGCAGTTTGGGAGCTGATTAACTTCTTTCCCTTGTGTTCCACCTGTCGAAGAAGCAAGGCACAGAGATGAAGCTCTTTTACATTACAGATGAAGAGTCTGCAGGTCAGAGTGGTAAAGGCATTTCCAGGTCCCAAAGGTAATACATGGCAGAGCTGGAATTCTAACCCAGGTCTGCCTCTAGAGCAGTTTACCTGTCCCTTCTATCATGAATTTCTGACAAGTCCAGACCCACCCAAACTCAACCTCCTGTACCTGGTTTGGAGAGTCCCAGGTACATGAGTCATATAAGGCCCTGATAAGTCCTTCTGCAAAGGAAGTTTCTTAAATTTCTTTAACCCAACACTTCCAACATTCATTTGAACATGAGATCCTTATAAGTGTGACCAGAATGAAGACATTTCAGAAGTGACCTTGGGAGACACTGGTCTTGGTAACTAACAGAAGTTTCAAGTGGTCTTCCTGATCTTGGGGAAGAGAATTCTGAATATATTTTGGAGACTCAGTAAGATGGTGAAGGGATGGAGGGACATTCAAAGGACTAAGGGGGCTATTTCAGAGCAGGAAGGGATCCCTAGGAGGACCCTAAGTGGGACTCTGGAGAGATTTCCTCCCTCCCTCCAGAAAACAGAGCCAGGGCATGTGAGGGGAGGAAAGGGGTTGGAGACTGGACCTGAGATGGGCCATCTTGGTCTGGAGTGAGCTCCCCATCACCAGCAGTGTGCAATTAGAAACTGTTGCATTACACTGCTGAAGGTCACTTCCTCTAGGATTCTGGGCTTCGGGGAAAAGAAATGCAACACCAACTCGGCCATGCTCAGTCCCCTTTCTCTCCAGAGTGGGCATAAAGAAGCCAGGCATGGCACCTTCATGACATTAGGAAAATCTTATAAATAAGATAGTTGCTATGAAAGCTGATGAGCTCTCCACAGTCCATCTCCTCTCCACAAGAATAAAGCCAAGCCCGTGACTCCAGTGTCACCTCCCGCCATGGACTAGAGGAAACTCTCATTTTAAGAAGTATAACAAGAAAAGTGAGTGACAGTCTATTGACATTTTAAAAAGGAGGAGAGAGGAGCCACATCTGTCCCCTCCATCTCCGCTCAACCTGGAGGACTCAGGCTCCTCCGTCGCCCAATAGCTGTGGCTCAGTGTCCCCTCCACCAAGAAGGAGGTCAAGGTGAGAAGGGGCGGGCAGGGGGCAGGCCATGGGCCTGGGGTGCCCCAACTCCTAGGTCAGGGTCTCCCCTGGCTGGGCTCTGGTGGCTCTGTGGGACTGTCCTGGGAGGGCAGGCAGGGGATCTGGCCAGTGGCGACCAGGGATACATGTCCCCTCAGCTTTCCAGCAGGCTGCGGGCTCAGGGACGCACACGGACCCCGCCTCGTACTTGCCCCGCTGCCACCTGCCCCCACCGTCACTTGCCCCCCTGGAGATGAGTGAAGCCCGGGGTGGGGTGCAGCGGTGTGGGACAGATGTCCACGGAGATCATTGTAAGGAGGACCTGGGGCCACCCCTGCACCCTCTCCAAGGCGAGGGGTGAAGTGGCTGGTCCTGGGGACTCCCTGGGCCCCGACAGGTACAGCGCCTTGGGGATTTTCCGGTCTCCACCATGACGGCCTCTTACCCTGCCCTCCAAGTGCAGCATGTGCGTGCGCGCGCACGCACACACACACACACAAACGCGGGTGGGCCAGTGCAAGCTCATGAGGTGGATGTCACACCCCTACAGCAGCATCAGCGCACACGCAGGAGGGGCTGTCAGGGGGCGGTCCACCTGCACATGTGCAGACCGTGGGCACCCACCCCGGGATGCATGCGCACCCCCCCACACACACACACGTTCTGTCTTACGCACGTGCATACTTATGTGCAGGGGACAGACCCTCGTTCAGACCTGTGTCCCACACTCCCAGCAAGTGCCCGTGCAGCACATGCCAAACCCACGGGGCATCGCAAAACGCAGTCACGGTGGCCTCCCCACCTCCCGGGACCCAACCTCGTGGTTCCCCACTCTCTGAACAGTGTTTGCACAGCTGTCCTGTGTTCCCTGAGCGCTGGGGGAGCAGGCCACAGGCGACCTCGATGGAGAATGTCACCCTCTCCAGTCCCTCCTGCCCCCAGCCTGCCTTTGTCACCCAGGACAGCGCTCAGGGGACCCTGCTGTCCTGCCCTCCTAGTGGCTTCCCCCCAGGGCCCTGGGCAATGAGTGAGCCTTGGGCATCACTCCTCGCCCAGTCGCCCTTGCTCAGGCCTTATCAGTGGGCGCAGGTGGAGAGGACAGGGGCTGCCACTTGGGGAGGCCTGTTCTAGAAGCATCCGCCCGTCCCTCCCCTTCCTCTCCACCAACCCAGCCCCTCACATCCGCTCGTGGCCCCACCTCTCAGCCTTTGTCCAGGCTGTTCCCTGCCCCCAACTGGCCCTTTAGCAAGGACCCCTAGCCGCCCCCTCCAAGAAGCCCTCCAGGTTCCCTGCCCTTGTGTCCTCGAGGCTGTCTGCACCTCTTCCCTGGTCCCCTCTCACACCAAGATGTCCATTTCTTGCTCCCTGAATATGACCATGGGATGGGGAAGAGTGGAGTCATGGAGAAGGTGGACAGCTGGGCTCCCATCATACTGGCACCCCCAGAAATGGGGGGGAGCCCTGGCCAAGGGCTAGACCTCTGCAGGAGGAGGGTGGACGAGAGGAAGAGTCCCAGGGAGTGTGCACGCCTCTATCCTCTGGCCTCCAGGAGGGAATCAGGTCCCTGGCCTGAACTCAAGAGTTAAAGGATGCCACCACACACATGAGGAAGTTAGTAAATCCCCTCCCCTCCCCTCCCCACCCAGAAGGCTGCCAACTTCTAGATGGTAATGGTGTGCAGGATGATGAAATCAGCATATCCGTCAACACACTCCCTGCTCATCATGTACATGGAAGGGCCAGTGGCTCCAGTTCCAGATCATCATCCTCTGGAGGCTCCCTGGGCACCGGCTCCCAAATACCCAGAAGGAGGGACATCCCCCCAGCCCCCACCTAGGCACCACCAGGCAGCCCTGGGAGCCCTGAGGGACCATCATGAAGGGGACTCCTTTCTATTCAGACTGCAGTTGCCTTGGGGTAAAGTGAGTGGGACCTGTTGGTTGAACTTGGTGTTACAAGGGGGCATCCTGGGTCCACCCCCACAGCTGGGCTGCTTAGGAGCCTTCCCAGGGCTCCTCCCACTTGTCAAGTGAGGATTTCGAGACATGGGACAGTAGGATGTGCTCCTCAAAGCATGTCTGAGGAGGTGAGGCTGAAGTGCAGAGCCCCCCACTCATAGGAAGGGACAGGCAGCACATGGCTTAAGAACAGAGACTTTTTTTTTTGTACTGGGGATTAGACTCAGGGGCACTCAACCACTGAGCCACATTCCCAGCTCTCCTTATATTTTATTCAGAGACAGGGTCTTGCTGAGTTGCTTAGCATCTTGCTAAGTGGCTGAGGCTGGTTTTGAACTTGCAATTCTCCTGCCTCAGCCTCCAAAGCTACTGGGATTATAGGCATGAAGGACACAGACTTTTTAGTTGGGAAAACCTGGTTTCTATTCCCTGCCCTGACACTTGCTACCTTGGAGATCCTGGACATGTGGCTTGGCTCTTCTGACCCTCACTCTACCTATCTGCAAAATGGAGGTGATATCTGTAGCCTCTCTTTCAAAACTCTGTAAAGATTCACATGGATTGTGTGTGGTGATTATATCCCACATAGCAAGCACTGGACTAATTCATGCCTTTTCAAAAAAAGTATTTCAGATACAGAAAAGCACATTCCTGGTAACCGCAGTGAATCAGGAGGCTGAGGTAGGAGGATCAAAAGCTTCAGGTCAGCTTAGGCAACTTAATGAGATCCTCAAAATGAAAAAAAATAAAAAAATAAAAAAGTAAAAAGGGCAAGGGTTATAAGGCTCAGTGATAAAGGCACCTTTGGGTTTGATCCCCAATTTCACAAAATAAAAAAAAATGATTTCATGAAATGCCAGGCATATTGCAGAGATGCAATAAATATTCTTTGGACTGATACTTGGCTTTCAGCAAAAGTCAAGATGCAGCTGACTTGAGTCTGAGGATTTTGTGGGTGCTCCATAGTACCCTAACATTTACCTTGTCTGCCTGTGCCATGCAGCCTGGACACCCTTTGCCTCTTCACTGGAGGGCCAACAGGGGTCTCTGAGATGACCCTGTGGATGGGGTGAAAGAAGCAGGCTCTGTACAGGTTGAGGTCCCTGGGAAGCTTCTAGCATGGTGTGTTCATGCAGGCTTGGAGTTCAGGAGCCCTGGGCCAGCCAATGAGACCTGAAAGCTTAGTCTCAGCCTTGTAGAAGGTTAAGGGCAATGCTCCAACATGAGGCTGACCTGAGCTTAGTTCCCATGCTGCCATTTACTGGCTGGGTGGCTAGAGGCTCCTCTTGGGTCTGTGAAATCAGGCTCATGTTGTCTGCTGTGCTCATCAACCAGTTTGGAGTTGAGGATGCAATGATATAGCAAGAATGTACAGAGACAATGGAGTGTGGGACCCAAGTGTCCTGGGAAATCAAATGAAAACTTGGAACATCTTTTACAGAAGGCAGCAGAGTAAAGAGGAAACCTTGGACCTGTGCTCAAATCTTGGTTCTGTAACATTGCGGCTGCATGACCTTAGGTTAGTTACTGAACATCTCTGAATCTGGTTCCTGATGTGAATGTGTATACTATTATAATGAAGGCATAATGGAATGATTCAGAAAGCATAGTTGGCCTGTGGGAAATGGCAATGCCCATGTTGGAAGATGTCAGGACATCTCAAAAGGAACTTCCAAAAGTCCCAAACAGAAAAATGCCAAGGTGGGCACAAAACAATTAAGAATGAATTGCCTCTAATCAGCAAATAGTATTGGAGTCCCCTTTCCAAGCCAGGTCCCCAAGCTTGGTGCTGGGGATTCCTGGAGGAGTCCCAGAGCCCATTCTGAGACTGAATTGGAACAGCCGTCTTATGAGGCGGGTGTCCTAGCAGCCATCTCAGGCCTGGGATCCCTCCCCAGGGGCTGTGGTCCAGTCTTTCCCACCCTAGTGCCCACCTGGGACTCGCTGTGCTCCAGGAAAAACTCCTCTGGCAACAGCCTGCCACCACAGAACATGGTTTCTCCTTCTCTGACCCCCATCCTCAATGTCACTTGAAGCAGATGGAGTGAGAGTGGCAAGCTAGGGAAGAGCTGTGGAAGCTTGGTTGGAGTCCAGGGAGAAGTGACAGTAAAGTGAGGGCCCTGCCTGTTCTCCTGGGGGTCGTGCTCTGCCAGAGAAGTACATGTTGGAATACATGCTACAAAGGGCAAACAGGCATGGGACGGGATAGGTGTGGCAGGATGCTGTTCTGGTTTGATGTGAGGGTCCCCCAAAAGCTCATCTGTGAGACAATGCAAGAGGGTTTGGAGGACAAATGACTGGGTTGTGAGAGTCTTAACCCCTAAGTGAATTACTCCCCTGATAGTGATTCACTGAGGGGTAACTGAAGTGGTGGGTGTGGCTGGGGAGGAGGGTCATGGGCCAATTCTTTGGGATATATATTTGTGTCTGGCAAGTGGAGCCTCCCTCTGCTTCCTGATCATCATGTGAGCCCCCTTCCTCCACCACACTCTTCCGCCATGAGGTTCAGCTCACCTCAAGCCTTGAGGAATGGAGCCTGCTGTCTATGCACTGAGACCTCTAAAACCCTGAGCCCCCAAGGCAACTTTTCCCTCTCTACAATTGTTCTGGTTGGGTCCTTCCATAGTTCAGCAATAAAGCTGAGTAAAACAGAGACTATTTCCAGTCAGGTGGCAAGGAACTCTTCCTCTTTGGTGGCACAGGATACAGAGGAACATGCTAACCCAAGGTCAGCCAGAAAGGTTCTGGAACATTCCAGAGGTCTGCCCCTTCTCTCTGCACCATGCTGTGTCCAGGGTCCCCTCACACTTTCTCTATGGTCTTGTCCTGCTCGTGCCCACACCTCTGCAGGGACAGCCCAACTGGCTAGCCCTTTCTTCTCTCAGGCAGCAGAAGCTGCTGGGAGGATCTGAACTCCAGCCAGGCAGGGCGCTCTCGGGTCCCTCCCTGCCCAGTCGTGGGGAGGAGGCTCAGGACCCTCTACACAGTGGGGGTATGTTGGAGGCCAGGAACTTACAAAGGCAAATAATGTCTGGGAAAAATTGGCTGCTGATAGCTCCAGCTGTAGGGGCCAACAATGCCCCCTTGGTCCAGATGTTGGCATCACCCACCTCTCTCCTGTGGCAGCACATTTGAAGAGAACCTTGTAAGACAGCGGAGAGTGACACAAAATCCGGGGTGGGGAGGGGGCTGGCAGGGCTACCCAGCGTGATCCGTGCACACCTAGCTATCACTCCTGGGCTAAGAGTGTCCCATGGAAGGTGGGGCCACAGCCTCCCCTGTCAAAGGTCCCAGATTTCCTGGCTGGTAATGAAAACTGTATCCAGAGGTGGGACCAATGCCAGAACCCTATGCTCTCCCAGGACAGAGTGAGCTCCTTGTCCCTGGAGGTATATCAGCAGGGTCTGCACCTTCAGAGCTAGTGAGAAGCAGGCTATTCAGGGCATTGCAAAGGGGGGGACGCAAGGCCTTCTTTTTTGGATTCTTGCCAATTGCCCAACCCCTGATCCTAAAGCCCACAGGGTGCTCAGTCCACCCTCCCCTCCAGCACCAGAAGAGTCTAGAACTTGCTTCTTTAAATCTCCCTTCCCTGAGTGGGTCAAGGTCTTGATGGGACCCTCCCCACCCCGGCACACCGACACTTCTCCTAATGCATCCTGGCCGGCCGGCTGGGAACCGCAAATGGCACTGTGACATGAGGAATGAGAAGGGGGCTTTCCCTTTGCCCCCGGCTGGGCTCCTGGGCGTCCAGCATTCCCGCTGGCTGATGTCAACATGAAAAGGCCCCTTGAGAAGGAGAGGTCCCTCCCTTTCCCCCTCACCTCTGCTAAGCCCCACTCTGCAGCTAACCACTGTCTGAGCATCCCTCCCTCTGGAGCACCCTCTCGCTCCCTGCCAAGCCTTCCCCAGACGGCTACAGCCTCACCCCACAGCCTCTGCCAGCCAGGATGATAATCCAAAGGTGGGGTGGGGGGCTCAGCGCTCCATACTGCAGAGGAGGAAGGGGGTCTGTGTGGCCTAAAGATATAAGCCATTTGGCCAACCATAGGACAGAATGACAGAATACATCTTTGTGGGTGCATTAATGCTCTGAGGACAGGAGGTCTCCCAATCTCAAATCCAAAGACAGGCAGAGCACTGAAATTTCCCATGAGGCCTTCCAGGCATCTGCCCTAAATTTTTGATGTGGCAACTTTTTAAACCTTTTATTTTGAGCTAATTTTAGATTTAAGAAAAGTTGTGAAAAATAGAACAGATAGATTCAGTACAACCCTCACCTAGCCTTCCCTAATATTCACATCTTACATAACCCTAGTACATTATCAAGCCTGAGAACTTATCAATAGTTCAGTACTATCACCTGAAATTCACATCTAGTTGGAAACTGGGTACAGTGGTGCATGTCCATAATCCCAGCATCTCAGGAGGCTGAGACAGAAGGATAGGGAATTCGAGGCCAGCCTCAGCAAATTAACAAGGCCCTAAGCAACTTAATGAGACCCAGTCTCAAAATTAAAAAAAAATAAATATATAAAAAAAGGGCTGGGGATGTAGTTCAATGGTAAAGCACTCCTGAGTTAGATCCCCAGTACCTAAAACAAAGCAAAACAGCTCTTATTGGAATTTCCCATTTTTCTACTAAGATCCTTTCCAGGTTCCATCACCCTGTCCTGGATCCCACACTGCATTTAGTTGTTATTTCTATTTTGAGTCCCTGATCAATTAGTGACAGTCCCTCAGTCTATACTCATCTTTCATGATCTTGACAGCACTGAGGAACAAGTGTTTTGTAGATCTGTGGGTTTTGTTTGTTTTCTCAAGATCAGAGGGAGGCTCTGCAGTTTTGGCAATACCACAGAAATGGTGCTGGCTCCTTCTCAGCTCACCATATCAAGAGGCTCACGTCATCAACATGTCTGATGACTGGTGGTGTTGACCTTGATCACTAAGTTAAGTTGATGTTTAAAGGGTTTATCCACTATAAAGTTACTATATTTTCCTTTAGAATTAATAAATATCATGGGGAAAATACTTTGAGACTAATTGATCCCCATTTTTCTTCAAATGTTCACCCACGAATGATAGCACCTGTTGCTGGACCACCACTCACTGCTGTGGTGACATCTTAACAGTGATATTTTATTTCTCTCTTTCCCCCTTAACTATAAGGGAAAACTAACCCTTCTGTATTTATTTACTTATTCAATTATTTACATCAGTATGGATCAAGAGATGTTTACTTGAGGCTGAGGAACCAGGATACACACCTGTAATCCCAGTGACGTGGGAGGCTGAGGCAGAAGAATCACAGGTTCGAGGCTAGCTTCAGCAATGGAGTGAGACCCTCAGTAACTTTGAGAGATCCTGTCTCAAAATAAAAAGGGCTGGGGATGTGGCTCAGAGGAAGAGTGCCCCTGGATTAAATTCCAGATCTGTTATCAATCAATCAATCAATATCCGGTACTATACTATCATTATCTATTTTCTGCTCAGATTGTTCCTGCTTTGGCTACTAGAACATTTCTTGAGTTAGCTCCTGTGTTCTTTTGACAAGTCCCACCCCCCATTTTTGTGAATGCTTCCTTATTCTCTGGCACCACAAGATGGTCCAGCCTCATCTTTCCCTGCCCCTGTCTGGATTCAGGCATTTCTCCAAGGAGCTTTGTTCCCTCTTGTTGGTGAATGGTATTAGAAACCAAGATCCGATGCTTGATGTGGTCACTGGTACTGGGATGTCATTGCTTCTAGGTCTCTGCAGCTGACAGAGCTGGGAACCATGTGTGTATATACTAGCCCATTGCGCTGCAATTAAAAATGTTATTTACTCTTGTTCTTCCCTCAAGAGATGTACTTCATTTCCTGTAACTGCCTCATGATATTCCTTGGCAGGGATAGAGCAGAATCCTATTTAACTAGTCCCTGATTGGTGGCTATTCATATTATTACACATTTTCTTCTTTTTTTCTGTACTGGGGATTGAACCCAGGGGTGCTTTACCACAGAGCCACACTCCCAGCCCTTTTCTTTTTTCTCTCTCTTTCTCTCTCTCTCTGTTTAAATTTTGTTATAGGATCTTGCTAAGTTGCCAAGGCTGACCTCCAACTTTCAATCCTCCTATCTCAACCTCCCATGGCCCTGGCCTTACAGGTGTGCACCAGGGTGCCTGTCTACATTTCCTTTTCTATTACCAAAGTGCTCTAATTCCTGTATGTACTTATTGCCAAGTGCTTCTTTGGGGCAGATTCCAACATGTGAAACTGTTGGGCCAAAGGACGTGGGCATCTGAAAAGTTGATTGTAGCTGCCAGGGTGCCCTCTGAGGGAGCTGTACTCATTAGCAGTCCACCATTTAAACTAATGCGTGTGCCACCAGGGCCCCAAATTCCACAACCTCCACCTCCCTGTACTGTCTCCTATTTCTAGGCTATCACTCAGTCTCCGTGCACTACTTACCATTTTTCCTGAGGCTTCCAGATCTCTGACTCTGCTGGGTTTTCCTCCCTGGGATACCCTTACTCTCTTACAGCATGATGAATTTCTACTCCTACTTCAATCCCACCTCAAACAGTGCCTCTGGGTGCAGTCTTTCTGACTTTGCCCTCCAGGCAGACCATGGGTGACTCCCTTCTCACTGCTCCCGGTGTGACCTCTCAGATCACAGCCTGGTGGTTTAGGGAGCTGGCTGTCTCTCTCGCCAGCTTCTCTGTGATCTTTATGGAATGGCCTACCCAGGTTGACACAGAAGGCCCCTGATAGCATCTGCTGATTGAGTGCCTGAGTTACCCATTGGCTAGAGACAGAAATTTTCTGTGGACTACTTTTTCTTGTTAACTAAGCATATGGTCTGAGACCTGGGGTTTGTTTTGTTATTGTTGTTGTGTTATTGATTGTATATGTGTTTTTTTTTATACCTGGGATTGAAACCAGTAATGTTTAAACCCTGAGCCATGTCCCCAGCCCTATTTTTTTTTTTTTATTTAGAGACAGGGTCTCACTGAGTTGCTTGGAGCCTTGCACGGTTGCTGAGGCTGACTTTGAACTCCTGATCCTCCTGCCTCCAACTCCTGAGCCACTAGGAGAGATCTAGGTTTTTGAAAATTTCTCATTTCAAGCTCATTTTCCCTTCCACACCTCACTCCCGTGTGTACATTCACAGACCGCCACACATATATAATAAGGCATCCTCCCAAGCCCCAGTGGGGTGTGTGTTTGAGTGTGTAAGTGGGGGTGTGAAGATGTCTGTGTGTAATAAAAAGAAGAGAAAGCAAGGAGATGAAGAAAGAGAAACAGGGGGGAGGAAAGATGGAGAGAGAGAGAGAGAGAGAGAGAGAGAGAGAGAGAGAGAGAGACTGACTGTTGGAGGTAAAAATTTCCCAGGTTGTCGCGGGGTTGATAAGCCCTTTTAAAGAAGGTGTGTTAGCAACTGGGACCCGTCAATATGCCACTGACCTCTGTGGCCAAGAAAGACATAGCTGCTGTGCAGAAAGAAAAATATTTGCTAACAATAGAGGCAAATGCCAAGCAGGCTTCTCAGGGAAGGTCAAAGCCACTAGATGGGTACCTAATTCCTCACCCCCTGTCTCAGGCCCCATGGAATGACATTTCAAGTCTTCCAGGTAATTCCTCAGTGGTCCCAAATGTGGGAGCCATCTTTTATAGTTCTGTCTCCCTACCCCCACATCTATTTGATCACCACAACAAAAGAGTCCCTCCCATTGCCTCCAGGCCCCAATGCTGTCACCCCAATTCAGTTGCCCACCATGTGTTATTAGTGCTGATACAACAGCCTCCTCATTGTCATCCTGCTTCGAATTCCACCCTTCCTAACCCAATAGCCACCAGGGATCGGAAAAGTCATCCAAAAATGCAAATCTGATCTTGCTTGCACATTCTGTGGGTTATAGGTTCAAGTTCAAAGTACATTCAAGGTGATGCTCATAGTTCAGAAGCAAGTCAGTACATGGTGGTCCTTATATGCTAGGCACTGGGAGGGAAAGGGGAACCAACAACATTTCAGCTCTCAAAAGGACCCTGCCAAAACGTGTGGACCAGCTACCTTGTCTTTCTTCAATATGCAGCACTAGGCCTTTACTCCCTGGGACACCATGGGATACAGTAGACACATCAACTACTCTTTGGACAGTTAGGCTACAAGTTCGTTAGTGTCTTCCATAGTTTGGATGTAGTTTGTCCCTGTCGAAACTCATTGAAATTTCGTTGCCTGTGTAGCAGTGTGGGAAGGTGGGTCCTTTAAGGGGCTTTAATGTCTTTCTTGAAAGACTAGATTAGTGCTCACAGACATGCATTTGTTCTATTGAGAGCAGATTGCTGTAGTGTCTGGCCCCCTCTGTCTCCTCTCTCTTCCACACATCGGTTTGCCCTTCCAACATTTTCAACACTTATGGAATAGCCTTTTCCAGGTGTGACTGCCCAAATTTAAACTTCCCTGCCTCCAGAACTAGGAGATAAATATAATGAAAATTTATATTTTCATTATAAATTACCTAGTTTCTGGTATTCTGTTATGGCAACAGAAAATAGACTAAGGTAGTCTTGCACTCTCTGTTGGAGCCCATGACCTGTCACATGACCTATCGCAGCCCATGACCTGATACATATAGAAGGCCTCATCAGTTTCAATGGATTGGGTAAATGAATGGATGAATGCGTGGATGGATGGAAAAAAGGATGGGTGGATATATGTATTTGTGTGCATATGCATGTATGTGTGTATGTGCATATTAGGAGTGGGAGAGTGGATGGATGGGTGTTTGATTACAAGGACTGCCAGGAGGTGGATGTATGGCCAGATAGGCAGGTTGAATGGGTCTAATAAGCTGTAGTAGCATAGATCAACAAAAATCATGGAATGTCATGAAATTAGAGAATAACAGAGGAAAAAAACAGACTCAGAGTCTTTTTCAAAGTCACACTTCAGTCAGAAAACTTAAGAATCAGGGGTAACTATCCTCCCCATTTTACAGATTTTTCAAAAAGTGGTTTAGGGATGTGAAGTGACTTGCTTCAGGTAGCATTAGTAATCAGCAAGGCAGAGATTTAAACCCAGGACGGCTTGGCCCCAAAGCTCATGTTTTCTCCTCAATCTCACATCAAAACTTGAATGGGCATCCCATAATATCATCCTGAGATGTGGAGATCAAATATGGATTTTATGTTTGACAAACCCAAATTTAAGACTAATGGTTGAATGTTGCTTGCCTTCCCTTTCTCCCTCCTTTTCTTTTCTGTACTGGGACATTCTACCAATACACCCAGGGGTGCCCCACCACTGACCTACATCCCCAGCTCTTTCTATTTTTTTTTTAATTTTGAGATAGGGTTTTACTACATTGCCAAGCCTGGCTATTATGTGTTAACATTTTCTTTTATCCTTCCTCTTTCTTTTTTCTTTTCTTTTTCTCTCTCTCTCTCTCTCTCTCTCTCTCTCTCTCTCTCTCTCTCTCTCTCTTTTTGTACAGGGGAGATTTACCACATCCCCAGTCAAATATTTTTTTTAAAATATTTTTGAGACAGATCTCATTAACTTGCATTGGGCATCACCAAACTGCTGAGGCTGGCCTCTACGTTGCAATTATCTTTCCTCAGCCTTCTGCTAGGATTACAAGTGTGCACATGCTTGGCCATTGTGACATTTTCCATCTTTTATTCATTTAAAGTATTTGTAGCTGGGCACTGTGGTACATGCTTGTAATCCTGGTGACTCAGAAGACTAAGACTAAGGCAGGAGGATTGCAAGTTCAAGGCCAGCTCCATCAACTCAGTGAGGCCCTAACACACTTAGGGAGACCCTGTCACAAAAAAAAAAAAAATCAAAAGTTCTTGGCTGGGGTTGTACCTCAGTGGCAGAGCACTTCCCTAACATGTGTAAGGCACTGGGTTTGATCCTCAGCACCACATAAAAATAAATAAAGTTATTTAAAAAATGTTCTGGGGATGTGGCTCAGTGTTAAAGCACCCCTGGATTTAATCCCTAGTGTATACATATGAAAATATATGGGGTGTGTGTGTGTGTGTATGTGTGTGTGTGTGTGTGTTCATTTCCAGAGTCTCCCCTCTGTGTGTATGTGTATGTACAGGCAATGAGTGGGGTTAGACAGAAGTGAGTTTCAATCTTGGCCAGCTTGTGAAATGAGTGTTGGTATTCCCGTTTTACAGATGAGGAAACCGAGGCACTGAGAGGTCATGAGTGTCTCAGTTTCCTCATCTGTAAAATGAGGAAACACTCCTTTCATAAGCTGGCTATTGATGTTAAAAGGCCTATAAATTGCTGAGCACCCCCCCACACACACACACACAAACAGTGAATGCCTGTCCTGGAATCAGACAGGATGACACGTGGGTGGGCTTAGTCTGTGTGGTCCCTGGCTTCACCCTCAGGGAGCTGAGTAAAAGACACAAAAGTCATAGAAACCAACAGAGAGTCCATGGAATGTGTTATAAATGGGCAAAAAAAAAAAAAAACAAGAGAAAAAACACAGAATGACAAATCTAATTTAAATGGGGTGTTGGTACAGAGTATAATTTTTTTGAAAGAAATGACATCTCAGCTGTGATTTTAAAAATGAGAAACAGACAATGCAGAGAGAAAGAACATCCCAGGCAGACTAAATAGCAAATGCAAAGGTCCTGAGGTAGGATTGAGCTTGGTGAGCCCCTAGGACAGCAGAGCCATCTACAGCAGAGATGGAGGTGGAGCCAGGAATAAAACATGGAATGGCAGACAGCAGTAAGCTCGGGGGCTCAGCTTTTTTTGAAGTATCATGGAATCCAAAGGAGAATTTTAAGCAGGAAGGGATCTAACCTGCTTTACACTTTTAAGAGGATCCCTTGCTGGGTGGAAAGTAAATTGTAGAGGGCAGGGACAGGGAGAGACCAGAAGTCCTTACAAGGAGCCATTTTCTGAATTCTAGGAAAGAAGAGGTGGCACCTCCCTTGCACCAGGGTGGTGACAGTAAAAGTGGAGACTGTGGAGTTCATCCATCTGAGGTATTCCTTGACTCTTCTTCTTAAGCACCCCACATCTCTTCTGTCACCAAACCTCATGGCCATAGCTTTAGAACCCTTCCCCAAACCAGCCCCTTCTCAGCACCTCGCTGTCTGCCCTGTAGGCGACTCTTGACCCCTGCTCTGCACAGCCTTGTTTTCTGCCTGAAGGCCCCGAACCTGGGTTCCTATGTAATCCAAGTCAGATCCCTCCCATGGCTCCCTATGGCCTAGAGCAAGCCAAAGGCTGAAAGACTTCGACCCTGTGTCCCTCATTCCTTTCTGCCTTCAAATCCTGTTCCTCTCCTCTCACCTCCCATGGCACAGGACACATGGGTCTCTCGGCTGTGCATCATGTAACCTGCATGGGGACTTTGCATGGATTGTTCTATCTGTCCAGAATGGTCTTCCCCAAGATATCTAGCTGCCTTGCTGCCATCTCTGCAGAGCTTTCTGAAGTGTCACTTTCTCACTGTGACCTTAAACTTGTAAGCTCCCCTCCGACAGCTTGACTCTTTTCCTTCCTGCTTAATTTTCCTCCATAGCACTTTTTTTTAGAACACAATGCTATTTTATTTTAACTTAAAATATCATTAGAAATATTGATATTATAAAGTAAATGTGGAGATAAACAAAAAAGGAGAATAAAAGGATAAAGAAAATATTTGTCTACCATCTTCTTCTTATTATTATTAAATGCTTGAATCTTTTTATTTGTATTTGTTCATTATACATCTCAATGGCCATTTCGCCTATCATTACTTAACAGCAGCCATTATAAATGTCAGCAGAATGCATTACAATTCTATTACATGTATACAGCACAATGTTTCCTAGTCTCTGGTTGTATATAAAGTAGGTTGACACCAATTCATGTCTTCATACATGTACTTTGGATAATGATGTCCATGGGATTCCACCAACCCTGCTAACCCCGTGTCCCCTCCCTTCCACTCCCAAACCTCCACCCTATCTAGAGTTCATCTACTCCTCCTATTCTCCCCATCCCCACCCCACTATGAATTAGCCTCCTTTTATCAGAGAAAACTTTCTGCATTTGTTTTTTTTTAGTGGGGATTGGCTAACTTCACTTAGCATTATCTTCTCCAATGCCATCCATTTATCTGCAAATGCCATGATCTTATTCTCTTCCCATAGCACTTTTTTACCAATAGTCACACAATATATTTTAAATATGTTATTTACTTTTTGCCTCCTGTCACTGCATTTTGGACTCCATAAGGAGAGGGATCTTTTTCTATGTTGTTCACTGATGTCTCTCAAACAGTACTTGCACATAATAGATGCTCACTAAATAAGTGTTGAATAAATACATCACTGGAGGAAATGAGAAGAGAAAGCTTTGCTTATGTTGGAAATCTAGATACATCCAAGTACAGACGACTGCCAGTTTTATTATCGTGTGTAAGTTTGTGTGGAAGAAGCTGTGTTGTGCTCAACGAGTGGAAATATCATTTATCATTTCCACTGACATCCTACTCAGAAAATGTCAGCTGTTCCCTCTCTTTGTGTGCTGGTTAGTATGGAAGGCCTGCTTTCAAATGGTCAGCCTAAGCTGGGCATGGTGGTGCATGCTTGTAATCCCAGGAACTTGGGAGGCTGAGGCAGGAGGATCATAAGTTTGAGGCGATACTCAGCAATTTAGTGAGGTTCTAAGCAACTTAGTGAGACACTTTCTCCAAAAAAAAAAAAAAAAAAGTGGGGACTTTACCTAAGAGGTAAAGCACCCCTGGGTTAAATCTCCACTATCACACACACACACACACAAACACACACACACACACACACACACACACACACACACACACACATGGTCAGCCCACCAAATATTGTTTGTATTTGTTATAGTTCTTCCCGACCTCAGCTATGCAGGTGTGCATACAGGTGTGATGGCGAACTCACACAGATGTGCAGCTAATATCTGGACCTGGTAGCCCCACCAGCACCTTCAACAAGCATCTGTGCCTTCCATGAGGGGTGTTGATGTTAGCTTTGGTCCTCACATGGAACAGAGCCTTCCCTAATCTGGGACTCCAGAGCCAGAGGCCTATGGGTTTCCATCCCAGCCTTGCCCATTCTAAGCAGAGCACCTTTGGGCAGTGGATTCATCCACTTCCCCCTGGGCTTGCTGGGAAGGTGGCACAAAGAAAGTGGAAATGAACATGTCCAACAACTAGAAAGCAAGACAGGCAGGCCGCAGATTGTCACTGCTCTCTCTCAGAACAGGGCAGGGAGCAGAACTGAGGGCCAGTCCGTTTCTGGGAGGTCTCTCTGAGGAAGGCAGACACCAGGCTGTCCCCAGGGCTGAGCAGTGGGCATCAGGGGAGGGGACTTACTTTGCTACGTGCTCCCTTGGGCCCCACCCAGTGCCAGGAACACTCCAGGCCTCAGCTCAGCCAATCTTCACAGTAGTTCCAAGCGCCATTACTAATCCACTTTATCAATGAGAAAACGGAGGCTGAGGAAGGAGGACTCACACCCTGAGTCTGTTCTGATTCTGGAGCCTGCCACATGGAGTCAGCCAGACCAGAGGGGGATGTCAGGCAAAGAGGCCGCGGAGGGGCATGGACAAGTCGACTCCTACCACGGGAGCAATGTCCCAGTAGGAATTCAGACAGTGCCAGAAACCCCAAAGCAATTTCCTAACCCTGGGAAAATGGCCTAGAGGTTGGGCTGGCATGCTCTGTGTAGAGGCTGTGGGAGGAGAGCGACAAGGCCTCATCCCCGCCCCATCCCAAGACACTCTGAATGGGTCCCAGAATTTCAGCAAAAATGAGGCAGAGGAGGCCTTAGATATCTCCCTCTCCCAGCCACTCACTGAAATCTCCTCGTGGTTGGACACATACTCCCCACCCCAAGAGGAGGCCCTATGTTAACAGATTCTGACTTCAGCAATTTCGGGTAAGGTTTGGGCATTAGGAATTTCACCAGCTCTTGAGGGAAGTCGAATGCTCACACTCAACTGCTCCTACTTTGCTTTCCACACCACACACGACAGTTTAAGGTTGCAGAAGCAGAGGCCCACAGAGAAGAGGCTCAGCTGAGGACACTCACCCTTCAACTCAGGTTTATGAATCTCTTTAGGGCTCATTCCCATGGAAAGGACTTCCTCAGAGTACCAATAAGAGAGGTGATCCCACTCAGAGCTACAAAATAGTTTGAAGACAAGAATTCTGATTGGGCAGGAACTAAGAGCATCCCATACTGTGCTAAAGACCCCTCACCCTAGTTTCAGCCTTTAAACCTAAAGCCTCTCCTGCATCTGGGGGCTGGGAAGAGCCTGGGGCAAGGAATCAAGAGTCTGGATTCAGGTCACACAGCAGCCACTAGCTCTTTTTGAATCTTGGACAAGTCCTTTTTCCACTCTGGGCCCCACTGTTATTCATTGACAAAATGGAAAGAGACTTAAATATCCTTCAAACAAAGATTGTTTTTCGAGTTCTAGCATACTCCAGTTCTAGAAAAGATAACATTTAAATAACCTGCAATATGGGTGGTGCACACCTGTCATCCCAGTGGCTCAGGAGGCTGGGGGCAGGAGGATTGCCTGTTCAAAGCCAGCCTCAGCAACTTAGTGAGACCCTAAGCAACTTAGTGAGACCATATATCAAAAGAAAAAAAAATAAAAAGGGCTGGGCATATGGCTCAGTGCTTTAGTGCCCCTGGGTTCAATCCCTGGTAGGAAAAAACAAAAACAAAAACAGACGGTGATTGTGATTTTTTTTTTTTGGGGGGGGTTACCAGGGAATGAACCCAAATGCACTTAACCACTAAGCCACAAACTCAGCCCCCCTTTTTTTTTCTCAACCACCCCCCTGCTTTTATATTTTATTTAGACATAGGGGTTCATTGAGTTGCTTAGGGCCTCACTAAGAAGAATTGTGATCTCAACTCTGCATTCAACATGTCTGAGCCGCAGCTTCCTGCTCTGTAGAATGGGAATCATTGCTACACAATCTTGGCTCCCTTCCTTGCTCTTGTAGAGCAATATTATCCCTCCCCTAAACTCAACTGTGTGGGGACATGGAGTGGAGGGGCTGCAGTGGACTCTACTCAGAATCTTGGGTGTCTCTGATTCCCATTCCAACTGTTGCTCCCTGCCACTGAGCCCAAGACCAGGGTCAGATGCAGGGGAGGCTTTGAGGCAAATGGGTCCACCCAGGTTGGAGGGAAAGCTGCAAGCAGGCTCTGTGTCTCCACTGAAGGCCATCTGTGGGAGGGTGGGCCTGCAGCTGGCTCTGTCCCTGATTCAGTGCTACCTCAGAATTGCTTTCATAAGCCGGGCACAGTGGTGCATGCTGCCTGTAATCCCAGTGGTTTAGGAGGCTGAGGCAGGAGGATCGTGAGCTCCAAACCAGCTTTAGCAATAGCAAGGTGCTAAGCAACTCAGTGAGATCCTGTCTCTAAATAAAATACACAATAGGGCTGGGGATGGGGACTCAGCAGCCCAGTGTTTCTGGGTTCAATTCCTGGTACCAAAAAAATCCTTTCATAGCCCCTACTGTTATGTGAAAAGTAGAAGTTAAGTCAGCAAGCTGGCTTGGGGACAGAAACAGAGACAGCAGGGTCTGAAACTTGGAGGACTAGAGATCTTGCCCAGCTCTGGTGAGGAAGATGGTGAAGTCAGCTTTAGGTGTGTGAGGAACAGGCCCTGGGAGATAGAAACCATAGAGAGGGCTTCTCTTTCTCTCCTTGGGTCTCAACAGCACTTAGAATGTCTGCCACCCTTTACCATTGACCTTCTGTGAGCCAGGTGATTTGTCCCTGTGGTTGGGTTGAATGTCTCCAACAGCACTGAGAACAAGGAGGGAGTCTTATTAGTCTCATGTTACACATATTGCAGAAGAAGCTGCTGGAACTCAGAGAGGAAAGAGAGTTGCCCAAACTCGCACAGCCACTGCCACACCATCTAGAGTGCAATCAGGGAAGGCACCTATTTCTTTCTTTCTTTCTTATTTTTTGGTACCAGTGATTATACCAGGGACACTTAATCACTGAGCCACATCCCAGCCCTTTTTATTTAAAGACAGGGTTTTACTAAGTTGCTGAGGCTGACTTTGAACTCACAATCCTCCTGCCTCAGCCTCCCAAACTCCTGGGGTTGCAGGCATGCACCACCTTGCCTGGCCCTGGCGGATGACTTCTGAGCATCTGTCTTTTCAACCCAACCCAAAGGCCTCCAATAATAACAATAGCATTGACACAGTATTTTCTACATGCAAGACACTGTCCTAAGTGTTTCCTGTGAGTGTATTTTCTCATTTAATCTGAACCTCAGTACTATGAGGTGGCTACTATCATGAGGTACAAATGAATAATCTGAAGGTCAGAGTACTCAAGTCACTTGCTCCTAAAGGCATACACAAATCAGCTAATACACAAGGCAGGCCTCAGGGCCACACTTATCCTCAGCACAGTGCATAACAGGCATTTCTATAGAAAGGTTAGGCCTTAAAGAAGGAAGGATGCCATCTCACAGGCACAAACATCCCCTGGGTGCCTTCCACTCTACACAGCTCAACTGAGGCTTGTGCTCTCCCTCACGTGGCCCTTCAAGATTGTGTATCCTTGGGCAAGCCCATCACTTCAGCCACCCTTCTCCGAGCCTTGGTTTGCCCCTACACAATGGAATAATTGGACCCGCTGATCTGTAAGGACATCTCCCGAGCTCTGCCATATTAGCCCCAGTCAAGGCCCCCTCTGTGCCTCTGGTCAGAGGCTAGGGCCTCAGGACACCTCTCTTCCCTAACTCTATCAATCTGTCCTTTCCCATGACTTTCATCACTAGAGATTCAGGTTTGGTCTGCACAGAGGCAGAGGAAATCCAGTCTGGCCAGGTCTAGCCCAGGAAGCTCTTTCCCATGACAAGGGAGCAGGCACCAGGGCCAACCAAAGTCCAGCCCTGCCACTGAACTATTTGAGCCTTCAGTTCATCTGGTGGCCTGTGTGTGGCGTCTGGAGAGCTACATGCCAGTCTCCCAGCCTCAACACTTAGAGCCCTCTTCCTGGGCTCTTTTCTTCTACCTGCTCAGCAATCTGTTTTCAGCTTTAATTATAAAAAAAAAAATTTGGTGCTTGGAATTGAACTGAGGGCCTTGCACAGGCTTGGCGAGTGTTTTTTCACTGAGCCACATCCTCAGTCCTCTTATTTTATTTTATTTTTTTAAATTTTGAGACAGAGTCTTACTAAGTGGCTGAAGTTCACCTCAAACTTGGAATCCTCCTGTCTCAGCCTCCCAGGTTGCTGGATTACAGGCATGTGTCCTTGTGCTGGGCATTCCACTTTGATTCTGTGCTTGCCTCAAGTCAGGGGCCAGTCACTTTTCTGATCATGTCACTCTTCTCTTTTCTGAGCTGTTAACAATAGCAGCAGTGACTAATGAACAAGAATGAACTCCCTGCTATAAAGGAAACACTCTGGCTACAGCACACAAAAAACATACTTTTCAATTGAAGAATAGCAATATAGCATTCTGGAGACTAGCTTGAATCACATCTTAGCTGTTTAGTTCTGGACAAGATCCTCAACCTTTCTGAACCTCCACTTTCTCATCTCAACAACAAAAAAGACATAATTGTGATCTCTCTGAGCTGCTGGAAGGAGTCCAGTGCTACGGAAGATGCTGATCTCAGATTGTGGTGCTTGGTACATAGTAGAAGGTCAATAAATGAGTCTTACTTTTGACTTTCACATCAGTGTGGTCTTGAGCAAGCCAATGGATCTCAGTTTTCTAAGCTAAAAGACAGATTCAAAATAATCATCCAATGAGATTTTTTTTATAAGGAAACAATGAGATAATCAATGTAAAACTCTTAGCATGGTGTCAAGCCGATGGTAGGAAATAAAAAAAATATATTTTTTTTCTTGCCCCACCTAGATCCATACACAGAGAAGAAACTATTTGCCTCTGAATACATCTAAGTGCATAAAACTGTGTGTTTGTAACATTAATATTACACATACCTTCCAGGAATAGAACTACAAAAAAAGAATATTTCTTAGTTCTTTTTCAGAGGCCAGTCAAATAACCAGACAAATCTCAATACTAAAACCAGACAAGGGCATTTCAAGAAAGGAACCCTTTCAGACCAATCTGTCCGGAAAACATGGATACAAAATCAAAAAACAAAACATTAGGAAATGGAATTGGAGAACATATTAAAAGAATGATTCATCATGACCAAGTGAGGTGTATTCCAGGACTTCAAGAGTAGAAAATCAATGAAAGGAAAGAGCTGGTTCTTTGAAAAGTCAATCAAATTGACTAATCTCTAGCAAGACTGACAGAGAGAGAGAGAGAGAGAGAGAGAGAGAGAGAGAGAGAGAAGACAAAAATTACCAATATAAGGAACACAAGAGGGGATATTGATAATAGACCCTAAAGGCATCAAAAGAAAAAAAGGGAATACTGTGAATAACTCTACACACATAAAATTCACAATTCAGAAGAAATGGATCAATTCCTCGAAAACCACAAAAGATTACAACTCATCCAATATGAAATAATTTGGATAGCTTTATATCTATCAAACAAATAGAATTTGAAATTTAAAACTACCTGAAAAATAAATCTCTAGACCCAGTTGTTTTCACTTGACAATTATACCAAGATTTTTAAAAACAATTAACACAAAATCCATATTATCTCTTCCAGAAAATGGAAGACCAAATTAAAGACAGTACACAAAAAGAAAACTGCAAGTTGGGTGTGGCAGTACACACCAGGAGCACTAGCAACTCAGGAGGCTGAGTCAGGAGGATTTCAAGTTCAAAGTTATCATGGAAAACTTAGCAAGACCTCATCTCCAAAAATAAAAAAAAACTATAGATAAATGAAAATAGAAAAATTATCAACAATTATACTTCAGCAATATATTAAAAAATCATATACTACATGCAGTGTAACCATATACAGTTTTGGTGCTTAACAATATTGATTTGATAAAAATAAAGAATATTTATTTTCAAGAGGGGTGGGAGGGTAAGGGAGAGGGAAAGGTATTAGCAAGGATGGTGGTATGTGATGGTCATCATTATACAAAGTACATGTATGAAGACTTGAATTGGGTGTCAACATATCTTATATACAAACAGAGATATGAAAAATTCTGGTAAATATGTGTATTAAGAATTGTAATACAAAAAAAGACAATATATAATGGCATAAATTGGTGTGAATAGACTTTATATACAGAGATATGAAAAATTGCACTCTGTGTAATAAGAATTGTAATGCATTACACTGTTGTCATGTATTTAAAAAATAATAAAATAAAAAAATATTTATTTGAAAAAAAAAGAATTATATATCACATCCAAGAGGGGTCTATTCCTTTCTAAAAATATTTTTAGTTGCAGATGGACACAGTATCTTTATTTATTTTCATGTGGTTCTGACGATCAAACCCAGTGCCTCCCACATGCTAGGCAAGCGCTCTACCACTGAGCCACAACTCCAGCCCCAAGAGGGGCCTATTCTAGGACTTCAAGGCTAGCTTAATGATCAGAAATGAGTGAGTGTAACCCTCCATATTAACAGACCAACAAGGAAAAATCCCACAAACTAATCAATTAATACAGAAAAATTATTCAAAAAAATGCAATGTCCTTTAATAATAACAACACTAAAAAAATTAGCTGGTGGGTAAACTTCTTCAGTTTGAGAAAGACCATCTACAAATTCCTACAGCTGATATTATACTTCTACTTACTGATGAAAGACTCGATACTTTTCACCTTAGATTGGGGAACAAAACAAGGATGTCTGGTGTCATTGCTTTTCTTTGAAATAATCCTGGAAGATTTAATGTAATAAAAAAAGCAAAACAAGGGACAGAAAAGAAAGGGTACAAGCATTAGACACTGGACAGGAAACAGTCAATCCCCCCTCCCTTTTTTGATACTGGGGATTGAATCTAGGGCACTTAACCATGGAGCTACATCCCCAGACCTTTTTATTTTTTATTTTGAGACATGGTCTCTCCAAGTTGCCAAGGCTGGACTCAAACTTGCCATCCTCCTGCATCAGCCTCCCAGTCACTGGGGTTATAGGCATGCACCACCTCATTTGGCTGTAAATTGGTTCTTATTTATAGAAGACATAATTGTTTACATAGGAAATCTGAAGGACTTTACAAAAACTCTCCTAGAATGACGGAAAAAGAAGTTCAGCAAAGTCACAGGATACAAAACAAACATAAAATCAATTATATTTCTATATGCTACCAATGAATGTGTGAACATAAAAATTAAAAATGTGATGCCATCTCTAATCTCTCTAACAATAACAAAAATTAGGTTTCAGTCAGGTGTCACCACACTTGTAATCCCAGTGGCTCAGGAGGCTGAGGGAGGAGAATCTTGTGTTCAATGCCAGCCTCAGCAACTTAACGATGCCCTAAGCAACTTAGTGAGACCCTGACTTTAAATGAAAATTAAAAGGGCTGGAGATGTGGCTCAGTGGTCAAGTGCTTCTGGGTTCAATGCCTGCTACCCCCCTCAAAAAATATTAGGTTTCAATATAACAAAACACATCCAGGAATTGTATACTGAAAATCACAAAATGCTAATGAAATCAAAGAAGATTGAAATAAATCGAGAGGCACATGCAGGTGTTCATGGGTTGCAAGGCTCTACATAATAAATATGTCAATTTTCTCAAATTGATATACAGTTTTAATACTATCATTACCAAAATTCCAACAAGATTTTTTTATAGATATAGACAAGATTATCCCAGAATTTATATGAAAAGGCAAGGGAATTAAAATAGCTAAGACAATTTTGAAAAAGAAAAACACAGTGGGAGGAATCATTCTACTTGATTTTAAGTCTTATTACAGAGCTACTGTAATTAAGACTGTTTTACTGACAGAGAGAGTGATGGATAGGTCAGTGGAACAGAATATAGAACTCACAAACTGATCCACATAAATATGCCCTACTCATTTGGGGGGGGTGTACAGGGATTGAACCTAGGAACACTTAACTACTGAGCTATATCCTAGCACTTTTAAATTTTGAGACATGTTCTTGCTAAGTTGCTAAGGGCTTTGCTAAATTGCTGAGGCTGGCCTCTAACTTGTGCTCCTCCTACCTCAGCCTCTCAAGCCACTGGGATTACAGGTGTGTGCCACTGCACCTGGCTGCCTAACACATTTTTGACAAAGATGCAGAAGCAACTCAATGGAGGAAAGAGACTTGAACAAATGAGGCTGAGGCAATTGGACATTTATCAGGGAAAAGAAAAAATCTTGGCCAAGACCTTACAAATAAATTAACTGAAAACAAATCACAGAATTAAACATAAAACATAAACTGAACACAGCTGGGATTTAAAGGCCCAGCTCTTGGGGAGGCTGAGGCAGGAAGATCACAAGTTCAAGGCCAACCTGGGTGATTTAGTGAGATTCTTATCTCAAAATAAAAAAAAAATAAAGAGCTCTGGGGATGTAGCTCAGTGGTGGAGAGCTGCTGAGTTCATTCCTCAATATTAAAAAAAATTAACACTTGACAGCTTTTTTCAAAAGCATTGTCCATGAAAGTAAAGAGATGGATAAATTGGACTTTATCAAATTAAATAGTTACACTCTGCAATTGAAAATGGATGAAAAGACAAACTATAGACTGAGAAAAATATTTACACACAATGTATTGACATAGGACTCATATCTGGAAGATATAAAGAACTCTTAAGACTCAACAGTAAAACAAAACAAAACAAGACAAGATAAAACAAAACAAACAAGCCAATTAGAAAATGGGCAAAGGACACGAAGAGACATTTCACCAAAGAGGATATTCAGATGGCAAATAAGCACATGAAAAGTTAGTCAACATCATTAATGCAAATTCAAACCACAATGACATATCACTACATAGCCATCCAATAGCTAAAATTTTAAAAAATACCAAATGCAGAAAAACTAGTACAATTATACATTGCTTTCTGTTGGAGATATAAAATGGTACATTCTGCAAAAAATAGTTGTGGAAGTTTCTTATAAAATTGAACATGCAACTACCATATGACCCAGCAAGTGTACTCTTAGGCATTTATACCAATTTGCTTATTTACTTATTTATTTATCAGTACAAGTGAATTAACCCAGGGGCACTTTACCACTGAGCCAAATCCCCAGTATTTTTTTTTCACCTAGACACAGGGCCTCACTAAGTTGCTTAAGACCTCACCAAGTTGCTGAGGCTGGCCTCAAACTTGCAATCCTCCTGCCTCAACCTCCTGAGTTGCTGGGATTACAGGTGTGTACCACCATGCCAAGCTATACCAAAAAATTTAAAGCAAACCTTCACACAACAATTTGTGTATGAATGTTCATAGCAGCTTTCTTTATTGTAACCCCAAACTGGAAACACTCCATATGTCCTTCCAAGAGTGACTGATTAAATAAACAATGGCACAACCACATTACAGAATATTACCCAGCAATTAAAAGGAACTTATGTGACAGCTTCCATGAATATCCAGAGAATTTTGCTGAGTGAAGAAGCAATCACACTTTGGTTACATGAAGTTATGATGCCATCATGTAATATTCTTGACATGACAAGCTTTTTTGGAACTGGAAAACAGATTTGATTTAACCAGGGTTAAAAAGGACTTAGGACCAGGCAGGAAGTATGTGTGGCTATGAAAGCCATCTGAAAGGGTCCTAGTGGTGATAGAACTGTTTTCTAACTTGATTATATCAATGTCAATATCCTGGTTGTGACATATTTTTGCCAGATGTAATCCTTGGGAGGAACTGAGAAAAGGGTACATAGGATCTCTGTGTATTATTTCTTGCAACCAACTGCATTAGAATTCACAATTATCACAAAATAAAGTGAAATTTAAAACATCAGCAAATAGCATCCATCAATATATTCAAAGAATAACTCCTCATGAGTAAGTGAGCTATAATCCAGGAATTCAAGGGTAGTGAGACAATAAAAAAAAATCAATCATTATAATTTATATAAATAGGGAAAAAAAGAGAAAATCATGATAGGTGTATAAAAAGTATTTTACAAAATTCAATGTTTATTTATGAAAAAAGTCTTAGCACACTAGGAATAGAAGAAAGTTTTTTCAACCTGATAAGGAGAAGCTTTGAAAACCCTTCAGCAAACAGCATACTGAGCAGTGAAATTTTGAAAGCTTCTGCACAGTGAGACAGGGTACCCACTCACCATTTGTTTTCAATATTTTGCTAGAGATTCCAGCCCACAGACCCAATAAAAAATGAATTAGAATGAAAAATTGAAATTGCTGCTGGGCAAGATGATGCATGACTGTAATCCCAGTGGCTTGGGAGGCTGAGGCAGAAGAATCTTGAGTCCAGGGCCAGCCTTAGTAACTTACTGAAGTCCTAAGCAACTTAATGAGACTCTGTCTCTAAAGAAAATACAAAAAAAGGGCTGGGGATGTGGCTCAGTGGTTAAGCACCCCTGGGTTCAATTCCTGGTACCAAAATATTGCTATTTCTATTTAACATGATTGTGTACACAGAAATCCTAAAAGTCTCTGAGGAAAAACAGAATTGATAAGTTAATTTAGCAAGACCAATGGTTAGAAGGTCGATATGCATGCTGGGTGCATTGGCTCATGCTGGGGATGTATCTCAGTGGTAGAATGCTTATCTAGCATGCCTGAAGCCCTGGGTTCAATCCTCAGTGCCAAGAAAAGAGGTTAATATGCAAAATCAATTATATTTCTATCTAGCAGCAGAACATAGAAAAAGAAGACTTTAAAAACCCTTCCATTTATAACAGCATACATATCAAATTCTTAGGAAGAAAACCTAATGGAGGATGTCGAAAATCTGCCCAATGAAAGCTACAACACATGATGGAGAGAAATTTAAAAATATATAAAATAAGAGATAAACTGTACTCACGAATTAGAAATATTATAAATATGTCAATTCTCATTTCTCCCCATATGAATCCATGAAGTCAATGTGTCTCACTCAAAAACCCCAGCAATTGGTTTTTTGTGTGGAGTTAATAAATTGGTCCTAAAATTCAGATGGGTCTGCAAAGGGCTGGGAATTTCCCAGGTAATCTATTTTTGGGGGGATAATGGGAATTGAACTCAGGGGCACTCAACCACTGAGCCAATCCCCAGCCCTATTTTGTATTTTATTTAGAGCCAGGATTTCAGTGAGTTGCTTAATGCCTCCCTTTTGCTGAGGCTGCCTTTGAATTCATGATCCTCTGACCTCAGCCTCCCGAGCTGCTGGGATTACAGGCATCCACTACCACACTCTGTTGCCCAGGTAATCTTAAAGGAAAAGAACATAGCTATAGTACTCTCATTGTTAGCTACCAAGACCCAGAAAGTTTGAGTAATTAAGGCATTGTAATACTGGCCCAAGGATATATACATGGATAAACAGAAAGAGTGGAAAATTCAAAGACAGAACTTCATATATATGACCACTTAATTTATTATATATTACAAAAAATAACACTGCAGCATATTAAATACTTTTTTTTGATACTAGGGATTTAATACATGGGCCAGAGGTGTCCTAGGCTGGCACTCTACAACTGAGCTCATCCCCAGATGTTTTATTTATTTATTTATAAATTTTGAGACAAGTTCTCACTAATTTGCTGAAGCTGACCTTCAGTTTACTGTCCTCCTGGCTCTGATCCCCAAGTTGTTGGAATTACAGGTGTGCACCAACACACCAGATGACATTGGATACTTTAAAAAATAATTATAAATGGTGCTCATCAGTAAGATAGCCACAAGGAAAAAATATTTTTCTTGATATTTAGCTTACATCACACAATCAGATAAATTACAGATGTAAATGTGAAAGGCAGCACATTCTAGCTTTCAGAATAATATACATCCAGGTACAGTGGTGCCCACCTGTAATCCCAGTGATTTGGCAGACTAAGATAGGATGATCATAAGTTCAAAGCCAGCTTCAGCATCTTAGTGAGGTCCTAAGCAACTTAGTAAGACCACAACTCAAAATAAAATTAAAAAAACTAAAAAGTAAAATAGCTAAAAGAGGATTTTTAATATTTCACCATAAAGAAAAAATAAATATTTGATTTGGTAGACATACTAATTACTGTGATTTGAGCATTGCAGAATATATATTAGGTATGTTGATACTCAACATGGTGTCTCATATATTTGTACAATTATATGTCAATAAAAAATGAACTAAGGCCAGGAAGATTGGTATGTGCCTATAATCCCAGGAACTCTGGAAGTGGAGATAGGAGGATCACAAGTTCAAGGCCAGCCTGGGCAACTTAGTGAGACTCTAGCAATTTAGGGAGACCTTGTCTCAAAATTTAAAAAAAAAATGGTTGGGGATGTAGCTCAGTGGAAAAATGCCCCTGGTTTCAAGCCATAGTACCTAAAAAAAAGAAAAAAAGAAAAGAAAAAAATCAAAAAATAAAATAAGAATGGGCTGGGGCTGGGATAATGGGGCTCACTGGTAAAGCACTTTCCTAGATTGTGGGGCTCAGTGGTAGAGCATGTGCTTAGCATGTGTGAGGCACTGGGTTCAATCCTCATCACCACATAAAATTAAATAAATAAAATAAAGGTACTTTGTCCATCTACAGCTAAAATATTTTTTAAATAAAATAATACTAATAAAAAAAGGAAAACGTAAGAGAACAACATTGCAACTTTGAAGTAGACACTTTTCTTAAACAAAATGGGAACATGCTATCTTTGAAGGAAAAATTTGATCATTTGGACTATGTTAAAAGAAATAATTTCTGTGCTTCAAAAGGTTGTGTTAAGAGAGTGAAAAGACAACCCACAGAATAGGATAAAATATTTACAAAGATATATCTAATAAAAGTCTCATAATTCAAATTATATTGGACAAAACAATAGAAAAATGTGTGAAGGAATGACACACTTCACAAAAAAGGAATATCAAGATTTACCAATAGGGGCTGGGGTTGTGGCTCAGTGGCAGAGCACTCACCTAGCATGTGTGAGACCCTAGGTTCGATCCTCAGCACCACATATCAATAAATAAATAAAATAAAGGTATTATGTCCAACTACAACTAAAAAAATACAGTCAATAAACACACGAAAAGGTGTTCCACTTAATCAAAAAGAAAAATGAAAATTAATACCATAATAAGATGCCACCATAAACCCATTGCTGTGAGTAAAATGAAAGAAAACAGAAATGACCGAGCAGCCACAAAAATGCTCACACACTTCTGGTGGGGGTAGGCATCAGTACCACTCTTGGAAAGCATCTGCTGAAGCTGAAGACAGCTGACCCTCCATAGCCATGGGTTGTGTACCTGTGGATTCAACTAACTGAGGATTTAAATTATTGGGGGGGAAATTGCATCTGCTCTGAACATTTAGAAAAAAATTTCTTGCCATTATTCTTAAGCAACGCAGTCTAATTATTACATAGCATTGACATTGCAGTTATCTAGAGATGACTTCAAGAAGACATGCAACACTATGCCATTTTGCATAAGGGACTTGAGCATCTGTGCATTTTGGTATTGGTGGGGTCCTGAAATCAATGCCCTGTGGATACCAAGAGATGACTCTGTGCTTATCCGTGGCTTGACAATTCTATGTCAAAGGACACACAAAAGAATGTTTCTAGCTATCTTCCATGTAATAGCCAAAACCCTGAAATTACTCCTAGTACCCCAAATTGTCATTGCCTTGGCAACTGTGTGGAGGCAAAGTTGGGGATGGTGAGACAGAAATGGTGCCTGCAGGATCTAGGGCAGCAGAGTCCTGAGGAAGGAGAGAAAGGAGGCTGAGTCTGCAAGGTACAGGGCTGGACTGGATTTGAGAAGGGATGAGGAAGGCAGAGTCTGAGCCTGAGCTCCTGGGAGGAAACCATGGAGGAGGAAGATGTGGGGTTGGTCATGGAGAGTGAGTTTGATTTGGTCTATAGTGAAGTTGGTGGTGCCCGATGGACCAAATGAGAAAGCAATGCAGAGATGTGGGACACTCCATAGCTCAGACTCATTCACCCTCAAGTCACTACAGAGTAGTGGGTGGATGCCACGAGGAGAGGAGAAGTAAGGTTTAAGATGGAGGGACCTGTCCTTTGGCCTAATCCAGAGTGGTATGCAGAGTAGAAGAACCACCAAAGGCAGGACCTGTGCTCTGGCTGGGCACACACCTGTCATCCCATTGGCACATGGGAGGCTGAGGCAGGAGGATAGTGAGCTCGGCAAAAGTGGGCCACTAAGCAACTGAGGGAGACCCTGTCTCTAATTAAAATAAAAAAATAGGCCTGGGGATGGGGCTCAGTGGTCGAGTGCCCCTGAGTTCATTCCCTGGTACCACCCCCACATAAATAAAAAAACAATCCAGGTCCTCTGTCCTGTAATCCCATCTGCCATTGCTAGATCAGCACCTCAATGTTTCCAGACTCCAAGCTCCAAATCTGTGCCATGGACTTTCTGGACTAGGTTCTGATACTGGCTGGAGCAGTCTTCTCCATCTTTGCCCTTTCCCATAAGTCCTTACTACCCAAGGAGGGGCTCCATTGCCCTCCCCATCTCTTGCCCAGACTGCGCTGTGGGGACCCTGCTTCCTGCAGAGAATGGGACCTGTCCCTTCCTCTGAGCTCCTCCATGAAATGAAGATGCACTTGGGAGATTCCACAGCTTCCATTTCAGTGCACAGTTAAGGTAGAGCCTTCTTGGTGGAAATGGGGAAACTAAGGCTCAGAAATGTTGAAGTCAAAGTTCACTCAGAGAGAGTTAATGGCAGAGGCTGGGCCTTCCAGTGCTCAGGACTTGGTTTTCCTTTTCTCTTTTTGATTGACAGAGAAAAAGAAACAGAAATAGAAGATGATAAAGCAGACAGAGAGAACCACTGGATGAAAGACACCCAGAGGCAGAATCGATCAGGGACAGAGAGAAAGATACAGAGACACAGAGAATGAGTGATGCTGGGGGAGGAGGTAGATAGAGACAGCAGGAAAGAGAGAAAACAGGAAAGGAAAAGAGTGAGGAAGGGAATGAAGGGGCCAGCCATAGAGGAGAGAAGGGAACGTCTGGCTCCTGCAGGGACTGGCAGAGATGGGGGGCCCCAGAAATCCTTACCTGCTGCCGCAGTCTGGCTGGGCACAAAATCACGAGCCACTCACAGCTTTGTAGATTCAAACAGCAATTCCTTATTCCTGATCTCACACCGGCCCTCTACAAACATGTTCTGGGGAAATCCACATTCTCTGCCCAAATCCACACCTCGACTGGGCTTCTGTCTCCCAAAAATACTGTCTGAATCCCGTGAGAACTCAAGGGGAACTCAGGCAGCAGGATAGGCCCTATTCCCAGCAGGAATAACCTTAAACCTGGAACCGCCCTAAACCCGGATTGTCCTAAACCGGGAATGCCCTAAATCCAAGGAGAGCCTTAAACCCTGATCTGCCCTGAACCCGGATCCGCCCTGGTCCTTGAGCAAGGAAAATGTTACTGCAAAATGTCCAAGGCAAGTCCTATTTCCACGAGTCCTTCCACTAAGCAACATGGGGTATGCTGGCAAGGAAATTGTCATACCTACTTGGCTAATGGCTCTCAGCAACCTGCCAAACCCCATCAGCCCTCAGAGGCCCAAACTAGAACTGAGCAGTTGATCTACACAGAAAACACAGAGGAAAAGGAAAGCCCACGGCCGCCCCCTGGCTGTGGCTCTGCACATTCATTGGCCCCGGGAGGCCACGGTGACAGCAAGACACAGCTTTTGGAGCCCTCTTCTTTCTGTGGCCCTCCCCAGCCCACGGCCACCCCCCACCAAGAGCCCTAGACTGAGCTCTGTTGAAGAGGCCATGGTGGGGGAGGGGCATGGCTCTGGGGCCTGGCAGTTGGTGGGGGCAGTGTGTCCCCTGTCTTTGGCCTGGCAGAGCAACTGCAAAGTGGCTGGCGAGGGAGCTGACAAGGAGGGGTAGCGGGGGGGGGCAGGGTTCCATCCCTGTGCCCCACCATGCAGGGCCTGGGATTCCTAAGCAGCCCAAAGGCTGTCTTGGGTTCTGGTGGGGGTGAGAAGGCAGTCACAGGTCCAGGGTCAGGAAGGGGACATGGAGTGTACCTACTATTAATAGGCTGTGTTGCTTTCTGTCTCCATTGGGCTCTGGGGCGTCAAGCTATGGAGACTTTTCATTGACGATGAAACTTATTGTTACTTATAATGACACAAGTGAAAATTAGTATTGATGTTGTGCTTTGCAGTCACCAAACATCCCCAGGTGACGAACTCACTGGATCCTGTTCACCCAACTGCAACATTGTGATGAACTGGGTTATACAGAAGAGGAAAGTGAGGCTGGGGGAGGTCAAGTAACCTGCCCAGCGGCTGGGACACAGGGGAGCCTGAGTCCGGGACAGCAGCTTGATAGACTGCTGGAGAAGTCAGACCAGAGCCAGGGTTTAAGGGTCTACACCAGCCCTAACAACTTCGCATCTCATCCAAGAGGCCGAAGAGGGCAAGCAGTACATGCAGAGGAGTCTAGGATAGGAGACCCAGAAAGAATAATTATGGGCAGGTGGCAGGGCATTCTAGGGCAGGGGCCACCTGAAGATTCAGGGAGATATGCAAGGGCTAGCATCCCCCCCCAACAGTTAAAGCTGGGGAGATTCCACCAAGAGCATACAGTCAACAAATTTTTATCATCAAATTCTTACAGTAGGGGCTGGGGATGTGGGTCAAGCGGTAGCATGCTCGCCTTGCATGCGTGTGGTCCGGGTTCAATCCTCAGCACCACATACAAACACAAACAAAGATGTTGTGTTTGCCGATAATTAAAAAATAAATATTAAAACATTCTCTCTCTCTCTCTCTTAAAAAAAAAAAAAAAATCTTACCCTTATAGAGGTTGAGAACCGGCTGAGCCAGGCTACCTGCATTTAAACCCCAGCTTTGCTACTCACTGTGTGGCCTTGGTATAGTTATTTAACTTCTCTGTATCCCAATTTGCTCATCTGAATAATGGGAATAATGATGGTAAACACCTTAAGGAGAATTGAAGATTAGATCCATTATTCGACATAAAGCATTTGGTGGAGTGTCTGGCACATGGTAAGTCTTAAATATTGGCTACTGATGTCTTTGTCACTGTGGTGGCTATTAACCAGGCCTGGGCTGAGCATTAGGACAGTATCAATAAGCAGAAGAAACTGTGGTTTTTCTCCTCATGGAGATTTGTGTTTTGCGGGGAAGGTTGCCATTAGTCACAAAAGAACACAACCAGGTAAAATTGCAACAATGAGAAATAGAGGGAAGAGGTCCATAGTGACATGACAGTAAAAAATTGAGAAACCCTCCTAGCCAGGAAAATTCAGGGATGTCTCTGTGACAGATACTTGAATTTTGTTCTACAGTAAGAGTTGACCAACGGAAAAAGGAAAAGAAGATCGTTCTACAGGGCATAGCATGTACAAAGTCCCTGTGGTATGATGGAGCTTGGAGCCTGGTATAAGATGTGGATGGAGAGGTAGGCAGGGATTAAATCAAAGCAGACCCTGTAATTCAGGCCTTATCTTTCTAAGAACAAAAGATAACCAGGGGAAAAAAAATTAAAGATACAGTAACATGATTAGAAAAAGACTACTTGGGTATGGTAGCATTTGCCTGTAGTCCCAGCTCCTGGGAAGGCTGAGACAGGAAAATTGAAGCCAGCTTCAGCAACTTAGAGAGATCCTGTTTTTTTTTTTTTTTTTTTAAAAAAAAGGTTTGGGGTTTAGGTAGATGTAAGAATGCTCTTGGATTCAATCCTCAATAAGAGGGATGGGGAGTTGGGGAAATATGGGGACGGAAGTCCTGCATGGGCAGGGAGGGAAGAGACTTGGCCAGCCTGTAGGTTTGAGGCAGATTTTAAACTGGAAGGTGAGGAAGGAAGGCCTCATCACACAAGATAGCAGAATCTAGTTTCCACATTTGCTCACGCTCTTGACTCCCTTGCTTTATGTATGACGTTGGGCAATTCCTTTTCCCTGTGTGGGCTTGGGTTTCCATCTGCCTTCCAAATGATCTTCCAAATCTACTTTAGGGGTCATTTTGACCTTTTCTGATGTGCCCTCTGTTGCTGCACACACACATCCAGTGAGAAAAGAGAGGGCAGTATGTGTTGCTGAGCAGAGCATAAACCCTCCTTCCTGTGCTTCCCTAATGCCCCCAACCTGGCTACCACATCCAGGCTCTGTGGGAAGGAAGGCTGTTATCTGAAGGAGTTCTTTCTTGTCATCATCCACCCATGCAGGGAGCATCCCTGTCAGCCTCAGGATATCACAGGATGGGATCCATTCAAGAGGGGGACTAGGAGAGGCTCAGGGGATCCCCAAAGTGGTTGCTGGTTGCTCAGGAAAGCCCAGAACCACAGGCAACTGTGAGAGGCTGCCCCCGCCAGGACGATGGAGTCAGTGTGACAGATTTCTCAGGATAGACAGCAAAAAAACATTTACAGCCCCTCCTTGCTGAGTCTGGTTTCAATTAGGCCCCTGGCCGGCCTGCTCTCTCCACCCACCACACCAGGCTGGCTCCTCCCAAAGCCAAGATTTTTCAGAGCTTTTGTCTTCCTTCTTCCTCTCCCTGCTGTTTAAGAAATGTACACAAAGACACACACACACACGCACACACACACACACACACACGGCCCTCACCCTCGCTGGGCCTCTGTGTACCCACATGAGTGTATACACACACGGTGATGCATACACACACGTGTCCCCCCAGGGTTTTGTGTGCCCACATACATATACAGACTAACAGACATCCACACGCCTCCCACACTCCTTTGGGAGACTGGCCCTGGGTGGGCTGAGGGAAGCCTCAGCCTCAATCACCATCCCTGGACCACAGAGAGCAGAATTCCCTCAGGACAGGCTCCCAAGGACCTGGGAAGTGCCTTCTTTCAGGAACTGCCTCCAGGTGGCTTCTCCCAAGCTTTCAGGCAGCAGCCCCCCAGTCTGCCCTGGGAAGTCCTGGGAATGCCTCCCGTGTAGCTGAGTGAGGCTGTGGCCAAGCCTCTGAGCCTCCAAGTTGAGGCTGACAGAGGGCGCCTTAGAGGGCAGCCCCGACAGACACCACAGCCCCATTTCCCTCACAGCCCAGGGCCCCAGAAGCCTCAGGCACACCCTACTCCAGCTCTGTGTCACCTTTCTTCCCAGGCTTCTCTGACACTCCACCCTTTTCTCCCCTCAGCCTAGGAAACCAAATGCCTCACCGCCCACTCAAGAAGTACCTGTTTCTCTTGAGCTGAGCTGAACAAACCTTTCCTTTCATGGGCCTTCTTGGCCTAACTAATGCTCAAGCCATTTGGTTCTTTCCTGACAAGCCAGAAGGGGCCTCTTGTTTATTGGAAATGCATGGATCTAGTCATGACACACCAGGCCTAGAAGTCAGGCCCAGCCCCTTTCCACAGCCACATTCTCACCCATGGGAAGGCCAAGGGTTGAAAGTCAGGAAGGGGGTTGGGGGAGTTACTCCTAGCACAGTTTGGTGAGGATTGGTGACTAGGGGAATTCATTGAACTTTTACTCCTTTTCTTTTTTTTAATAGAACAATCAAAATGGCAGCCCTTAAGGAATCTTAAAGGAAAAGTTGCTTTATACAGCAAAGTATCATTGTCCCTCCCATGACTGGGAGTCACTGATGGAGCAGCTATAAGAACATGGACTTAGAACTGGAGTTGTGGCTCAGTGGTAGAGTGCTCACCTAGCATGCATAAGGCCCTGGGTTCAATCCTCAGTACCACATAAAAATAAAATAAAGATATCATGTCCACCTAAAACTCAAAAATAAACATTAAAAAAAAAAGATTGTAGACTTAGGGAATCCAGACCTGGGTTCAGATCCCTTGTAACCTTCTACCAGCTATGGAAGTTTGGCAATCCAGTTGACTTTATTGATGAGCTTTTTCTCTAAAGCAAACATGCACAGCACAATGCAATGGTGCACACCTGGAATCCCAGCAACTCAGGAGGCTGAAGCATGAGAGTCTCAAGCCAGCCCCAGCAACTTAGCAAGGCCTCCAACAAGTTGGTGAGACCCTGTCTCAAAATGTAAAAATAAATTGTCTCAAAATAAAGGAGGGCTATAAATGTGGCTCAGTGGTTATGCACCTCTAGGTTTAATTCAAAAACAAATACAAAAACAAACAAACAAACAAAAACCTTCTGCCCGGGCAGGTTTGCTTAGCCTGGAGGGAGCCTGTGAAGGAGATTCATGAAGTGAAAAGCCTTCTTGAAGTGGCACAAGATACTTGGGGTACTATGCACTTTTCTAGCAAGTGTGCTCAATGGCATTCTTTAGGTTGTTCAGGGTGTGCAATCCCCAGCCTTACACAGGTAAGGCAAAGGAGCCTTGGAAAGGGGAATATACTGGCTCCAAATTCTCAGCTTCCTAACCAGGGTGAGACAGTAATTTGGGGGGGGGGGGGTTACAATAAAAAGATAGAATCTCAAAAGAGAAGCTCCCTAAGAACCTTTGAAATGCAAAATGAGAATCCATGAGCAACTGCACCCCTATTCTTAGCAGGCAGCCTTGGCTCACAACCTTGACCCAAACCCTGGCTTGGAAGAAAAGTAATTTAAGGGAAATATATGAGTGCAGGAAAAACTGGTGTGAAATTGTGTCATTCTGTCTTGACACCACCTCTACTTCAGTCCCTAGTAACTGTCTCTCTGTAAATATTAACACCCCAGACTAACAGGTTGCTGACTGTCCCTCTGGAGATGGCCCATATCCTCTTGTGAATGTGTCTCTGATTTCCTAAATCAATCTGCATCTCTGCCTGGTGCATGCTGAAATTCTTTTCTGTTATCTATGCCAAGGACCCCACTTGTCCTGAATCAGATTTCCCTTTCTGGGAACTCCTCCTGTGACTCACCCATACCTGTCACTATATATGCAAAATGTGATCCCCACCTAGTGTAGGTGTCCCTTGATTTTCAGGACACCTGATATGATGAGGCACTGTTATTGGTATTTTCCAGAGAAATATACAGGGACACAGAGAAGAGAAGGGCCTTGCTATGGTCACACCATCTGATAGAGGATAAGACAGGACTAGATCCCAGGCTTCCAATGATTGTTTTTCCTAGACTCCATTTTTTGTTCTTGCTTCTGGAAGGATAACTGGCAAAGTTCCCTTCAGTGGGATTTGATGATCCTGCTCACGGCACCCCCACACCTTCTATTTCCTTTAGGGTGAGGTTCATGCTAAATTTCCCAGGCTGACCTTAAACTTGCGATCCTCTTGCCTCAGTCTCCCAAGTAGCTGAAATTCTAGGCACACATGTACACACACACACACACACACACACACAAACACACACACACAGCTGTGTTCTTCTCCCATTATATCTTTGTGGAACTCAGAGAGAGGCAGATGCCCGAGGACATATGTCCTCTGCCTCCCCATTCCTGAGAAGTGGCTGAGCAGTGAAGCAGCATGCTGCCAGCCTCTGCCATTGGCAGCTATAAAGAGTGGAGCTGGGCAACCAGAAAGGAGCTGGCAGAGTGGGTCTTCTGTGCAGGGAGCAAGGCCAGTAGGTGGGATGGTGGGTCAGTAGCCAAGAGGCTCAAACAACAGGGGAAGGGGCAGTCCCTGGACACTCTGTAGCCAGTAGTATGGACCTGCATCTGTATGGGAACCCAGAGAAGACCTCAAAGACTAGGGCCCTGTCCACATGACAAGGAGGACTACAGTCAAAGCAGACTGCTCAGTGAGGAAAGCTCTCTCCAGCTAGGCAGGGAGATGCTGCAAGCCAGCAGTGCCCTTTGATTCTTCTTTACAAGTTTTATCTCTGTGCACTTTGTTTCTGCTTACAAAACCCAAACATACTCCTAGTGGAGAAACTGGAAAATCACAATAAGGACAAAGAAGGAAAACACTGTGTGACCTGGAGCAAATCACTTTGCCCCTTTGCACCTCAGTCTCCTATATGTACAATGGGATAATGTGATATTTATATTGCAGGGTGGTTGTAAGGAGTAAGTATATATAAATGTATGTAAGGTGCTGAGAAGAGTGACTGGCCCATCATCAGTGCTGTACAAATGTTAGCTTTCATTATCATAATTCACTAGAATCACACACATAGTCAGATGCTGTGAACAACTGGTTGATTTCCTTCTAGCCTTTCTATTTGAATATTTATAATTTTTCTTAAAAAACAATCAGGGCTGGGCATGGTGTCACACATCTATAATCCCAGTTACTCTGGGAGGCTGGGGCAGGAGGATTATAATATTGAGATTAGCCAGGGCAATTGAGTAAGACTCTGTCTCAAAATAAACTTTATAGAGGGCTAGGTGGTGTAGCTCAGTGGTGGAGTTCTTGCTTTGTATTGCAAGGTCCTGGGTTTCATCCCCAGTACTGTACCAAAATCCATTAAGGATCATGTTGTATATGACTTGGTGTTCTGCCTACTTTTTTTTTTTAGTTGTCAATAGACCTTTATTTTATTTATTTTTTATGGATTGCTGAGGATCAAATCCAGTGCCTAACATGCTAGGCAAGCACTCAACTGCTGAGCCACAACCCCAGCTCATATTCTTCCTGGGACATTTTAACTGACATTATAGCATGAGCATTTTCCACATCATTATACATCTTTCAAAACATGCTTACAAGTTGTACATGGTTTATTTATTGTTTTATAACGTTGAACATTTAAGTTATTACTTTAAAAAATATTTTGTTTTTTAGCTCTAGTTGGACACAATACCTTTATTTTATTTTTATTTGGTGCTGAGGATTGAACCAGCATGTGCTAGGCAAGCTCTCTAAAGCTGAGCCACAACCCCCACCCCTTATCTTAGTATTTTTTGATGAATAGCTTTTATGTATGTGTTAATCCAGATTTGCAAATGTTACTTGAGTACAGATTCCTGTAATGATCATTATTGCATTAGAGTGTAGACCTGTTTTAAAGCTCTTGAAACTGCTCACTGAAAATGTGACACCAATTGACTCCCCCACCAGCAGTGTGTCAGATGGCTTCTCTCTCTGCCACCTTAGCTATTATTTTCAATTTTTTTGCCAAATTGACAGACAAAAATTTCCATTGCCTATATTTCATTTGGCTGGGCTTAGCTATTCAAAGTGCACTTAGCCCTGTAGGTCACAGAGTGGCCTGGATGGACTTCCCCCCTGGGTAAGGAAGCAGCAGGGACAAGAAGAAAAGGTGAAGTCATCTGCGTTCACCCTCAGAAACCAAGGAAATCCCATCTGAGAAATGAGGTCCAGCAGGATGTTACTGCCAGTCCTTACAGTGGGCCCAAAGGCCTCCCCCAAATAGGTGTGGAGTTCCCCGCCTGGCCAGACAGGATAATTTTAGTGGAAATTGGGCTTTGTAAATGCAAATGTAAACAGCAAGCTGCATTGACATGGCTTCTGAACACTAGAGGCCTTGGGGTATGGCTTTCCAGGGAAACTGGCTGAAAAAGAGTCCCAGGAGCCTTAGGAGAAACAGAAGATGTGGCATCCAGATGGCTCTGAGAGCAGCTGGGCAAGCCCTGGCACCAGGCACACCACTGGAAAAGAAAGTGGCTCCTGAAAGATGGAAGGCCAAGGTGCTCGGACATAGGTGGCTCCTTGCTAGGGCAGGGAACGGCAACAGGCCTCCCAGAACTGTGCAGGAGCAAGCTGAGGCCTGTACCTCATTGTGCAGACTCCCAGCCTGGGCAGTTGGAAGGCCAAAGAGTCATGCTTTGGGTGGGTGCATGGGGTATGGGAGTCTATGAGCAGAGCACCATCAAGATGCAGAGGAGAGTCTGGTGTAGGGTGACACCTGGAATCCCAGCAGTTTGGAAGGCTAGAGCAGGAGAATCACCAGTTCAAAGCCAGCCTCAGCAACTTAGTGAGGCTCTAAGCAATTTAGCTTCACAACTAAGCAACTTGGCCCTAAACAACTCAGGGAGACCCTGCCTCTAAACAAAATATAAAAAAAGGGCTGGGGGTGTGGCTCAGTGGTGGAGCACCCCTGGGTTCTTTTCTTGGTACCAGATTAGATTAGGGCTGGGGATGCAGCTCAGTGGGAGAATGCTTGCTTAGCATGGGTGAGGCCCTGGGTTCCACCAGGAGAAAAACAAAAATTGCAGATAAATGTTATCACTAGACTCTACTTCTGTTTATTGAGCAACAGCCTTTTGCTAGGCCCTGAGGAACACTTTCCATGGGGGAACTGAAGCACAGGGAGTATGTCCAGAGGATACAAACTTCTGCTAGAGCCAGGAATGGACTCCAGGGTTCTTGTTTCCAGATCCCTCTTAACTCCCTTGGGTAGAGTTGATGGTAAATTCTCCTCACTCTTGAGTATAGAAGCTTTGCTACTAAGGGCCCCTAAAAAGAAGTTATCTGAAGGATTGTGAAAAGTTGTTTTTATGAAAACCTAGAGGCAAGAAATGAGTTTTAGGAGCTGGGGCTGTAGCTCAGTTTTGGGGCACTGGCCTAGCCTGTGTGAGGCACTAGGTTCAATCTTTAGCACCACATAAAAATAAATAAAATAAAGGCATTCTGTCCATCTACAACTATAACTTTTTTTAACAAAAGAAGTTTTAGATAGCAGCAAGAAGGATTTGCGATGGCATTAGGAAGAACTTCCTCAGAATAAGGCTTTTTAGGTACAATGGGTAACCAAGGACTGTCTGAGTGAGAGCCTCTCTCTGATATTCTCAGCACTTGCCCTTTTCCTCTTTCAATATCCTATCACCCCCAAGGCATTCTTTCCTACCACTAGCAGGATCTGAAACATAAGGTCGCCTGTGACTAACAGAATAATTGGGATCCAGCACGAGCCAGGGATGGTCAGAACTTTTTCCACCTACACCTCTCTTTTGGTAAGGGAGGTACTGGGGATTGAACCCAGGCACACTTAAACACTGAGCTACATCCTCAGCCCTATTTTTTGTATCTTATTTAGAGACAGGGTTTCATTGAGTTGCTTAGGGCCTTACTAATTTGCCGAGGCTGGTTTTGAACTCGTGATCCTCCTCCTGATCTGCTAGGATTACAGGTGCATACCAACGCAGGCTTCAACCTGCTTTCAAAGTTCTCTTCTTGACCCAATGACCTTCCCACCAAGCCAGACAGTGGGTCAGGAAGGCATCACAGAGAGTTAGACAGGAGTGAGAAAAGCAGATGGGTGTCTTGAAGCAAGAAAAGATTTGTGTCACAGACCAAAAAAAAAGAAAAAAAAAGATCCTAATTCTGACCGTCCCATTCTGTGCTGTGTGGATGCAGATGAGATTGTACATTTGGCTAATGACTGTAGCTAGACTACTTTTGCACGGCCAAGCCCAGTGCTGGGCAACTGAAGAGCACACAGAGAAGTAGGAGATCCACTCCCTGATGCCAAAGCATTGCCAGTGCAGCAGTCCAGGGGGAGCTCTTGTGTGGAGCTGCACTCCCAGCACAAGAGGTGGCCCCGAGCAGAGGCCCAGCAGTCCTGGGCTCCTAGCTCTGTCTCACGCATGTGCAGTGTTTATGGTCCATGGAACACTTTCCATGCATCATGTCATGTCATATTCACAAGAGCCCCAGACGGTCTGACACAGTAGTCCAGACTCTTCATGTTGCAGATGGGGAAATGGAGGCTCCCAAATATTCTATCCCTTGCCCAAAGTTGTACAGAGGGTGAGTGGCAGGCTGCAGGCCCCTTGGTGCTCATGGGAGCTCTCTCCACTGAGGCCCTCCAATGCTACCTACCCTCCATCAGTCCACTACACTCTCTGTAGGTACAGTCCTGGACCCTTCAGCCTTAGCTATGTCAGCTGTCCCCCAAGACTCCCAGCCAGCCACCTGACCCCTCCCTGGTTCTATTTGTTTCTATACTGGGGATAGAACCCAGGGACTTTAGCACTGAGCTACATTCCCAGCCCTTTTTATATTTTACTTTGAGACAGAGTCTTGCTCATTGCCTAGACTGGCCTCGAACTTGTGATCCTTCTGCCTCAACTCCACAAATTGCTGAGATTACATGTGTGTGCCACTGTACTAGATCTAGCTCCATTTTTATAAATTCATCAAATTTTACATGAGCTACGGGACAAAATGTCCCTCATGTTAGCAAGCTTAAAGGAAGAACCAATTCACAATAGACAAAATAGCCTTCAATTTTTTGGGGGGTGGGGGGTGGGGGAGGCTGTACTGGGGATTGAATCCAGGGTGTTTAACCACTGAGCTATATCCCCAGCCCTTTTTTAATTTTAATTTTGAGACAGGGCCTCGTTAAATTGCTTAGGGCCTCCCTAAATTGCTGAAGATGCCTTCAAGCTTGCGATCCTCTTACTTCAGCCTCCTGAGTCAATGGAATTACAAGTGCACACAACCACGCCCAGCTAAAGCACCCTTTCTTAGGACTTACTTGAGTACCTCTAGCATCTACACATATGTGATGAAATGTCTTAAGTTTTCTTTGTGAGATATACAGAGTGTATCTTTAAAAATCCCTGTACTGTGAAAATGTCAGAAGAGGGGATTATCTTAGTCCTTAGAGATCTTTCCAGGCCTGTGCACAAGAGACTGTTGAGTTCATCTGACTATATGGTATGAATAAAAAGGGCTGGTTTTCAGGCATTGGGTTTGGGGCCTGTCAACTATCTGCCAATAAGTAAATGAAGGAGAGACCAGAAAAGACTCAAGTCTAAATAGAGGGCTTCCCCATCCTCCTTGCTTAGGGAGAGGAAAAAAGCTGGACCCTCAGATTTTTGCCTTGGAGGAGGTTGCTTTCAGTGTCTGACTACACAGAAGGGAAATGAGGGAAACAAATAAGGAGTGAGCAGGATGTTTTCACATCCTTTAGTTCTGTAGGGTGGAAGTCATTTCCATTGTTTTTTAAAGAGAGAGTGAGAGAGGGAATTTTTAAAATTTATTTTTCGGCAGACACAACATCTTTGTTTGTATGTGGTGCTGAGAATCGAACCCAGGCCGCATGCATGCCAGGCGAGCGCGCTACCACTTGAGCCACATCCCCAGCCCTCATTTCCATTTTTATAGATGAGGAAACCAAAGCTCACCTGAAGTCCTAGAGTAGGTACTCAACGGAGCAAGGATTGATGCAGCTTCATCAATGTTTATAGCAACTCATTTCACAACAGCCAACCTATGAAAGCAACCTAGGTGCCATTCAACAGACAAATGAATAAAGAAAATGTGGTGTATATACACAATGGAATATTACTCAGCCATGAAGAACAATGATTTTATGACATTTGCCAGCAAATAAATAGATCTGGAGACTACCATGCTAAGTGAAATATGCCAATCCCCCCAAAAAACAAATGATGAATGTTCTCTCTGATATGTGGATGCTGCCCCACAATAAGGAAAGGAGGAAAGAATAGAAGTTCAGTGGACTATACAAAAGGGAATTAAGGGAAAGAAGAATGGGAATAGAAAAGACATTTAAGTGAATCAGACACAACTTTCCTATGCTCATATATGAAATACCACAGTGAATCCAACCATCATGTACATCCACAACAATGGGATCCTAATTAGAATAAGATATATTCCACATATGTATGTTAAAATATACTCTATTGTTATGCATATCAAAAACAATAAATAAAAACATCAAATCTCAGTGGAGTGCAAATGTTACCTAGTGGAGGTCTTTGTCTTCCTGAAAGACAGATTTGAGAGACATAGAAAAGCATAAAGTGTTCATTAGGTGAAATACAAATAATGCTCCAAGGTGCGTGGAGGGGATGATCTCCATGAGAGAAAGAGCCTGGGGTCCCCATGTGGAGAGGTTTGGTGTTTGGAGTGGGAACCTCCCTTTTCATGTATTATGCATTTGGGGTGGTTACAGAAGTTTCCCATGATGGCTTAGTACACGTGTGCAGATTTTGCCATCATGGAAATTGTTCAGCATATACCATAACCGTTTTCTCAAGACTGACATGAACCTGTCTGACTGCATGAAGGTGGTTCCCAGGTGGTGTGAAGGCCCATTCTGTGTGGCCCTGGGACAAAGCCCGAATTTCCTCTCCCTAATCCTCATTTTTTATGCCTACCTTAGCTACCTACTCCAACATTAACGCCATGCTCCTCCCTCTAGACTGTGCTTCTGTGACAAAGCTGAGATATTGGAATTGATCGTGTGGTCACAGGCAACCACAGGGATGACCAAGGGCAGGCCGGGCCAGGTGTCCACTTCTGGTGCTTCCTCACAAGCTTTTCCTCAGTTTTATGTCTTTTCCTTTTGTGGAGAAAAATTCAGAGGAAACGCCTCCCCTCTCTCCAGGCATTTGCTGGAGACTGAAGACTTATGTCTTGTAGGGGCCACAAGAGGGCCAGTGACCTTGGGTCACAGGAAAGACCCTCCTGGAGCCAGCATGCCCCCCAGGCACCCTCTCAGAGCTTCCTTGGAGCCCTTGCCAAGCCTTCTCTGCTGGAGATTTTCCAGAAGGTCAGGGAAATTCCAGGAGTCAAGGATGTCCATGTTTCTCACTCACACAATCAGAGCATCTCATGTACCAGCTCACCACACTCAGATACAGTTTCTCATTTGAGTCTGGGTGTGGAAGCAGGTCTGTGCACATGCACATATAAACACATGTTGTAGGTGATGAGCTTTTACAGCAGCCACTTCCAGGATCTCAGAGTCCCTCATCCTGTTTACACTTCAGCAGGTCACAGCTCACTCTGCTCTGATTGTGTGCAGGGGTCACAGCAATGCTGATAGCAGCAGAGGACAATTGTGGGACTTGAGGTGTCACCCTCCTTCTTTTCTTTTCCCTTATAGAAAGTTCTACCCTCTTCCTAAAGACCACCCAGGCTTAGCTACCCCTTACTTCAAAACACATATATCATCATCCCAGATCTCACAGTCACAAAATAAAATAAAGATTAGAACTGAGTCTTCTGGGGGGTGTGGGTGGCTACAGATTTCAAGAGGCCAGGAACAGCCCCTCAGTTGGGAGGTGGGTTCTAAACAAAGAATGGGAAGAAGCATTTTAGCAGCTCTAGGCCAGGCCATAATGCTCAGTTGGGTACTCTGGGCCCAGGCAAGTGATCTATTTCAAGAAGATTCCATCAGAGAATCCTAGATAGAGGTGTAGTATGGAGGTGGTGAACAGAATGGAGTCAGCGACATGGGACAGTTATTTAACCCATCTGGGTCTCATTATCTTCATCTTAAAATTGGAATAATAAGAAATTGCCTATGTTATGTTATGTTATAGGGTATTTTTGAGGTCAAAAGAATGAGTACATGAAAATTTCATACAGCTACATGAAGAAGCACAATATCATGGCACGCTTTAATTTTCAGGATCAGACATCAGCAACTATCCTTGACCCCTAGGACCCCACTACTGCATTGATGTCCTCCTGCCTCTCTAGATGCTAAATCAGCCAACAGATAAAGCCAGTGCTGGCACAGACTCTATGACATGAAGGACCTCAGTCAAACACTCATCCTCAACCTAGTGTAAGTTCCTCGCTAAGAATTGTATTCCTGATCCCAATCCCCATCCCAGGGCAAAGCCTTTGTGCATAGATTTTCCCAAATTGGCATTTAGTGATGTCATGTTCAGAAGTTGAAGTCAGCCATCTTGGGAGTATTTATACCAAAGTAATTGGCAAACACTGCAAATTGGGGCATTTTATTCTCCCAGTGAGCAATTTACTAAACATTTACCAGCACACCATTGCTTACACCAAGTGATTCATACCTCCATGTGACAATCTAGGGCTCTTCCTTAGATAATCATTGCTTCTTCAAGACACAAGATCCACCTGTAGTGGCCTTCCTGCCACATGATTGTCCTGTCTCATTTATACCTCTTTGTAAGCTCAGGGCCCACTGTTGATTGGGTCCCTGTGCTTTGACACTAAACTTTGCCAACTAGGAAATGATCCTTCACTGCTTGCCAGGCTTACTCCCTAGCTGCAATCCTAAATGAGTATGGAGTCTTATGTCAGAACCCTGTCCTTTCTTCTTCTCTGCCTGTACAGTGTTGCCCCAAGAAGTCATCAGCCTCCTATGCAAGTCCTAAGCAAGCCACAATGAGGCAGATGCAGTAGCTCTGTGGAGCAGAGTCTAATGTTTAGCAAGTTCTGTTATTTGCTTTTCTATGGAGTAGGAGGTTTGGAGGGGAAACTGAATCCAGGCAATAATTACTCTCTCTCACCAGCTGAGTGGGCCCACTTATTTATTCATTACAATAACAGCTATAGGAGGGCAGAATTCAACATCTATTTGGGTTTGGGTTGTATTCCCAGCACTTGGAATATACTAAGTGTTCAATAAATCCACCTTGAATAAATGAATGAACAAAATTGCTCATTCCACCCATGTTCCCCCAAGCCTTTGTTCTGTACCAGGCCATTTTGAATCCTGGTGACACAAAGAACAAGATATGGCCCCTGCCCTCAAGAAGCTTGTAGTCCCATGGGCCAAGAAATTGGATGTTTGGAAGCATGTGAGCCACTACGGGATGGCTTATAAACCCTGGTGCTGATGGGAATGGGAAACAAAGGTTTGCTGCTTCCAGGCTAAGATAGGGTGCTATGTGGACCAGAGAAGTTCCAATATTTGTCTGCACTTGCTCAGTGCACTGTGCAGGCTGCAGACTGAGGTGAATGCCCAAGGTACCTTGACTAGAACACAGCCTCACTCCCTCACTGGGCCCCACCCACCCAAGGAAGCTGATCCCTTGGCCAAGAGAGAGGATTCAGGCAGGGAATCCCAGCCCCTCCCTGCCCCAGACTGGGCCCAGAAGGGCCTGGCATGCTTCTAATATCAAGCAGCAAATTCAATCAGGCAGATGAGAATTCCGATTATTTTAATATATTTTGAAGAGAGTTTAAGGTGGATTTTGTTCCACACTGTATATTTTTACAATATGAGGTCAAGACACATTGATAAATGCTGTAATGGAAGCAAGAGGGGGCCTTGGGAAAGGGGGAGGCAGAAAGGAGGAGAAACAGAGGGTGAGGAGAGACAGAGACAGAAAGAAAGTCATAGAGATGGAGAGAGGCAGAGACAGTGGGAAGAAAGAAGGAGAGAGAGAGAGAGAGAGAGAGAGAGAGAGAGAGAGAGAGAGAGAGAGAGAGAGAGAGACTGTGCATCTATGGAACTATCTTGCACATATGTCTACAACTCCATGTGTGTTTCTGTGTCTGTTTGTTGTTGAGTAGACAAATCTATTTGGGGATAAATAGGATGATTTTTCCATCTGCAGGAAGCAAGGCAGCCAAAGGCTGATTGGAGCTGTTTTACTCTGCTGCTCTCAGAAGGTCTTGGGCTGGGACTCAGGTTGATCCTGAGGCCAGAACCTGTGCTCTGCTTAGAAACTGAGATGCAGGCAGGCTGCCAGAAAGGCAGGGGCAGTCCAAGGAGCCTTAAAGGCTCTCCTCTAAAGTGATCCTCAACAGGAGAGGGGCCTTGCTCCCCAGAGGCCCTCCTGACCAGCTGACTATACCAGGAAGCTTCCGGTTCTCCTTCTCTGGAACACCCCAACCCTGCACTCGGAAGCAGGCACACATGGCTTCCAGGGCCCAAGGTCAATGCCATGGTCACCCACTAAAATTTGGGGGGGACCAGAATGCCTGAGCTTGCAGGGAGGGATTTGTCAGCCAGGCTGGAGAAAAGTGGCTTATAGCCTTGAGGCTTGGGGATGGATAAAGTGACCTTTGGAGAACTTCAAAGGCATAGGAACATTTGACTAAAAGCTTAGGGTAAGAGAATGGGATGGGGTCACATTTTCTGCAGAATTTTCCTTGGTTCAGAGTCCCAGGGAAGAACCTTAAGTTCTTGAAATTGGTGCTCCAAATCCCCTACCACAGTCTGGACCTCACAGGTGACCTGGGTTACCACCAAATCCATCCTCCTGCTTCTGGCCACGTACACACCTTTAAAAAAACAGCTAAATGTTAACCTACCCATTAAGACACTTCCCAGGGTCCAAGTGTTGTCTCCTGCAACTGCGACACCCCGGGGCACTCAAAAGGGGACCCACTTTTTCCCTTTTCCTCTAGGAGAGAGCAGGAGAGGGACTCTACCCACAACCTCTGCCTCCCTTAAGGGCCCCAGAGGACAGAAAGTTCACAAGAAGGACAGGTCTTCCCTAATGCTCTCTGTGGCCTAGCTTGGTGGCTGATTTTTTTCTTTTTCTTTTTTACTCCCTTTTTGGAGGAAGTTGAGAAAATGACCACATAAAGAACTAGTGGACAGGGAAAGTGAGAATGAGAGAGGGAGGAGAAAGACACAGGCCACAGTGTCACCTCTATCAACAGAATGTCTGACACTTCAAAGCAAGATGACAGGCTGGGCTTGTGGTTGCCTCCACCTATGAGTATAATGTTGGGCTGGAGTTGACAACCTAGAAACAGAGTGTCAGTGTTGGAAGAGGTTCTTTATTGCTCCTACTGTTCAACAGGAGATGACCAGCTGTTCTGTGGCTCATTCCTTCCTTGTGCTCTCCAACCTGCCCTCATCCTCTGGATCTGGCCTAAGAATGACTTTTCTCAGGGATGCCAGGCCAGGTCATGTTGGGGGGTGTTCTTGGACCCTAGGGAAAATTCTGATGAAGGATTTGAGGTCCTAGAATCAGGAACTCCTCAGTCTTATTAATTTCTGTTATAGCATCAACAAGTTTCCATGGAGTGTGAATTCCATGCATTGGGATATCAGAAAGGGGACACTGTCCTAGGGGGAACAAAGTGCTTTAGAACTAGAACCTATAAGGGAAATCTCTCCAGACAGAGAAAGGACCCAGGTGGTAAGCTGAGGGCTGAAGCCAAATGAGAGCAAGACAAGGACCACACAAGCTCTGGGTTGCCACAGCAGAGTGCTTGTGGCGTAAATCACAAAGCTTCATCTAGGAACCAATAAAATGGCTCAGAAAATGAATCATTGTGGCAGAAACCATTGTGGGGGGACAGCAGAAGCTGGGATACTCCTTAGCCTGGCCTGCTGTGAGGCAGGTAGGAAGTTCCCCCTCACTTTCCACTATTGTGGCCCAAATGGAGAAATGCTATCTAGGTGGTCAGGTCAGTGTGGGATGGGGCAGACTTGCAGTTAGGCCCAGGCCAAGACACTGGGGTCCTGCCTAAGAATGGCCTAGAGGCTTTCCAGCTTCTCACCCCAGCAGCCTGGGCCATTGATTGGCAGAGAGTGTGCAGCATGCATATATTAGAGGGGTAGCACTGGCCATGTGTGTACCAAATTCATGTCCATGCACCAAAGGGGGTAGGGAAGCTAGCCTCTTACTGCAGCCTCCAAGGTCTGTCAAAGATGAGGAGAATATACAGGTGCCACCACCTGCTGATTCAGCCCAAGGCCAAGCTTATCTCTTCTGAGAAATCTTTTTTTGTTTCTTTGTTTTGGTACCAGGAATTGAACCCAAGGGCTCTCAACCACTGAGCCACATCCCCAGCCCTTTCTGTTTTATTTTGAGACAGGGTCTCCCTGAGTGGCTTCGGGCCTCACTAAGTTGTTGAGGCTGATTTTGAATGGGTGATCCACCTGCCTCAGCCTCCCAAGTTGTTGGGATTACAGGAGTGAGCCACGATGCCTGGCTCTTCTCAGAAACTTTTGCTCTAAAGATGGTCACAAAGGAATAAGTCTCCTAAGAAGATCTCTCTTACCTTACTGACCTCTGAGAAAACCAGAATCTTTCTGTATGGATCTCCAGGTCAAATTCTGGACTTCTGACCAGAATGTGCTCCCTGGAGACCTGACTTGCCATGGTTCATTCTGGTGACATTCTGAGATAAGTAGCATTCTTCCCAAGGCTCCTAATAATCTTTCCCTCCCCAATACTCCATTTCTCTGCTGTCTCCTGTCTTCTCCATCTAATAGCCATTCCCAGAAGCCCTTCTACCCTTGGCCAAGATCCTTCCATCTTCCAGTTTGGCACCCCAGTTTCTCTAAGTGGGTTCCACCACTTTCTTTCGGCCTCTTCAGAATTATCTCTTGGCCTTCAGTCTTGCTTCAATTTTGCCAAATTCAATTCCTCCAGCGATCACCAAAGTCTAATTGCTCTGGCAAAGACAGTGACTGCAGTCAGTCCTCAGTCCTATCTCCAGAAAAGGAGGGAAGAAATGACTGCTCTCCAGGTGGTGACAGATGCATCCCAAGATATCTTTATCTCTCTTGTTATGTCCTCCCTGTAGAAGGCAGAGCTTTGTGCTAGCAAGACCTGAACCAGGAGTTAAAGGCTCAGCTCTGTCACTCTGTCCCTGTACCCCTGTGTTTCTGAATTGTCTGCTTCCCCCGAGGTCAACATGTTGGGACTAGGCTCCAGCATTTGCCAGGGTCCTTCCAGCTCTGAGACTGTCTCAGTATGTGTGTGCATGGAGGGTGTGCTGGTCTTTCTGTGGCCCCAGACTTGATGGTCAGTGACAGTGGTACATCCTTCTAAGTCTGGCTGGCTTAATTCCTAGGGAAAGACCCATGTGATGGTTTGGATGTGAGATGTCCTCCAAAAGCTTATGAGTGAGACAATGCAAGGAAGTTCAAAGAAGAAATGATTGGATTGTGAGAGCTTTAACCCAATCAGTGATTAATACCCTGATGGGATTCACTGAGTGGTATCAGGAGGCGGGGATGCATGGCAGGTGTGGCTTTGGGGTACATATTGTATCAGGCAGGTAGAGTCAGCTTCCTGAACATCAGGTGAGCTGCTTCCCTCCACCATATTCTTCCACCATGATGTTGTTGGCTGTATGTGGACTGAGACCTCAACCTATGAGCCTCAAGATAAACTTTTCCTCCCTACAGTTGTTCTGGTTGGGTGTTTTAGTCACAGCAGTGAAAAAGCTGCCTGAAACAACCCCCCTCCACCCCTCTGTAAATGCTGAGACCTGTTTAGGGATGGGTGGGCTCTTTCCCCTCCCAAAACAGTCACTGCTTTCTGGTGTTTCACAGCCAGGAATTCCTTTGGAAACAGAACCTGGACATGCTCCCATCTTTTGGGAAGTGCTGGCCCCAACCCTGTCTTCCCAGCTGTGGAGCCCAGGCCTACAGCAGGTGTGTGTCAGTGTCCTGACTCTGGAGATCTATAACCTGTGCCCAGAGGGAGGTGCTATCTTTGGAAGCATTTCTTCTGTCCTCACATGAAAACCTGTGGCCCGGACCCCCCAGGGGAGCAAACAAGCAGGGAGAAATCCATAGACCTCAATGGCCCCCCATCCCCCCTGACCAGCATACCTGCTCCTTCTCCACAGGGGGCCATAACTTCTCTTCCCCTCTCTGGGTCCTGCCCTTTCTGTCATTAAAATCTCCCTCGCATGTGTCCCTTCATACCCCTTCTCACCATCTCCCTTCACTCTCTGTTCCTGAGCAGCCTGTCTCCCACAGCAGCACCACAGTGACCTTCCTGAAGGGCAAATCAGATTACATCACTCCCCTCTTCTAGGGCCCTTTACGGGCTCCCTGTGGCCTGCTGAATCAAGTCCTAACTAATTCACTTGTTATTCAAGGCTCTAGTTTTTTTTCCAGAAACATCCCCCACTACAGAAATGCAGGACTCCTACACTGAGGGCACACAGGGATCTCTTTGTTCACCAAATGGGAGCCTCTCTGAATGGCCCACAAGCACCTCAACTTCTCCACGTCCATGACAAATACCCCATTCCACCCACCTCCTCCTCCTCCACAGTGCTCCAGTGCCAGCATTCACGTCTTCCTTTCTGAGTGCCTCACTCTCCCTCACACCTGGCATCCATTTGGCGACCCAAATCTATCAATCTGTCATCTGTGCCATATCCTGACACCACTCCATCCCCACGGCCACCATTCCAAAGAGAACCAGCTCATCCCTTGCTGCCTGACCTGCAGGAGCCTCTGCCTTCCAGCCTTGACTTGCAAGGCTGCCCTTGAAATCCTTGTTCCTCTGAGCTCCCTGTGACCTTACAACCTGACTTTCAATGCCCTGTTCCCTGGTGATGGCTTTTTCTCTTGCCTTCACCTGGAATGTTCTCTGCCAGATCTCTGCCCAGTCCAGCTGCCTGCAAGGCTCATCACCAGGGCTGCTTCCTCCAGCAAGCCTCCACTGAGTGTCTTGTTGGAAAGAATAGGTCTCTCCTCCAAACATTCTGCCAGCTTTTCTGGCTGGGGGTTTCTGTTTATTTGTTTTGTTTTCTTTTTGCAATAGTGGGGGTGCAACATTAACCTATATCCCCAGCCCCCCTGATTTTCTTTTGAGAACAGAGTCTCACTACATAGCTGATGCTGGCCTCCAACTTGCAATGTTCCTGTCTCAACCTCCTGAGCATCTCAGACTACAGGCCTGTACCCCCATTCCTAGCTCCCGTCAGGCCTAATGCAGTGGTCTGGAGCATGGGCTCTGGAGGGAGCCTCCCTGGGTACAGAACACCAGCTGGAATATTATCCATTTCCTAGAGAAATTTACAGAATACCTTTGAGCAAGAACCCCAGTTTCCTTGCCTGTAAATTGAAGTAGAGTTCCTGCCCTCATAGGGCCCTTGTGAAAATGAAAAGATTAATCTGTGTACAATACTTAGGATAGTGTCTGCCATGGGGAAAGTGCCATATTGCTCTTATCAGTGCTGTTATTACTAATATGACTTCTTTTATGGATTCATTTTCTGTTGCTATAACAGAACACTTGACACTGGTTAATTTGTAAAGAAGAGAGATTTATTTTGGCTCATGGTTTTGGAGGCTGGGAAGTGTAAGAGCATGGCACCCATGAGGGTCTTGGGCTGTTTCAGCTCATGGCAGAAAGTGAAAGGGCAAGCAGGCACAAGACAGACGGGATAATACAAGAAGCAGGCTTCTTTATAACAACCCCATTGTGGTAACTAATCCAGTCCCGCGAGAGTGAGAATGCCTCCCTCCCACGAGACCCCATTCTTCTGTTCATGACACCTCTGTCCCCTTGACCCAAACACCTCCCTCTGGGTTCCCCTCCCAACACTGCCATATTGGGGCCAACACATGAATTCTGGGGGACACATGGAAACCATAGCAACTGGTCTGACAAATCCTCTTAGGCAGGAACCAAGTCCAACCCCTTTCATCACCCACACTGGAGATGTTCAGACACATTTGCTAATGGAGCCTAAGGCTACCCACCCCCTGACACCTCATGGCCCTACAGAACCCAGAAGGAAGGAGGGAGGCTGAGAAAGAATTAATGTCTGCCACTCCTTGATATCTCTCAGGAGCAAGCCAGCTTGTGGCCACCCCCATGCCTCCTGCCTGTTCTCCGAGGCCACTGTGCAGCTGAATGTCCCCGGGCATGGGAGTGATGGAGACAAATTGGAGGAAATTCAGAGGAGCCAAGTCCCTGCACCCTGGGGAATGGCAGGCCCAGCTGAGGAGGGAGATGATGGCAGTTCCATGTGTGGCTTGGCTGAAGGACAGTTCTGGGTGTGGTGGGGACATGATGACTGGAGACAGGGATTCCACCAGTGCAGACAAGTTGAAGAGGGGGAAGACCTGTAGCTCCATGGTGGGGTGGCTCTGCTGAGGCAGCTGGGCTCTGGAGCTCCCTGGACACCGGGAATCGGCCGGCCACCCCCTCCTCTCTCTGGCCTCAACAGAGGGCTCTGGGCCTGGCTTCCCAGGGGTGCTGACCTTTTGTTGCAGGCCTGACCCTGAAGGCAGAGGGAACCAGGCCAGTGTCCACCCCCATGTACCCACAGCTGTCTGAGGCTGGGCCTGGGGTGGAGCCAGCTGGGCTGAGGCCCATCAGTGAGCACAGCCCACCTGGTATGCGGTGCACTACCTGCAAGTCCACCACAGGGCTTGTGGGCTCTGAGTTCTCTCTCTCCCTTCATCCCTGCACCCCCTCTGGTTTCAAGTCATTTTTTTCAGACCACAGACCTCTGTCCTCTTCTCCCAGGAACCAAGGGGCAACTCAGGGGCATGGAGAGGCTGGGAGGAAATATTGGAAATGGCCTCTCCAATCTCCCCTCAGATCCGGGCTTCATCATCCTTGGGCCAAGATAAATAAAGCAAGTGAGGGAGAGGCCTCTGCATGCTCCGAGCTGATATTTGAAGTGGCCCCTGTTGGCTGTGGGGGTGGCGGGCCGAGTATTGTCTGCCCAAGGCTGCGGTGGGTGCTGTGCAACCCTCCTCCCAGAGGAACGTGGAAGGGAGGGTGCCTGGGCCATGTGCCCAGGAACCAGTGGCATGAGACAAACGTTGAATCCCTCCTCAGTGTCTCCTTTCTTGGGTGCTCTGGAGGGACTGCTAGGGAACCTAGGAGGAGGCAGGAGTGTGGAGATGAGGGAAGTGGTAGGAGGCTCTCCCTTCCACATCCCCCAGCTCCCCAGTTTTCCATCTCTGATCTGCTAGGCTTCTGGGTCCACTTCCTGAGGTCAGAGAGTCTGAAGGCCCCTGGAGTAGGAAACCTAGATGACCAAAGGTCCAGAACTCCCCAAACTGAGGGTGACCTGGGTTCTTCTGCTGGGCATCTTCCTTGGTGACCCCTGTGCCCTTGAGGTCATGGCTTACCAGAAAGAGCCAAAGTTTTGAGTGAGACAGACTCAGGCTCCAACCCAGGCTGCGTGTTGTGTTATTTCTGTGTCTTGGACAAGCCCCTTTCCTTCTCTAGGCCTCGCTTTCCCATCCTAAAATGGAAAGCAGAATCTTTGCTCATGTAGGTCAATGAGATAACGATGTGCAGGTAACTGGTCCACAGTAGGGGAGCTTTCTTCTTCCCCTGCACTGAGAAAGGGTGCCAGGTGGGCACAATGAGGCCTGACAGGACAGATTTCAGAGGGAGCACCTTCTGGCCTGTTGTTTCTCCTGGCTTCACTCCAGAAGCCCCAGGGCTTCCCTCACAGTCACTGTGGAAGCATCAAGGGCCTTGCCACCTGGGCCAGGCGGGGATGGCTTTCTGGTTCTTCCTAAGTAAACCTCCAGCCTCTGGGCTGTCCTTTTCCCCCCAGCCATCTCTGCCTAGGCAGGCCTCTCTTCTAGCTCAGGACTGAATTTCAGCCTTGACCTTGGAGTTCTTCTGCATTTTCTGTTTTCTGGGAAATTCTTTTGCCTTTTGGATTATCCCACTACGTCTACCCCAATCAAAGCCAAGAGTGCACTCCTGGGCCTACTCTGTCACCTGCTTCATTTTGGAAGTTCCTGGAGTAAGGGGAGGTTGCAAAGGTCCACACCACAGTGTCAAGGGCCTAAGAAAAGAACCTGGCAGTGAAGGCCAGAAGACCTCGCATCTAGATCCATGTCCTCAATTCGCTCCTCATGGACTCTTGGCAAGTCCTCTTTGGACCTCTGTTTTCCAGTCTCTAAAATGGACTTTTAAATTCTTGCACTTCAGGACTACTGGGAAGTGCACAAGAATTCATGGCAATAGTATCCTAGAAAGAATGTTTCAGCTTGAGGACATGAAATTTAACGTCTTGGCAGGGCTCAGTTCTGTGGCAACACAGGACACACAGAATGTTCAGGGACCCCAGTTCCAATTGCTGTCACTTAGCTTTTTCCATTTGGTGAGACGCCAAGATACCCCAACTCTTTTCTGTTCCCAATTCTCTGTGAGAGAAGACCGCTCCATGGGACCTGAATCTCCAGTTTGGAAATGCTTTGTGTCTCGCCCAGGTCCTTCTGCTGAGGTTCCTACTCAGATGTATACCAACTTGCCACCCCCTAACCAGTCTCCTCTTTCCTCTTCTCCCTCAACTCCTGCCCTGTCCTCAGAGGAAAGAGGAGGGGAGAGCAAAGGGTGGCCTTTCCCTTGGATAGATGGAACATAATAGGGGGAGCAAGATTCTTCCAGAAGCCACCAGCTTCCCCACACCCTCAGCCTCACCCTCAACACTTGCAGGCCTCACCACCCCAGCTGGAATACTGTGGTCTCTCACCATGCACTGCCACCAGGGCACCAGCCTGACTCTAGTCTCCCCTGGCAGCTCTGTGGCATCGATAAGCCCCAAGTTTATGGCAAAGGAAAAATGAAACCCACATCAACCCACCAGGGTCCAGCTCCCATCCAGCAGAGGCAGGGGTGTCCTCCAGTGGGCTTGGAGTTGGGGTGTCATGGACTCCCCCCCAGCACAACAGTTCCTGCCCTGCACCCCCACTTCCCTGTAGGCTCCTCTCTGTCCCAGCCCAACTGGGAGGGCTACCCCAGCGTTGGTGATGGGGGCAGCTCCCTCCTGAGTTGGAGGTTAAAGGGGAACAAATTGCTGAGCTGTTCACAGTGGCCTGGAGATGATGTTTGTAAATCTGATTTGGGATAACATAATGTTCCTTTTAAGTAAAGCTGGATGGAGAGAGAAGGAGGAGAAAACAACCAAGAAAAACAACCTTATTGAGGTTCAAAAGGGGACATTGTTGTGGCTGCCTCCTTCATCTCCCAAATAATTTTCCTCTCTTCCCCTCCTCCTCCTGCCCCAGACCTGCTTTTGTTTATGACAATCTCTTGGAGAGAAGATTGAAAGTGAAGTCTGTTTCCTTGCTTAAATATTTTTAAAGGAGGGAGAAAGCACTAGCTCCCCACCCCCATCTGGCCCCCTTGAGCTTTGTGGGTAATGGAAGGGCTGCCTGCTCTGGGCTAGGGGTCAGCATGGGCTCTCCATTACCCTCTCATCGCCCCATCACAAAAGGATCATTAAGGCGGGAAAACAGGCCAGGGGTGTGATGGGAAACTGGAGGAGGGTGTCCAGGGCACCACTTAGTCACTGACTCCAGGTGCTATTTATATAGTGGTGGTTGGCCAGCAGTTCACCATCTCCTGTACAGAATAAATACAGTATGAGGGGCTAAAGCTAGACACCAGGCAGGACATCCATGTTCACTAACACATAGTGTGCTCAGTCTGGTAGGGAAGAGTTGAGAAGTTTTAGCTGGATCCCCAATGAATGAGTGGCCCTGCTCCCCACACATATCTAGGCTAGGATTTACTTTGTGACAGAGAGAGGGTTAAGATGAAACTTCTGTGTCACAGCAGGAGAGGCTGGGGTGGCAGCTAGGGGACCTCCCATGGAGAAGGAGATGCTTGTGTGGAAAGATGGACTCCGTGGGGGAGGGAGAAGAGGGTGATGGATATCTAGGGAGAGACAAACACACCCAGCAGTGGCCAGCATGGCAGTGTCCTGCCAACCCCAGACCTCCCGCCACCATACAAACCCTGAAACCAAGCACCTCTGCTCAGCTAGGCCACTTGTGCGACATTGCAGGTAGGATCTCACACACCATCCACTGTCTGGCTCTCTCCCTGGTGTTCCATAGCCCCTGGCCCATCCTGAAGCAGCCACCAGGCCTATCAGGGCAAGATGGGCAGGCTGAAAGGAGAAGGAGGTTCAGAAGCCACTATGCAGCCAGCATGGCCACCTGCCAGCCGAGGTGGATTCCTACAGCCCTGGCTTCTCAGGAACACCTGCTTCCCTGGGCCTTGGTGCTGGGACCCCCGCCTGCTGGGGGCTGTGCTTCAAGAGAAGGAACAGAGAGGGCTTTTGGGTATTCTTTTCAGGGGGCCTTGCTCCCCCTGGCCCCATCCAGGGCATGTTATTACTATCAGAAATATCAGACATTTCAACTCCAATTAAAGTCAGGTTAAATGTCTCCACTGCAGAAATTCCACATGGTTCCAGATGGAGAGGAGGGACTCCCTTGGCCTGCCGACTTCTCTCCTTCCCTCTCTCCCCAAGAGTGAAACCAAAGCACCAACTGAAAACATGTTTTCAGACCATTTACTCCAATACTCTCTGCTTATACATGAGGAAACTGAGGCCTAGGAGAAGAATGGTCTTGCCTAAATTCACTCAGCAAGTTAATGGCAGAGTCAGGACGAAGGCCCAAGTGTCCTGATTGTCATTCCACACTGTTTTTGTCCCAGCACTCATCTGCAGCATTGGCCTTGAAATCTTGAAATTGCCTCCACAGATGGCCTACCATCTCTCGATGCTGGGACAAAAGTCACAGTTGGCTTCTCCTAATGTATGGCCTACATAAATCATTTAATATTGCTTGATATAAGCTGGGCATGATGTCACACACTTGTAATCCCAGCTGCTTCAGAGGCTGAGGCAGGAAGATTGCAAGTTTGAGGCCAGCCTCAGCAACCTAATGAGACACTGTCTCAAAAAATAAAATGGACTGAGGATGTAGCTTGCTGGTAGAGTCCCCCTAGGTTCAATCCCTAATACTGCATAAAAGTTGCCAGATAGAAGGGCCATGCATTCATGGGCTATTCTTCTCTGAGACTCAGTTTCTTCATCTGTGAAATGAGAAATGCAAGAGATCATTGTTTTCATTTGCTCAGCATCCACTCTTTCTTTTTTATAACAGCTGCCAAAATTTTCTCAGGAAATTACCTCTCCTGCACTGTGAGTTCATATGAGTCAGCTCAAAGAGCTGACTCATATGGACTCAACTCTTGCAAACCATAGCATTCAATCATAGTAGATAGAGATATTGATTTGTGAAGTCATGTGACCCTCGCTGGGCCAATACAAACCCTCTCTGGAATTTCTTTCTCTTTTGGTACTGGGAATTGAGCTGAGGGGCACTTATGCACTGAGCCACATCTCCAGCCCTTTTTTAAAACAAAACAAAACAAAACATTTTATTTAGAGACAGGGTCTCACTGAGTTGCTTAGGGCCTTACTAAATTGCTGAGGCTGGCTTTAAATAAATTGCCAAGGCTGGCTTTGAATTTGCAATCCTTCTGCCTCAGTCTCCAGGACCACTGGGATACAGGTGTGCACCACCTCACAGGGCCCCCCTCCCTGGAACTTTGATAAAGGTATAAAAAAAAAGAGTCATTGAAGACTCATCAGTAGAAGACATAAGCCTAAAGTTTCAAGAGCTCTGTGAGAAGAACCAGCCTGAGAGAGAAACAGGCACTCAGGAGATGAATAGACCTCATTTAAGCCCAGGACCCAGCGTGACCCTTGCATAGTCACACATTGCTTAATGGCAGGGATACATTCTGAGAAATGCACCATTAGATGATGCCGCAGTCTGGCTGGGCACAAATAACTGAGCCACCACAAAGCCTTGTAGGTTCAACAGCAATTCTTTATTCCCCAACTCTTACTGGCACTGCACACACACTACTCGGGAACACACTCCTTCAACCGGGCTCCGGGCCCCAATCTCCCCAAACCCCTGTGAGAACTGCACGGTAACTCCAAAGTAGTGGGCACCCTAGGCAGATTCCCGGAGCTGCTCTATTCCCAGAGCAGGGTCCAATTACAACTCAATTAATCCAGCATCACAGCAATTATATACAGCTTAACTCAAATCATCATCTCAATGGTTCGCTGGGGTCACCTTTCAACCATTCCCTCTAGCAATATGCCATGCGTCATTCTGACTTGGCTGTGGCTCTCAATAAGATGATTTTTTTTTGTTGTGCAAACATCATATAGTGTGCTTACCCACACTAAGATGATGACTCCCTCACTAGGAGATGTAATCTCATGGGACAAACCATTGTATATGCAGCCTGTCATTCACCAAAATGTTATGTGGCACAAAATTGTACTTCTCATTTCTGTTAACTAATAAGACATCCTTTTGGTTTAGATCAGTTTGAGTTGGATTCCTGCCATTTTCAATTGAAAGAGACCCCACTGATATAAGAGAGACTGTAGATATCCTATATCATGAGTGGCAGAGTTGGAAGGTACCTTAGGGTGACTGTCCTGTAGAGACTTAGGAAAAACATGTTGAATAAATAAATGAGTGTCTGAGATAACAATGCTTTTCATGGTCTGGCACTAAACCTCAGACATTTGCCTGCTGAATGCTTCCAGCTGGCTTGCCTGTAGTAGAGGGTGTATAAGCTTATACCTGGCTTTGAACATTGGTTTTTGCATCTACCATCTATATCATCTAAGAAAACTGTATGTATGTATGTATGTATTTATTTATTTATTTATTTATTTATTTGTACTAGAGATTAAACCCAGGGGTGCTCTACCCCTGAGCCACATCTCTAACTGATTACTAATTTATTTATTTTTGATTTTGAGACAGGGTCTCACTAAGTTGACAAGCTGACCTAAAACTTGTGATTCTCCTGCCTCAACCTTATTAGTAGCTGGGATTACAGGTGAGCACCCACACATTCATGGAAATCCTTCCTTTCCAAAGCCTCAGATTTAACCCAAGAAGTTTTTCAAAAGCTAATGTCTATCTCAAGAGAAGGGATAAGGCACCATGACACAAACCTTTGAATATTAGAACAACAGACATTTACAGATTATTTGCTGAGTGCAAAGGGATTGTCTGACATCCTTAGAGGCAGCTAGAGTAGGGCTGGGTAGAGACACCTTATAGAATTGTACAGATTCTGCACCAATCCAAAGGTATCATTGGCAAAGTGTATGTTGAGAAGCGAGTTCCCTTTAGGTGCATAGTCCATAACCTCTGCAAACTTATATGGCTGATCTAGGGCTGAAGTACATTGCAATTGATACTCTTGTCATTCTTCATCACTGAAGGCACATTCATCTTTAATCTTTTTACCTTTACAGAATTGGAATTGCAAGAATATTACCATGAAGCAATTGTTGGAATTATGGTGTAATAAGTGCTTTATTGTGGCCAAGGGACCTGGGTATACAAAAACATTGCTCTAGACCAAAGCCAGCTCTTCCCCCAAGTTCCCAAGGGAGAGATATGCACATAGAGCAGCAGCAAAGAAAAGCAATGGTTCCCTTCACACTTAGCTGAACTTTGGACCTCACACCTCAATGTGAGCTCTTTCACACTGGCTAGCATTGTGTAGCCTATCCATGAGCCTTGAGATATTTCTTCCCATCACAAGATTAAACATGATACTGGATACTATCTCCCTCATAGCAACTTTATGGAAGACAAAGACAAAAAGAAAGTATATAGCTAGTGAAAATCTGTCCCTAAGTCTGCATAGAGCTCTGGTCATATGGGCAAAAGAAAAAAAAGAAGCAATTCACACCGTTTTTCTGACAGCTGATGCATAGTGACTTCACTTGCTAATTGAAAGTAGTTCCATCAATGTCCTGATAGTTGACATCTCTTTCTAGTGGGAACAGGGAAGCAAAGAAAGGGGTGATTAAAGGAAGTTTTCCAAACCTGACTCATAAGTAGTGAGCCCTGCATTAAGATGCAGGTATAATGAGAGTAAAATGATGGGCTTGCCATATGAAATAGACTCCTTTTTCATACCTCAAATCTGTACAAATGATAGATAGCAAATATTATTTAAAATTCCATTTTAAATAATAGCCATTGTGGAATACACTTAGTGACCAATTAAAGACAATGGGGAGGGTGAATGAAAGGCATTTTTAAGACATTCAAGCACTCAGAAATGTTATTAATTACAGATTCTTTCTGACATAACTGATAGAAATATATCACACTAAGAAACAAAATGATGAATTCAAGCACAAGAGGAGGGATATAAGAATAATGGAAAAGAAATGAGGTCTGGGATTGTAGCTCATGGCAGAGTGCTTGCCTAGTATGTGTGAGGCACTGGGTTTGATCCTCAGCACCACATAAAAATAAAGAAATAAAATAAAGGCATTCTGTTCATCTACAACTACAAAAATATTTGGAAAAAAATTTAAAAAGAAATGAGTCAGTTATAAGAGAATGTATCAACACAGGATGTGATGGGGTGGCAGCATAGGGCAAAGAGTAGACTGTAGTATAGTAAAGAGGGAGCAGAGGTAAGAAACCATGTACCAAGCTTCTTGCTTTGTTTGGAGAGAGAAGACATGCAAATTAATGTTAAAAGCTGGTAGAGAATGCATATGTGTAATGTATGGGCAAATTTTTGAGGCTTTAACGTAAAAGGCATACTTTTCAAATCATTACTGAAAATGAAATGGAAAGAAGAGAATTTTCTCCATTTAACAAAAGACAGCAAAGGGGATGGAAACAGTGAGAAAGAAAGCAAATTTAAAAAATGCAAAACGAGATGTCAGAAATTAGTTTAAGTACTAAGCAATCATAATGAGTGTAAATGTTTAAATTTCCCTGTTAAAAGACAAAGACTCATAGGCTGTTGCCATTTATGAGACATACATAAAACAAAATAACACAAAAAGGTTGAAAATATACTCAAGTTTTATCTAAAAGGAAGTGTATATAGTAATACCTATGCCTGACAGAAGAAGATTTAAATAATAAATAAAGAATATTTAGTTCCTAATAGGTATAGTCCATGACAAAGATAAAACTGCAATGAACCTTTACAGCACAGTTTAACATAGAGATCAGAAAATTATAATCATAGGGCAAAAATATTCTTTATTCAGAAATCAACATATCAGGTACTAACTTACTAACCTGCTAACTACATAAAGACATCAGTATTAAAGTGATTAAATTAGCAAAGTTGAACATTTGTATGTTTGTATGAACAGAAAAGGCATACACTTTTTAAATACACATTGAATACTCATGAAATTAATGATGTGTTAAGTCAAAATAGAAAGCTCAATAAATTTGAAATAATAATATCACATATGGTCATATAGTAAACATTGGGGTCAATAATATAATGGTTTAATAATAAAATAATGCTTTGAAATATATGCCCCCAGAAATAAGAGGGGGAAAAGGATACTTGTAATCTGGTTAAAAAGAATTAACACAAATTGGTGTGAATATACTATGTATAAAACCAGAGATATGAAAAATTGTGCTCTATATGTATAAGAAGAATTGTAATGCATTCCACTGTCATGCATAAATAAAAAAGGATTAAAATGGAAAGTATAAACCAATGAAAAATGAAAAACAATCAAATCTTTATATAACAAAACTAGGAGGATGTAACAAAATAACTACTTGGAGAAAAATGCATGGCCTTAAGTGCACTTAATCAAACGTGAAAGCCAGGCACAGTGATGTGTGCCTGTAACCCCATCTACTCAGGAGGCTATCATAAATTCCCAGGTAAGTTAGTGAGACCCTGTCTCCAACTGAAGTAAAAATGGACATGGGATATAACACAGTGGTAGAGTACCCCTGAGTTCTAGACCCAGTGCCAAAAAAATTCAAACTTCAAGAGCTAGAAAAAGACTATAAACACAAATGAAAATAAAAGAAACGAGTTAATAAAGATAAAACATAAACCACTAAAAGGAATAAATATAAAATTAATCAATAAGTGAAAAATGGTACTTTGAAATTGCTACTGAAATAAAAGAATGTTCTTTCTGATAAAGGAAGAGAAGACATAATTAATAATAAGATAATAGCTCTGGAGGATATATTTTTATTTGGCAAATAAATTTGAAAACTTAGATAAAATTATTTTCTAGAAAATCATAAAATTCCAAATGGTAAAGAATTAGTATAAAGCTGGTTATCCCAATATCCACAGAAGGAATTAGAAGCCTAATCAAATATCTACCCTTAAAAATGGTGATGTACAGCTTCTAAAGTGGCCCACAATAGTTTCTACCTCTTCATATTCACATCTTTCCTCAATTTTCTTGCCTTGAACGTGGACTGGATCTTGAGACTCACTTCTAGTGAGTAGAATACAGCAAAAGTAATGGTGGATCCATTCCAAAATTAGGTTTCAAAAAGACTGACTTCCAGCTTGGTGGCATTCTGGTTTTTCCATGTTGGCATTGATGAAGCACATTTCTGTATATAATGAGCTGACTTATGGAATGGTCTAGATAACATGAACTTCAGAGAGTCCTCTGGATAATATCCAGTGAGAAATTGATGTCCTCAATTCAAAAACTCGCCAGGAACTGAATCATAGTAAAAGCCACATGAGTGGACAAAGAGGTGGCTCTGCTCCCAGTTGTACCTCATGATGATAGCAGCCCCAGTCAACACCTTTATCACAGCCTATGAGAGACCCTGAGCCAGAAGCAAACCCTGAGCTATGCCTGGTGGCTTGACTATAGAAACTGTGAGGTCAGAAATGTTTCTATCGTTGGGGCTGGGGTTGTGGCTCGGTAATAGAGTACTTGCCTGACACATGTGAAGCACTGGATTTCATTCTCAGCACCACATAAGTAAATAAATCAGTAAAATAAAGATATTGTGTTCATATACAACTAAAAAGTATTTTTTAAAATGTCTGTTGTTTTAATTCACTAAGTTTTGGGGTAATTTGTTATACAGCAATATGTAACTAATATAAATATAGTCAACAGGTTCAGATTTTCTTTTTCACATAAATAGTTCCTGAGCATACCAAAAGAGAAACTATCCAACTCACTTTAGAAAGTCCCATAACTCTGATGACAGAAAGCAACAGGTTACATAAAGAATATTACAATTTAATGACACTGATGTAAAAGGCATGAATAAACATTTAACAGATGAAATCCACTGACATACTAAAGAAATCAAAACCAAATAGATTTTCCCTCCAAGAATGCAACAACTTAAAAAATTATTTCATACTTGTCATGTACTGCTCTAAGTTCTAAATTAATCATATATGATATATATATATTAACTTGCACAACAACCTCATTAGATAGTTCTTATTGATTAAAAAACTGAGGAGAGGAGAGGCTACACAAGTCCACAGTTAATAAAATGGATGAAGAACTGAAATTTGAACCCATTTTACTATGCTGATTTGCCATTAAGAAAATCTATCAAGTAATTCACTATATTGCCTTTAAGAGATAATTACGCCATCATTTTAATAGATTTTTTAAAAATATGACAAATTAAATACGCATTTCTCATTTCAACTAGACTCTTAGAAAACTGGAAGATATCAGAGATTTACAGCAAACATCAAAGCAGGTGGTTAATTATTAGAAGCCTTATTTACCAAACTCAAGAATAAGACAAGTGTACCCACCATCATCATGTTTCTTCTCCATTGTACTGAAGATTCTGATCAAGGGAATATAGTGAGAAATATGCTACTATTGTAAGTATTCAAAAATAAGATATACATCATTATTATTTGCAGATGTAATTAATGTCTACTCAGAGAATTCAAGAAAAGCCATTATCGAGAATAGGAAAAATTCAGCTCTACTGAAGAGACAAGATATCAGGATTAAAAATCAATGTAAAGTCTCCAAATATTTAGACCTCAAACAACATATTTCTGAATAACACATATGGATCAAAGAAGTCTCAGAGAAATGTGAACGTATTTTGAATTAAATAAAAAGGGAAACTTAAAACCAGTAGATAGAGGGAAATGTAGAGTATTGGATGCATACAAGACAAATGGCAAATGGTCTAAAATCTAGAGTCTAAACTTCCACCTTGGTGCATATGAAAATATGTAGTTTAAGCCTAAAGAAAGCAGCAGAAAAGAAAAAAATCAGAATAGAAACCAATGAAATTAATAAAAGGAAACCAAAGAGAAAAATCAGCCAGTTCAGCAACTGGTCCTTTGAAATTAATGATTGGCAGGTAAAAAAATAGAAAAAGAAGAAAAAAAAAGAAAACACAAATTATTCCTATTGGAAGTGAAAGAAGAATCATCACTACAGATCTCTTAGACATTATAATAAATATTATGACCAATTATATGCCTGTAAATTTGATAAACTAGATTAAATGGGCCAATTCCTTGAAAAACACAAGGATACAAACACAAACAGATAATCTGAACAAATTGATATCTATTAAAGAAACAAAACCATTATAACCTTCCAAAATAGAAAGCACCACATGCCCAGGTGGTTTCACTGGTTAATGCTCTCAAAACTTTAAATCCTTAAGCAAGAGATGATACACATTTTCTCCAGTGTCTTCCAGAAAAAAAAAAAATAGAAAGTAAATGTCCTAGCTCATTTTGCGAGGGCAGCATTACAGTGTTTCCAAAAACAAAGACATCACAAGAAAGGGACACTATGGACTGATATCTCTTATGCAAAAATCCTGTGTAAAATATTAACAAACTGAATTCAATAATGTTTAAAGGGAATTGTACACCATGAGTATTTGGGTTGGGATATGAGGAGTAGACATAAAAGTTCATGATTAGATGAGGAGAACTGGAACCTGATCAGTTAATTAATTCATTTAATGGATTAATAACTTGAAAGGATTACTGTTCCAGGTCAGCAGGCAAGTGTAGGAAGGTAGACTGTGGTGGAGGAGGTAGGCCACTGGGGGCATGACTTTAGGTTTTATATTTTGTTCCTGGCCTTTCACACACACTCTCTCTCTCTCTGCTTCATATTTTCCATGAGCTGAGCAGCTTTCGTCTCTTGTGCCCTCCTGCCATAATGTTCTGCCCCATCACAGGCCCAGAGCAGTGGAGTTGGCCCACCGTTGACTGAGACTTCCAAAATCATGTGCTCGATATAAACCTTTTACCCTCCAAGTTGTTCTTGTCAGGTATTATGGTCACAGCGATGAAAAGCTAATGCAGTGAGCAACTAGGATTTCTTCCAGGTACCCGAGGCTAGTCCAAAATTTGAAAAGCAATGTAATCTACCACATCAACAAGTTAAAGAAAAATCACATGAGTACATCAATTGACGCAGAAGAAAAATGTCTGACAAAATGTAACACTCCTTCATGATAAAAACTGTCAGTAAACCTGGAAGAGGAGAGAACTTGCTCAACATGACAAAGAACATCTACACCAACCTACATTCACATTACATTTAATGGTGAAAAATTAGATGCTCTCTCCCTAAGATTGGAAACAAGGATGTCCTCTCTCTCCACTTGTATTCAATGTCATACTGCAAGTCTTGGCTAGTTCAGTAACACATAAAAATAAATGAGAAGTAGTGAGAATGGGAAATAAGAAATAAGGTTGTCTTTGTTCACAGATAATGTGATCATTTATGTAAAAATCACCAAAAACTTGACCAAAACAAAAACCACTGGAAGGACTGGGGATGTTGCTCAGTGATAGAGCACTTGCTGAGCACGCATAAGGCCCTAGTTCAATCCTCAGTAGCACAAATGATCCTCCTGAAACTAATAAGTTTTAAAAGGTAGTAGGATACAAAGTTAATATACAAGTGTCAAGTGCTTTTCTATATACAAGAAAATAAATAACTGAAATTAGAAATAAAATATACCATTCACAATAGTTACAAAAATAAAATCTTAAATACAAATCTGAAAAAATAGCTTCTATATGTGGAAAAACATAAAACTGGTGAAAGAAATCAAAGATCTAAATGACGTACAAATTTGTTCTTTGATTAGAAGCCTCAATACTGTTAAGATGTCAGATCTTCTCCAACTTGATCTATAGATTTCATTTTATTGGTACCAGGTATTGAACCCAGGGGCAATTAGCCACTGAGCCACATCCCAAGTCCTTTTTAAAAATTTATTTAGAGACAGGGTCTTGCTGAGTTGCTTAGAGCATCACTAAGTTTTAGAGACTGGTTTGAACTTACGATCTTTCTGCCTTAGCCTGCTGAGCCACTAGAATTACAGGCATGTGTCACTGTACCCAGTTTAAGACAATCTTAAACCAAATCCCAGCAAGCTATTCTGTATAGATAAGTTGACACTTAAACTTATATACAAAGGCAAAAGACCTAGAGTGTCCAACACAATGCTGAAAAATCAAAGTTGGGGAACTCACATGACCAAATTTCATGACTCACTATTAAGCAACTGTAGTGAAAGATAATGTGGTGTTAGTGAAATAACACACACATCTATGCAAACAGACACAAAGATCAACAAAACACAATGCAGAGTCCAGAAGTAGACCCATTGCAAATATAGTCAGTTGTTCCTTGATACAGGACCTAAGATCATTCAGCAGAAAAAGGATAATTTATCAACATTTGCTTATAAATGCCCATAAGCAAAACAAAAAAAAAAAAAAAACCTCATAAAATCTAAACAAAGTCCTTATACCTTTCCCCCAAATTCATTCAAAATGGGTTATATACCTACATGCAAAGCATAAAACAGTAAAAATTGTATAAAACACAAGAGAAAGCCAAGGTGATCTTGGGTTTGTAGGGAGTTTTTACACATAACAGTAAGAACACAATACATAAAAGAAAAAAATGATGTTACACTTAATTAAAATTGAAGACATCTACTCTGCAAAATACACTGGGTTTGCTAGGTGTTGTCTGAACATACAATCCATAAATACAATGGTGTATTTTGCAGAGTAGATGTCTTCAATTTTAATTAAGATAGGACAAAAATATTTACAAAACACATACAGTAGAAAACTTATATCCAATATATAGAACGAACACTTAAAATACAAAAATAACAAGACAAATAATGCAATTAAAATAGGTGAAAAATTAGAACAGATGCTACATTAAAGATGATATATGGATGGCAAACAAGCACATGAAAAGATGCTCAACATCATTTATCATTAGGGTATTGCAAATTTATATCATACCACATGTGTACATAGGATGGCTGAAGTTCAAATCTGATAATATCAATCGATGGTGAAGATGTGGAGGAATGGGAATGTCCATTCATGGCTATTGCTTATGCAAAATGGTACAACAACTTTAGAAAACAGTTTGGTGATTTTGTACAAAGCTAGTTGTTGTCTGAAGATACAATCCAGTAATTGTATTCCTAGGTACTTAGTCAACTGATTTGAAAATTTGTGCCCACACAAAAACTTCCTCACAGATTTTATAGCAGCTGTACTCATATTTGCCCTAAAGTAGAAGCAACAATAGATCCACCTGTTCTTGATGTACCTATTCATAATGGCCCAAACTAGTAAGCAACTATACATTCACCTACTTATCAATAGGTGAATAGAAATAAAAAAAATCCATACAATGGAATATTATTCAATGCAACAAATAAATGAGCTATTAAGTAACAAAACAAGCCAGTCGTGGAGGTGCACATCTGTAATCCCAGCAAAAGCCAGCCTCAGCAAAAGTGAGGCACTAAGCAACTCAGTGAGACCATGTCTCTAAATAAAAAAAAAATACAAAATAGGGCTGGGGATGTGGCTCAGTTGTTCTTTGTCTCTGAGTTCAATCCCCAGTACCCACCCCTAATCCCCACAAAAAAAGAAACAGAACAACATGGGTGAACTAAGCAAAAGAGGTCATTCCAAAAGGCTACATATTATATGATTCCAAACAATTTGGAAATGTCATTCTGGAAAAGGCAAAACTATAGTGATGACCATATAATAAAAAGACGTGTGGTCACAGGGTCTCCAGGTGAGGAGGGTAAGAGATGAATAGGTGAAGCAAAGGGAACTTAAAGGTGGTGAAACCATTGTGTATAATATTGAAATTGTGGCTACATGACAGCATTATTCAAAAGCCACAGAACTTTACAGCATAAAGGAGTAATCTTAATGAAGCAAAATTTTAAAAAATCTTTTAGGAGATTGGGGATTCCAGGATGAAATGCAGAATGTGACCAAAGAATCAAATTGTAGGGTGGTGAGAGGAAGCGGGGTTTAACCTAAGTAACTTTGAAAATCCACAATCTGTAAACCTGAAAGTAAAAGAAACTAAAATTTATTGTGAGAAATTTATTTTCCACAGGGGTATGGTTAACAATTCTTATACCACCATACATGTATACTGGAAGAATACAATTAAGTTAATGGATGTTCGATAGTTGGAGCCTGATTCATCACTGTTGTTGTTTATAGATAAACAAGAGAAGTAGACTAGAATCATCCACGTGATTACAGATTAGAGTTGAAGTCATCATCATGTTTAGCTTACTATATAGATACAGATAGTTACATACAGAAATATTTATAGATATACATAGATTACAATACACACAAACATTTTGGTACTGTTGGTTGATAAGGCCTAAAAGCAAGTACATCGTGATAGCAGTGAGCACACTTGGTACCTAGATCTTGGTTTCTAATACCATCCTCCAATAAAAGGAAACAGGGATGCTTGAAGAAGTGGCTGGTTTGACAACTGGAGCACGAAATGCACAAAATAGGACTGGAGTATACTATGGTTTTAGAAAGTATGGGAGTACCTCCCTCCACACCTAAACCCAAACACAGAAATAAATAAAAATACAAAACACATTTTTGGGATTTGAAGAACATAAGATCTATTTGAAAGAGTTCCCAGTGACCTGAGCAAATCTAGAAGAGTATTATATTATAACCCAAATATAAAAATAAATGTTCATGAGTCAATACTGATACAAATCAAGCAGAATGGATAAATCTCCAGGGCATGAGAATTTCAGGTAATTTATAAAAACATTCTACCCACAACTAGGTGAAGCATCACTCCCCACTTTTTAGTGTGTCCTGCCCATAGGAACTCTTCCTAAGGAGTACACTATGGAAGGTGGAAATAAGTAATTTTATAATGTAGGAGACTTATGACAAATTTTGCCTCAGCTAGTTGATCACAGAAACATCAACAGTGACAAGACATGTTGATCGTATATTCCTATCATGTGATGGAAATGGCATTTACCTCTGTGATATTCCTTCCCCAGATTTATAACCTCAGTCGAATCATGAGAAAAATATCAGAAAAAAACTCTGTTAAGGCACATTCCAGGAAGTATCTGAGCAGTACTCCTCAAAATGATCAAGGTCATAAGTAACAAGGAAAGTCTGAGAAACTGTCACAGCTGAGAGGAGCCTAAGGAAATGTGATAACTAAATGGAAGGTGGTATCCTGAATGGCATCATGAACAGAAAAAAAGGATATTAGGTAAAAACTAAGGAAATATGAATAAACAATGTACCTTAGTTAATAATAATGCATTGATTCATTCTTTTAGTGTGTATAGTAATGTAAGTTGTTCATAATATAAAAATGAGGCATAGAGGGCTGGGGCTGTAGCTCAGTGGTAGAGCACTTGCCTTGCACATGTGAGCACTGGGTTTTATCCTCAGCACCATATAAAAATAAATAAATTAAATAAAGGCATGCTGTCCACCTACAACTATAAAATTTTTTAAATGAGGCATGCATTATGAGAACTCTCTATTTTATATTTGGAATGAATTCTTCTACCTTTCTGTTCTTATTTTTTGTTTTATGGTGCTAGGGATTGAATCCACTGAATCACACACACTAGGTAAGCACTCTACCACTGAGAAACATTCCTCTCTTTCTTTGGATTTTTTCCTATAAATCTAAAACTATTACAAAATGAAGTTTCTTGTAAAAGAAATCAAGATAAACCAGCAATGAGCAATTAGAAAGTAAATTGGGTAAAGCAGTGCCTTTCCCAAAAGCAACAGAAGTATAAAACACCTAAGGAAAAACCAGATAAGAAGTGTGAGAGACTTATAAAAAGAAGACTCTACAATTTTACAAAAGAACACTTGAAGAGATCTAAATATATGGAGATACACTCATGTTCCTGGATAGGAAGCTCAATATTGTAAAGATATCAGTTCTTTCCAAGACAATCTATAAATTTAATTCAATCACAGTCAAATTCCCAGCAGGAGTTTTCACAGAACTTGACAAATTGATTAGAAAATCCATGTGTGTGAGAAAATGCACAAGAATAGCTAAGACAATTTTGAAAGGGAAGAACAATGGAAAGGAAGACTTGCTTGACCAGACATACAAATATTTCATACATTTCTAGGAATGAAAACTGTGTGCTAGAGCTCTATTCAAAGTAGATAACAATGGGTATGCCATACATTCAGACCCATCAGAATGGAAAAGAGCCCTAAATAGCCAATTTGGCCTGAGGCAGGATGACTGGCCTAATAATCAGACCTAGCACAGCGATAGAGATAGGGAACAAGGGCACTGAATAGAGACCAGAAACACATCCATGTGTATGTTGTAATCTGGTGTTTAATGAAGGCGGCTTTTCAAATCAGGAGAGAAAGAATGGTCTATTCAATAAATAGTATTGAGGCAATTGGTTATCCATTTGGAAAAAAATTTAGATCCTTTCTTCACACCATTTAAAAGTGAAATTACAGACAAATTAAAAGGAGAAGATATAAAATATAAAATATGACTCTATTATAAGAAAATATTGAAAAGAATAGTTATAATATTGATGTAGGAGGAAAACCTTCTTTTAAAGAAACCACAGAAAGCAAAAAAGATCTCAATGAAAAGACTGGTACATTTGATGCCATCAAAACTCTGAAATGTCTGTTTAACAATAGGCACCATAAACAAAATTAAAATACAAATGACAGATTGGGAGACATGATTGGCAACTTTTATCCATGGTGGTCTTCCTTCTGTTTCTCTAACACCCCCTTTATTTATTTTTTTTTTTTGCTTTAGCACATGTAAAATTTCTATTCCTAGTGTCTGAAATGCTGCATCTGTGCTTAAATTCTCATGAGATCTGAATGATTTTCATTTTATCTCTTCATAAATGCCTTCCCTAACAGTCCAATACAAGCAACCACTCCCCATCTTTCATTATCTACGCTGACACTCCTTTTTATTCTCCTCAGAACACTAACTGTTCCAGAAAGTGAGTCTGGGCAGGAGTACGGTAGCACCTGCCTGTAATCCCAGCCATTTGTGAACCTGAGGCAGGAGGATTGCAAATTCAAACTAGCCTCTGCAATTTAGCAAGGCCTCCATCTCCAGATTACAACTGAAATGGACTGGGGATGTAGCTCATTGGTAAAGGGCCCCTAGTTCAATCTCCAGTACAAAAATAAATAAATAAGAAAGAAAAGAGAAAAAAAAAAAGAAAGTGAGTCTGTATTTGTTCACTGTTTCTCTGTCAGGCCAATTAAACAAATTTGTTCTCTTATTTTCTGTATCTTCTGTATCCCCAGTGCCTACTACAGTGCATGGCATACAACAGATGCTCAATGAATATTTATTAAATGGACTAATGTACAAATTTATAAATTATAATAGACTACTAAAAATAAGGCAAACCATTGAAAAAAAATAGGCAAAAGGTTATCAATAGGGTATATGCAGAAAGAGAACTAGTCATTGGACATGTTAAGAGATATTCAGCTTCACAATTAATTGGGAAAATAAAATTCAAAAAAGTTTAATGTACATAGTTTGTATTGTTCATGGCAAAAAGCAGAGTGTCCCTGCCTTAACCTTTCTATACCTAATTCCAACTCTTTAGAGTCTAATATTTTTAGCCCATTTATTTATTTATTCATTTACTTGTTTATTTTTTAGTACCAGAGATTGAATCCAGGGGTGCTTAACCAGTGAGCCATATGCTTAGGGCCTTCCTAAGTTGCTGAGGAAGGTTTTGAATCTTCAATCCTCCTGCCTTAGCCTCACGAGTTGTTTGAATTACAGGTGTGCTCCATCATACCTGGCTTCAGCACTTTTAGATGAAAAATATTTTACTGATATTTTCCTCTACATTTCTAAATTATATATTGATATATTCTGGATTTTCAGTTTTATATATTATCTACTAACTTCTTCTTCTAAAAGAACAGCTCCCTTCATCCACCAAAAGCCATAGAAGTCTTCCCTTCTTCCCATCATCCTGATATAGCTCTATTAATATGGAATTCCTTCCTATATATGTATAGAGTTTAATACACCACAGTGAATCTCACCATCATGTACACCCACAACACTGAGATCCTAATTGGAATAAGATATTTTCCATGCTTGTGTAATTATATCAAAAGGATTCTATTGTCATGTATAAATATAAAGTACCAATAAAAATATGAAGTTTCTATGATTATATGGCCTTTTTTGAATACCCTTTATGTTCTTCAATATTTTGTGCCTGCTTCATCTTCTGTGTACCTATAACTAATTCAACCCCAAACTGTCTGCCAGAAAAGTAAATCTTATCTCAATATGTCCTAGCATTTTTTATTAGAAGTATCTCTTCTAGAATTCTCCATGATCCTTCTTCTGCTGCTTTTAGGGCTCCAGGATTGCAGCTTGGCTACCTATTATATAGAAAGGATGATGATAAAAGGGAAGTCTTGGGACTTACCTTCATCCTAGGGGTCATCCCCATGTTTCTGTAATATTAGATTCCCTGCTTTCTGGCTTCTAGATCTCTCTCATTTTTGGATCATTCTTCATTATTTGATCTATTGACATATTTGAATAGTATGTATGTCTTATATCCCAAGAAAAAGAATCTCAAATTTTTCCTCCTGTGTGTTTTTGTATGGCTTCTTCATGGTCTGTGATGCCAGCTGAGGTTTCCAATACAATGAAATCAATCTGATGGAATGGGAAAAGATGATTCTGCCATTTTTCTATGTCTTTGTATATCAAATCTGGGGTTGATCATCCAGCTCTGTGGTCATCACTGATTTCAAATTTGTCATCCCAGTTAGGAACCACATGATGACTTTGAAGCACAACCTAATATACCTGGCATTTGCCACTCCTTTTTAAATTTCTTTTGGTACTGGGGATTGAACTGAGGGGTACTCAACCACTGAGCCACATCCCCAGCCCTATTTTGTATTTTATTTAGAGACAGGGTCTCACTGAGTTGCTTAGTACCTCACTTTTGCTGAGGCTGTCTTTGAAATCATGATCCCCCTGACTCAGTCTCCTGAGTGGATGGGATTACAGATGTGTGCCACCTCGCACAGCTCCCTTTTGGTATTTTTGATGCCTTTGAGAGCATCAGCCAGGATATTCATGCACACCATGATGTTGTCATGGAGAGATGGTAGGAAGCATCTCAGTCTTCATTTTAACAGATCACATCCTGCAACAGCTTCTTGAGAGGACTGCATGAAGAGCATATATCTTGAGAACCTTTCCATCTGAACATGTCTTTGTTTTATCCTCACACTTTATTGGTCACTTTGAGTATAAAATTCTAAGTTGCAAACCATTTCCTGGAAAACATTCAAGGACACTGATCCATTATCTTCTAGCTTCCAGTGTGTGGTTGAGGAGCTTGATGCTATTCTGAATCATACACTTGCTTTTCTTTGGGAACCTTTAGGGCTGCTTTGTAAAGTATACTAAAATTTCACCACAACGTGCCCTGTTATTTGTCTTTTTTATCTAGTGTGCTTATTGTGCCCTCTCAGTTCAGAAACAATTGTCCTTTCATTAAGAGTAATGTTGTTGAATTATTTCATTAATACTTTCCTACTCTCTCTTGTCTTTCTTTTTTCCCCTCCATTGTATTACTTTAATTCACATATTGGGCCTCTTGGAGCCTTCTTTTAATTTTATTTATTTTCCATTTCTTTGTACTTTTGTCTATTTGCCATCAACTACACACACACACACACACACACACACACACACACACACAGAGAGACATTCAGTACTGGGAATTGAATCATTGAATTCAACGGCTCTTTAATACTGAGCTATATCCCCAATCATTTTTAGAGACAGAATCTCACTCAGTTGCCGAGGCTGGCCTCAAACCTGTGATACTCCTGTCTTAGCCTCATGGGTAGCTGGCATTACAGTTGTGCACCCTTGAGCTCATAATTTATTTAATTTTGCTTTTATCTTATCATGTTGACAATTTGTTGATTCTCCTGTCTCTTCTCTTTGACTGCCTCCTGTTTTCGTTCTATGGATTCCTGTAGATTCTGGTATTGCTAAAGCATTTTCTATCCTGTCTATCAGGACTGTCTATGCAGCAGAATAATATTTTCTGCACTGAAAACATCATATTTGGACACATCACTTGTTTGGGTCAATGAAATATGAGTGGAAGAGATATGTTCTACTTTTGAGCAGAAGCATTGAGAGTCACTGTGCAATGCCTCCATCTTGCTTTCCCATCTGCTATAAGCCTGATGAAAGCTCAAATGGAAGCTGCTGCTGTTTGGTTTGGATCCTGAGGGAAGACAATAGAACAGACATGCAGATAATATATGGCATGAGCAAAAGGTCACCCTTTGTTGCTGCAAGCCATGGAGATGTTGTAGTTGTTTGTGTTGAGTTTTCTTCTGTTCCCTGCTTTGTGTCAACTTCCTCTGAATTAAATTTTCTGTTTGTCTTAGTCTTTGTCTTCCACATTAAAGGATTTCCTAAAATATCTGGTCATCCTTGACTGTCCACTCATTTCTAAGAGTGAGGAACTGAAAGCTAATTGGAATTCTGTATGCAGACTGTAGGGGGTTTCAACTGCACAAAGCAGAGTGAGTTTCCTGGAGTTTTGTTAGTTTTGATTTTTCGGGAGTACTGGAAATTGAACCCAGGTGTACTCACTGCTGAGCTACAACCAGAGCCCTTTTTTATTATATTTTTAAAATATTGATATTGGGTATCACTAACTTACTGAGGCTGGCCTTGAACTTGTGATCCTCCTGCATCAAGTTTCCTAGTAGCCAGGATTACAGGTGTGTGCTACCAGGCACAGCTAGAATTTAGTGGACGTTTTAGGGGACTCCCAAATATTATTCCCCAGAGAGGAAGACTCCAGTGTCTGTCAGGAGAACAGAGAGTCACAGCTGCATATGTTCCTGGAGCTGAGTGGGGCATGAACACCTTGCTGTGCAGCACGTGGACCATCATTTTCTTCTGCTGCAGTGATCTCTGCAACGTGCTTGGTATCACTGTGTCCAGCCTTTCTGGGACAAAGACCTCTAGCATTCTGTACATCTGGGAGAACAAGTTTGGAGGTCTAATTTTTCTCATACAAACTTTAAACCACACCACTTTTTTTTCAGTCCAATAAACTCCTGCTCTCAGAGACAGCTGGCGTGCCTCATTCCTGAATGTTTCTGAGGTTTGTGGAATAAATTGATCTGCTACTGAGCTCCCCCCACTGCCAACTTGGGTTTACTCTTTCTCCAGTTTTCATACCTATTTTTCAGCTCCCAGTCATATATGATTATATGTATATAAAATTATATATTATATATTTAATCATAGATGGAACTTTATTTATTTATTCTTATGTGGTGCTGAGGATCAAACCCCATGCCTCACACATGCTAGGCAACTACTCTACCACTGAGCCACAACCTCAGCCCACCTCCAAATCTTTTGCTGTATCTGTCTATATCCTTCTGCCTTAGTCTTTTAACTGAAGAACCTTCCAAAACCTCTGTGCTGCCATTTTGGTGGGACTTTGAGGGAAAAAACAGCACGAGCTCCATTTGGAATATGTATCTATGTGCCATGTTTAAACTAGAAGGACTGAGATGTGCAATGAAACCACAGGCAGATGCTATTTCTTCCCTCTCTTATTTGCACTGTGCTTGATTCAACTTTGCAAGACCTTCCCCAGATTACCTTAATAATGGCTTATGATGTACCTATAGATGACAAAGAAGGAAAATGGGATATCCAGGGTCTGAGTAGGTCAATCTACCCTTCTCTTGAGCTAGAGGGAAAGTTAAGCTTCCATAGCAGACTACAGAGATGAGACGGATAGGATCTGTGGAGAATTTGGGTATAGCTTACAAAGGAGATTTGGGATGTTTCAAGATTAAGAGGAGTTTCCATTGAATGGAGTGAGGATTTCAAAGTAATCAGAGGGCTAGTGGATACCCCTGGAAGAATCAGCAGGCAGGAGGGCAAAGAGATTGGGAAGACATGCTGTTGAATGGGAATGAAGCTTCTAGAAGAGCTGGAAGGGTTGTGCCAAAAGAGCAAAGTGAAAAGCTAGTGCTTCTGGTTTTCTAGAACTGAGATCGGCCAAAGCTTTGGACTCCATTTGTCCCCATATCAGGAACTCTATTCATTTCCCAGGGCTTGCATCCCTTCTCTTAAATAAAATGTGAATAATTCTTCCTAAGTGGGTTCATTTTTTGATATGGCCAAAAATTACGAATACTAATATTTACACTCACATTCAGCCAGGCAGAGTGAGGAAGGGACCAGATACACCTGCATGTGTGTTCTCAGCCAACATTACCCTCTCCTCTTCCCACCTTCAGTCCAAGTCCTTGGTCCCTTATCTAGACAGTTAATGCCTTCATTAATTCATTCATCATTCATTCATTCATTCACTAAGTGCCAAGTGAGCACAAAACAGTGTTGTAGGCACTGGAGATGTAACAGGTAACACAACACAAAGATCTTCAGGAATAAGAAGGATATTTCTATAGTGGCACACACTGTATGCCTTATTCTTACTAAAACAAAGTGACTGCATTAGCTTGTTTGGGATGTGATGAAGAATCCGGACCTAATAAGTCAGAACAAGAAGCTGCTATGGTAACAATTGCTTCTCTCAATTTCCCTGCCACTCTGGTTGAAGCCAACATTATCTCTCATATGGATGACTGTTGTAGCTTCCTAGTCAGTCCCCAGCTTCTCTCTTTCACCCCTCTCCTTTCCACCTCTATGCATGTCATCTGACAAAGTGATCCTGTTAATACCTAAGCAAGTGATTGTCATTTCTCTACTGAAAACCCTTTCCTGTCTCCCCATTTCATTCAGTGTAAGAACCAAAACCTCCCCATTGCTTGCCAAATCCTGTGCCCTTTAATGTTCATTTCTTCTCCAAATTCACCTAGTACTCTCTACTTCACTAATCTTATTGCCTATTTGGCATCTTTTCTATACTTCACTCAGGCCATCAGACACCCCTCCTGCCTCAGGGCTGTGGTAATTGCTCTTCCCTCTAGTTGGACTACTCTTTCTCCATGGCTTGTTCCTAGAACTGCTTCAAGAGTTGACTTCAAATTTTCTTGACTTTTTTTGGTTTTCTTTCTTCTTTCTTTTTTTATTTTATTTTATTTTTTGGAACTGGAGATTGAATCCAGGGGTGCTTAACCACTGAGCCACATCTCCAGCCATTTTTAATTTTTATTTTGAGAAAGAATCTCACTAAGTTGCTTAGGGCCTTGCTAAGTTGCTGAGGCTGGCTTTGAACTTGGGATCCTCCTGCCTCAGCCTCCCAAGCTTTGGGATTACAGGTGTGTACCACCACACTGGGTTTTCTTCTACTTTTAATGGCACACCCCACCCCCAAGTCCCATATTCACTCTTCTGTCTTTCTGTTTGATTTTTCTGTATAGTTCTCATGATCTAGTAGACTTTTCATACACTCTGTCTCATGAATTACCTGTGTATGTTTATTAAAACACAAGCTCCAAGACAACCAACATTTTTGTCTATTTATTGAACACTTACTCTTTCTCTTCAGGACTACAGCCTCATCACCTCATCCAGGCACAGAGCACATGCTCAAAAAATACCTCTTGAGTGAATAAATCAATGAGCAGAAGAACATGGAAGGGCTCTTTGGCCAGTGGTTTTGAAATTGTTTTAACAGCAAATGCCAGCCTGATGAACACCACAGACCTGGTGGGATATGTCTGACCCCACCAGGACTTTTTTGCTCCCCACCCGACCCCTGCTTCTTGGCAGGGAGAAGGATGGAAGAGGATAAAATGTTGGGCCCACTCCCAAAGGAGCAGAAAGATCCTCCTTTGAAGGCCCAGCCATTCCAGGCTCATGACTGCTTCCTAGCTGGACTTTCTAAATCTTTTTTTTTTCTTTCCCCCCAAATGGAAATTGTTTTACTGCTTGTTTCTTTCTCATTACAAAAGTAATGAAGGTCCAGAGTAAACAATTTTATGTGCTCCATAAATAAGATGGAGTTCCCCTCCCCAACCTTGTCCCTCCAGTATCTCCTCTCTCAAACTCTACTTACCTGCCTTTATTCTCAACAACTAACTGTATCAGGAATCTCTTTCTGAATCGATATTTTTAAAACAGTGACATTGTTGTTTTTAATGGCTGCTGTGTATGAATTCACCATGATTCATTAAAGCAAGCTGCTGTTTTTCACTGTAATAAACAGCCTGGCAATGAACATCCTGGTATGTACATCTTTGCTCTCTTGACCCATTATTTTCTTAGGATGAATTCCCAGAAATGCAATTGCTGGGTCACATAAGCTTCTGGTTGGAAGACTCCTGATACAATTGTCCAAATGTGGGAGGACTCCAATTCTAGGGGAATTGGAGTGACCCTCTGCCCTGGATTTTCCCCACATAGTTCTTTTGCCTTGCTCACACTCTTTCCTCTAAGGAGATCTATGAAGGACAGAAGAAAAATTCTAATTTCATGCTTCTTAGCAATGGGTTATTGTATACCAGGCACTGTTCTAGATGCTTTATACATATTAATTTGTTTACTCCTCATAGCAATATTAGGAATGTACCGTGTGTGTGTGTGTGTGTGTGTGTGTGTGTGTGTGTATACAGGGGACTTAAATTAAGGGGTACTTTATCACTGAGCCATGTCCTAAGTCCTTTTTGTTTTTTTTTATTTTGCCAAGGTTTATTACTAAGTTGCCCAGGTTGGCCTTGAACTTGCAATCCTCCTGCCTCAGCATCCCAGGGCTCTGAGATTACAAATATGGACCATTGGACCTGGCTTGAAGGTAATTCTATTGTTAGCTCCACTTTACAGATGAGAAATTGAGGCTGAGAGATGAAGTCACTTGCCTAAGGTCATATAGCTGGCAGGGAACAGGTAGTAGACATAAAGCCAGGCAGTCTTAGAGCAAAGCCTGGACTTGTGGCCCCTCACTTTGCAATATCACTTCTAAAGCCAGGCTTTGGAGCATGACAGACTGTATTTGCTGATTACTTGCCTCTGGAGCTGCATGATGCTTGGCAAATCACTTCACCTCTCTGAGCCTCAGTTTCCTTGGTGTAAATATGAATCACTGTTCCCTCACCTCGTTTTCAGGAAGAATCTATGTGCTAATGTGTGGCAAGAGGCACAAAATAGAATTGGCACTTGGTAAATGTGACTTCCCTGCTTCCCCCCATGACCTGACCCTCTCACACTCCCTCTCCTCACGCCCAGGACTGGAGATCCCGTGGGAAAGAAAATGACAGCTTGACTCTCCCCCTGTGGTTCCTGAGCCTTCTGTTCCTGCCTCTTTCTCATGCCATCTCCCTCCAGGCCAGAGCCCAGGAAGTGTGCATTTCAGAAACTCTGCCCCACACCCAGCCAGATGACCCCCATGGTAGCAGAGAGAGAGCTGGGGCAGGCCTGCCACACCCCACTTCCCATCCTCTTTTCCTGGAGGTGGGGCAGGGAGGATCGTTGTCTCCTCTTACCCACTCTCACCTTTCCTGCTCCCTAGTCCCTGGGTGCAGTTCGCCTCAGATTCCCGTTCTCTGAAATCATGGCTCCAGTCCACTGCCTGTGGCCTAGGCCAGCCCCTCCAGCCCCAGGCTCCCGGCAGAGTCTCAGACTTTGCCCCCTGAAGACTACTCACTGTCCTTTCTGCTTGGCTCTCTTCCCCTTTATTATTGTACAGAAGTAGCCCAGGGCCCAGCTTCCCCTTTCCTCCCCACCCTCCCCGGCGCCCTGCCCTGAGTTTCTCCACCACTGGACTCTACCTCCTCCCTCTTCTCTCCTCTCTCTTGCTCTTTGTGGCTGAGACTTGACCTCTACCTTCTGGAGCCAAGCACAAACTAGATGTGGCTGATAGAGCAGGGGAGCAGCCTCCTAGTCCTCCTCACCAAAGGGCCTAGGGGAGGGAGACTGAGGGAAGGACAGTGGTGGGTACAAAGGGCTCTTCTGGATGGCCAAGTGCAAAGAGGGCTCCCACCTAAGTGTGGAGCCATTGAACTTGGCCACTGGAAACCCCCAACTTCTTTCTTTTGGAGATGTGCTGCCACTCCCCAGTCTCAACACAGGGCATGATGGAAACTGGGTCAGTCCTCTGCACAGCAGGCTCTCTGGAGAGGTCTGGGAGACATCCAGGGAGGGGTGAGGACCTCCAACCAGCAACCAGAAGAATCCAGGGACAGGTGATGTGAAACGGTCACGGGACAGCTATGGAGGGGTAGCAGCTGGAAATCTGTCTGCAGGCAGCAGAACCCAAGTAGGGGCTGGGGAACTAGGACTCTAGTCCTGAAGAGGCCCAGCAAAGACAAGGTAAATCCCAGTCCCCAGGGTTTCATGGAGCTGGAAGGGCCCCAAGGCACTGGAAAGGTCACCAGTGGCCAGAGCAGAGGTGGATAATGTTGGTACTGAGACACTATAATCAGTCAGAGCTTAGAAACAAGACAGGAGAGAAGGGCCAGAACACATAAGCAGGGGTAAAACTGTAGGGAAGACAGGAATAGAGGCAGATGCTGGACTAGCAGAGTGGGCCTTGGCTTTCCCAGTGTCATAATCAATGGCAGGGATGGGCTGGACCTAAAGGTGGGGTCGTAGAAATGATGTCAAGCTAAGTGAGTGTTTCTTATGCATCAGGCACCACTTTAAGTGCTTTCTGTGACTTATTTCATCCTCCCCCCCAAAAAAGCCCAATAAGATGGATACTCCACTGTTTGTGTTTTTAAAGTGAGGAAACTGAGACATAGGATGCTAAGAAGTTGCCCCAAGTCACATAGTAAGTAGAAGAGTCTAGTCTTGAGCCTAGGAAGTTGGTTCCTCAGCATGTATTTAAATCCCCCTCAGAGGCACGGGAGACACACGTCCTTTAGGGCCGAGCTGAGCAGGTTTCCCTGAATTTTTTATGTACCTGACCCCTAAGCCCCATCCCCAGCCCTATTTTGTATTTTATTTAGAGACAGGGTCTCACTGAGTTGCTTAGCACCTCACTTTTGCTGAGGCTGGCTTTGAACTTGAGATCCAATGGAATGGCTCCAGCAATGTTGCATAAGAATGTACCTTTATCCTGCTGTCCCCAAAGTAGCCGTCAGCTCAGTCCCACATTGCTGAGCCCCAACTAACCTGATTCTGGGAGCTCCTTTGTGGGGTCCCCTTTCAATCCTGCTGAGCTCCTGGCAAGAATTGTCCTATCATGGCAGCCATCACAGGCTGACAGGACTAAGGAATGTAAGGTTAGCATGGGTGGATTTAGAGTTGAGGACAGTGGTTTGGGGCCTTTGGGGAGGCCCCCCTACACCCCAAACCTGCCCTGAGTGTAGATGAGGAAATTTCTTGTTTCCCTCAGTCCTTCCAGTAATTTCTCAAATTCATCATTCCTTGCTAACAAGAAGGAGCCAGACCACAGTGGTTTGGGGCCTTGTCCAACACTCACTACAATCTTAGGGGCTTCGCCCAAGTATGGAGCATGATTCTCTCTCCCCAGGACAGCCCACTGTTCCATCCCCCCTCTGCCCTTGATCTTCAAGCCAGATAGTTTCCCTTCCTGGATCCCCAGCCCCAGGCCTTGCCTCTCTAGATCTTTCCGCTGGAGAGCCCTGGTCCCTGCCCCCATTGCCTCCTTGGAACCAGCAAAGAGGAAGAGGTAAAGTGAGGAGGGAGGGCAGGTAGGTCAGGGTGGTGGGGGAAAGTGAGGGAAGGATAGTCCTAGGAAGAGGGGCTCCAGTCCTCTTCTCTCTTTCCCCAGCACCACCAGTCAAGGGATGTTGGTTATGCGACCCTGAGTTCATGGTTAAATTGCCCACAGTCAAAACAGGAGTATGTTTCTCAGTGGGTTCAAATCCCAGTTCTGCTTCTTCCTAGCTACATACAGTGGGTAGGGAACTCAATGTTTCTGGGTGGGAGCTGCCTCATCTCTGACATGGGCATACTTCTGGCACATACCTCACTTGTTTGTTATGTCCTTTAAATGAGATAATACACAGAAAGTATCTAGCACAGTGCCTGCATACAGAAAAGTTCAATAGCTGGGTACGGTGGTGCAAAAGCCTGTAATCCCAAGTGTTCTGGAAGCTGAGGCAGGAGGATTGCAAATTTGAAGCCAGCCTCAGCAATTTAGTGAGGCTGTAAGCACCCTAGTGAGACTCTGTCTCAAAATTAAAATTACAAAGGGCTGGGGATAGGGCTCAATGATTAAGCACCCTTAGGTTCAATCCTGGTAACAAATAAAAAAGTTTAATAAATGATAGCTATGGCTGTTGCCGTGGTTGGTACCAGGTCTTCTGAAATCTGGAGCTACTAATATTTTCTGTTACAAGTATGATTAGAGATGGTGATCCACAGGCCCTCTGCATGTACTGGTTGACTAAATGATGGATGACCCATGAGCCTTCATATCCCTGTGGCCTGAGGAGCACAGAGCTAGGGTCCTGCAGCATGCATAAGCCAAGTAACTCTGGCTTCTTCCTCTCCCAGGACTTGGTACAGCCCTGTGCTTCCCATCCCTGCCCTCCCTAGAATGAGGGAGTAGGGTGGATTGGCCAGGGGAAAGGGGATCTGATAGGGGAGATGGGTTAATAGAAAAACTAGCCTGAACTGCTCAAGTCCAGTCCCCAGGCCACTGGCCCTGACTCCCAGGCTTTACATGACCTATTGCTGTATGAGAAGGCAACTCACATGATGATCAGGAGGCAAAGAGAGAGACTCCACTCTCCATATACAAATATATACCCCAGAACAATCCACCTCCTCCAGCCACACCCTAAATACCTTCAGTTACTATCTGTGTTAATCCTGTCAGGGGATTAATTCACTGATTGTGTTAAGACTCCCACAACCCAATCATTTCTCCTCTGAACCTTCTTGCATTGTCTCACACATGAGCTTTTGGGGGACATCTCACATCCAAACCATAACATTTCACCCCAGGGGGCTAGCTTCAGTTTCCATCTATCCCCATGAGAAGAGCAAACTATGACTCCAATACACAAATCAGCCTGCTCTTCCCCAGACTAGACATGCTGCTTCTTTTGCCTTAGTCTCCTTCAACTGTATTTTGGTCCATTTCCAGCCCTATAGATGGGTTCTCTCTGCCTCTCAGTATTTCTGGGTCAGAGTGTTCTTCCTATGCTGTGCAGCCCCCTGGGATTGTGTGTCCAGGAGCACATCTTGTTGTATCCATAGGCCCCACTGGACTGTGACCTCCTGGAAGGACAGGCCCTGGTTCAGTAGCCTCTGTGCTTTTCTAGGATTTGGCACACACACCTTGGTCCAGGGCTTCTTGTCCCCCATGGCCACCTCATATTCTTTAGCTCTGATCTCCAACCATATCTAGATACCACCCACCTGCTCCGAGTCCTCATTCTCCCCAGCCTGGATCACTACAGTGTGTTCCCAGTGCCCTGGAACTTCAGCAACTAGAAAGGGTGTCTTAACACAATTCTATCAGATCTCATTCCTCTTCCTCCTCAAAATCCTGCCATCTCACTCAGAACAAAAGCTAAACTCCTTTGAATGACTCATGTGGCCCTATAGGGTCCCTCCTCCCCTTTATCTCTCAGTCTTCATCTCCTCCCACCCTTCCTATGGTTCTCTGCAGCCATACTGGCTGTTTATCAAGTACAGCAGCATGTGCTCACCTCAGGGCCTTGACCTGAAGTGTTCTTCCCCTGGGTATATACTCAAGTTACTCCCTCACATCCTTTGAGTCTTTGCTTAAATGTTACCTTCATGAGACCCTCCTGACCCTCTGTTACCCTTGCCTTACTTACCCATGCCCCTTGTTAATTCAATTTTCACTGTCTGATATTATTTCCTACTTAGCCATTTGGTTGACTCTCTGTCCTCCCTGTCTTGAAAGGCAGCAACATGAGACAGAGATATGTGCTAATTCATTTGCAACTATGTTTCCAGTGTCTATCACTGTACCTGGAACATAGCATCCAAGGAAAAAAGACAGTTTAGGTCACTCTGGAGCCCTGCTGGGGAAAGCAAAGCCAGAGAAGGCTCTGGACTCAGACCTTGGCACTCAGCCTTGAACTATCCTTGCTTCCTTTGTCTGTAGCCTAAACAGGGCCATTCTTGGGGGGTTCTTTCTGGAGGGTTCCATTGCAGGATGGTATGTTTGAGGACTCTGGTATGTAATCAGAATTCTGTCCCTTAATTCCCTCAATTATCTGGTCCCACACCATGTAACAAGTGGGGAGGGATATTTAACTCAAGGATGTATCTACACCTGACATTGTGCTTGACCTTCCCTAGTCCCTCCAGAAAACAGCAGAAAGTCTCCAATACTCTTTTGGAGTTGGTGCCACCACTCTTGCTTTGATTATAGTTTAAAGGTCTGGGCAGGGATGCCTGGCTCCAGGGCCTTTGCTCATGTGACTGGCGAGCACTGTCTGGCCAACCAGGGACCACAAATTACAGCCCAGAGCTGGCAAAAGCCCCTGGCCACTCACCCCAAGCAGAAAAAGCAGAGCCAGACTGGACCTAGTGCTCTGTAGGTAAGGCCCATGCATAGTGTGAGAGGCAAAAATGGGGGACAAGAGCGGGGAAGGCCAAAGACAGGAAGGCAGAAGGGAGGGGAGATGAGCAAGAAATAAGGGTATGTGTTAAGAGCAAAAAAAGTCACCTATTGTTAGACTGCCCGAGCTGACAAAAGCAGTGTGTGTGTGTGTGTGTGTGTGTGTGTGTAGCAGGGATTAACCTCAGGGACACTTGACCACTGAGCCACATTCCCAAAGCCTCACAATCCTCCTGCCTCAGCCTTCCCAGTTGCTGGGATTACAGGCATGTGCTACCACACCTGGCCAACCCCAGTGGTTTTAAAACTCCATTCCTTGGAGTGCTTCAGGAGGTTTCCAAGGCCTCTGAAGCACAAGTGGGAGCCCAATAGGTGGGACTGTTGAGTCCCATTGCTTCTCAACCAGAATGACACCTGGTGACCTGATTGAACATTGAGCTTTCAATGGGTTTTTACTTAATGGAAGGTTTCTGTGGCTAAAATGGGAAGGAAGAGATGGAGAGGAGAAGAAAGAGGGAGGAAGGAAGGGAGTGAGGGGGAATTGGGGTCCTCCCAAACAGGGAGATTAGTGAGGGAGCTGAAGGGGCTCTAGGCTGTGCTCCCTTCTGTGCCATGGCCTCTCCTACAGCCCTGTGGTCCTCCAGGGGCACAGGCATCAAACAATAAGATGCATTGCTTTGACTGGGAAGGGATATTGGGGAGGGCTGCTAAAGGTTGGGGGTGGTGATCTAATTTGCTGAGGATTTAGAAGGTCTATGGATGTGCTTTGGGGTTCCATAAATAATGAAATATTCTCTACCAAATTATGAATACGGAAACACTCTGAGAAACTTTTTGATTTTTGCTCTTTGTAACTCCCTGGGGGCCTGATGAAGAACTATGTTTTCCAAAAGGGAGAGAAAACTAACAAAAGCTAGAAAGCTCTAGCTCTGGACTGCTCAGGAGAGGCAGCACCCAGTCCTGTTAAGAGGCTTTAGGGCCTGGGGAGCTGGGCATTGGACTTGGCAGGACATCAATCCCTGCAGAGGGCACAGTGTGCATGGGTTTGTGGGGCTGGGTGGGGGTGAGTGGGCTGGGGGCAGGAGCATTCTGGATGGAGTGGGGGCTGGCTGATGTTGGAGGTGGTTGAGGAATCCAGGCTGGCTCTAGAAGGGAGGTTTCCTAGCCCTGCGGCACTTGCTCATGCTGGCCGCCAGGCCTGACCCCTCAAGCATTGCCATAGTGCTCTGTGCATCTTCCCAGCAGCCTGCCAGTTGGAATGTGGCCTGGACGGTTTCCCAAGTAATGCAATCAAGATGTAAATGGGGGGCCGGGAGGAGCTGGTCCATAGGGTTGTCCCCTCCTCTGGCCTGTATGGGGTTGGCTTGGACTGGCCTAACCAGGACAGTCTCCTGGTTGGGCTCTACTCTGGGGCAGAGTGGTTGTGGAGAGCCAGTTTCCCCTCCTGGTGGGTCCTGAGACAGGGGACATGCCCAATGGAACAGAGTCTGGGGGTTCCTCACAGGCCCTCTTGCCCACCTTTTCCCCTGCACCCGATTGGGAAGATGTGTTTTTGGGTGTGTGAGCTGGATTGGGGACATCTGGAAGAGATTTGCAGGGACTTCAGGACAATTCTGCCTTATTGGTGGAGCTCAAAGAAAAATTCCCAGGAGGCCCAGCGCTCATTGTTTAGAAGCAAAGCAAGGGTTGCCTCAACTAGGACAGCCACCTTGGGTCCATCTGTCTAAATCCTCCGAGAACAAGGTACTGGACCATTCGCTCTGCTTGATGCAAGGGAAGTGAGGCACACACAGGTGCCCTTTCCCCATCTGAGTGGCACTGCAGTGACTCCTGACACGCCTTCTCTGGCCCCCTCTGAGCTTCCGCTTTTTGATGAAACTGTAGGAGCCATCTTGAGTTTAAGATGTCAGCATCCAAGAGGAGTGCTTCCCTTCACCCCAGCTCCTAGGACGGGCACTGTTCCAGGGTCAAGGTTATGTAGCACGAAAGTTCCAGGACCATCCCAAATCCCAACATGTGGTCTCTTTACTCCATGAAAAAAAAAAACACCAAAATGAGCCTCAAGTACCAACATTTTGGTATGCAAATGTCGAAGGCTTTCTTGGCACCTGTGAACTCACACTATGGGGTCAGTGTCTGAGATATTTCTATGTTCCAGTCTCTGTTGTTTCAATTAATAGGCTTATAGCCCTGACAAATAAAATCCTCTCCCTTCTTAGGTTCTGTTTGCCTCATCTTTTGAATGAGGAACTGGATTAGGAACAAATCACCCTTGAGGCTCCTTCTGTCCATTACATCCCTCTGAGACATGACCTGGGGACTTCCAGGCATGGGACATCTTCTCCTCTGACTCCTTAACCTTTTCTCTGAAGGAGATAGTGGATTGCAGCCATGAACTCTGTTAGTGGACAGATCTTGGCTGAAGTCCCTGATCTGCTGCTTCCTGCATGGGTGACTCTGTGAAAGTCACTTTTCTTCTTAGAGAATCACTCCTTGAGTCTGCAATAAAACTGCTGGATTGGGGGTGTAGTTCAATGGCAGAGTCCTTACCTATCATGTGCAAGACCCCGGGCTCCATCCCCAGCACTGTTAAAAAATTAATAAATTATGATATGGCTTTCTTTGCAGTACTAGAGATTGAACCCCAGGGCATTTTACCACTGACCCACATTCCCAGCCCTTTTATTTTGAGACAGGGTATCACTAATTTACCAAGGCTGACCTTGAACTTGTGACCCTCCTACCTCACTCAGCCTCCAACGTAGCTGGGATTACAGGATGCCCACTACATCTGGTTACTTTTGATAGACTTTTAAAAACAAAATAAAATAATATATATGAAGCTCCTGAGACCTTCTTTGTTAGTGATTCTGAGAAGGAAACAAGGCCTGTGTGCAGGGTGTCTCTATCAATGCCTGGCCTGGGAAATAGGTGTGGCAAGAAGAAAAGACTACAAGGTACTCAAAGAAACCAAGAACTGCCCATCACTGAATGCTCTGCATACCCTAGAGACACGAATTTAAGAGCTGGTTGCTGGCACTTTTCAGTATCCTGACGGGAAGGGGCGACACAGGGCCAGGGCTGGAAGAGCTTCTTCCAGAATGAACTGAAAAAAGTATGAAGGTCTACCACAGGCAGCAGTGTGTCCACCTCCTGCTGCTGCTGACCAGAGAACCAGTGGCTGCACTCAGGTGACCACCAGCCAGTGCCCACTGCCCTGGCTCACCAGGCCTGAGAACATAGAGCAATAAGTTGGCTCTAAGCCTCAGATTCCTGGTCCCCTCATTTTGCTCTCCATGCAGATGGGCCCATGGTTGAATAGAAGTCACCTCTGATGTATTTATGCAGCCTCGCTCTAGCATTACCAGAGTGGACACAGCCTGAGAAGGTGCCAGAAGGAAGCACCATACACCGACTCTTCCTATTTCTTCTCTCTCTTCCCTCTTCTCTCCAACTACTTATTCTTTCTTCTCCCTGCACCAGTCTTTCTTTCTTCTCTACTCTCTGCATGACCTGATTCCTGAAATTTCTTTCTTTCTTTCTCTCTCTCTCTCTCTCTCTCTCTCTCTCTCTCTCTCTCTCTCTCTTTCTTTCTTTTTTTGAACCCAGGGGTGCTTAACCACTGAGCCACATCCCTGGTACTTTTTAATATCTTCTCTAGAGACAGGGTCTTGCTAAGGTGCTTGGGGCCTCACTATGTTGCTGAGGCTGGCTTTGAACTTGTGATCCTCCTGCCTCAGCTTCCCAAGCAGCTGAGATTATAGGCATGCACCACTCCACCCCCAGCTGCTCGCTGGAGTTTCTGTGTCAACTTTTGTTGATTTAGGTTCATTTCAGCCTCTGGATTTCCATGTCTGTACTTGATTTTCCCTTGGAGGAAATACATGGGAAGTTGTAACCAGTAGTGTTCTGGGATATCAGGACCAGTACTAGACTCCCTGTAGTTGGTCTGGGACAGCAGGAATTTTAGTGACACACAGACTCCAAATAGCAATTTGAGAATAGCACACACTAACATTCTTTCAGACACACAGTAGACACCCTAGAAGTGTTCCAATTACAGATTGACATGATAGCCCCATGCCTCTAATTCCAACTACTTCAGTAGGATGACACACTTGAGGCTATCCTGGGCAATTAGTGAAGCTCTATCTCACAATAAAATAATAAAAACAGCTTAGGATGCATCTCAATGGTGGTGCACTTGCCCAGCATGTTTAAGGCCCAGGCTTTAATTCCCAGAACCACAAAAAATAAGTTCTATTCCTATCTTTCATTGGAAATCTTCCTTTTTTAGGGAACCAGACTGGGGCTTAGTAAAATAAGGACTCACTTTTAGTACAAAAATCTAAGCTCTAAGCCAAGATGAGTAATACAGATGCCCTTACTGTCTCTCTTCCAAACTCCTTGGTCTTCTTTTACATGTAGCTATCACCTGAACACTGGGCCCCAGCTTCTGCCTTGCCTATCCTTAATCTCCTCCTTCAAAAATGTTGTCCTCTGCTGAGGGTGTAAGACATATGTTAGAAGGTTCATCAATCCAGGGCTGGGATGTAGCTCAGTTGTAGAATGCTTGCCTAGCAGGTGCAAGGCCCTGGTTTTGATGCCCAGAATCAGAAAGCAAGCAAATGCATCAATCGAGGACATAGAGAGCATCTACTATGTGCTGGGCCCTGTGGGCAGAAATCAACATGGCCTCATAAAGTTTCCAGGGGAGTGTGGGAGACAGACTGAACACAAAATTAAGGCTAGGGCAGCACTATTATACCAAGCTTGAAGGGCTTTCTTCTGAGCAGTCTAATGTAGGCAGGGCTTCAGGGTGGCTTTCTAGAGGAAGTGCTGTTCAAACTCTAGCTGTAAGAGTCCATGGAAGACAGATAGGTGTGTTCTAAAATCAGTTCTGTGTCTTAACCATTATAAGGAGGTGCCATGTCCCATTTTAATAGTAGCTCATTTAATATTTGAAATCACCTTAAGACCAGGGTCTATTATTAGCCTCATTCTCAAATGAGGACACTGAGACTCAAAGAAGTAAAGAGATTTGCCCACAGTCCCAGTACAAATTCACAGTAGTAAGCAGGATACAGTTGGGCTCCAGAGCCTGACCCCTGTGCTCACCGCTCTTCTGAAACACTGGGAAACTAGATACCAAGGAAGCATCAAGGGTTTAAGCAGGGGAGAAATCCCCTGGGCAACAAGCTTACAGAAGCACTAGATGCCCTTCAATAGATGAATGCATAAGGAAACTGTGGCATATATTCACAATGGAATGTGACTCAGCATTAAAAGAGAATAAAATCATGGCATGTGGAGGTCAATAGATAAAGTTGGAGAATATCATGCTCAGCAAAATAAGGCAATCTCAAAAAACCAGGTGCTGAATGTTTTCTCTGATAAGTGAATGCTAATTCATATGGGGGGATGGGATGAGTGGAGGAACTTTGGATGGGGCAAAGGGCAGGGGGTAGAGGGCAAAGGGCTAGGAAAGATGGTGGAATGAGAAGGACATCATTGCCCTAGGTACATGTATGACTGCACAAATGGTGGGATTCTACATCATGCACAACCAGAAAAGTGAAAAATTCTACTCCATTTGTGTACAAAGAATTGAAGAGTTTTCTACTGTCACATATAACTGATTAGAACTAATATTTTTTCTAAAAAAAAGCACATCATGGCAGGGTGGACAGAGATCCATAGTGGGGCAAAGGTGCAAACATGGATCCAGATGAGACAAGATGGTGGCTTGGGCTAAAGTAGCAGCAGTGGAATGGGGTATAGGGAATGGATATGGGTGTTAATTTGGTGGCAGAGTGGACAGGACTATTGGTCATGTTTGCATAGAAATTTCCAAGTATACTCCACAGGCAATATCGAATTGGATGTACTCAAGAACCAGGTCAAGTGGCTAAATCAAGGGTCAATGTTATATTTGTTGTACAAGTAAGAAAACTGAACTCCAAGAGGAGCAGCAAGTTGTTGAAGATCACAATTAGAAATATATATGTTCAGCGGGGCATGGTGGCTCATGCCTGTAATCCCAGCAGCTCAGAAGGCTGAGGCAGGAGAATTGCAAGTTCTAAGCCAGCCTCAGCAACTTGGCAAGGCCCTAAGAAACTCAGAGAGACTCTGTCTGTAAATAAAATATAAAAAGGGCTTGGGATGTGCCTCAGTGGTTAAGCACCCCTGGATTTAATCCCAAATGCCAAAAATATATTTGTGTGTGTGTGTGTGTGTGTGTGTGTGTGTGTGTGTGTGTGTTCCAGCTAGTGTATGTGTTCCTGAGCAATAATGCATGGATTCATATGCATGATCCATGCAGGGATGTGAGTGCACCTGTGCATACAGGTATGTGCAGATGTGTGTAGGTAGATTCATGAATGCTTTGTGAAAATGCATGCTTGCATCCTCTGTGTGTGCTACCTCAGGTGGGCTCTTGGGCTTCAAATTGGGCCATTGTTGGAGGGTGAGAATGAGTAGGAATTGTAGAGTGCTAGTCATGCTCGCTGATGAAGACACAAGACCATGGAGGAGGTGTGAGTATGGCAGCCATTCCTTTTGGAAGCTGAACTGAGTCTGGGGGTCTCTTGGGTGGGCGGGTTCAGTGTAGTGAAAATAACACTTCAATTATTAAGCATTTATTGTGTGTCAGGCCCACATGCAGTACATCAAACCATCTTTCCAATCCTATAAGGTAGCAATACTTATCTCTATTTTTAGATGAGACAGAGGGTGAGGGAGGATATATAGCATTCTCAGGTCATACAGCTGGTAAGTTGTGGAGCTAAGTTGTGGAGCCAGATGTGTACATTTCTTCCTTGACCTTCTTTTTCTTTTTTTGCAGTACTTAGGATTGAACCTAGTGGTGCTCCAACACTAAGCTACATCCCCAGCCCCTACACAAACACTTTTCAAGACAGGGCCTCACTAAGTTGCTGAGGCGGGCCTCAAAATTGTGATCCTCCTGCCTTAGCCTCCTGAGTCACTGGGATTACAGGCATGCACCCCATGTTTGGCTTGGACACTCATTCTTAACTGCTCGGCTTCTCCAATGCATATACAGACACACAGAAACTTGAGTGCCCGCAATAGCAGAAAAATGCAGAGCAACACAGGGAGCTGGCACTCCTTGGTAACCTCCAGAGCAGGGTGCCATTCTCACTCCAGCTGCTGGGGGCATAGTGCTGAATCTCAAAAGATTGGGCAGCCCAAGGTATCCTCCTCCCACTGAGGCCTGAACCCTGACCCTGCTGATCCTGAGATTGGCTGTCTCGGGGCTTGCTCAGGTTTCCGGCCTCTGGCCTCCAGGCTCTGGGATTCAGGCAACCAGTGAAAATTGATGTGTTAAGAAAGTTCTTGTAAGTCCAATCCTCACATCCCCTTTCTCCGACCTTGCATGGTTTATCAAGATATGGGGCTCTCCCTCCTCCTCCTCCTCCTGCTGCTGCTGTATGCTCCCACCCCCAGCCCTTTATCTGTGGTCACAGCTACCCCCTCTCCTGCTCCCTCCTCCTGCTGACCTTGCCCACCACACAGCACAGCCTCCAATTGCAGATGACATTCCTTCTCTTTTCTTCCCCCTCATCTGGCCATGGAAGCAGAAGAAGGAGTGCACATATGAGATGCACATGCTTGTGTGTCCCTGGGATGGGGGGGTGGCCCCTGGGAGTCCAAAGCTGTGGTATAGTGGGAAGAGGAGCACCACACATACATGGAGGATGGACCTTTTTACGTTCATGGGAGTAGCACAGGGCCAGGGTCACTGAGCATGAGCAATAACACAGCATGAATGTGCACAATGTGTGCATCTGTACGTGTACATTTCCTAATTGAAGAAAAAACCTGTAAGCTCTAGTCAGAGGGATATATATTTTTTAGAGTAGCTAAGAGCATTGACTTTGGGCCAGACTGTCATTTATTAGCCATATGTCCTTAAACTAATCACTTCACCATACTATGCTTCAGTGTTCTCATCTGGAAAATGGGGATAATCATAGTGACTACTTCAAAGAATTGTGAGAAATATACAAATAAAATTGCATAAAGCAGTGCGTGATACATAGTAGGTGATCAGTGGATGTTGGCTATAACTATGTGGATAAAGGAGGGAAAATTTACATTGACTGGATCTTGCCAAATACCTGGCATAGGACTTAGCACTTTATATATATTATCTCATTTCATTCTAGAATGAAATAGTGTCTGGCCCACAGTAAATTTTCCATGCATATTTGCTGAATGGATGAATGAAATCTCATAAAGTCCTAATTTAGTGAAAGTTTTTACAGACAGGGAAAATAAGAATGCCTAAATTCCACATAGAGTCTGCCTGATGACTGTGAATTTGGGCCCCAGGTATGTGTTTACCACCATTTGAGGGAAACCACATGGATGGACAAAGGTCAAGACATATTAGCACTTTTCTTCTCCATTTACAGATGTGGATGAGGGTGAGGGGCACACTGGGGTATGAGTGTGAGCATGTGTGGTGCATACACACCCTTAAGAGGTCCAGGATCCCCCAGAAGTGAGGACTGTATAGGTGGGTTGAGGACGGGTAGAGAACTAGAAAGTGATATCTGCATGGCTGCAGGTCCCTCTTAAAGAAGGGCAAAAGACTCAGGCTCAGCATTCTCTCCAGACACAGGTAAAGAAAGCCAGACATGGAATGCAACTTTCAACTCTGGGAATTTCACATTTAGAGGGGCCCTTGGAGCTCAACACAGTTCTACTCCCTCTAGTCAGATTATTGACAAGAAAGTTGGGGCTCAAGGAGGACACCGGGGGTACATCTGGGACACTTGCACTGGGCTAGAGTCAGCCAGAGCCAGAAAGATCAACCATTTATCTTTCAGCCAGGTGTGATGGCAAACTCCTGTTATCCTGATTACTGGGGAGGCTGAGGTAGGAAGATCACAATTCAAGGCCAGCCTGGTCAATTTAGGGAGACTCTGTCTTAAAAATAATAATGCAAAAAACTTGGAAAATAACTCAGAGGTAGAGTACTTCTGGGTTCCATCCCCAGTACTGGAAGGAAGGTAGGAAGAAAGGAAGTGAGTAAGGAAGGAAAGAAGGAAGAAGGAAAGATGGAAGACTGGCAGGCAGGCAGACATTGCTCAAGTCTTGGCTTGAGAGGCCATATGAGGGAGAGAAGGTAAGGAATGGTTCCTGTTTTAGTTAACTTTTTTTGTTGCTGTGACAGAAATACCCAATCAGAACAGTTGTAAAAGAGGAAAAGTTGATTTGAGAGCTCACAGTTTTGTAGGTCTCAATCCATAAACAGAAGACTCCATTCCTTGGGGCTGAAGCAGGACATAATGATGGAATAGTGTGATGAAGGGAACTAGCTCACATGATGAACAGGAAGCTGAAAGAAAGAAGCTCCACTCTCCAGATATAAAATATGAAGCCCATAGCCACACCTCCAATGCCCCTCCCCTCCTTTAGCCACAGCCCACCTGCTTCCAGTTGCTACTCAGTTAATCCCATCAGGGATAATTCACTGATGAGGTTCATGCTCTCATTACCCAATTATTTCTCCTCCGAACCTTCTTGCATTGTCTTACACATAGCTTTTGGGAACATGTCACATCCAAACCACAACAGGCCCTGTCTACCTACACTGGCTGGAAATAGGCCTCCTCAGCAGGCCTGGCTCAGAAAACAAGGGGAGACTCCAGTTTTGGTTTCCGTGACAATTCAGAACAGTTCTGAAAAGACAGAAGTGTAAAGATGGAGAGATAAGAGGCCTCAGTTGCTGACCAGAATACACTTAGGCTACCTGGGGTCCCCAGGGAGCTCTGACTGGCCCTGGGAGCTTGCACAGAGCTGAGGCTACCCTGGCCCTGTGTGGTGACTCTTGCTCCTGCCCAGGGGAAGCTGTTCTGGATGCAGACACAAGACACTGATGGGTCACTGGTTGCCTCTTCCTTCCATTCCATTGCAACATGCCTACCAACAGGATGGCTTCCTGCTCAGCCCTGGCTTCACCTGCAAGATCCCTGTGGTAACTCATTCATCAGAGGGTCTGGCACCGGGCTCTGGTTGCATTGCCCCCTGCTGGAGTGTCAAAGCTGGAGACCTTGGCGCCCCCAACTCTCTCTCTCCTCAATCTTTTCACACACATGAAGTGGTCAAGCTGGGAGTTACTTTGGTGGTCATTGTCACAGCCACCTCAGCCCCAACTTCACATGATAGACAGGACCAGGGACTCAGCTAAGTCAAGATGGAGTCTCTGGATCTTTGGGGATGACAGCCAAGCCCCTCAACACTGACCACATCCTTCCTACTCTTAGACCCAACTACTTGTGCTAAAGTCCTGATTCTTGGCTTCAATGCCTGGGCCAATCTAAGCTCCTGTGACCCTAGTCCCCCAGGCCCACTGCAGAGCACAGAAGGAGCCCCAGGGTCTCCTGCAGTCGTCACCCAGCCCCCTTTGGGGATCTGGGCTGCTCTGAAAGCATTGAATCTGGACTGGGCTTAATGGGTTGGGATGATGGGGAAGCAATGGAAGTAGAAGCAGTACTAATGGCCTGATGTATTGAGCATCTACCATGTGCCAGGAACAGCCTTAACTACTCTGCACACATAATCTCATATCAAGACTTCTAGAGACCAAATGGCATGACCAAATAAGCTGGACAGGGGAGTCTCATCAAGTCTGCCTAACTCCTGGTCTAGTATTCCTTTTATCATAAATATTCTGATGAGTCTCACTGGTGGGAGATTTGAAGTGTCAAGTAATGCATGATCCTGACTTAGGGACACAGAGCCTGGGCCCTGCCATTCTCTACAGATGGGACCAGATTGCTGCTGTTTCCAGACAGTTCTTGTGAGGAATTGCTGTCCTGGTGGGAATCTCCCAGGATCCAGCCAATCCTCAGTCTTTAGAAAACTCACATTCTGAGACAAATCATCCTGGAAATAGAAGGTGAGTGTCAAATGCCAACTAAATCCTCGTGGGTCATTTTTGACTATGAGGAGAGCTCCTTACAGATAGATGATAATGATTTTTTTTAAGAGAGAGAGAGAGAGAGAATTTTTAATACTTATTTTTTAGTTTTCGGCAGACATAACATCTTTATTTTATTTTTATGTGGTGCTGAGGATCAAACCCAGCACCCTGTGCATGGCAGGTGAGCATGCTACCACTTGAGCCACATCCCCAGCCTTGATAATGCTTTTAAAACAATTTACCTTCTGGCCTCTTAATTCTGACAAGCTACCTGGGAGAGACTTTTTCCAGGAAGGGTTAGAAGAAGGGAGAATGGAACTTAGTTAAATGGAAGTGAGAAGCTATTTCAGATTTAGGGAATAAATAAAGAGAAAAAGAAAGTGTCACCATTACAAATGGGCTGGTTCCCAAAGCATATTTTGAGCAAAATTGCTCCTGTCTATAAGACAAGGGGGAGGGCAAAACTGAGTGTGGTTGAGGGCCTCCTCTGGAGTAGAAGGAAACTGTAGTGCTCAGGAAGGTGGGGAGAATGGGAAGGCAGAGGCTTGGGCCTGTCAATGGAGGTCTTACAGCCAAAGTGATGTTTCATGTGAAACCATTGGTACCCATCCTCAATGTGTTCTGTAGAGAGAACAAAACCCTTAATGGGGTAGGGAAAATTCAAGGGGACAAAGGGAAGGAGCTGAAGAGAGTGAGGAAGTCCTGGTGGTACTCAGAACAGGGCTCAACCTCTAGTAACAGCCCAGGAAACTGATATCCTATCCAAGTCCCTGGTGAGAAGATGTTGCCAAATGTCATGGCAGCTTAAGCGAAGTACAGCAGTAACTTCTGGGATATCTTGTGGTCCCCAATCCATCCCATCCACACCTTTTTTTCCAGTGATAGGAAATGAACACAGGGACTAGGCAAATACTGTACCACTGAGCTACATCTCTAACCTATTTTTTTATTTTATTTGGTGATAGGGTCTTGCAAAATGGCCCAGACTGGCTTCTAATCTGCAGCCTCCCAAGTAGCTAGTATTTTAGTGGTGCACCACCACACCCAGTGCAGCTCCATTTTGATTCAATATTCTCACATTTATGAGTATTATCAAAATGTGTTAGTTTGACTAAGCCTTGCAACAATCCCATGAGTTCATTACTATGGTCATGTGCTACATAACAATGCTGCAAGCAACTATGGAACAATAAGGGTTTCATAAAGATTAGAATGGACTTGAAAAATTTTTGGTCCAGGGATTCACTGCCAGTCATTGGTCATGTGAGAAGTGCCGCTAGGCCTCCTGCCTTGCTCTGAAGGCCTACCTCGTGGTAATTCTTAGAATGGAAGGCAGAAGTAAGTCAGAGAACAGGGGCAGGGCTGGCGCAAGTTGGACTGAAGAAGCATCTGGGGTCAGGTCACTGAGAGCTGGTGGGCTGCCTGGGTACCCCTAAGGGATTTCTAGGGTTTCTGCTCCTTGATCCCAATGGAAGTGATTGGAAGGAAACTGCAAGAAGGTACTGACTCAACAGTCATCCCTTCTTAATCAATAGCAAATTCCATTTTAAGAAACATGAGGGTAGTCAGCTGTGGTGGCACACACCTGAAATCCCAGCAGCTTGGGAGGCTGAGGCAAGAAGTTTGAGTTCAAAGCCAACCTCGGCAAAAGTGAGGTGCTAAGCAACTCAATGAGACCCTGTCTCTAAATAAAATACAAGATAGGGCTGGGGATGTGGCTCAGTGGTCGAGTGACCCTGAGCTCAATCCCTGGTAAACTCCTCCCCAATTTTTTTTTAAATAAATAAAAAGGGCAGGAGATGTAGATCGGGGTCACGGGTCCTTGTAGTTCAATACCAGCACCAAAAATTAAAAATAAATAAATAAATGGAACATATGGGCAGCTGGCTGTTGTTGTGATCAGCTCTGGTTCCTTCTGTTAGTGTTAGACCAGGGAAAGACTAGGGACTTACACAGCCACCTGAGTGTCAGGATATGGGATGGAGCATGTGAAATATCTTGAGAAATATCTCCCAGGCCAGAAGCGGGCCAAGCCTCAGCCCTTAACCCCACAGGGCTCCTTTCTAGTTCCTGAGCAAAAAAGAGTAGGAAGTGTCAGGTCCCATTGGGTGCCAAATCCTTCTAAACCCTCTGTCAGGTAAGGATTACTTTACTGCTGAAAAAAGCGAGACTTTGAAATGTTTGGTTACTTGTCCAGAGTTGCACCACTGGAAAAATGGCAGTACCAGGACTTCGGCTCAAGTCAGTCTGATGACCTCACCTGTGCTCTTCTCACCTGTGCTCTTCTCCCCGGTCCACACTGCCTGCCCTCGAGGAATTTCAAGGCTACACAGGAACATATGCATGTAACTCAGTGAGAGGGTGAGGCTGGCCATGCAGCCACTAGAAAGAATGGATTCAAGTCCTGGTGAAATGCAGCAGAGCCTTTCTGGACAGGGTATCCCGGAACAGCTGAGAGCCTTGAATGCTGGGTAGGACTTGGACTTACAGAGAGGGACAGAGAGGACACTGCAGGCCAAGGGAACCTGGTAGGCAGAAGCCTGGAGATGAGTGCAGATGCATCAGGCCCACATATTTGTTGTTGTGTCTGCTCACCAAACACCATTGTGGCCCTTGCTCCATGACAGGCACTCGGCCAAGGGATTTACATACAGCAACTAATTTAATCCTCACAACAACTCTCTGGAGCTGGAAATCCATCTCTGATGAGTCCAGTTTGGCTGAGACATGAGATTTATAAGCATAACAATAGAGTTAAAGCTGCAAAAGTAGATTGAAGCTTTATGTAGATGACCCTAGATGGCACAGAAGTTTGGGACTCATTAAGCAGGCACAGGAAGCCATTGGGGGTCTTTAAGCAAGGAAGCAAGAGGATCAAAAGTTTTCCCTTGGAAGATTCATCTGGATCTGATCTGCCCCAGCTGAGCCACCAGCATGGGGGCAGTAGGAGGGAACTTGACCCCACGAAGGCATGGGGTAGGTGGAGAGTTGACACTGGTGGGTCGACAGCATATTTAGGAGACACAATCAACACAGTGAGGGTGGTGTTCAAGGGGAGGAGATATTGTACCAACCCAATGGACCTGGGTAACCCAGAATAGTTAGAAATACACTGTATGACCTTGGGCATGTCCCCGATCCTCTGTGAGTCTCAGTCTCCCCACCTGTACCATCAGAAGGCTGAGTATGTTTATCCCCAATGGCTCCATCACATCTGCTGGCCTGTGCCTGTGACTCTCTTGCCCTTGGGCAATAGCTTCACAGTCAAGTTTGATTTGGCTTAACTTTCAGTCAGTAAACTGCTCTGCAGATCAGATCCTCTTCTGTCAGCTGAGATTGGTAAGAACAATCCATGTTCTATGGGGTTCTAGTGAGAACTTGATGAGATAGGGCACATGATTAGGTCCAGCAGTTGCTTGATTATTGGGTGGATTCTGTTATCGTGAATTCTGCCTCCTCTAGTTGGTTGGTGGAAATACAAGATATGATAACCAGGCTCCAAAGTGCTCAGATTCTAGAACCACCAGGAGCCTATGGCATGACTTTCCAGTCTCAAGTCCCAGCTGCCAAGCACAGTACTTCACAGTGTACAAAACTCTTTTCCACCCCAACAAGTCTAAAGTCTAAGAGGTTGCAATGATTATCTCCATTTTACAAATGAGGTCCGGCTGGGCTGTCAGGGAGCATCTTCCCACAGACTTGCTCCCCACTAAGTCATGCAACATCAGGACAAGCGTTTTCAGAGCACCAGAGCTTTGAGGGTCCTTTTATGGTACAGCTGGGAAAACTGAGGCCTGAGACGATATCCTCTTGGCCATTCCCTATTCCAGTAGGGATACTAGAACATGGACAAGAGCAGGTGCCATCTGGAGCCTAGGCCTGGCTTTCTTTTGTCACTGGGCTGGGCGCCATGCAGCTTGCCCAGGGCCATGATTCAGGCCCAAATTGTGGTGTTTGGTTCCTTTCTTTATGTCTCCTCCAGCTTAACACTCCCCAGATGGCCATTCAGATGGGAAAGCAATCACTTCACAGTCCCATTAATTGAAGACTAATTGCTCATTGGAAACACATTGACTGGGCCTTGAGCCAGTATCATGTTGTGGGCCCTCTGGCCCTGGTGAAGGCCTGACTAAGGAGACTCCTGCCCCTTAGGGGCTTGCTCACTCACTATGGCAGAAGAATTGGATCCGGACTTAAGCTAATGTGCTGTCAGCTGACTATTAGAACCACATGGGTGGAGGGAGGCTGGCGACTGGACCAGATAGGAGCTGTCACATGCAGCTGCCATTATCTCTGAAGTTGCAGTGCTTCCAATAAGAGCTCCCTGAAGGAACACTCCCAATCACTCATTCAACCACCAAATCAATGGCTTCTTTGGGCCAGGTCCTGGGTCTATAGAAATGAATGAGCATAGCTGCATTTATTGAGTATTTACTACAAGACGGTGCTCCTCTGAGTGCTTCATGTGGGCTTTTCTGTCTCACAAAAGTCTGCTGAGAGGCTGAAGTTCTCCTTATCCACATTTAACACAAGGAAACCGAGGCCTAGTGGGGCAAAGGGACTTAGTCAAGTGTACACACCTGCCACATGGCAGTGCCAGGTTTCAAAGTTAAGCAGTAAGAGACCAAAGTCTGTGCTCATAACTGCTGCCATCTACTGCCCCTCAGCCCTGCCTGTCCACCTGGGGAGACCACTGGGAAGGTACTGCAGTAGCAGGCATCTGGGGAAAGGGTGAGGGTGTGGCAGAGCCCAGAAGCTCTGGGAGTCCTGGGAAGGGCAATGAAGCCAAATGTGGGAGAAGGAGAGAAGTCAGAACCCAAGAAGTGAGCTGAACAGTTCAGGCCAGTGCAGGCAGGGAACGATGGAAGGATGACAGGCCATCCACTGGCTGAGAGTATTTGGGGGGTGGGTACCAGGGATTGAACTCAGGGGCACTCGACCACGGAGCCACCTCCCCAGTCATATTTTGTATTTTATTTAGAGACAGAGTCTCACTGAGTAGCTTAGGGCCTCACCATTGCTGAGGCTGGCTTTGAACTCGTGATCCTCCTGACTCAGTCTCCTGAGCTGCTGGGATGACAGGTGAACGCCAGTGTGCCTGACCCTGAGCTCTTCATTTATGGGCAATGAAATTGTGTGAGTTCCTGGCTTCTGTCCTTTGCCTCTAGGGTGGAGGGAGACAGGCCTGGAGAGGTGAGCAGGTGGATTATTGAATAGAGTTACTCATAGGAGAAGCCTACGTGGTATGGACATCTGCCTACACCTCCAGAGTTTCTCTTGGACTCACTTGGTTCCAGGGGTCACCAGCCAAGATGCCCATTAAGGGATGGAGCCAGGTGTGGAGGCCCACGTCTGTCATCCCAGCAGCTCAGGAGGCTGAGGCAGGAGGATGGTGACTTCAAAGCCAGCCTCAGCAAAACCAAGATGCTAAGCACCTCAGGGAGACCCTGTCTCTAAATAAAATATACAATAGTTCTGAGGAAGTGGCTCAGTGGTCGAGTGCCCCTGAGTTCAATCCCTGGTACTAAAGGGAAAAAAAAAGTCTGGGTGGAAGTGAAAAAGTACAAGTGACAAGAAACAACAGTATATGTAGGTTGAGGGGTGGCAGCTGCGGGGACAACAGAGGGCGGTGGGGCCTATTAAGGATCCAGCATGTGCCCTGTCTGCAGCAACAGCTGCTCCACGAAGAGTGTTGAGTGTCGCCATGTTGGAACACAAGTCTAAGGTTGCCAGGACACCTGAATTTTTCCAGAAGACCAGGAAATCCGGATTTTTATGTAAAATGGCCTTATTTTGTAAGCCTGGTGACTCATCCCCAGCTTCCTGGAAGCATTCTAAAGTAAACAAAACATCACTGTAGGTTGAGTCAGGCAGGACTGCGATCACTCACATTCTGCAGATGTCACTGGGTACCCCATTGGGAACTCAGCTCTGTGCTAGACATCGCTGGGCACTGCTGGGAAAAGGATGCAGAGATCTGGGAAGGCTTGGACTTCCTGGGAGAGGAAGACAGGTCCACAGACTTAAAAGGGCCATGATTGGCATGATTATGAATGTGGGTCTCGAGTCACACAGTTGTGAATTTATGCTCTGGCTCTGACACATACTAGCTGTGTGTCCTTGGGCAAGTCACTTAACCTCTCTGAGCCTCAAGTTTTATATGCAAGGGAAAAAAGGTTAAAAGAAATTCAGTCTCCCAGGACTGTCATGCCTGCCAAATCAGCTATTGGCTGGTTAACCCTTTGTGAATCATCCGCTGTGCAGGGGTGCCGGATGTTCCAAGGAGCTAAGTTGACAGGGTTGGGTCCACACCTGGAATGGGCTGAGTGTCTGGTGTACATCCAGATGGGCAGGCGTTTCTGGAAGTGGAATGGTCCAGGAGCTCTGAGAAAAAGATGACAGAAACCCTAGCTGGGGGCCAAGTGGCAATGTGCGGTCTGCTGTGTGTCTCTGCAATCATACCATCAGGGTGTCCAGGGCTGCTGCAAGGATTTCCCGACCAGATGCTGGGGGCAAGTCCAGATCCAGAGAGCAGAAAGGGCCTGTGTAAGGTGGGCTCAGATCCCACAAACCCCCAAATTCCACGTATACTCCACAGTCACCATCCTGCTCGCTGCCCCCACTTCTCGAACTTGCTGTGTGACAAGTGTGGCTCTCAACGCTTTTCCATAGATTGGCTCATTTAATATATGAGCCTGGGAGATACATACTGTTACTATCATTTCCAGTTTCCAGATAGGGGCACTAAGGCACAGATAGGTTAAGCAACTTTCTGAAAGTCACACAGCAAGTAAACAACAGCGTCAGGCCATCTGACCCCCAGACCTATGCTACCTAAATTAGCCCTCCTGGATGGAATTCCCTCTACTAAAAGACTTCTGGTTCCACTTCTCCAGACAACACACTGACAGACAGCTCCAATCTGTGCCATGGGGGAGAACAGAGTGGTTAGATTATTTCAGGACTGTTAACCCTACCCATTCTGGGCAGCCAGGGTGAGAGTCCAGGCCCCAGGAACACCATCATGCTAGGTCTCAGGGCCTCATAGGTGCTTGTCTCCCTCACCATGCTCTTTGATTCTCCAGGACAAGGCCTGAAAGCCTCAAGGGAGAGGCTGGGAGCCAGGCAGGGAGTGAGCAGAAGGCTGCAGGTGAAACCTGGCACCAGGTGATCTCCGATGTTAGCTGCAGAACTGGGCCAGCAGGTGTGCCTGCGCTGGGCCAGGCAAGCTGAGGTCACCAGATCCAGAGACCTGTCCAGGGCTTAGCCCATGCCCCAGAATTCCCCCCCTCCTTCGCATCCATCTACACATGTGCGCACCCTCCCTCATGCACACACTCCCAAGTCCTCACTCACCAGCCACAGTGACTCACGTGCCCCGAGACGTCCGTCAATCGAGACACGCATGCATAGTCTCTCACTGCTCACTTTCAGGCAGGCACACACGTGAATAAGGCACACACATGCATGGACACTCAGACCCCAGTGACACTTCCTGGGAGACCAGGGAGGGAGGTTCCAGGCCAGGCCGCAGCATTGCTCCCTCTGATCACTCCTTCTCCCATCCATTAATGGAAAAATGCCTTCAGCAAAAGCCACCCACCTGGCTGGAAGCTCCCCCTCCTTTCCTGGCCTCTGCCATTCAGGGCACAGCCAGTGTAACAGCGCCCTGCGTCTGTGTGGAAACATGCTGATGGGAGAGGCGACAAGATGAGAAGAATGTTTCAAAGTAGAGTCCAAAGATGGCACGGTCTGTGTCAGCTTGAAGGGTTAGAGGGAAAAGCTGGAGAAAAGCAGTGCATATTGGAGGAATCCTGGGCTGTGAGGCCAGAATGTTAACACAAAGGCAAACTTCATCAGTGATTTGCTGTGTGACCTTGGGCCAGTCACTTCCCATCTATGAGCTGTAGATTTCCTGATAGCCGTAAGGGTTAAGAGCAGGTATCTGGAGCCAGAATACTTCAGTTTGAATTCTGGCTCTATGTTTTACCAAACTGTGTGACCTTGGGCAAGTTATTCCACCTCTCTATGCCTTAATTTCATCATATGTATAATGGGGCTTATATTATCTTACAGTAGTCATGAGGATTAAATGGCTTGATATACACAAAGTTGTTAGAAAGTATAAATAAATAAATTTTACATATATGGCTCATTTAATATATGAGCTTAGGAGCTACATTCTGTTACTATCATTTCCAGTTTCCAGATAGGGGCACTAAGGCACAGAGAGGTTAAGAAACTTTCTGAAAGTCACACAGCAAGTAAACAATAGAGTGGGCCATCTGGCCACCAAATCTATCATTTAATGATTTAAATACAGGAGTGACCGCAACATGTGCCAAGTTGATTGAATGTGGGAGAGAGGAAGTATCCAAACCTAGAATCCAAATGTAATAGCAGCAGCTATTAGTGTTGCTTTTTTTTTCCTATTCTTCTTGCCATACTGAACACTCTCCCACTCAGCCACATCCCCAGCCATTTTATTTTATTTATTTATTTTTTGCCAAATGGGTATCATTAAATTGTCCAGGCTGGCCTCAAACTTGTGATCCTCCTGCCTCAGCCTCCCAAGTTGCTGGTATTAGAGGCATGCACCACAGCACCTGGCTCCTCTTCCTATTTGTTGTAAAGTGAGGACCCAAATGTTAACTGCACAGGATTGTGGGTGAAGTAAGCAAGACAGTGCTTGGCAAGGAGTCCAAAGAGTAGTGATCAATATGCAATAAGAACAATATTTTGTTGCATGCATTACAAGGTTGGGGTGGGCCTCTAGGCATGTCCTGAACAGAAAGGGCTGCCTTCAGGGTGGGCTTCCTCAGCCTCTGCCACCAGGCTGTGGCTTGTTTTCTGAGCATGCAGGCCTGCCCTGCCTCTTGGCCCTGGCACTAGCTGTTCCATCTGCCTTCAGTGAGCCTCCCCTAGAAGCTCTCATGACCCATTCTCTCACCTCCTTGAAGTCTTTATTCAAAAAGCACTTTCTTCATGAGGCCTACCCTGACCATTTAGGTAGTTTGAGGGTTTTTTTTTTGTTTGTTTTGTTCTAATTATTTTTATTCATTCTTTTTGGATACACATGGCAGTAGAGTGTATTTTGACATAGTATACATACATGGAGTACAGCTCCCCATTCCTGTGGTTGGACAGATGTGGAGTTTTACTGTGTGTGTTCATATATGAACATAGGAAAGTTCTGTCCCATTAACTCCACTGTCTTTCCCATTCCCATCCCCCATCCATTCCCTTCCTGTCCCTGTGTCTACTACAGTGAACTTGTATTCTGCCCCTCACCCTTATTGAGAGTCAGCATGCACACATCAGGGAGAACATTCTGCCTTTGGTTTGGGGATTGGCTTATTTCACTTAGGTAGTTCTGCATTGTCCCTCACACTCCTGCATCTGTTACATTTCTCTTATGAGAAAAAGATTAACATTAAACAGGGATGAGTGGGGGGAGTGAAAAGGAGAGAGAAAGGAAATTGCATGGAAATGGAAGGAGACCCTCATTGTTATACAAAATTACATATAAGAGGATGTGATGGGAAAGGAAAAAAAAAAACCAAGAAAGAGAAACGAATTACAGTAGATGGGGTAGAGAGAGAAGATGGGAGAGGAGGGGAGCGGAGGGGGGATATTAGAGGATAGGAAAGGTAGCAGAATACAACAGTCACTAGTATGGCAGTATGTAAAAAAGTGGACGTGTAACCAATGTGATTCTGCAATCTGTATATTGGGTAAAAATGGGAGTTCCTAACCCACTTGAATCAAATGTACAAAATATGATATGTCAAGAGCTTTGTAATGTTTTGAACAACCAATAATAAAAATAAATAAATAAATAAATAAATAAATAAAGTGTATGCAGGCTTCTCACATACTACATCCTTCACTAATGATAAAATTGTCTTGCTTATTTTCCTGCTCAACTCATGGCTCCCGAGTGCCTAGAACTGTGCCTGACCTGCAGTAGAACCCAGTGACTTTTGCTGAGTAAGCACAGCTTCACGTGAAAGTCCCAGGCTACAGTTGGGACATGGGGCTGGTGAGGAGAGTGGTGGGGAGGCTGCTGAAGGCCTCTACAGGGGAGGCCTGGAAGCCTGAGGCAGGGCTGTGATGGCAGGAGGGCAGCTGTGAGGCACAGCCAGAGGCCAGGAGAGCAGGCGTCCAATCCTGCTGGCTTGTGGACAGATGGATCTCCAAGCCCTGGCTCCCTGCCAGGCAGAGTCCAGGCACAAGGAGTGTTTGTAATGTTGACCATCTTTTCACATGCTTAATGACAATTTGTTTATCTTCTTTGGAAAAATACCTATTCCAATCTTTTGCCCACTTTAAGTTGGAGTTCTGTGTAAGTTTTGGTTCTCTATGTCTTAATATCAACACTTTGTCAGATGTGATTTCCAAAGGCATTCTCCTATTCAATAGACTCTTTTAATTTTTTTTTTCATTTTTTCCTTTTATGCACAGTTCTTCATTTGGATGTAGTCTTTTTTTTATTTGTGCTTTTGGTGGCATATCTAAGAAATCATTGCCAAGGTAATGTCATAAATTTCCCACAAGTTTTTTTTTTTTTTTTGCAGCAGGGTTTATGCATTTTTCTAGTTTCTTTTTTTCAAAATGAAAATGAGAAAGGACTGGGATGATGCTATTTGGTAAAGCCAGTGGGACCTACTAGGTTTATCTGCTGCCTTTCTGAAAAATACTGATTAACCAAGCTATTGGAGGGAGAGAGAAGCAGATGAAAGAGGAAGTAGGGCTACTACTGCTATTTTTGTTTGTTATATCTTACACCTGTGGGTATATGCATGTGTATGTGTGGGTGTGCATTTGTGTGCTTCTGTTTCCTTTGTTCTACTGCATTGTCTTGGGTTTTTATCTTTTCTTTTTGATAGTGGCATGTTTTCACTTTCTTCTCATTTCCTTTTGTGCCAAATCTGTAGCTACTTTTCTTACTGGAAAATAAAATTAAAGTTACAATATTTTATTTCATGTTACTACTAACTTAACTTCAATCTCATAAATATACTATCATTTACACTTCTATGCACCATTTTTTGTTCTCATCTTTGTTTATTTATTTTGTTGTTGTGCTGAAGATTGAACCCAAGGGTGTTATACCACTGAGCTACATACCCAGCCTTCTAGCTTTTTCAATTTTGAGTGTGACCCAGTGGTAGAGGGTTTACCTAGCATGCCACAGGCCATGGCTTCAATACTCACTACCACCAAACAAACAAACCCTCCATATAAACCCTTGACTCTTTTGTCTAGTGGTTTTTTTAATTATTGTTTTTAGTTGTAGATGGACACACAATATCTTTATTTTGTTTAGTTATGGGGGATCAAACCCAGTGCCTTGTGCATGCTAGGCAAGCACTCTACCACTGAGTCACAACCCCAGTCCTCTGTCCAGTGTTTTAAGACTTCCAACCCATTGGAGAGGGGTTAGGAAAGGGTCATGTAAACATGCTCCAAAAACTTGAAGTATCCTTTATTTGGTTGCCATCTGAAGGATAATTTCACTCTGAATGTCATTGTGCAGAGCAAAACCAACATCTTCATAATAATCAATACTTCTACCATTCCAATACTTTCTCCCTATTTTATTTATTGTTATTCCTCTCCTACTCTACCCCAATGATTTTAACTGTTGGCTATGAGATTAAGGGGTGCTGGTTTATTTGTATATTCTCAATTACTGTTATGGATGAGCATTTTTCATTTGTCTCTTTCTTTATATTTTTAAGTTTTTTAAACTAACTAAATATTTTTTTTCTTCCCTGTAGATCATAATCTCATACTTTTAAGATTTAAGATTGGTCTTTAACCCATTGTTTAACATATCTCTTTGTACACGATACAAGTAATACAAAAATTGTTTGAAAACGTTTTATGCCATTTCTTCACATAGGACAATTTTTATATTGTCATGTGTTCATTTTAGTGTGTGTGTGTGTGTGTGTGTGTGTGTGTGTGTGTGTGAATGCATTATATGTTTTTTTTATGGAAAAATCAACTATTGTGAGGCAAGTTTGGGAATAGGCACCAATTAAGATACACTTGTAATTATTCAGGATAGGAATTATGCAGTCTTTGATCAGCTATTGAATTCTACAGAACTAGAAGTATTGAATATTTTGAAGTGGGCCTAATAGTTTGCAGAGGTGTTGGGTATTCAGTGAGGAAAGTTAAAGATGGCTGTACAATTTTGTCCTGATCAGTTTTATGCCAGAGACATTAGCAGTTTTTACTTTAGATATATGAATTTTGGTATGCCAGTCAAACTCCAAGAGATGATGACCTAAATGCAGAGGAAAGGGCTTGGTTTGATTATGTCCCATATATGGCATTAGTAGGTACATTTTAGCCATTTGTTACATGAGTCAATATATAATCTTTGAAATTTCTGGTGTAGTTATTTTCATAGATTGTTTTTAAAGCTGCCCCCAAATTTTACTATATTAGCATTGCCCTAATATACACTGAAGAGGGTTTCTCTATATTTCTATTCTGTCATTATCCATGGGTCAGTAAATATGTTGGTTGTTTGACACTAGGAGGACATTTTGGAGAAAATAAGAAAGGGAATATAAGAACAGCTTTGGAAAATATAGGAATCATAAAATCATTGAAGGTATTGTATTATAAAAATTCTGTGAAGTGGAAGCATTTCAAATGTCTTGCAAATCAATGATGTTTTACAAATAAGTAAAAAATAATTGAAAAAGGTAATGACTTGGAAAGAAATTTGGATTGAAATGAGTTACATGTGCTTAGAGAATGCCCATGTTATCAGAAGTCAGCTTGATCAGAGAGAGGATCCTAAGAGGTTGTGTTGTGAGAAAAAGAGCACCTGTCTTTTGGTTCAATTTTTTTGTAACCTACTTGCTCAAAGCTGTGTAACTGCTCACAAATTATGGTATTTTGCACCACATCTTTCTGTGTATAATTATGTTGAAAAGAGAAAATGAGAGTGTGTTTTTAGAGGTACCAGTTTTCTTATGTACCTTGACAATTTTAACAATTCTAAGTATGTATAGAAGATTCTTCCAGCTCTAAACCTAAATCTATATCTAAACCTAAAGATAAATATCAAAAGGCTTCCACTCTTGCCTGTTCCCCTCTGCAACCCTAGTTAATTGGATTTTGTAATCTAAAAAGCATTTTCTCATTTCCATATATCCAGTTCAAAGCCTTGGGGACTATGGCTGGCATTGCAGTTATCCTCAATTGATGCAGGAGAACAACATGAAGACAAGAGTTGTTCACTGCAGTTGTTAGAATCAAATGTACAATTCACTGCCCAGTTGTGACAAATTATTGTTTGTTCTGTATGTGGCTTTCAAATACAACAATTTTAAAAATATTCTTACAATACAATGAGTCATGACTGTAACTTGATGGGGCAACTTGAAAAAATACAGAAGTTGAGGGAATGTGTGGAGGGAAGCTAGGAGTCTGTTCATTCTAAAACAGAGGTTGCAGAGAGGTTGCTCAGAGACTTTGAAAAGCCTGGGTTCTCATGGACAGAAGGGCTGCTGAGACTTTGGAGACAGTTGGGAATTTGGAATTGGGCACCATTCACAACCTCAATTATGTGGAGAACCCTGGAAGAATTGCCTTTTTTGTGTCTACTCAAGGTCAAGAATGATATCACTGATAATACTGAAATTAAGCTTAAGTATAAAATATTCTATTAAAAATAAATTCTCTTTCATTTTAGAATTAGTTCAAAAAATCCACACTACAACCTAGAGCAAAACAGAGAATGTTTGTTGCCAGGAGACAACATGAGTTCCATGATCAAGGTCATCCTGTTTTAGGTCACCAGAATGCCAAGATGCAATCTGACAACAGCACCACTGCACAGCCCCCTCCACCCCCGTCAAGCTCCACTGGAAGTAACTGGCTACTTTCCAATGTAGAAATGGGAACTTCCCAGTGAAGAGCATGGCTCATGTGTCTCCATGTTCCCAGCCATGAGAAAGGAGCCAAGTTGTGCTTTGCTGGGTCAAGGGGCCAGAGGATGTGGACCTTCTCCCAGCTTTATTCTAGCCACCTATTGTCATCCTCCTTCATCTTTGCAGCATTTTGAGAGGGCCACATTCATGACAGAGAAAAGCTAGCACAGAAGCCCTTGCCTTTGCCCAAAGTTAACATTGTGCAGGGAAAGATGCACCAACAGGAGGACCAGCAGCTCTCTAGTCTGTGTGAAGGACAGCAGTAGAGTGACTGGGGATATTATAATCCACAGCTGCAACAGCCCCAGAATTATCCAGAGAAGCTGCCATTTCAGGACCCACTTCAAGTGTCCCAGAATCATGGAGACTTAGGGCATTAGGTGCTCTCCCTCTACAACAGCAGGATGCACATTGTAAGAGGAATGGAGAGACTCTCATCTCTGAGATGCAGTTTACATATCCTCCACAAATGGAGGTCAGTTTTCTGTCAGTGCTGTTAGGGCATGATTGGCAGCAACGTGCTACAGAGCAGCCCAGGTCCCCAACCCAGCAGTTCTGGTATTAGGGGTCTGAAGAATGCTATGACTGGGCTTAAATTAAAACTGGAGAACATGGCATTCAATTTTTGAGAGCTATCATCCTAGGACATTCTGTATTCAACCACAAAGGCTCAGGGAAAAGGACTATCTTGAATTTGTACATATGGATGCTAAGTTCAGGGGGATGTGGCTGGGGCTCAGTGGCAAAGTGCTTGCCTAGCCTGTATGAGACACTGGGTTCAATCCTCAGTATCATATAATAATACATAAATGTAATAAAGATATTGTATCCATCTACAACTAAAAATATTTAAAAAAATAAAAAGATGCTGAGTTCAGGATATCTCCATGAAAAATACCAAAAAACGAAACAAAACAAAAAAACCCGTAAAATACAAAAAAAAAAAAAAACCCCAAAACAACAACAAAAATAAACAGACAAAAATATTTTTTAAAAACTAAACTCCCCAAATTCTTCATATAATCCCCAGTCCCCCAGCAAACATAAACACACACACACACACACACACACACACACACACACACAACCACACCTTCCTAAATTGTCAGTGTCTGTGATGGGACAGCAGTATCCACCAGTGGTAGATCTCTGATTGTTCCTACCTTCTAGTACACTGGAGAAAGTTGGACTTATGCAGGCACTTCCAAACCAACAAGCAAGAAAACAGCACTTGCCACATTAAAACCAGTGTGTGCTTTAGGTAGACACATTTGTCACAGCCCTGTCTCACACGTTATCTCACCCTTGGAAGTAACACCCTCTAGAGTACCTTTGTGTGGAGGGGTCCACAGGCTGTTGCTCTCCTCCATAGACCAGGACTGCATCTTCAGGACACAGCTTAGCCTTCCAGGAGAGCCTGGACTCTCTGAAAGTAATCAGCATCATCAGTATCAAAATGGATTTGCTTATGTGTCAATCCAAAAAAACTAGCATGTTATGAAGGAAGCCATCCCACCTGGTATTGCCTGATAAGAATTCTCAAGATTCTGCTAGAATTCAGCCTTCTAAAAACAAACTTCTGTAAGGATGTTTGCCCAGGCATTGTCTGTTTAATTTTGGACTCAAATCACTCTTCTTATGAACCATTATTGCCAAGACTTATTACTTGGAAATATCTGTTTTACTTCTTTTTTACTTTTGTCTTTAAAAGTCTCCCCCAGCCCTAAAATCTCCCACTGTGCTCATAGTGAATGTGCCTGGAGTGTACTGTGGCAGGTATGTGCCTATTGAAATGTCGTTCCATTTCCAATTCCCATTCTTGGCAGAATCTTTCTCTAACCTTCATTTAGAGGGACACGTCCATCCACCTAAAAGGCACAATTTTACCTGAGTATTCCACACTGAAGGCAGGGCTTCCACTGAAATGACAGCTCCAGATTCTGCAATCACAAGATTCCCTGAGGCACTCGCATTGGCCTGAGAACCCCTCTTTGGGAATCCAGAGTGTTTTGACAGTCACCTGGGCATGTGGGTCAAAAACATCTAAAGAGTGCCAGTTGAATATTTGGATACTGTTGATTTGAGTTTTTGACACAGGACTTCAAAGTGGGAGGTATCTGGGAAACTTTCTATAATGAGACTGAAAGCCCAATTTTGGGCTTTATGATTTAGAACACTTTAAAGTATTCAAGAGAGTTTCCTGTCTCTCTCACAGCTCCTGCCAACACAGCTCTGCAGGATACATCCCTCAGGCCACTGGGGGCACCATTTACACAGCACCAGTGGAAGAGAGGAGCAACTCCTCCTGAATTCCCCAATTGATTACTGAGGTGTTTGTGTACAAGCAGAACAAGCTAGAGCTCTCTTTGGTAGCTCTTTCCATTTTTCTCTGAAAATATTTAATTACAAAACAGTGTATGCTGATTATGATCATTTAACCAACACCTGGAGTAGTGAAAAAAACTTGCACTTCTGGTCCTTGCACCTTGCACACCCTGTTGGAACCATTGTGAAGAGTCTCATCTGCTGTGTTTGTCATGTGTCTCAATTTTTATATCTTTGAAATTATGAATACTAATTATATTGCACAGTAAAGCATGTTTTCCATGAATTTCCAAGGTGTGTAACATACAAATATTATGAGAAATTCTTAACTGAATTTCTTTGTACCTTCCCTTCCTATAGATTTTAAATTTTTTTTAAAGAGAGTGAGAGAATTTTTTTTTAATATTTATTTATTTATTTTTTAGTTATCGGCGGACACAACATCTTTGTTTGTACATGGTGCTGAGAATCGAACCCGGGCCGCACGCATGCCAGGCGAGCACGCTATCACTTGAGCCACATCCCCAGCCCCAGATTTTAAATTGTAAAACACAATTTTCATTTATTCAAGAATATAACCTAGTCATTTATTGATTTGCATAGATTTTTCTTAAAGATCATAGTGTTCTTGGAGAAACCCAGGTAGGTCATGATACATGTATCCTATTTATGTGTTGCTAGGTTAAGGTCCTTAATATTTCTATTAAAAATTTTTGCACCTGTTTCAGAAATTACCTCAAACTCAGGTTTTTGCTGGCATTATGTTCAGGGATTTGGGTCATGCTAACTTAGCCTTAGCCGCCAGCTGAAGTGTCCTCTGTCAGTCCCATGGTGGGGGGTGGGAAAGGGCCACCAGCTGGAAAGTCCCCACTGCATCTGTGAGCCTGTTGTGGAAGCAGCACAGCCACCGCACCACTTCACGCACTCTCTGGTGATGAAAATATTTAGTAGTAGCCTTTTGTTGTAACTTTTTCCCTGATAGTCCTTCCTCCTCTGAACTTTCCTCCTCTTTCTGACTAGAGTTCCTGGGCTTTTATCAATGTATGCCCTAACTGTTCTTGGTTCCACTGGAGTGACTCCTTCCCTTAGCAATTTACTTAACACCCCTTCCATATTTTGTAACAAAGACAATACAACACACCAAGACAAAACAAGACACAAACATATTGTATCAATCCTCTCCATTTTCCTGAGATGGCCATCCTTCTTCTTGCCCTATCTGCTTCCAGGGATGAGTAGCTTTGCTCCTGTCCCATCTATCTCCAAGGACACGCAGCCTACCTTGTCCCTCACCCCCAAGCACCCCAGGGCTCCCAGTACGGGCCACCATTTGCCTCAGTCTGGCTGGGAAAAAAAAAACCGGGGGTGACAAGCAACTTGTTAAGGTTGATACAGTAGGAGCCACTTTACTACAGACAGCGAGATATTTATACCCAACTCATTATACACAGCTTGTTCCAATTAACATTATCTAGATACATCAGTCAGTCATTAAGGAATCTCCATCATCTTAATGGCTCACTGGCATTACTTCTCAAACCACTCCTCCTGGCAAAGTGCCAAGTGCCATCCTGACATGTCTGTGGCCCTCAACAGTTTTCATCAGGGGATCTCTGTGTGTCAGGGTAGGGTTTTGTCAAAGGTATCTTGAACTAGAGGGAAGCAGATCTGGACTCCGTCTTAGGTGTCCTAGCTGGAAGAGGTTGGTGGCCAGCATGGCCCATATAGGTGTCCAGGGCTTTTCGGGTCTCTGCAAAGTCATCCTCCCACAATAGGGGTTACATAAGTGTCCCCATGATGTGTTCCCTGCTACTACCTCTGACTGAGAATTGAGGCAATAATGTAGGAAAACTCAGAAATCTTGTGTTGGCCCAGTTCTGCCCCAGAGATGAGTTGCGGTGTTGGATTGATGCTTCCGCTAAATAAAGAAGAGCTTGCTGATCCCAGGTGGGCTTCCTGCTTCCACTCTTTGTGATTACATTTTCTACTTCCCCAACTGGGAACTCACTGGAATCCCCTTTGTGCTTACAAAGTTTATTTTTTATGGTAGATAGTAATAAATTTTATAAGTTATTGAATCACAAAATATTAAATGACATAATTAAACCTCTAATAATTTGTTATTTTATATAAGTTTGTAAGAAAGCACTGTTGTAAGAAACTTTAGATTGGAGACATCAGCTTAGCAGAATGTTCTTACCAATTTTATGGCTTAAAGACATATACTTGGGAAATAAAAACTTATTTAGTAAATTAGAAGTCAATCAAAGTATCACAATTGCACTTATGTTTTTATATTAACTAAGTTTAGCTTTTAAAGAAAAATTTGTGTAAGCACAAAGAGTCTTTTGGTGGATTCCCAGTAAGGGAACCAGAAACTGTAAGGACAAAGAATGGAAACAAGAAGCCAACCTGGGATCAGTAAGCTCTTTATTCAGCAAGGAGTCAATCAAACACCCAAAGCTCATCTTCTGGCCAGAAAAAAACCTACTTCGACAAGACAAGGGACTGGATTTTACAGGCCTCATTTGGGTGGGGGAGAAAGGTAATTCCTGGGGTTTATTAGGGTCAACTGATCCATTAGGGTGGGAAAGAAGGTTAGGTAGGGAGGTTCCTAAGGTTTACTAAGCTTTGGGATCAGCAGATCCATTAGGGTAGGGAGTTAAGGGTCAGTCAGGTGCAAGTTCTTTTGTGTTCTGTCATTTTTATTTTCTCCCTTCCCTCAGACTTAACAAAAGCTCCAATTACCATAAACAAGGCCAGTGCTGAAACAGCTGTAGATTAGGGAAATGTCCTGAGGCCTATTTTCCATATCTTTCAATTTGAAAACTGGAATGTAATGAGATACTTTAAAATAACAGTTACTGTTTAACCAAGATTGTACAAACCTTAATTCCTTTAAGACTACTATTTTGTGTGTGTAATTAATGAAACTTAATACACACTAAAATCTATTTTATTAGAATGCAAGTATATTATTGCTTTAGCATTTCTCTCTTCTCTCATTTTTAAAAGCCCCAGTTAACAGGGGTCTGAGAAAAGAACGTATCAATACATGTAAAAAAGAGAAAAAACTTGTCTTTTTAAAAGAGGAAAAAGGATTAAACAACTTTAGCTGATTGTGCTAATTATGTATAAGCAATATAATTACATGGAAACTGTTTGAAATTTGTTTTGTCCCAATTTTGTTTAAATTCACCCAGACATTCACAGAGTTTTACTTTACTAGTAGAAAAATTTCTTAGACCCTTGTCCATAAATCACACTTTACAGAATCTGAATTCACAGCAAATCCTTTATCAGTGAAAACCTAAGGAACAAAATAATTTTAGACCATTATATATTAACAAAATTATAAACATTGTAACATTTAAGTATCTTTTAGTTAAGATTGCTTGATATTTCTATATTTATTGATGATATTTAGCACTTTAGCTTTGTAAATTAATAAGTATCTTCTTTAATAAAAACATGTAAAATTAATCCCATTTATCTTAAATTTATCTTATTCTTAAAAAATAAAAGCCAAGACATCAAACAAAGGTAGATAATAATATTAAACATTCCTTTCCTGTTGAAGAAAATTGTTAGATGCAATGTATAGTATATTTCAGATATTTCACATTAATCAGCAGTTTATTAATTATCTGACTACCTGGAAAAAAAACTTGTGATTCATTAATGTTAAATCCATCTTTACATTTATCTGTTTACCCAAGTTAAACGGAAATTATTTGTAAGTTACTTGAATTAATTAAAATATATTTGGATACTTTTTTAAATTTTAAATTATGAGCACTCATTTTTCTATATGCCATTTTTTAATCTCACATACATACAAACATAGCACAAATACAAGAGCGTGTGTTCATACATACACAAAATAGACAAATAAACAAAAAATATATATATAACTTTTTCAGGTAGAGCTCCATAGGTTGGAAGTAATGGTATAGATTTTTATCAATGCATTTCTTTGATTTAGAAATTAAAATAAAGCCAATCAGACTTTTACATTATGACCTCAAAATTGAATTAAAGTGTACAGATGAAAATGTCAGGTTTGAAATATGGCAATCATGGAAACACTGAAATACGATTTCAGGTTTGCCAGCTTTGTCCCCATGACTGCCAGACACACTCACAGCATCATCCTCTCTTGAAATTGGATTTTAAACAAAGAGAGTGCAAAATACCTCCATAGTTAGATAAAATAAAACTGATTAGAAAAATACAATAATTTTAGAAGACCAGACATCCAAAAAAAATGCAAATGGCTATAAAAATTTTTGTTTAAAAAAAAAAACTTTTACATTTAGAATCTTTCCATTTCTCTCTCCTGAAACTCTTGAATTAGAGAGGGGCTTATTAACAAACCAGCATGGTTATCTATTCTGCAGGATGAAGGCAGAAGCTCTGGTTGCTTTTTGTTGTTGTTGTTGATAATGATAATGATAATGATGGACTTTTATTTTATTTATTTGTATGTGGTGCTGAGAATCAAACCCAGGGCCTCACAAATGCCAGGCAAGCACTCTACCACTGACCCACAATCCCAGCCCTCTGGTTTGTTTTTACAAACAGGCAGCATCCAGCAGTCTCTGGCCAAATCACCATTAAAATATTTCCTTCTGGGGTTTTATTTCAAGAAAGGTTGAAAAGTTCTTTTCTAAAAGAAATTGCCCAAATTTTAGCTTTTTACTCCTCTTTCTCCTGACAAATCTCAGAAGACAAAGACTGTTGCTGAGAAGGAGAGGGGCTAGAGAAAATGCCAGAGGCTGAAGAACCTTAGCTAACATTTTGTAGTCTTTAAAATCACAAACTGAAATAGAAACCAAACATTGTATGCTATTACAAGGTGAGTGAAGATAGTTTCTAAACCACAAGATAAACTCTTCCATGTGTATTTTGTCCAGTCACTTGGTCAGTGGTACCAAGTGCCTCCCAAGAATCTACATCTATGGCTCATTTCTTAATGAAACAAAGACAAGTTTGAAAAGCAAATTCTAAAATCTGCACCAACTGTGACTTCTTCATCCTAAACATAAAAGAACTTTCTTTTCATAGTTATAGTTTCAGAAAATATTGCAAGTTTTATACCAGGCTGACTAAACAATTTACTCCACCAGTCTCTATATTTCAAAAGTGATGTGGCATCCCTTTTATGAGGAGTGGCCAAGCTCATCTGAAATTTCTCATTCTGAATGCCTCAAGGACAGATCCCTGTTCAGGCACCAAACTGTCACTGGGTCCTGAAAAAATGAGGGATCATAGAACCACATGGAGGAGTGAGCTTGCTAGGAAATTAGAAGTCTAAAATAATATTTAGAAATAATGACAAAATGCAAGGAAATACAGTGGGTGCCTGGTGAGTGGATCAGATATGATTAGTCCAATCTCTAAGAAAGAGTAGGGCTCTGTATGGTTTATTTAAGGGGAAGAGCATCAAAAGGACATATTTTCAGAAAAGTTTCTTCAAGGTAAAAAAAAATGTGGGCAGCAACAGGCAAATTGGAACTTATATATTTATGTGATATATTCTTCTTCCTCTGGACAGCTGGCACCTCAAGACAATTGAACACTGCAGAGCAGCAGGCATCTGAATAAAAAATAATTAAACCCATAAATCCCATGCCATGCATGGAATCTTCACCATTAACAGCAGCCACCTGCAACTGGTTATGTCTTTCAGCGCTGTTGTACTGAGGGAAACCCAAAATTGCTATAGAGTTTAAAGCAATAATTCATTGGTAGCTCCAAACAGTCCTAATATTCAGAAGAGGTACCATGAACTGTGACCAACAACATAATTAGGTAGCTTGTGTAGAAAATAGAAGTGAGGTATAGAGGAAATTTATTTGGCGACAGCTTAAGTGGTTCAAAACTGTCCCACATGAACTGAAATTCAGTGTTAGCTTTAAAATGTTTTAACAAAATACCTGAGTTTAAGCAACTTCAAAGGAGTTTCAGTCCATGATCTCTTGGCCTCATCACTTTGGGCCTGGGTTTAGGTTGAATATCATGGTGGGAAGCATGTGATTGTAGAAAACTTCTCACATAATTGTTGCCAGGAAGCAAAAGAGACCAGAGAATAAAGGTCAGGATCTCAACATCCCCTTCAAGAACATGTGCTCAAAAACCTAACATGCTACGATGAGGTTCTGCCTCATAAAGTTTCTATCACCTCCCAGTAATACCAGAGGCTGGCATCAGGCCTGCATCATATAGCCTTTAGGGCCATATGAGATCTATAGCACTCAGCTACTGTGATGGAATGGAACTCCCTGTTGATTTGGTCTATTGAATCCATGCAGGAGTCTAGGCCAAATTAATGGCTTCCCAAACATTTTATTTCAAATTCCCTAAATCAGTTTCTCAACATCAGGTACTTACCTGAGAAGTGCCTTCCCATGATTCTGGATATGGTGTGGATCTTGCGTCTGACATGTTTATTTTTGAGGCTGAGAGGAGAACAAGCCTCTTGGAATATTTCAATTAGGAAATGTTTTTTTTTCTTCCAGGATTCACAGAAAGCTTACTTCAGTTGAACATAGGGTTATAAGATGCAATTATAATAAATGTATGTCTGGAAATTTGAGAAATACTTTCAAAGATGCAATTGTATGATAGAATTTTAAAATATAACAGCAATTTGTAGATCCATCATTTTTGCCTAAATAGTACCATAATAATGAATGAACTCCAGACATTATATTTCAGTTCACAAATCCAATACAATTTTTATTTGTAAAAAGAAAATAAGTCCCAAATAAAAGGTAAATTTTTCCATTGTTATACATAATGTTACCTACTGATATTTCACTGGCTGATTAAAGTCACAGAAAAAAGCTTAAATTCAAAACTGTAAAGTCTACAATTTTTGAAAGACATAGTCTGACCAGACTGGCCCTATGAAGATAGACAAGAAATATTTTGTACTCATCAAAATGATCATGGTCCATCTATTCAGTCAGGATTATTAATTTTTATCAATGTTCTGTCAGCTTTCTGTCACTATAACAGATACCTGAGATAATCAAATTATAAAGAGAAAGGGTTTCTTTGGCTCACACTTTTGGAGATTTCACTCCGTGATCACTTGGCCCCATAACTTTTGGGCCTGTAGATAGGCAGCACTTCATGGTGAGAGCATGTGTTGAACAAAATCATTCACCTTTGAGAGTATACTCCCAATAACCCAAAGATCCTCCTCTAGGCCCCACCTCTGAAAGTTTCATCTTCTCCCAAAAGCACCACACTGGGGACCAAGCCTTGAACACGTGGGCCTTTGGGGGACTCTCAAGATCCAAACTGTGGCAGTCTCTTAAGTACAAAAATTAATCTTCTGCATCTTTGTCTGGAAGAGTAGGAAAGACTGTCCAAAATAGTTTGGGCTCAAATTTCTATAACACTTTCAATCTTATTGAAAATTCACACAAACCTATTCTTCTCCTAGATATCTAAGAACAAAATTATCAGTAAAACACTCTAGCATTATATAGTAGGAACAGAAACTGGGCCACTAAAACAAAAATAATCTATTATGGGACAAAAGAAAAGAATAGGATAGAGCACTAATATAATACCAGAATATTGTTGGGGATATATTTTCAGCATCCTTTAACTTCAGATGTGTTTTCCTCTGATCTGGTTAATTTCTGCTCCATGAGTGAGGCACCCAATCTAGAGTCTTGGTTTTCCTTACCATTCATGGTCTCATTTGTAAGAGCACTAGAGGCCATGCATGTTTTGGTATTTTGTTATCTGGGTAGGATTCTGTGGGCCCAGGGGCTATTATTTCTTTATCCAAAAATATGTTCATTTAGGTCAATCCTGTTTTTTTGGTTTTGTTTCTTTCTGCTACTACCATATGAACCATACACAGACACATGTAACACACTCAACAAGAGCTAATTAATGTAGCTTATTGTGTTTAGCTGTAGATGACATTAGTCAACCCCCAATATTTTGTCTTATTTTCTCTGTCATATTAAATATCTCAAACTTATTAGTTGTACCAAAAGCACACACTGTTTTCCTTCTAGAAGTAGACAAGTGAAATTATTTCTCAGTAGAAGTTTTAATCCTAACATCACTTTAAAACAATGCTGTTTGTGCTTGCTTCAGTAGCATATCTACAAAAACAAAGGTGTGACTGTCATGTCAACTTGACACTCAAATATATCTTCTGAAGCTATACTTCAAATAAGTGCAAGTTCTTCAAATAAAGACAACAGCAAAGTCATATTTTGACATAAATTTTGTATAACTATCCTGTGTCAAACCCAAAAGCTTTTGCCCAGAAGAGACAGAAAAATATGCATAAATAATGATTCAACCAGAGAAACAGAATGAGTAGTGTGTGTGTGTTGTGTGTGTGTGTGTGCGTGTGTGTGTGTGTGTGTGTGTGTCTGTATGTGTGTGTTTTTGTTTGTGTATTTACCAGGGCTTGAACCCATGCTCATATTTCCCAATGGGCAAAATCCCTAGCCCTACATTTTCATGTGTGATGTAGTCATATTTGCCTTGTCTTTCTTTTGTTGTCCATGTTTTCAGTATCAATCTTAGAGACCATGACCAAAGCATGAAGTTATCATTTCTTATAAAATTTACATAGCTTCAGGCCTTAGTTTATGTTTATTCTCTACTTCAAGTTAATTTTTACATATGGTGTGAGGTAAGGATCTAACTTCATTCTTTCAATGTGAACAATAAGTTTTCCTATACTATTTGAAGATGCTGTACTTTCCCCATTGTATAATTTGACACTCTTGTTGAAGACCATTTCCCCATATACAAATCAGTTTGTTTCTTTCTGACTGTTCTGCTTCATTGGTCTGTGTGTTGGTATTCATGCCAGTATTACACTTTTAGTTACTGTGGAATTGTAAGTGCTGAAGTTAGAATTTGTGAGATCTCTTAGTTCTTCCTTTCCAAGATTGTTTTGTCAATTTATAATATTTTGAAATTCCACATATTTTTTTCCTATTAGGCAAAAATGAAACTGAGATTTTGATAAGGATTGCACTGATTCTGTACAGCACTGTGAGTTATATGGAAATATTATCAATATAAAGTCTTTCAGTCTTTGAGCACAAGATACCTTATACTTATTTGTGTCTCGTTCAATTGCTTTCAACAATGTTCTGAAATTTTGAATATTTGAATCTTTTTATCTTCTTGTAAGTTTTTAAAGTATTTTATTCTTTTTGATGCTTTTGTAATGAGATTTATTTCTTTATTTCTCTTTTTTACTGTTTATTAGTATAAGTAGAATCATAATTAATTTTTATTCTATAATTATGATGAATTTTTAAATTAGTTCTTTTAGTTTTGTGTCGAATATTTATGTTTTTTTAGCCTGTGCAATCATATCATCATCATGAACATAGAATTTTATTATTTCTATTCTAATTTAGTTGTCTGTTATTTCTTTCTCTTGCCTACTTGCTCATAGAACTTCTAGTACATTGAATAGAAATGGCAATACTGGACATCTTTGCTACCTTTGTGATCTGAGAGGAAAGGCCTCCAGTCTTTCACTGTTGAGTTTGGCTTCAGCTGTAGCCTTTTCTTATATGGTTTTCATTTTGCTGAGACTGTTTCCTTCTACTCCTTGTCTGTTAATTGTTTTTATCATGAATTAGTGTTGAATTTTGTCAAGTGCTTTTCCCTCTGGCATCAGCTGAAATAATCTTGTGGTTTCTGTTGTTCCTCTTATGAATGTAGTACACTGCATTGATTTTTCATATGTTGAAGCAGCTTTTTATACCATGAGTAAGTTCTGCTTGAACATGGTATAGAATTGTTTTATTTCTTTTTCTTTCTTTTCGTGTGTGTGTGTGTGTGTGTGTGTGTGTGTGTGTGCTGTTGAGGATCAAACCTAGCACCTCATACAAGTTAGGTGAATATCCTTTTGCTGAGTTATATCCCCAGACCTATAATTTTAACAATGTATTGTTGAGTTAAGCTTCTTAGAATTTTGGTGATAATTTTCTCACCAGATTTTTCAAAATTTATTGGTCTATACTTTTCTTTTCTTGTAGTGTCTGTCTGGCTCTGAGATCTGGGTAATTGTGACCTTGTAGTGTGAGTTTGAAAGTATTCCTTCCTCTTATATATTTTTCTAAGAGATTGAAAACAACATATGGCATTTATAAAAAAATGTATGGTGGAATGGTCCAGTGAAACATTGGACACCCAGAGATTTTCTTTCTTTGGTGGTTATTGACCATTGACAAAAATCTATTCAAAATTTAAGGGCCTGTGCAGATTTTTTATTTTTTCACATGTTTAGTCTTTGCATGCTATGTTTCTTAGAGCATATTAACTTCTGTGGTATCCATTTTATTGACATAAAATTGCTCATAGTAATTTCTTTAATGTTTCTCATCTCTGTGACAGAAGTTTTAACATATCATCCATTTCTGACTTTAATTATTTGAGCATTCTCCTTTTTTCTTAGTTAATGTAGCTAAGGAATTATCAGTTTTTTTAATCTCTTAAAAAAATCTAGCTCTTTTTTTTTGATTTTTTTTTGTATTGAACTCCAACTTTTGACTTTATTTCTTCTCTATGTTATTTTCATCCATTTGCTAATTTATGTTTAGGTTGTTCATCATTTTCTAATGATTTAAAGTACAAAATTGCTATGTTGGTCATTTGAGTTCTTTTTCTCCTTAAATGCCAGTGTTTCTGCTAAAAGTTTCCTAGTTTGTATTGCTTTTCTCCATTTTTTTAATTAATTTTTTATCACTTTCAGGGTTTCTTTTTCTTTTAGTGATTCTGGGGGTCAAGTCCAAGAGCATTATACTTGTGAGGCAAGCTTTTAACCACTAATCCATACCCCTACCTTGGCCATTTTACCACTGTGTTGCCCTGACTGATCTTGAACTTGTGATAATTTTGCCTCAGCTTCTTAAGGAAATGAATTGTAATCAAGTGCTGCCACACCTGGTTTATAGCATACTGTGAGGGACTATTATATCATTCTCTAGTAGGTGAGCACCATGATATTTCATTACATTTGAGAAGGTCAGCTCTGGAACATGGGCTGTGAATATCTTTTCTTGGTACTGAGGTTACTGAGTTTCCATTCTGCGAATCTAAGAAAGTGTGATTTTCCAGAAGATTGCCATTTGAGGGTCTGTGCATGTTTTCCACCACAGCCAGTCTATGCTTTAAACTTTTATAACTGCCCAATAATTGAGACCTTTCTCTTAGCCTGGAAGTAGTGGGTATATAAGGAAAAAGTTAGTGCTTTCATCTAACTTCATAGTGAGTTGTTAAGATATGAAACAAGGGGTGGAAAATAAAATTATTGCCTGCAATTTGGAAGAAGGGGAGAAAAAAAGAGCTTTGAAGTCAGGGTGTGAATCTTTTTCTACTGGCTTTAATATGGTTGGTTTGCACTTACATGGGGTGTAGGAAGAAGCTCTTCAGCCAGTCTCTGGGTGTCTCCCAAAAGGAATCTGTCCAGGTTTGGGGGAATTGTTGTGTCCAGGGTGGGAAACAGGGTCCAAGGCTTCATATTCACTTTCTTGATGATATTTCTTCCTATTATTCACCAAGTGAGGCAGACATCTATAGGGGCAAAATTTTATCCTTAGGACGGAGAAAGTTTCTGAACTTTTGAAGGACTATCAGTCTAACTATCCTCTTTCTATTTATTTCAGCCAACACTCTTTAGAAACTCATACGAAACACATGAGTATAACTATTCTCTCATAAAATTGAACTCAGCATGCCAAGAAGTGTTTTGTGTCCACCATTTTTCCTTATGGAACCTATTATCTGTGACCCTTAACTGAACATGCTCAAAAATGTGTCCTCCCTTGTTAGAGTTTGGATCTGGAATGTCCCCTAGTGTCTCAATGGTTGAAGGTTTTCTCCCCCACTGATGGCACTCTTGGGAGTTGTTGGAAACTTTGGAGCTGGGACCTCATAGGAGGAGGTTTGTCAGAAGAGGCCTGTCCTTACAGGGTATGTCTTGTTTCTGGCCCCTTCTGACTCTCTCTTCTTTTCAGCTGTCATGAGTTGAGCAACTTTTCTCCACCATTACCCTATTACAATGGGAGGCTCATAGTTATGTGAAAGCTGATGGAAAGCTGACTAGCAGAGATTGCCACATGATTTTCCATATGCATCTGTGTAGGCTGTACAAACAAAATCCCACACTTTCTTTGTTGAGCAGAGCATTGTTTTGCAAATAAGCTTAGTGCTCACCTTACCTGTTGAACATAGTAAATATTTCTCCATTGTTTGGCTTTTTGGTTTTGCATACACAAAGATTAGGACCCATTCTTTTTTTGTTGTTATAAAATTGGTAACTTAAAGGGGACAATTCCCTCAGAGGCTCCCAGGATTTTGCTACTGGACTCACAAGGAGTGAGGCAGAGAACAATGGCAATTTCCCAGGATGCCAGGCCCTGAGATGATAAGGGTAAGTACCATTTCAGAGCCTGATTCAGTGGCCTTGTACTATTGTCATTTTGGGAAAACTTAGTGGCCACTTGGAGCCTGTTGCTTTTAAGTATCCACAGATCAGTGAGTAGTGCTGGTCCCATGAGTGGGTTAATAGGGTTATGACAATCTAGAGAAAGACTGGGAAGGTCAAAGAAGCATGCAAGGGTGAGCCACAGATATAGAGCATTGTGCCTTTGTCTTGGGATCTGGGAGCTTAAAAAAATACCTGAAGAGGAGGCTTGCCAGGGAGACCTGACCACAAGAAGTCTCAGAAAGGGTCTGAAGGATTTAAAAATAGTATTTTTGTCTTGGTTACTGGCAATTAAAAGCTTGGGATGTTGAAAGACATTTTCATCCTGAAGATCTGCATCCAAGTAAAGGAAATCCAAAAGGAAATGTGGGTTTTATTTTGTTCTATACATGGATAGATATTTCAGAACTGCCAGATATCTAATTTTATATTTTCAGTGCTCTGAAATCTTTGGACAGTAGAACTGAATTCAAAATTTATGTTTGGGTAAAAATCTCTGAAATTTGCACTTTTGTCTAACAGTCTTTTCTCTAGCCTTTATGGAATTCATATGAAGGCAATGATAGAGAAGAACTTGAAGAAAGAGAGTCTCTCTCATCACTGGTAGATGTTTGACCCTTCACCAGTGACAAAAAAAAGTTTTAAAAAAATTGCCTCTTAAATTCTTAGGCATATTTTTTAAACTTTTGCTCCAGGGACACTGGGTTTAATGTCTAGGCATTTTAAATTTTATTTTGAGATAGGCTCTCACTAAGTTGCTTAGGGACTTACTAAGTTGAGGCTGTCTTCAAACTTGCAATACTCCAACCTTCACCTTCTCAGTCTCTGGAGTGACAAGCACACACCGCCACAGCCAGCACTCTAGGAATAATTTTAGTGGTGGTTTCAGTGACTGCTTCACCCTTTCACGGAATTTTCCCCTTCCTTAAATTTTTAACATTGTTGAGTCCATGATTACATTTTATGGCTTTTTTTAAAAAAAATCACATTCAGGAGGCCATCCTCCCAAGATGGCAGAGTAGAGGAAGGAGGAGCTTCCCTTGTGCTCTGCTTTTTAGAATTTGAATGACAGAAATAAGGCTTCATAATGAGGCGAGTGTATGAAGAAAATCATTATAAATCATTATTTGTATGTTCAAGATTTAGAGAATCCCAGAGATTCTAGTGCAGTGAACAAAAGATATAAGAAACTACACTAAGATCTTGCAGCTACACTTGTGTTATGTCACTACAAAGGAAGGGGAAAACAAATGTGAAAGAGAAACACAATGGAAAAAAAGGAATGCAAAATGTGCTCTGTGTTTCTCACTTTGTAGGTGAGAAGGAGACCTAGCTTGAGGGGATTATACTGATTCTTGTTCCTATGAGAAGCTGAGAGTCCTTAACAAATGTTTTAATCTGTCTCAGCCAGTGTTTATATATGACCTAAAGCATAGCTGTCAAATCACAATCCCAAAGCATTCCCATGAATAGTGGATCCAAGGGGATTTGGGACAGAGATACATAAAAAAATGTATCCTGTTTGCTCTTTAAGGCCACTGACACATGAATGACCACCAGAAAAGCATCAGAAAACTTGTACAGGCAGAAGTACATAAGGTAAAAAAAGACTGATTACAATAGAGACAGAAGAGTGCAATCCAATTTTCTTTGGAGCTTTTTGGCACCAATGATCAAATGCAAAGGGTAAGGGGAGATTGATCAGGTGGGCAGAATTACATTGGGGATGAAGACTTGGAAACCCAAATTTGGGTGGTAGATGGACTACAGGAACTGTGCCTTGCACCATCCACCCAGAGGTCTATCAATCCACACTGAGTAGAACTCTAAAGACAATAGAGTCCTAGATGCCTAGGTGAGCTTAATTTCTACTCTGCACTAGGGGTGCAAGGATTTAATCTCTCCAGAGTACTTACCCCTAACAAAGGTCCAAAGGCACACTTCCAACTATGAAGAGGTCTGGTCAAAAGCCCAGTAAAAGATTCTTTAAGTTCCATATCCCCTGTACTGACTGTGGGTAAGCAGAGAAGTTGAGAGCAGGTTCAAAAGGCTGCACATCCAATTGACTCCAGCAGCTGGAGAAGCAAAATTAACAACAACAACAAAAAAGTTGGGCTGAAACTTATCTAGTCTTGACTCCTTCTAAGAGGCACAGTAAGGGACAGAAGGATAGTTTGGTATAGAAAGTAAATACAGAACTTCAGTTACCTCAGTGTGAAATTTTCAATATTTTTAATAAAGAATTTTTACAAAAGCAAGAGAAGCTACTTTCACATCTGGCAAAATAGGTTTAAGCCCAAATTAGTCAGAAGAGACAAAGAAGGTCACTTTATACTTGTTAAGGGAATCATTCAACAAAGAGATGTAGTTATTTTAAATACTAATGCCCACCAAATTTGTACACCTCCATACATAAAACAAGACCTACTTAATATAAAGAATAAAATAGACTCTAGTACAGTAATAAGGGATGACTTCAACACATCTCTTACACAAACAGATAGGTAATCCAGACACAAACTAAGTAAAGTCTTTTAAGAACTTAAAAAATATCATTAATCTAATGAATATAAGAGATATTTATAAAATATTTCATACATTAATATCTAAATTTATTTTCCTCTCAATTGCAAATGTAACCTTCACAAAAATAAACTATATTTTATGACACCAAAAAAATCTTAGCAATTACAGAGGTAATTCCTTGCATCCTATCAGTTCATAATGGAAAAAAATAGAAATTAGTAATTAGATAAAAACAAATAATTTCAATATCTGGAGATAAATTATAAGCTTTGAATGATGAATGTGATCATAGAAGAAACCAAGGGAGAAACACAAATTCTTAGAAGGAAATGAAAACAGAGATACAACATATCAAAATGTCTAAGACAGTATGATGAAAATTTTAACAGGCCATTTTTTGAAATGGGGTACCTACATTAAAAAATAGAAGGATCCTAAAAAAATAATATAATGTTACATCTCAAAGCCCCAGAAAAGGAAGAACAAACTAATTCCAAAATCAGTAGAAGACAGAAAGTTATTAAGATCAAAGCCAAAATTAATGAAATTGATAATGAAAAAGAAAACAAAGATCAATGAAGTACAGAGTTGGTTCTTTCAAAAGATAAATAAGATTGAGTATCCCCAACCAAAAGATAGAGAAGACCCAAATCATCAAACTTAAAAATGAAGAAGAAGATATCACCACAAACACTTTTGAAATCTAGAGCATCATTAGAAATTATTTTGAAAATATATACTCCAATAAATAGGAAAACCTAGAAGATATTGACAAACTTCTACACACATATGATCTATTCAAATTGAACCATGAAGATGTAGAAAATCTAAATCTACCAATATCAAGCATTGAGGCAGAAGCAGCAAGTAAAATTTGTCCAACAGAGGAAAGCTCAAGATCAGATAGATTCTCAGCTGAGACTTTCAAACTTTTAAAGATGAACTAGTGCCCCTCCACTGAAAAGAAAAACACACACTGGATGCAGTACTGCACATATATAATCCCAGCAGCTTGGGAGGATGAAGTCCAAAGCCAACCTCAGGAGTATAACAAGACTGCATGCAACTTAACAAGACCTTGTTCCAAAATAAAAAGTAAAAAAGAACTGGGAATTTGCTCAGTGGTTAAGCACACAGGCTTCAATCCATGGCCACCCACCCACTAACCCAAAAAACAAAACAAAACAAAAATAATGGCAAACTTCCTCTAATGATTCCTTGAATTAGGAAAGGAAGAAGCACTCTCAATTTTTTTATATAAAGCCAATCTCATACTGGTGTCAAAACATGACAAAAATACATCAAGGAAATAAACTACAGACCAATATTCATGATCACATAAGCACAAAAAACCTTAATAAAATATTAGAAAAACACATTCAAAAACACATCAAGAAAATCATACACCATGATCAAGTGAATTTCATCCCAGGAATGCAAAGTTGGTTCAACAAACACAAATGGATGAATGAAATTCACCACATAAACAGAATTAAGAGCAATAATTAAGGTAGAAAAAGCCTTTGACAAAATATAGCACCCATACATATTAAAAACTCTGGAAAAACTAAGAATAAAAGAAATTCGCCTCAACATTATAAAAGATACATATGACAAATGCAAAGCAACAACATCAAGCTGAATGAAAAAATACAAAAATGTTTTCTTTAAATCAGGAACAAGACAAGGATGTCTGCTCATCAATCTTGTTTAATAGAGTTCTTGAAACTGTAGTCTTAGCACTGCGGCCAATGAAGGAAATTAAAGAGATACAAATAGGAAACAGACAAGTCAAATTATTTCTGTTTGTGACATGATCCTATACCCGCAAGACTCCAAAACTCCATCAGAAGCCTCTGGAGCTGATAAAAAAAATTATCAAAGCAGCGGAATACAAGATCAGCATACTTAAATCAATAGCTTTCCTATACTTGAATAATAAACCAGATAAGAAAGAAATCAGGAAAACTATTCCATTCACAATGACCTCAAAAATTTTTGGAGGGGGGATACATATAATCAAGATGCCTGAAAGGAAATAAAATTAATTGAAACTCCTATTCCTCACCCTGAACAAAACTCAACTCAAACTGGATCAAAGACTTAAGTACTAGAATAGAAACCCTGTGCCTAAAAGAAGGAAAAAAGTTGGTGCAAATCTTCATCATTTCAGCCTAGGAAATGACTTTCTTACCAAGATTCCTAAAGCACAAAAAGTAAAATCAAGAATCAACAAATGGGATGGATTCAAACAAAAAATCTTCTTTGCAGCAAAGCAAACAATAACACAAGGAGAGAGCCTAAAAATGGGACAAAATCTTTACCACATGAACCTCAGATAGAGCATTAATCTCCAGGATATATAAACAACTCAAAAAACTTAACACCAAAAAATAACAAATAACCCGGTCAATAAACTGGCAAAGAAAATCAACAGACACTTCACATAAGAAGAAATGAAATCAATCACAAATACATGAAAAAATATTCAACATCTTTAGCAATTAGAGAAATGCAAATCAAAGATACTCTAAGATTTCATCTCACCTCTGTCAGAATGGCAATTATCAAGAATACAAGAAACAATAAACATTGGCAAGGATGTGAAGAAAAAGGTAAAATCAGACATTACTTGTGGGAATGAAAATTGGTGCAAACATTGGGGAAAGTTGTATAGAGACACCTCAGAAAATTTGGAATGGAACCATCGTTTGAACAACTTATCTCACTCCTTGTTTTATAACCAAAGACTTAAAATCAGCATATTACATTGATGCATCCACATCAATGTTTATAGCAGCTCAACTCACAATAGCTAAACTTGAAACCAACCTAGGTGCCTTTCAATAGATAAATGGATAAAGAAAATATGGTGTGGGATTCTATAACATGTACAACTAAAAGAATGAGAAATTATACTCCACCTATGATGATGTATTAAAGTGCTTTAAATGTCACAAATAACCAATTAAAACAAATTTTAAAAAAAGTTTCTGCCCAACAAGTAAAAGAAACTTGAAGAGAGAGCCTACAGAATGTAAGAAAATATTTGCCAGCTACTCTTCTGATAAGGGATTAATATCCAGAATATATAAATAACTCAAAAAAACTTAACACTAAAGAAAAACAAATAACCTAATCAATAAATGGCAAAATAACTAAACTGACATTTCTCAAAAGAAAAAAATACAAATGGCCAAAAATACAAGAAAAAATCTTCAATATTCCTAACAATCAGGAAAATGCAAATCAAAAGTACATTAAGATTTCATCTCCCTCCATTTAGAATGGCAATCTTAATAAATGCTGGAATACAATATTAATAAATGCTGAGGAGGAAGTGGGGGGAAGTGTAAACTCATATATTGTTGCTGGGTTATATATTAGTACATCTACTCTGGAAAGCACTATGGAGAATCCCAAAAAGACTAGAAATGGAACAACCACATGATGCAGCTATTTCATGTCTTTATATTTATCCATAAAGAACTAAAATCAGTAAACTATAGTGATACAGGGGCCTCAATGTTTAGAGCAGTGAATTCATAAAAGTCAAGTTATGAAACCAGCCCAGGTGCCTATTAACAGATAAAGAAAATGTGGTGTATAGACACATGGAATTTACTCAGCCATTAAGAAAAATAAAATTATGGCATTTGCCATAAGTAGATGGAACTGGAGAACATCATGCTAAGTGAAATAAGCCAGGCTCATAAAGCTAAGGGTTGAATGTTTTCTGTCATTTCTCGCAAAGAAGAAAGTAAGGGGAGGGGGGAAGAGAGTGGGACACCATGAAAATAAAAGGGAGCTAATGGAGTATAGGTACAGACTTGGGAGTAGGAGGAGAGACAAGAAAAGGGAGAAACCATGGAATGAAACTTAACAAATTATGCTCTGTACATATGTCAATATACTACAGTGAATTTTACTTGCATGTATACCTATAAATCCCAAATATAGCAATACAATAAATATAAGGAAGATCAGAAAAATAGAAAAAAGTGTGTGGGGGGAGAAGGACAGGGAATGAGAAAGTAGAGAGGACTTCAATGAAGCAAATTTTATTCCACACTGTATGATTATCTCAAAACCAACCCACTATTATGTGCGCTAATATAAAACATTAAAAATTTACTTTCATTTATGCACCTAACTTAAAATTATGTCTGATTGGCACATATAAAAGAGAGTTTTCTTTCAAACACTTTTAAGATAATTTAAATAACTATAATGCACTAATAAAAGAAAAAAGATAATTTTAAAAAATTCATGGTCATTTGGGAGTTTATAATTTCAGTCAGTCTTACCTGGAAGGCAAATATCTGAGATTAAGTTCCAAACTCATCTGAATGTTAAAAAAGAAAAGAAAAGAAAAGAAAACATAAAAGAGCTTAAAAAATACTGACAATTCTTGTCTGGAATTTTGGTCATTCTGGGTTATCTAGGAGTAATTGTTAAAAGTAAATAAACTAAATAAATGTAATTGAGATATGTGTTTATAACTGTGTTCTTCATGTACAGTGTAAGTTATGTGACTAATATAAAACATGAGTTATTTCTAAGAAAGTTTAAATGCTGAAATATTAGTAGCTAAATAGTGCGTTATTTAAAAAAAATTTGTTCTTTTTTGCATACATGACAGTAGAATGTATTTTGAAAATTTATACATATGTGGAGTATAACTTATCATTCACTTATGGCTTCTTAAATCCTATAAAGAACATATATTTGAGTCTATTAATAAAATGTGTTCTCATCAGTTGTTGGTGTAGGGAAGAAGACAGGTTTACATTAATAAACAAAGTGACTTAAACAAAATGTCTGGGGATTAGGGACCATAGGCAGCTATATTTTAGTTTTATAACATTTGACTAAGCAAGTTGGTGGAATGAGTAGGTAGAGCTCACAATCTAAGGATCTTATTGTTAGTCTATCATGCACACATCAAGAATCCAGATATTATATAAGATTTTTAGTTAGATGTGAGTAGTTTATGGCAATCCATGAAGAATCCATAGTCAAACGTATTTTCAGAAGGGAAATCTGAAACAATCAATTAACTCTTTGGGTCTCACTAATTTGATGAGGCTGACCTCAAACTTATAATTCATCTGTCTCAGCTACCCTCTTCATCCAACTTGCCTTTCACATGGGACATGGAAATTGAATTCTGAACTTCAAGACATCCTGCACTGTTGTCCCCTCTGGACTTATCTCTGGACACTTTCTCTATTCTGGATGGCTTGATGACCTAAACAGGGAAAACAAGAACTGTTTATTTTCTCCCATAAGATTGGCCTATGGGGCTGGGATTGTGGCTCAGTGGTAGAGCACTCCTCTAACACGGGCGGGACCCAGGTTCGATCCTTAGCACCACAAAAAACAAATAAATAAATAAAGTCATTGTGTCATGTCCATCTACACCAAAAAAATAAGTATTAGAAGAAAATATTGGCCTATGAGGTATTAAGACACATGATAAAGAACTGTAACAACTAAAAACCTTTGGTATTTGACATGCAAAACAAAAGAATTGATCAATGGGAAATAATACCCACTAATAGAACTCATGTATCCAAGCATTTATTTTATGAATTTGTTTTTCAAGTTAAGGAGGAAAAATAGACAATCTAGTAAATTCTTCTGGGGCAATTAATTAATTCTTTGGGCCTCACTAATTTTCTGAGGCTGACCTCAAACTTATAATTCATCTGTGTCAGCTACCTGAGTTGCAGGGATTATAGACATGCACCCACCATGCCTGACCTTGTTATAATTTGGGAGGAAAAAAAAAACTTTAAACCTTATTTCCCATCCCGAAGCACAAATTCTCTATGCAGTATCAGGGGCTACAGAGATAAATAGTACCCCTGGGGGTGTTTTGAGGAAATGGCTGGAGAGTAGAATGGGCATGTGCCAAGATGTAGTAAACCTCTTCCTCCATGCTTTCTGAGGATAATAATGGGGTGGGGGCAATCTAAACAATTAAAAAATATTAATCAAGCATTGTATGTCAAGACAATCAAAAGCAGTATTTTTTGTTTTGTTTTGTTGTTTTTTGTGTTGAAGAAATGAATGTGAAGTTCAGTGAAGGAAGATGAGGGTGGAAAAGCAGGAAGGGTTCTGATCAGAAATGACACTGGGTATCAACCTGTGGTGATCCTACAGCCAAGGCAAGTTAGGGAAAGGTTTTTGATCGTTTTACATCAGAGAATTGAAAATGACTGTTGTGCATTGGACGGAGGTGAGATTGGAATCAGGGATAGTGAAAGAGTGACAAAGCTCTATGTGATGGGAATGGGAGAAATTTCATCATTCCCTCAAATAGGAAGAAATATTTCTCAGGGCCTGTTTAGTTCCAGGGGTAATGCTTGGTCCCAGAGCTACAAAAGTGAAGAAGACAGATTCAGTCTAGGGGCTCTTGGGGTTGGTTCAGTGTAGTTTAGCTGACAGGAAAATCAATAATAGGGATTTACAAGGGAGAAATGTCTGTTTTGCATTTATCCTGTGAGGTTCTGCATTCAGGGATTGTGACCAGGAATCTCCTAGGATATTGAATTAACTAAAGGGGCAGGAATAATCAGTAGGGTATGAAGACTTTGTAGGGCAAAGGGGACATCAGAGGATATTTAGTCTGATTAAAAATCTTCAAATTCCACCTAGAACTTGGGAAGCTGAGAAAGGATTAGAAGTTCTAGGCCAGTCACAGAACCTTAGTGAGAACAGCTCAAAAGAAAAAAAAAGGACTAGGAATGTGGCTTAGTAGCAAAGCACAGATCACCCCTGGATCCAAGCCCAAGTACTAAATAAATATAGAAATAAGGAAAAAAAAACCTTCAAATAATGATGATTAATGATGTTGGTAAATAAATTTTGTGCAGGATTTTGGCCTATAGAAGGATTGAAAAGAGATTTAAGAAGGAACAAAGTATTAAATAAATAAATAAATACACACACACATACACACACACACACACACACACACACACACACACCCTTGAAAAGAGATTTAAGGAGGAACAGAGAATAAACTACCAATTTTTAGCTGATTTCTTGGTGTCATTATGATTGAGTGAACTAAATGCTGTGATATGGGAGAATGAGGCAAAGAGCTAAAATTTACACGGACAAATTAAGTTAATGGGCAATTGTTATCAAGTCTTCTCAACAAAACTCAATGCCCTAGAAGCTAATTTGCTGAGTGATCACTTTTCCAAATTCACTCAATTTATAGGGTGTGGTTTTAATACTTTGACAGGAATGTTAAATAGGCTTTTGAACATATTTACTTTGGGTCATGGAGAAAAGAAATGGTACTTTTTTGTTTTGTTTTGTTTTTCTATGAGTATTGAAGCCAGGGGCACTTTATCACTGAATTACATCCCCAAAACTTTTTATTTTATTGTTTTACATTTTGAGACATGGTCTTGCTTAGTTCCTGAGGGTCTTGCTAGGTTGCCAGACTGGCCTTAAACTTGCAGTCCTCCTGCTTTGGCTCTTGAATAGCTGTGATTCCAGCTGTGCACCCCTGTGCCATGCAGGAATTAGGTCTTTTTAAAAGTTCACCTGAATGCTGATGTTTCTGAGCCTGCACTGTGCTGTTCACAACTCCATCATCACATGGTTCCAACTACATGACCTGGTGTGTGCTGGGATGCTGGGAGCCATTAGCCAAGTAGGTATGACAATTTCCTCACGGTGGGCATTTTAAAATTTTTTTGGGGGGGGTACCTAGAATTGAACCCAGAGTCACCTAACCACTGAGCCATATCCGCAGCCCTTTTTTAATATTTCATTTAGAGTCAGTTTCTTGTTGAGTTTCTTAGGGCCTCACTAAACAGCTAAGGCTGACTTTGAACTCAAGATCCTCCTGCCTCAATCTCCCAAGACACTGGGATTACACACGTGTGCCACCACTCCCGGCTCCTTATGGGCACTTGTAACAAGGATGAAGGACTCAAAAAACATGCTCTAAAGGCAAGTTTCATATAAAGAATTTGAAGTAGGATAGCAAATACAAAAGAGATTGGCCAATATGTGTGATAACTTTTGAAAATTACCCATGAGACTGGGTCATGTGGAGCTGATTTCTTGGTGTGAATCAAGGTGTGAGCTCTGAGGAAATCCTGACTGGAGCTGAGGAAAGAATGAAAGCAAGGCAGCAAAGGTGTGTGTCCAGTAGTTTTGAAAAGCAGCTTAATGGAGGAGGGGAGGAAAGGGCAACTGGTGTGAATTCAGGGTACCGAGAAAAGAAGAAAACAAAGCTGATGGGAAATTTGAATTATTGGGAAACCAGTAAAATCAATCTACGGCCTACCTTTTTATTTGATTGTTAGAAGAATTCAGCAAAATAAAATTCTGGTATAGTATTGGACACAAATGGGCCAACCACGTTTTAAAAATATCAACTTTGCAGACAATAAAAGAAAAAAAAAAGAAAACTGTTATCTTTGACCATTAAGATTATCTCATACAAAGCATGTACTTATAGTCCAGCTCAGTACATAGACACAAAAATTACTGGAATGGTGGGAATAAGATACCTACGCCCCTTTTGCTCCTGAGGATTAAACCACATCACTAAAACTGAGTTACATCCTGAGACCTTGATTTTTATCTTGGTCAGGGTCTGGCTCTATTGCCAGTCAGGCTTTGGATGCTCTGCCTCAGCCACCTGAGGTTCTGGGTTCTATGTTTGTGGCACTGCAGCCACTGTTTTCATATTTTTTTAATTTTTTTTTTCTTCTGTGAGTTTATAATGAACATGGTCACACCAAAATATGGTCAGAACTCCTCAAAGGCTGATTTGGTTTTCTATGATGATTAAAAATGCCTGACCACTATGAAAATGTACAAAAATATAAAATGAAAATGAAAACTTTCCCTTTTTAAAATACTTTTAAGAAGAAAAAAAAATAACCCTCTGTGCTGCAAATTCACATTGTGGTTTTGCTTGAGTAGAGGGAGAGCTCAGGTCATCTGCCAATGGTGCTGACCAAAGTGGGCCGGTGAGACTTTCTACTGGAAAATGACCATGTTTTGATTAAGACAGGAGGTGAAGAATAACTAGGTCACATGACATTTAAAAATAACTTAACTTGGGCTGGGGATGTGGCTCAAGTGATAGCGTGCTCGCCTGGCATGTGTGTGGCCCGGGTTTGGTCCTTAGGACCACATACAAACAAAGGTGTTGTGTCTGCCGAAAAATAAAAAAAATAAATATTAAAAAAATCTTAACTTTTCATTCTTTCTCTCCTTGTTTTCTTTTCATTTTCTTTTTCTTTGGTGCTGGGGACTAAACCCAGTGGTGTTTGACCACTGAATTTCATTCCTGGTTATCTTCATTTTCTATTTTGAGACAGGGTCTCACTATGCTACTTAGTCTAGCTAAAATGCTGAGGCTGAGGCTCCAATTTGTGATCCTCCTGCCTCAGCTGCCTGCCTGTGTTGCTGGGCTTACAGGCCTGTACCACAATGCTTGGCTTATTTTGACTTTCTTTGCTGTCTTGGCATCCTTGTTGGTATCAACATTGCCATCCACATCACCTTCAGCTGCCTGTTTGTCATATGTACTGCAGCCTCCTCCTTGACATCTCCATCCCCTTCCTCACCATCATTTTCCTGCCCTTCCTCATCTCCCTCATTGTCTGCCTAGTCTCCTGTTCCCCATCATCCTCATTATTATTCCCATTAGCAGGGCCTCTTCCATTCTGACTTCTCCACAATTTCCTTTTTCTCACTGAAGTCCTTGGTGGTGATCTCAGAGCTGGTGCACATGGCGGCATTTCACATGGTGGGTAAGTCATGATTCCATGCAGAGGGTCCAAAAACTAAACATGAGATGTGGATTTTGGAGCTAGATCTGCCAGAGTCCAGGGGTAAAGAAGGCCATCAGCAGAGGGGACTGTGGCTAGCGGGAGTGGAATACTGGAATAATGAAGATGGCTTTTGGAACTGCTGGTGGCTCAACCCAATTTTGGTTTGTTCTACTCCCTCAGCTGCTAATCTTATTCAAGCCTTCTCTTTCCCAAAATATTCCCCCGTATACCCCAAATCACCTTTATTGCCTCAAATGACAGGTTGAGGTGCCCAAGAAGAAAGCACAGGACCCATATGCAGTCAAACCACACAAAATGACCTCCATGAATTTGTTTGCCCATCAATCTGTTCCTTGTGCCTTTTCTTTATTGTGGATGCAGAGACACCATCTATCTTGGGATCAAGTTAGAAAACTACATTCCTCTCCCCTGCCCTTTAAAATTTATCTTCTGTAGTGCTGCCATTAACTTGCCCAGTTGCAAACATATTTTATTATTTATTTATTTATTTGTTTTTTGGTACTAGGGGTTGAACACAGAGGCATTCAACCACTGAGCCACAAATCCAGCCCTCTTTTATATTTTATTTAGTGATATGGTGTCACTACATTCCTTTGGGCTTTGCTGCATTATGGAGGTTGGCTTTGAACTTGTGATCCTTCTGCCTCAGAGCCCCTGGGATTACAGGTGTTCACCACCATGCCTGGCAAACCTTATTTTTCTTTGCTTTATCTTGTTGTAGTCAGTCTCCTCAGAGTTTTACATCAGGTAATTTAGTTAATCACTTTGAGCTTCAGGACTCATCTGTATAATCATGTATATCCCCATAGGGTCACTAGCAGATAATTTGGAAAAAAAATCAGTTCCAGCTGCAGAGTTAGCCTTCAAACATTTGGAGGTTCAATCTCCAGGACCAAAAAAGAAAAGAAAAGAGCCATTTGTTTCAATAGAAAGAGGAGCAGGCAGATCACTCTGATTCAGAAGAATGAGAAACAACTGTCAAGCATGGGTTGCATTCTCTACACCTGAAGTACAAAACAAAACAAAACAAAAACCTTCAAAGTATTATTACCTTCTCCCAACATGTGGGAAAGCACAAAGTCCCAGAGCTGTGAAGAAAATTCAAAAGCCTGCAGTTTCTCCATTTGTGAAATGAAGATTTTTGCTATCACAGGACTGTATGAAGAACAAGATGAATTAAGCGGGCTCTATGGTGCATACCTGTAATTCCGTACCTGTAATTTTGAGGCTGAAGCAGGAGGATTGCAAATTGGATGTCAGCTTCAGCAAATCAGCAGAACTCTGACTCAAAACAAAAGATCCTAAGGGCTGTGGCTCAGTGGTAGAGATCCTCTGGATTCAACCCACAGTACTGACAAGAAAAAATATATATCTATTGTTATTATTTTTTGACAACTGATCTAAAGATAATAAAACATAAGTCTTATGTCTTATGTTGTTCCTATTGTCCCTATGTACTTATTCAATTTCAGTCTGTGGCCTCTACTGTTTCTAAGCTCAGAACTCCATAATCAATACCCTATCAAGTGATGCATTAGAAACCTATCATTTTGCATATTAAATGCAACATTACTGAAAATGCAGCAGAATAAATTGGCAACTCTCTTTCTACCCAAAGGAATTTCAGTTGTTATTTCTTTCAGACAGAAATCTCCAGAAAACAGCCTAATGATTTTTAAAGTGTCTCCATAGAAATGTGGCAAAAGAACATGAAATTAGCAAGCATATATCCTATGCCATTGGCTGTATGATAATTCTGCCAAATTTCTCTCTTTTTAAAAATACTTCCTCTCCTGATATGTTTATTTCAGAAATGGCTTACTTTGGTGAAGGGAGATAAATTTCTCCCAGTTCCTTTTAGCCTTTGGTAAAAGACTCTGAAGATTTTACTGCATATTCTACCATTAACCTGCCATTTGTCAACATGAGAGGTAGTGAGATATTTCCCTAAAGACAGAACATTCCTATTCAATAAGGTAGGACAGCATTAAGTCAGAAGGTGATATTTTAATTTGTGTTTTGCCCTTTACCGAAGTCAAATTTTTAAATATCCATCCCACTACAACAAATGAGGCTTAAACAGAAGCTAAATCATATGCAAAATGGACTGTGGTATGGCTAATACTGTGTTTTCCACCATCTTAAATGTGAAATGGTTCTGTTCTGACTCTATCCTTTAAAAATATCAACTCAAAATCACCTCAAGCAATGCTATTGCCCCACTGTAACTCCAGTATTTCTTGCCTGTCACAATACTGACCTTAGGAAGTTTCTCTTTGGTCTGATGAAAGCACAGAAGGAGAGGTAATTTTTCAAACAAAGTCCTAAGCATAGCACATGCATGAGATATTAGATAAAATTAGTTGTGTTTAGTCAAAATGGAGTTCTGATATAATTAATATTAATCTTGGAATCAGAAGAGCTGAGTTTGTGATGAGGATCTATTCCTTGCTATTAATGGAAAGCTCATCATTTCTTTGATCTTCAGTCCCAATCATGAAGAGGGTGAGTATAACAGTTTCTCCGTATAACATTCTTATGGTCATCAAAAAAAATAATGCATTCTACAATACTTTGCAATTATGAGATCTCTACAAAAATGTTAAAATTTTCTGTTCCTTTCTACCTCATTTTTTTCCTGCTGTCACAGAGGGACAGACCTCTGGAATATTTCAGCAATGATTCATGGCTTCAACCACCATGAATGCATGCACCAGCTCCATGTTTCCATTTTCCATTTAAAATCTATCCCAGTCCATTCCAACTGCATACCCATAGGTCCACTCTGCAGTCATCCTCAGGCTCCTCAAACTCTATGGTCAATATTGGAATCCACTCCCACTTCCTCTAAAAATCATCCAGGTTTCTTCCATCCCCTTTCTTTTTAACTAGAACTACTATCGATTACTATCTAATACTCCTTTACTCTACTATCTATATCTCCAGCCCTGCTAGTTCTGTCACTGACCCTGCCCAGTTATTTTTTGTCTTGGTCACTATGGTCACTGTGGAGGTTCCAGTCCTTACTTTTTCTCTCTTAAATTAAGAGAAAGTGTTATCAACATATCTCCTTATCGCATTCCATATCATCCTTGACACTGCTGCCAAAATGCTGGCATTAAGCACACTTCGCTTAGGTCATTCCTTGTTTAAAATTCTCCAACATCTTGAGGTAAAATACTAATTCTTCCATGCAGATTTGCCCACATCTGACCTACCTATGGAGCTGCCTCTCCTCTCTAGTGTTCGTCAATAGTACCTCAGAGTTCCACTAAGCCTTTTGCTTCCACCTGTCTGTCTGATCCCAGTACTTAATTTTTTACCTCTCACTCTTGAAGAAATATAATGTAGGTACTCTTCCAAGAAGCTTTGCCTCAGACTGAGATCAGGGTGCCCCTCCTTCAGCCTCCTTACCCCTTTACTGGGCATAACACAGTGTTTAAATTATTGGTTTATTTTTCTCTCTCAATATTGAATATTAATTTTTTTCCATATCTAATTTATCAGTTGTCAATTATGCTGCCAAAATATTATATATATTCCATAAATGATTGCTGAATAAGTAAAATTTTACTAGTCATTTGTCTTTCTTATTCTTTAGTTTTCATTAAAAATAATTAAAGTGTTTTGAATAACTATTAATGATGCCTATCTACTAACAGAAATGCTATCTATTGGCCTACATACACACCCCAAAGCAAAATTTTGCAGATAAAAATATCATATATGCAAAGAGTTAGAAATTCTAATCCTAAATTAGTAAGTTAAATTCTTGTCTGATTCAGAACATAATGATTCCAGCAGTAGAAACACTGGTTTTCATAACACTGAAATAAAGGTTACCAGTAACCTTGCCCCTTACACTACAGGTGTAAGGTGTAACCTTACACTACAGGTTAAGAAGGTCTTTCTTTGGTGCAAAAATGACTCAATGTTGTAAAATTGAAGCTGACATTGGAGGTTTCTTTCATGCTTAAGAACACTTATCCTTATCTATTGATTTTTACAAGTTTAAATGACAATAAATTTTAAATGTGTTAAAGCTTTACTTTTTCAGAAAGTGTATTTCATGCCAAAATATGGCTCTGTACCTTCATCTACTTTCCAAATTCAAAAAAAAAGAAATCTTAGTTTAAAATTTGATTTTGTTTTCTTCTGGTTGACAATGCAAATGGTGACCATCTCTAGCTCATTGTTCAGGGAAACTGTTGTAAGGAATATCCTTTTTAAAAGTAACTCCCTTATGCCATAAAAGAAAAAAAAAGTAAAGGAAAAGGAAGCCAGATACTATGGAACATTCTTATTTAATGTATACAAGCACAGAAGTCATACAGGAACAGGAAATCGAAGCATAATTAAGTAGTTCAGAAATGATATTTCATTGACGAAAACAACTTGAGGTCAAGGCTCAAACTTACTGATTGTTTTCTATAAATAGCTATCCTGAGGATGATTCCTCCTTGTTCATCCTCTGACCACACCCACCTTACAAAAAATACATTCTCAGAAAAATAGGTTTGTTTTAAATAAATTAATTCACTGCCATCATGTGTTCGGGGCTTCATATTTATATATGAAGCTGAACCCCACAATAATTTTTATTAAAGGAGAAAAATAATAATACAGAAGAGGCTTAGATGGTTTTGATGATGTCTTTTAAGGAAAGTGCAGTAGAACTGAATTTTGGTAAAAACTTCCTCCGAACATTCTTAGGCACTCTTGTCACAAAACATTTTGTTAAACTCCCTGCTGCTTAAGCAATAGTCAACTGCTAAGTAGAAAATTCTTCATGTATTAATATAATCCCCTCAACAATCCTCTGATTAATAGTTAAAATGCCCTGTGAGGTGGGTTATGGATATCACCAATTCCACATAAAGACAGAGGGAGATGATGAGCCTGACAGAAAAATACTCAGAATCCACAGTCCCCAGCTTCTGAGCTAAAGGTGTGATTCTTTCAGCAACCCCTGAAAAAGAATCCAAATTGAACTGACACAATTGACAATGTAGTCAGAGCCTGTATATTTAAATATGTAATTTTCCTATAGCATTAGTATATGTGTCCATCATTCATAAAAATGAAAGGGTGAAATATTCATAGAATAAACTTCAGCTATAGTCTACACTAAATCCATTTGTATTCATTTTGGTAATCATGTAAAAATCAACTCACAACCTTCATAAGTTCAGGTATTTGTATTCAAGTACAAAACTTTAATTGAGGTTTCAAATTATTATACAGTATTTGATACGGTAGCTTTCTGAAGTTTCTGTGATATATATTAATAGAAGCCTTAATTTTTGAAGTTTAAAATACTAAAGTCCTTACAACATGACCTGAAAACTCTTACAACACATCTCCACAATGGCAAGGGTAAAAGGAGTTTTTTTCAGAGAAAAAGGAAGGAAGGGAAGGAGGAAAAAAAAGGAGAAGGAAAGCAGGGATGGAGGGAGGTAGAGAAAAGCAAAGAAAGAAGAAAATAAAGAAAGAAAAGACCTAATTTCTAATTGGTCAGATCTTTTTTATTGAAGATAGTGGTTAAGACCTTTCATTGACTTTAAAACAAAATGATTTGTGGGGAAGAGAGAGGGAGAACAGATAGACAGATGTTCTCATTTTAAGGGCACTGGTGTTATACCCCTAAACACATGCATAGTCTTTGGACTGGAATAAAGGGTGTGACATTACACTTAAATCCCTCATAAGATAGCAATTTACCAGAAATTAATTAAATTGCAAGAGAACTAAAACCCTTTTTATTTACAGAATAGGTCTAAGATCAGATTTTGGTTTTCTATGAATTTTTATTGAATAAAATTTTTTATTGAATAAAAACAAAGAAAAAAATCAGATTGAGCTCATCTAAATTTTTTAATAGAAAGCAATTAGTCCCCTTTTTTTATACTTTATTTCCTCCCCTTGTGGTACTGGGGATGAAACCTAGGGAAACATTCTACCCTCAGTCTCCACAATTGATCCCTTTTAATAATGATAAAAAAATATCAATGGTGTTTTTTCACTGACAAATTAAAACATTCAGAATTGTCTTAAGATGTCCATGAAATGCCATAAACATTTAGCAAATTTAACATTAGAAAATAATATTTCGCAAATGCCGTAAACATCTTAAGCAGGCATTGCCTGTCTGTCACACCTAAAGTTGTCACTGTACCACCACCCTCTCTCTCACTTGTTTGATTTATTTCATATTTCTTATCACTGTTTTAAATTTTCTTCTATTTCTTTTTTGTGTTTTTCCCCATCCCTCACCCCCCAAAAATGTATAGTATACCAATGTGGGGCCACGTCCTGCTTCTTAAATTCTGTTTCCCCAGGACCCTACCATGTACCTGGCACAGCTGTAACACAAGCAATGATTTAAATCTACTTTCACATATTCACTGGCTGACTTTAAATGCCTTGTTATAATATCATGATGGCTTTCTGTATAAAATCAAACATTTTTTTCAGTGTCCTAACGTGCGTTCAGATATACAAGCCTAGGTCCTTGAGTTCTTTTCAACCTGGGCATGTTTCCCTTATGAATTTTCCTCTGGGGGTCCTGGAATGAAATGCACTGACTGCTACAGATCCCAATAACAGCACCAGCTCTCTAGCAGCAGCTCCTCCAGGCTGACCACTGTTGGAGGAAAGAAGGCACCATCATGCCCTCCTGCCGGGAAGGCTGTTTCCTGAACCTCCCTTGCTATCGACACAGAGAAATGGGCAGGGCTGCTAACATCAGGCTCCACTAAAGTGACTCTTTCTATTCTCCTAGTCTTTAGAAAAAGAAAAAGAACACCACCACCACCAAAAGAAAGGAGGTAGAATGAGAGCAAACCCAGTTGAGGAAGACGGGCGTGGTAGCTCCCTAAGCCATCAACTGCCAAGGTTACTTTTGGCAGAGAGCAAAAGAAAAAGGGCCAGACTGTAGCTGCCTGAAGCTTTTGTACTTCTGCCCAGACTGTTGGGAAAATGATGGGATTAAATAAAAATGCCAGTGATAACAAAAAGGAAATCTTCCCAATAGTTTTCCTTGCCTGAAGGATGAACTGCTTGAAGCAATGACCTCCCTGCCTGTCTCAATGAGGTCAAGAAACTGACTGTCACTCCTACAATTATGATTAATGTAGCTCCCGCTGGTGACATATTTCTAACCACAGTCTCTGGAGTGCAGCAAGACTCAGTTGCCTCGTGGTGTGTTGAGTCATTGCTCTGGCAAAAGATCTATTTGCTAGAGCTACAGGCTTAGCTTTCAATAAGGCATCCTCTTGATTCTTTGCTGCGACGTCCTATCATGAAAGAACAGAGAGCCCAGTACAAAGAATGACTGCTAAGAAGGATAAAACATTAAATTAATTTTAAAAAAGCTTTTGTACTGAGCAGCAAAATGCAGCATAATGAATAATTAAACAATTAATAATGTAATCCTCTTAAAAGCACAGAACCACTATGGGAGAAGATTAAGTGTTTAACAGTTTCCAGTATAATGCAAATGGTAAGGATGAGCCTTTCTTTCCCCCACTTTTTAGGGTAATAGAATTGAAAGCACATTTCCGGATTTTAATTAAATACTATTAAATTTTCAGTAATAAGCCAAGAACAACAGTGCTACAATATGGAAGGATTATTAAATACAAAGGTAAGTACACAATAGCAATACACTAACATTCTTAGTTCCCTTTTTATAAAAAGAGGTTACTTTGAAAGGGTGTGTTCTATTTCTAAGCCACTATAGTGTGTGTCACCAAACATCAAATTAAGTGTTAATCTTTGTTAATGATTATAAGATTGGGATTTAGATTGATTTATTTCAGTAACAGTCCAATCATGGAAAAAGAACTTGGAAAACAATGAAGAAACGTTGTAGAATTATAAAACAAAGTGATGCACCCAGATGCTATCACATTCACAAACCTACAATGAATAGTCCCCATGACATAGAATCTGTGTTCCTATGATTTTATTTTCACTGTTTCCTAAGCATCTTTGGTAAGGGTGAGTTTGCTCAATTTCTCTAGAAGCAAAACGTAAGAGGATTCAGGTGAACTTCAGGAGCAGAGCAAGGGAGAAGGATTAAGGAGGTTATTCCAGGAACATGGCGATGGGCGCGGAGAGTTCAAGTCTCTGACCTCTTCAGCTGCACAGGCATAGGAAGTTGTAAACTGTCTAAAGGCTGTTTGCTCAGGATCACTAGGCAACGCTTAGCTGACGTGGATCTGGGGCGAACAGTCTGGGCCTCTCAGAACACACACGGAGCCCGATCGACTGCATTCAAGCTCCTGTTCGCCTGCTTCTTGCAGCCATACTGCTGTGACTCAGCACTAAATGACCCCGGAGGTCAAAGCCAACGGAGCCTTCATAGGCAGTGGCCACAGGATTGAAACGGGGCGTGGGAGAGACAGTCAGGACCCACCTGTTGCATATTAAATGCTTTTTTATATAGAAAATATATATTTCTTCCAGGCATATCACAACAAAAAGTTTCCAATAAAAATATACTGAGAAACAACAAATAAAAATATTTATAACAAAATACCATATTTTGGTATTTGCTACTTTAGCAAAATATTGTGAAAAAGCTAAATGCCCAGCCATACGCTGCTGGTTGTCACAAAAGAGTATTATCAGTTGTGAAAAGAAATGAGAAGTACTTCTATGAATTAGTGTGAAGAGATTTCCAGGATACATTAAATTTAAAAGTAAATGCAAGAGAATACAGTATATATAGAGATATATAGATCTACACACACTTATGTATTTATTTATAGATATATGTTAGAGAATATATAAGACAAAATAAATGTTTCTTTATACACATATAAAGACTTATATGCATATATTCATATGTAATATAAATTTGTATAAAATAATTATATATTTTATTTGCTTATTTTTGAAAAATGAAATATAGGAACAATAAACCAGAAATTAATGAAAATGTTACCTATAATAAGTGAATGGAAATTGAGAGAAAGATAGAATTAAGAGCATAATTTCTGAATTTTTAAATGTAATTCCACATTTCCAACCATGTAAGTGTTTTACAAATTCAAATTTTAAATGTGTATTAAAAAGGATATTCCAAAATCATACTCTCAAAATTGTAATTAAACAAACTCACTACGTAGCAACTTGAATACATGAACACACACACACACACACACACACAAAGAAATGATTATGCAGGTTTTGAATGGTTTCTGACTGAGCATTCTTGGTGACATAACATCAGGCAAATTCAAACTGTGGAAATTTCTACAGGATATCTGTCCTGGAATATTGATTTATGAATGTTGCAAAGAGCAAAATAGGCAATAGGGACTGTTCTAGATGAATAGAGATCACAGCACCAAGACAACTAAATGCAAGGTGCCATCCTCCCTGGTTCTTGAATTTAGCAAAGAAATGACTGTGGAGGACCTTACTGGGACAGTAGGAGGAAATCTGGAAATGGACTCTGTTAATATATATATTGTATTAACTTGAAAATCCCTCACTGTGACATTGATAGGATAGTGTCTTTGCTTGTAGGAGACCGTGCTAAAGTCTTCTGGTGAGAAAGTATCTGGATTGTGCACAAACTTAATTTCAAACTTAAAAGAGAGAGAGAGAGAGAGAGAGAGAGAGAGAGAGAGAGAGAGAGAATAAGCAAATGGGCAAATGGTTTACCAGAGTACTCTCTGAACTATTCTGTGGGTTTGAAATGTTTTGAAATAAAAAGTTGAGGAGGTAATTCCTAGAAACAAACAAACCAAAAAAAAGATCAGTACCAGTTAGCTATTACTCTCTGTGATTCCTCCAGGCTGGGAGCCTATGAGAAGGAAACCTGGGGATAAATACATATGGTTGATAAATAAAAAAGAAATCATGTACTAGGATCTATTTTCAGCCTACTGAAGCATGTCAATGGATTCTTTACTTATTCATTTCCCACAGGATTTGCCCAAACAAATAAAACTGCCTCCAGCTTAAAAAAAAAAAAAAAGAAGTGATACTGCCTCTAAGCTTCCCTGGGGAAAAAAAAAAAAAGAAGTTAAATTGTATCCTTACATTACCTCCTTCTTATTTAGTGAGGTGCCTTGGCAGCAACTCAAGGGAAGTGCCTTTCCAGCCAGCCACTGGAAAAAAAAAAAAGGCAGACCACACCGCCCCGCCCCCCTCCCGCCTTGTGAATTATGCTGGGGGACCAGAGGCTGCTTCCTGCCAGACTCAATTGTGGTAAGGAAGCTGGGCCAAGAGGCAGATCCCCGGGTGGTCGGGTCTATGTTATTTCAGATTTTAAATACTGAAAGCAAGACAGAAAGCCCTTCTTCCCAGATCAGGGAGTGGAAAGTGTAAATGACAATAGATTAAGCTCACCTTCCTGGGGACCTTTAAAAATATACAGGCCCTTCTTTTTAAGTTCCTGCTACACAATCCTCTAACAAACACCTTTAGACACTCTTAAATTACATACTTTTTTTTAAAAAAAAAAATCTTTTTCCCAGATATATAATATTTGCCTTACAAAGTGATGAAATGGCAATCTGCCCCTGGTCTTCTATTTTTCTTTCTTTCAAGTCTTAAAAGCTTGTTTCATTTCTATTTCAAGATTGTGTCCAGGTATAGACAGACACCCTTTGTAACTGGTTAAAAGCTACAGAAAGGCTCTATTGAAACATAATGCTGCTCATATCTCGATCCATGCCAGCAGGAATAAATCGGACAAAAGCAACTAAAGAAAACTGTTTTATAGATACCACTATGTTACATTAGCTGACAAGGGAGAGATGATTACATTTATAGATTTTTTTTCCTTTTATAAAGGTGCAATCTATATGCAGTTGAAAAATTGTGTATTATCACCCCTGGAATTTGAATTCAGCTAATGAGAACTAACAACAAAAGGAAAACTTCTCGCAAGGCTGCTTGTCTTGGCCCTTACACAGGCCACAGAGCTAGATTATCCTGTTTTTCTTTTGGGTCACAGTATTGATTTTCAAACATATTTCACAATTCTGATTTTTTTCATCAATAAAAATATTAAAATATTCCCCTCTTTAAGACACATATCCTAGGCTAATTATGAAATAGGAAGCTATTAATACCAAGCTATAGTTATAAAATAGTGCCTTATATTTACATAGTATCTGAGCCTCTGTGCTTCAGAGCACTTTCACATTTATAGTCACACTTAATCCTGGGAATTCTGGTGGGTAGACTGGGCAGGTAAAGCAACTGATCAAGACATAACCATTCTCAATGCTGAAGCTTTATATCTATCATTTGTCAGAACTAAAAAAAATCCTGGAGAGAGGAATAGGGAGGGAAGAGGAAGCACTATTCAATTCTCTTGGTAGCTGTGTGACCCTGGACTAATGATCAAATTTCTCTGATCCCCATTTTCCTTAGCTGCAAAATAATAATAATAATAATAATAATAATAATAATAATAATATCTACCTAAAAAATTAAGAGTGGTTAAATGAATTTAAAAGAAATAATTCGGCACTCAAAGATGATCGCTCTGTTGATTCACTCACTTAACAAATATAATGACATTTTTTAGGAGTTGATAGATAAGGAAGATACAACTATAGAGGCAGAAGTAACACACAGTGCTGGCTTTCATGAACCTCAACACTAACCACCGTAAACCTTTACAAAGTAGTGTGTTACTAAGGAAAGCAGGCCAGTGCTCCATACAGTTATGAAGGTTTTACACAACACAATACAGGAACAACATGCACATACATCACAGTGTGTATGAGTGGTGACATCTCTGTAGCTGTTTTATGCACAAACTAAGAAGCCACACACAGCAGCCCTCTTGGTAACAGAGAAAGGTTAGTAGGTGATATCTAATTCAGGTCAACTCCACAAAAGGGAAAAGGAACATGATAATATATAAAATGAATATGGAATTACAAGGCTACCTTTGCCCTGGGCGATGGAATATGTATATGTCAGAACAATGAAACTGAAAAAATAAAAAGAAACCATGTGGGAAAAGGGCTTATAAGTCATGCCAAATAATGTTCACTATATTGTCAAAACAATGAAGTTCTTGAGTATAAAAATGGTTCTGCCTCACCCTAACTTCCTTCCTCCTGTCAGCTTCCGGCTCCCACATGGAGATGGAGATGCTTCTAGGGATTGTTCAAACTGAACGAAACCCAAAAATGTTACTGGGAATAATGGGACAACCACAAAGGAAGCATTGCAACTGCAAAGAAACACAGCCTTAAAATAAAGGTAATGCCTTGGCAGCTAGGGAGACAGAAACAAGCAAGGGCCTGATGACAATATTGGAGACCTTGATCGAGTCTTACCTAAAGTCCACCTACACTGGAATCATAATTAATTGAGGACTATGAGCTGACATGTTTTCCTTCCAGAAGCATATGTTGAAGTCTTAAACCTCAGATCTTCAGAATGTGACTCCATTTGGAGATACACAAGCTTTAAAGACTTGATTAAGTTAAAATTTGGCCCTGAGGCTGGGTCCTAGTGCAATTTGACTGATGATCTTCTGAGGAGATGGCGAGAAGGCACCATCTACAAGCCTAAAGGAGAGGCCACAGAAGAAGCCTACCTTGATTATGGACTTCCAGCTTTCCAGGAGAGAGAAGTTTCTGCTATTTAAGCCAGCTGGTCTGTGATATTATGTTATGGAAGCCCAGGCAAACTAATGAGAGCCAGTAAAATTGCATTTGTTATTTAAGCCAGTTTGGGTTTTATTTCCTGTTAACTTTCAACTAAAATATTTTTAACTGATATAGGTGCCAATGAAAGACTCTAAGCAAAGAAGTGGCATATGTGTATGCACATTTTAGAAAAATATTACTGGCAGCAATTGAGAAAAAAGACTTGCTGGAAGAGACCAGAAGTCAGTAAAATAGTCTATCCCCAAAGTCCAAGCAAGAAGAGAGGGCAAAAGAATGGATGAATATCCTGGCTCTAAAAAGATCTTGAGACATATTTTTAACTAGTAAAACCAAGTCACAAAATGATTTGCATGATGTAATCCCATTTTTATTTTTTTTCAAATCTTTATCATTTGTGTGCCTAATGCCATTTCACTTTTTTGCTATATACATTTTGTCTGAAATTTTTAAAAATGAGAATTATATTTGTTGTATAATTTTTTAAAAGAAAATTTAACTAAAACAGACCTAACTCTGTGACCTTGGATGGAAAGAATAAATTTAAAAGACATTTAGAAGTTAACCTACCAAAGCCATCTTTTTAGGTCAAGTTCTAACCCACCTCCTCATGAATTTTCTGCACTACCCTTGACCAGAGGCAATTTTCCTCCTCTGAACTCCCAATTCCTTTACTCTCTGTAAAAAAAACAACCAAGCTTCCAACATTGTGTTTATATTGAAAGCTCTATCTTCCAAATGGTTGTAGTCTGCAAGAGTTATGGCTTCTTCTTTTCTGTAGTCCACTACACATAGTTGGGTACCTTGTGCATAGTAATCATTTCTTGGTTAACTGACTATTCTCTCCAGTTAATAATACTGCGCCCCCCACCATCCTCTGCTTCCCCTCACTTGACATGGGGAAATGAGCCTGGAAATCTCCAAAAGGCCCAGAGCACTGTGTCATACGATGCTCAGTTCCCAGGCTCTCTGTATTATCAAATACCCTTGGAAAACTCAACTGAAATCTTTAAGCCTATTTCTAGCTATAAAAACTTGCACAGAAATATTTGGAGGGGTAAAGATGAGAAGTCAATATAGTCTGAACCTGTGAGGTATTTAAGGAAAAGGCAGGCTGGTACAGGAAGATAGCATCAGGGAGGAAACAGAGTGTCAGAGGAAGAGAGTTAAAGTAATGTCCTAGAGGAATACAATTGACAAAGACATCCATTTGAGAAAAGCCATGGGACAGGAAGGGACAGTTAATGTAGTTTCACCACCAGAAACCCATAGTTCAACCCAATGAACTGCCCTCAGAGGAGCAGAACAAATATCACAAGCTGGTTTGATCATGCTGGATTCTGATTGTCAGGGTTAAAATTTAGTGTCCATATTTTCAAAGCACTGCGGTCTGTATGAAGAAGACAGTAATATACAAGATGGGCATGTGTTCTGCCCTCATGAAGCTGAAGTTCTAGTGAGGGCTGAAGACAAGCAAGTGATCAATTATGATACAATATGACAAGTGTATTATTTTAGAGGGTACCACACACATTCTAGTCTATGTCACGGGCATCCCCTGAAGAACATTCACAAAAGCTACAATGTGATTGGTGCACTACCTTCTTCCAAAATGCATTTGTTGAGACCCCAATGGCTAATGTGATTATATTTAAAGATATGGCCTTTATGGGGGAATTAAGATCAGACAGGATCATAAGGTAGGGTACTGTCCTGATCCAATAGTACTAGTGTTCTTACAAGAAGAGACATCAGTCAATTAATTATCTCTCCCTCATGCAAAGACACAGAGAGAAGGTTGCCAACTACCAGCCAGGAAAGGAAACCTCATCAAAAGGCATAAACCACCTGGCATATCCATCCCCTGGTATCTGTGGGGGATGATCTCAGGACCTCCACCTATACCCAAATCCACAGATGCTCAAGTTCCTTATATAAAATTGGTAGTGCTTGCCTTATAACATGAGGACATATCTTTTCCTATGTTTGAAATCATCTTAGGTTACTTATAATACCTAAAACCATGTAAGTGCTTTGTAAATAGTTGTTATACTGTATTGTCATCATCTGGTCGAATTCACATATACAAAGCCCATAGATATGGGGGTCCACTGTATTTACAGCCTCCAGAATTGTGAGAAAATAAATCACTGTTCTTTACATCATTCCCTTTATGACATTTTGTTAGGGCAGTCCAACCAGACCTATACAACGAGAAAATGGCAGAATGTGGTTCATACAGCCAACCCTACCTTAGAGGTCTGTGGAAGGCATACCAGGAGAAAATGGAATTTAAAGTTAGATCCAAAGGATGGGTAGGAGTTAGTAAGTCAAAGGCAAAGTTGAGAGGGGCACAGGAAGATGTGAAGTGACGATGGTATACTGAACAAAAACAAGACAAGATGTGAAACAGCAAGATACAGAAGAGGGGGACAGAGTCTATGAAGAGTTTAGCAGAGCTCATAAGAAGTTTGAATTTTCCTCTGAGATCAATAAAAATGCTATGGTATTCCTAAGTTATTAAAATTAGTAAATGGAATTATTTTTTCTCTGTAAAATATTTTGCAAACAATCTGGAAGGAAATTTCCACTTTTACAGCTTTTCAAACATTTGTTCAGCACCACATGGTTCACACTCAGTGACATTTGTTTAATAAATGATTGGTTAAGAACTTTTCTGAAGATGTTGTGATTCTTATTTTACCATTGCATGTATCCACAGTTCCAAATTAGAGGTATTTTCAGTGATCTCTTATTAACACAAAAAGGAAGTCTTTCTCTGCAGCAATCGCCATCACAGTAACAGCCCTCAACTAGAACCCAGGTTTCCATCTGAGTTGCATCCTAAGTCTCAGCCCTTGCATTTGTTATCCCCAGGAACATCAAGACAGAGCTGGACTCTGACGATTGAGTTAGAACCATCCACTCTGTCCTCCAGAACAATTCTATGTACTCTGGCACCACCTATAAGCTACTGATCCTTGGATGGATATCACCACTGCAATTTTACATTTTTCATCCTTCCAGAAAACAATAGCTAAACATCAGAGCATGAAATAATGTTTTGTTCAGGGGTCTGCTGAATACGACAGGTCAAATTCTCTCTCTTCTTTTTTTTTTTTTTTCTTTTGGCCTTCAAATTGTTTTGTGAGATCTGTAATAGCATTGCACCACATTTGGTCTTCAGGAAGACAGACTTGGAAGACCAGAGTTGATGGACCCTGACAGCCATTTTCATGGGAGGCAGTTACACTTTGGCCTCAGGAAGCTCATGCTGCTTTTCATGTCATCCCAAAACACTACAAACTCAAGCTTTTTCAAGCCCACTGATTGCTTTTGGGGCATACATTAATCTCAGCACCGGAGGAAGTTGAGTAAGTCTTAGAGATTTTGAAAACAATTTCCCATTCTATCCATTTCTTAGGAACTTTTTCTGAAGATGTTGTGATTCTTATTTTATCATTGTAGTTGGTGCATAGGCAAGAGCTAAAGTGATAAAAGAAGTGCAGCGGTGGAATGCGTCAATAGCATAACCTAGCCCTGAGACTGATGAGGGAAGCAAACCCCAACCCAGGTTCGTTGCAGACTGTAGCCAGTAGCAAGAAGCTATTTGGAGGAGAGACCTTTTCTTCTGATCAATAACCTTTGAACATCCTATTCAGATATACCAACCTTGGAACTCAACAAGAGGGTCTTCATAAAAAACCAAGGCTTCTAAATTGTTCCCACAATTTAGAACTGATCAACTCACTTGATTTCTTTCTACTCTTTGCATAAGGATTGGACTTCTTCAGTAGCTTTTGTCAAGTCATCATGTATATTTCATATAAAAATAATATTTAACAATTACCCTGCCAGAATAGTTGTTATTATCTCCAGCGCAATGTTCTCTCTGCTAGTATCTATATTGGCACAGGACTCCACTCTTCCTCAAGATCAGTTTTTAGCTCCTCCACCATCAGTAATAGAGTCTCAACCAAGCACCTCTTCATTCCTACTTTTACTTATCTGCTTGTCCATCAGGTCAAGTTCACTGGACTCTGGATGGACAGGTTTGCATGCAGATTTATTGCGCAATGCATTTAGGACCAACACGTGCAAGTCAGTCAGAGGACAGTTCCTGGGGCTGGCTCAGCTGTGTCACCTCAGCAGCAACACTAACAGCATGGGAGGAATAAATGTCTTGGACCGGGCAGAGGATGTGGATGGAGCTCCAGAGCACTCACCACACCTTAACCCAGTATCATAATGAACAGACTAAGAGGTGTAGCTGGCTCAGTTTAGAATTATTTATCTGCCTTTTTTTCTCCCTTTATATTTAGGCCAGCATCCCTCTGTTATTCCCTCTTCCTCCAAAACTCTGGTGGTGTATTAGGGGCATGCCCCAAAGCAACTCCTGCCTCATTCTTCCAAAAGTGCCAGACTAAAGCAGGTGGCTTAAGCTTAGGGCCAGGTGATTTTAAGTGTTGCAGGGTTTTGATACATTTAAATGAATTATGTGATTTTTTAAAAAAAGATTTCTAATACTTGCTTCCAATTTCTCTTAGTAGCTTTAATTGCAAATGCACAGTATTTCAACCATATTTCGGTTCAATCGATTTTTGTCCACCATCCAAGAAGCCCTATGGCCATTGTGTCTATGGGAAAAGGTATGCTTCAAACAGCTCAAAAGACGTTTTGGAACGCTGCCCAGGTGGGACTGCATTGCACAGGTAATGGTTGAAATGAGCACATTACAATTGTCAAACCCTTCAAACACATGGAAGGAGAGCAAAAGCCCATTATGAGCTGAAGTTACCTTTTAGCTGTGCCTTGCTTAAACTGACGCTGTAAGGCTAAAATATTGGTTCTCATCAATTTTGTTCCTAACAAATAAATCCAGTACCACATACTCCAAAACAAGGTAGGCTGTTTCAAGAGATCACACATTTTAATGGAATCACACTTCATTTCTGGAACAAGCACATCTTGCTAGGCAGCTCAGCTGTCATTACAAACAGGATCCAGTCACTGCTCCCTCTATCCCTTGCATTATCCATGTCTTACTGAAAAAGGAGCTGGCATGGGGTGCTTACATGATTTTTGCCCACAGTGGGGGATCAGGCTATACCAACAGACAGCTGGTGAAAGCTCAGGCTTCCCCAGCCAGGGCCAGGGTCTGCCCTGGCTCCTCAACCCAGCCTGGATTCCCTCCCAGCTTCAGGGCCTGAAATGTCTCTGTGACTCTCTTTGGCTCTTTTCACCTGTAAAACAGGCTAAAAACAGCCTTTCCCGAGAAGATAAGGTGTTCATTTACTAATTGAAGAAGACCCAGAACTTAGCACAGTTTCCAAAGTGGGTCTTTGTTTCCTCCCAAAAGGGGGTCCCAATTTTCCAGGTTCCAGCCCCTCTTCTTCTTTTGACAGCAACATTAATAACAGCACCACCTCTCCCCTGGTGCAGCTACACTACTGAGCAAAGCCCAGAGTAGGAGATGTGCCCAGCGCAATAATGCTGGTTAAATAAGTACGTTCATTACCTCTCAACAGTCCACGTGAGGGAGATTATGTGATTTACATGCTAAAGTGCCCCTGTGGTTTGATTTGCATAGCAAAGACTTTGGGGGCACAGAAACAAAGCATCAGTGTGCATGACAAGAGTACTATTAGCATAGAGCATTCACATTTTCAGACAGTCTGGCCTGGCAAACAATCCAGCACCTTCTCTGCAAGCTTGGAGTTTAGAGGATTTGATGGTTTCTCTTCTACAATAAGGAAAGATTTAGGGAGTTGGGTAGAATGAGGGGTGCTAGAAAGGAAAATAATCAGTATTTCCTTAAAGGGCTCGTCCTCTCATCACCTCTCCTCCCCATCTTCTTCTTCTGAAATTCATTTCAATGCTGAAATATTTATTCTGCCTGATGATGCTGGAAGAACCCAGCCAGGATCACTTCTGAATGCTGTAGAACTCAGGTAGAAGCTCTACCCTTGTCAGTACACACACACACACACACACACACACACACACACACACACTCACACACACACACACACACACACACACACACACACACACACCAGTGTAACCTTCTTACTGAAGCCTCCCGGAGCCCTTGGGAGACCTCCCAACCTTCTCCCACAAAAGCACTCTGGGCTCCAGCCGCAGGGCTGGCCTTCGGCAAATTTATAAAACTAACCCAGCTTTGGTTTTTCTTCTTCTTCCAGTCTCCTGAATGATCTCTTTGGATAGCCATGTATCTGATCCCTCTTGAGTAATGGCCCTGCAGGATGACCCTCACAATGGGCCGCACAGAGCTGGTGATTTTGAAGGCTGTGCTTCCTACTGCAGAAGGCCATCTGGGGAGTCCAAACTGAAGAGAGCAAATTGCTCAGTGAGCACAGAATCAGAACAAATGGGGGGACCCTGATGTCCCTGCAGGGCCTTTCATCAGTTGAGGACACCAGAATAAGTTGCACTTCTAAACTTATTCACTTTCTCCACTTTTTGAAGGTCCATGAAAATCAATTAAAAAAAAGTCCCTACCATCAAGTAGCTGTCAGTCCCTGGGGGAAAGAAAACTATAATGCAGTGTTTGTACCACCAGGGCACCTTCCTTGGGAGAATACAGACGGAGCACTGAGCCAGCAGCCCGCAGGTAGTGATGAACAGCTTCTCAGGGGATGAGATGCCTAAGCTTAGAACCAAAGGATCTGTAGGAGAAAAGCTAAGCAGGACTGGGTAGGGCCATATTAAGTTGGCCAAGGTTGTGACTCTTTGCAGACTTGTCAAACATCTTTCATTCCAAGCCTTCCCCACAACACTTACTTCAGCTAAGTTGCTGTTTAGCAGGTAAAACATTTTGAGGAACACATTGGCCCTCAAATTTAATCTGATTTTTATTTCTTTTCTTTTTTATTGTTGTTTTTTTCTGGTTATCTGACTGAGGGATATTAATCATTAATTCTTCTGAAGGCAGCTTTTGCTCTCAATCCAGATTTCCTAAATTCACTCACTGCAAAACACACACACACATACACACACACACACACACACACACACACACACACACACTTATGTGCACACACACAGAAACACGTTTATTTGTACCCATTTTGTCATTCATTCTTGTCATATTGGCTGAGTAGAGCCCAGTGAGGAAGTTTAAAGACTTGGATCTGACCAGACCAAGATTCTCTCCTTAAATAAACTTAAACAGGGCTCCTTTGAACTTTCTGCTCAACTAAGCCCTGACTTTGGAGCTTCAGAGTTCATCTCTACATTGTTCACTTTTAGCAAGAACCCTGCTTAGTCAGTTTATCCAGAATCCTCCATTTTTGATATCTGATCTCCTTCAATTTCTGACCAGGTTCCTCATCCTCTGCTATCCCCCAGATGATGTCTGGCCATCCTGGCCTGCCTTCAGCAAAAAGTCAGTTAGGTCAGCTTCCTCAGAATCCCCCCTTACCCCTGAGGTTTTCTCTTAGTAATTTTCAACCAATGGGCCCCTCCACCCTACTCCTGGGCAGCAAATTTATTCTCTTCTTTATGGTGTTCAGAGTTGAGCCCAATCTCTCTTCCTTACTGTAAAACTCATTTGCAGAGGTCCAGTCCTGAATAACATCTGCCTTCCTGTTCTTTAACAAGTATCATGAATAATTTTTCTTTACCAAGTCCTGCCTTTGCCACATTTGTTATCTGGACAAGTCACTTAATTCCTCTGCAATCCAGCACCCAGTTTTCTCCTCTCTAAGATGGATGAGAAAACCTCTAAGATCACTCCCAGCGCTAACATAAGAGGAATTAATAAGACAGTCTAATGCACAGTAATATCAAGGAAACTGAACTACAGGAATGTGGGGGCTGAACGCCAAGGTGAATATCCCAGAAATCCCACATTAAGAGTTTCATCATCTGTCACTTTAAGAGCGTGTCACTAGCTCTGAGCCAGTCTCTAGATCTTTAAAAGAAGAATATCAACAAATGTATCTTAGGGCTGTTGTGAGAGTTAAATATAGTGCTCTATGTGAAAAGCACTTTGCAAATTATAAATGCAACACACTGTTACTAATGTGTTAACTCAGATGAGATTGAAATTCCAAGAATTAACAGCATGATGCTGTAGAACATTCCCTTAATCCATTGATTTTCATTGTGGGGGTGGGAGAGATTTTGTTCCCAAGGGGATATCTGGCAATGTCTGGGAACATGTTGATTGCCACAGTGTGGGGCAGGGGAGAGGTACCACTGCATCTACTAAATGGTGGTGGCCGGGGATGCTGCCAAATGTTCTACATGATGCAGAGCAGCACACAGCAAAGAATTATCCTGCTCAATAACAAAACCAATACACCCCAAATCATCCTAAATTATGAATTTCCCCAGGGAGGAAGACAGCTCCAGTCCACATGGACTACCAACATTTAGATCCATGAATACTTAGACTCCTAAAAGGAGTTCTATGGCCCCAGAGACAGAGCTCCAGCCCAGAACAATTTCATCATCAAGCTCTTGGATGTAGGAATTTGGATGGAGGTAATCCTGTGAACAAAATTCCCATAAATGGCCAGATAAGGTGGCACACTCCTGTAATCCCAGCTGCTCAGGAGGTTGAGGTAGGAGGGTTATAATTTCAAAGTCAGCCTCAACAAGATAGCAAGGCTCTAAGCAACTCAGAGAAACCCGGTCTCTAAGTAAGATATAAAACAAGAGCTGGGGATTGTAGCTCAGTGGTTAAGCAATCCTGGGTTCAGTCCCCAGTACCAAAAAGGAAAAAAAATCCCATAAATGCATGTGCAGTAAGATCATGGAGTATTCTAGTAACTTTTGAAATCTTACACTCTCTTTTTCAATTGGGGACAGGAGAGGAAAGCCAAATCACTAAAATATTTATTTTGTATAGTTAGTCAATGGGAGCTGGGAATGTAGTATATGAAGAATAACATGAAGCTTTATTTATAATGTGGTGCAGAACTCATGGAATCTGTGTGTATGCCATCGCCACACACAGAGAAAGGATATAGCTCTAAAGATTATTCTTTCTGGAAATCTACTAATCTGAAGGTCTGCTGGGAACATCCAATGTAAATGAATAAAATATCTGCTATAATCAATATCCCTTTTAGTTACTGCTTTTAAAAATCCCTAGCTGGGTGTAACACTCTGAAGCATAAACATTTCTGCTAGGTATCCATTTAAGCATGAGTATTGGGCACATTTCTTGCAGGCCACACTAAATAATGAAAGCAATTCATTAAGCCCTTGAAGGGGTTGATGGCTTCAGTCTCCGACTTGTTCCACTCTTTAGATGGCAACAAATAAATTCCGACGTACACACACAAAAAATCTTATTTTCCACATAATAATAACAAAGTTATTGTTCAATAAATAACAAAGTTTTTGTTCAAAGGGGAAAAATCCTTTAAACTCATTTATATCATTTATTATTTCTCACCATAATCTCATAAGGAGGATGTTATAATAAATTGGGAAACAAAGTTATAAGAAATAATAAAGCTTTGAAGGTAGAATTATAATCCACAATCTTTATTTAAACTCATGCCAAGAACTCTGAAAACACAATAGCTACCATCTGCATTCTTTCTTTCTCCTTAAAGAGAAAGATGATGTTTTCATATTCCGCCTTTTCTAAAGGCTTTTTGAGTAGCGGTGAGTGGTAAGTCACGGAATTGCAATGCTCAACCTTGTTGTCTTGATTTGTCCAGTTCATACCACATTTCCAGCCTTGAGCCTGGTGCTAAGGTCTCTGGATCCTGACATCTCTGACCTGAGCTGAGAGTTCCTTCCTTCGCCCTCTTGAAATGAGAGTGGGGGCACTGGCACGGACTCTCTCTGCTGAGATAAGAGCCTGGTAGTGAAATAGCACAGTGGAGGTGAAACCCTTCTAAAACACAGAGCTCAGGCATAATTGTTTCAAGGTGAGAGAGGTCACTGCTCCTGAGAGCTCGGTGAGGTAGCACTGACAACACCTACAGAAACTTGGTTTTGTAGCGTGCATTGGTAATTGTCGTTTCTTTGTGAGGAAAGAAGCTGATTAAAGTATATGCAGATAACATTCCAGATTTTTCCTGTCTCAGTACAAGCTTGGCTTTTTTGAAAGTGGTATGAAATCTATCAAGTCACCAGGGTGCCATTTCTGAAATTACTACTACAATGAACTAAGTGGCACCTCACAGGATTTACCCTGTGTTCAAAAATTGTTCTTATAATTAAAGGATAAAGTCATTTGACAAAACCTTAAGAATAATTTAAGTTCCAGAAGAATCTAACTATTTTGGGCCTCTTTTTTGTCCATGGACTTCCCTCTAAGACCTAAGTGAACTCTGAAATTTTCTAATTAACAGTTTATTGTAAGAAATTCTTAAAAGGTATTATTCTCCTTTCATCCTGAAAAGTGCACACACGTGAGCACACACACACACACACACACACACACACACACACACTTTCTTTGTAGAGTTCACTTTGGAGGTTTCTAGTGAAGGAGAATCCCAGCTCCAAAACAGCTTCCTGGCTTGAGGCAGTGAGAGGAATAGAGAGGAACCCAGGTTCAGTGCCCTCTTAGACCTGTGGAATATTTTCATACAGAATGTGATCTACATATTTAGATAAGAATGGCCACAGACAGAAGAAAGGAGAATTTATTTTCCCAAGACTGTATATCTTCGACATAGGAGAGAGATTTTCGGTAGTGCCAGGTTAGAGAGAGTTAAATACATGACCAAGGAACTCTCTCCAGACAGCTGTAGCTGTCCCTGGTAAGGTCACCTAAATTGGGTGGCATTGTGGGCACACCTGGAAGCCTTCTGGCATGTGATCCTCTAGAATTATAAAGAGCTACAGGGAGAAAAATCATCTGACTGAAAACAATGTTTATCCAAAAAATATTTCCAGAAGCTCTGCATGCTTCAAGAAGTATGGACTAAATGTTTTGTCTCCCACATAATGAGGAAATGGAACCCATCACTCTGTTGGAGCAGCTGGGGCACAGGAAGCTCACCAGGACCTGGGCAAACACTCACAAGACCCTGAGGCATAGATTGTGCTCTCTGCTAGAAAGGAGGGCTATGGGGAAAGAGATCAGCAAATGTCTCTGTGGTGTTTGTCCCAGGATGGGAAGAAAATAACATCTCTGAGACTACAGCATCCCGGAACACATTGCCTCACCCTCGTTCAGGTTTTACATTGAAAATCATTACCAATATGCCATTTGACACAAAAGTGCTTTAAAATTGAATTAGACAAGGCTAATAAACACGAAAAAGACAAGAAAGTATAATTACTTCCATACCCTTTGTTAATAACTTATCCTGTATGGGTTCCTTTGTTTGAAAAAACTAAAATGTTCATAGGGATCAAAACAAATTCACATATGTATATGAATTCATTTGAAGATAAATATGTTTGTTTTACTTCCCCAGTCTCCACCCTGACATGCAGTCTGTGTTACCTGTTTGGTCTCCTGGTAAAATGTTTAAGGTCAAACAATGTTTAATAAATTTTTCAAGCTTATCTGAGAAAAGCCATCCTTCTACTCCTGTCTTTTCATTTACTGATTTTTCCCCCTGTAAGGAATGCCATATCTGAACAATCAATTTTTAAAATAAACAAAGCTCGGTGTGTAGCTGTGTCTTAGATTGTGACTGAGATCCATCTCTCTATCAGTCCTAATCTGTATTGTTGTCCAGCCATGATGCTTCCCCAGTCCTGGAATGGAAGAATCACCAACAAAACAGAGAATTCATCTTTCAGATTTCCCAGAAGATTCTTTCTCAGCATAAATGTTTCTATGATTTGTTTAAATCCTATGACTATAACTCTATTAGTATGATTGGGAACAGATGTCGGTATGTTGTGAAAAACTAATGCCTCAAAATTTTCATTTAGATCATTGTACGTGAGAACCTGAAGATAAATTCAAAGCTAAGGTAATAGAATATGAGAACACAGGATAATTCAAAACAGACTATTCATACTGTGTGCTTTATCTTTGGGAAATAGAGGCAACACATATTGCCCAAATCTGATCAGAAATTAATTTAAAAATTCTATGAATTAAGTCAAACAATAAATTATGAGAAAGATTTTTTTTCATACATTGCAAGATTGAGCTTTTCTGATGACATCTGTTTTTTTGTATAGTGTTATATATATTCTTAGTAATGTTCTGCACTAATTAACATTATTATTTTAATATACATTTTTAGTGTAATAATTTATGAGGACACAAGGGATCCAAGCATACAATCTTTGTATACATTTGCCCAATAGCGAATGACAATACCGATTTTTCTGTGAAGTTAACCAAACAAAATTGCAGATTTTTTTTTTCTAGAAAAGATCAAACTTAATGTTAATGCCTAATACGTATTTACCCACAAGGAAGACGGATGAACAGTTCCAGGACAAAGCTTTGTACTGTCAGACTGTGTTGTTAGTGTCTGCCAATAGCCATTTATTATTCAAGGCCAGGCAAGATTAATGAGGTCACACAGACAAGAGGGTGTGACTGTTATTCAAAAAAGATATTTGAATCTAGGTATCAAAAACTTGAAAGGTATTAGTTGTAGGACATCTTATAATTGGAATTTTAAAGCAAACTTCAGTATGAGAAGGGTCTTTAGGAGAGGCCAAAGATCAATACTGGCCATCCTGGCAGGGGCCATTTGTTCTCAGAGCCTCAGAGTTGTATCTCAACTCAACCACTGATGAAACTCCAGCTGGTTTACCCCAACTTTATTTTTGTGCTCTTAAAATTTGTATTTCAAACTTGGAATAACTATAAAATCCATCAAAAAGAAACTCAGTATCTTGTAGGTTAGTTGCAGTTTAACTATGCTATAATCAGTAAGAGGTAGGGATAATTTAATTAAAGATGAAAGTATTTTTTCCTCCCCTGATCTTGGTAGAGATCTGTCCAGTAAAAAATATTTATGAAGAACATAAGTATCAGAGCCATACTTATTTGGCAGAGAATTATGTCACAGAAGTTATTTTTTTTTTAGAATTAAAAAGTATCTAAGATATCCCATACAACTCCCTTATTTACAGATAAATAAAAAATTTGAGGGAAGTTGAATGTTTTCTAAAACACACAGTAAGTTAGTGGAAGGCAATGATGATTAAGGGCAGAGGGATCTGAAATTGTATTGCTTGGATGTGTCCCATCCCCACCACTTGGTAGCTGTGGGGCCACAGTGTTTCTTACTCCTTCTCAGTTAAAAGAGATATAATAATAGTGGAGTGGAAGCTCCCTTGGCTAATGTAATAAAGGCAAGGGTATTGAAATGTAACTGTAAGCAGAGACCCATTAACACATACAAACACCAAATTATTTATTTTTAGCTCAAAACATATATATTCTATGTAAAGCTAAGGCCTTTTCTTTGGATATGGGCCTTCTGATTGGGTTTCTAGCCATATCTTCATATAAACCACACCAATACAGGTCTATTTCTTTAAATTGATGAGAAAAAAATTGAAGACAATTATGAGTCTAAGTACAGAGTTCTTTTAGATTTTTATAATTTCCAAATTTGCATTGGTTTTCTCACATTGTCTAGTCTTTAAGGCACTTCTAACAACAAAATATCATCAACTGGGTGGCTTATAAACAACAGATAATTATTTCTCATAATTCTTGGGACTGAGAAGTCCAAGATCAAGGAGCCAACAGATTTTTTATTTAGTGAGAACCACCTTCTGGTTCACAGGTGGCATCTTCTAACTGTGTCTACACAGTTTTTCTGGGGCTTTTTAAATAAGGGCACTAATTCCACTCATGGTCACTTTTCCATGATGACCAAATCACACCCTTCTCTCAACCTCAACACCACCACATTCATAATTAGGATTCAACACACAAATTTTAAGGGGCACACACCTTCTGACCATAGTATACTTGTACCTACTTCAACACTATTTTTTAAAAATATTGGTTAATCCTACTGTTCAACTTAGTTTTTATTTATTCTATGAAATTCTCATTTCCTCAGATTGTGTTATATTTAATAAAATTATGTAATTGTATGAACACATGCAACTGGTATAATCAGATTGGGTTCAAATACCTGACTCCTAATAGAATGTACCTCAGCTTCCAAAAGTGATCAACTTTCTAGAATGTGTCAGCTACTTCCTGAAGTTGTCGATGTGCCATAAGGATGTCAGAATGCTTTACAGATGGAATGGAAAAAGCCAGTAATTTTTTCAATTCAAGTGGTTAAAGAACTTTCTACTGAAAACTCACAGAACATTGTCAACACATTAAAAGCATCCCCCAAAAATGTAGCTGTTAATATACAAGTTTAAAACTCATTTCTCCTGATTTCATGAGGTAGATAGATATCAGTCTTTCTTTTTGCACATGATTTTTCTTATATTGACATTTGATAATTAACTTTTACTCCTTATTAACATCATTGCTAAAAACTACCAGTGGAATAAATCATATACCCTGTGTTTGTTTCAACTGACAATCAATTACAGAATTATCTTAAATACAGTTTCCATGAATGAAGATAAATGTTTTTAGTAGTTTGTTTCTATTTTTCTGAAAACTAAGATGCATATAGTTTAAAAGTCAAATAGTAAGATGTACATTTTCCCACACTTTAATATCTGAAATCTGAATGTTTTCTTACTGTTCACGACATCTTAGAATTAAGGGGACCAGGCAGCAGTCGTAACACAGTGATACTGTCTGCACATTTGTACTCCTTGAAAGTGCCTACATCAAAATTCAGAAGTGACAGCAACCTGAAAGAGAATCACAGAATCAATAGCGTATCACTCTTTTGAGGAATGCTGTATCATCAACAACTGCAGTGGCACAGAGCACAGTATTACTTGGAAAAAATACAAGCACAGACAACTTCGAAGTAATTCAGGAGAAACTGAAGTTTTAGAAATGCCCTTTCCGATTCATTTCACTTATATTTTTTGGTTTTCAGTTATACACATAAATGATGTATGATTTAAAAAGTACTGTGCCCACCTCCAAGATCTGGAACAAGACAAGGATACACACTTTTATTATTCTAATTTAATATAGTGTTGGATGTCTTAGCAAGAGCAATTAGGCAAGAGAAAGAAATAAAAAGCATCCAAATTGGAAAGGAAGAAGTCAAATTATCCATGTTTTCAGATGATGTGAATTTATACATAGAAAAGACTAAATACTCCATCAAAAAGCTGTTAGAACTAAAAAATGAATTCAGTCAAGTTGCAAGATACAAAATCAACATAAAAAGTAACATTTTTATATACCCATAGTGAACTTGCTGAATAAGAAATCAAGAAAGTAATCCCAAAAATTTACAATAGCTACAAAAGTAAAATAAAATACTTAGAAGTAAATTTAACCAACTAGATACAATTTCTACAATGAAAATTATAAAACATTTATGAAATTAAAGAAAAAAATAAAATATATCTTGAGATCATGGGTTAGAAGAATTAATTTTGTTAATATGACCCAATCCCCAAAGTGATCCATAGGTAGAATGTGATCCCCATCAAAATACCAATAACTTTCTTCAAAGAATTAGGAAGAAAAAAATCCTAAAGTGCATAGGGAGCCACAAAAGACTTAAAAAGAATAGCTAAACCAATACTGAGTGGAAAACAAAACAAATACAACAACAAAGCTTGAGGCATCACAATACTTGACTTCAAAATATACTATAAAGCTATACTAATCAAATAGCATGGTATTGGTATAAAAAAAATCAACACATAAACCAATGAAACAGAATAGAAAACCTACAAATTAATCCACATACATATAGCAAATTGATTTTTTAGATTTTTTTCCTTTTTCTTTAATCAGAATAAAAGTAAGTTTTAGTTTCTAAAACTTCATGAATATGCATGTCTTCCTTGCACAGGGACCATACTAATCTACAACGTGTCATTCCAACTTTAGCATAGGTGCTGATGAAGTGAGCACCAGTCAAATAATTTTTGACAAAGGCATAAAAAACATATATTGGAACAAAGACAGTCTCTTTAATAAATGGTGCTGTTAAAACTGACTAGACCTATACGGAAGAATGAAACTAGTTCCCATTCTCTCATCATGCACAAAACTCAACTCAAAATGGATCAAAGACCTAAATGTGAAACCTGAACCTATGAAATGACTACAAGAAAACATAGGAGAAACATTGGAGACATCAGTGTAGGCAAAGATTTTGGGGATAGGACTCCAAATGCATAGCAGCAACAAAAATAAACAAATGGTATTAAAGCAAACCAAGAAACTACTGCTAACTAAAGAAAACAGAGATAAAACACAGAGATAAACCTACAGAATGGAGTAAAATACTTGCAAGCTATTCATCTGACAAAAGATTAATATCAAGACTATATATGGAAGTAAAATAACTGAACACCAAAAATAAAATAATACAATTTAATAATAGGCTAAAGTTTCCTCAAAAGAAAACATACAAATGCCAACAAGTATATGAAAAAATGCTCAAAATCACTAATATCAACATCACTAATTATCAGACAAATGCAAATCTAAACCACAACGAGATACCATCTCATTCAAGTTAGAATGAATATTATCAAACAGAAAAAACAGAAAATACTGGCAAAGACGGTCATTCTTACACACTGCTGATGTGAATGTGGTTAGTACACTCATTTATGGGAAAAAGTATGGAGATTCCTCAAGAAACTGGGAATTTATCTACCATATTATCCAGCAATTCTACTACTAGTTATATGTCCAAAGAAAAGGAAATCAGTTTATTAAAGAGATACCTGCATTCTCAGGTTATTGCAATACTATTCATATTAGCCAAGATAGAGAATCAACCTAGACATCCATCTGCAAATGAATGGGTAAGAAAAATGTGATGTATATGCACCATGAAATATTATTCAACCATCAATATACAATTCTGTCCTTTTCAGCAAATGCAAATGGATGGAACTGGAAGCAGAAAGACAAACACTACATGTTCTCATTCATGTGCAAAAACTAAGAAGTCAATCTCAACAAAGAATAGAGTGGTGCAGTGATCACTAGAGACTGGGCAAGGCAGAGGAGAGCAGGACTGAAAGAAGTGAGATAAATAGCAACAAAATACAATTTGAGAGGAGGATTTAGTTCTGCTTTCAATAGCAGAGTAGGGTAACTACTGGTCATAACAGTCTATAATATATTTCAAAATAACTAGAAAAGAAGAGCACAAAAGTCATAGAAATGATTAATCATAGAAATGATTAATGTTTGAGGATATAAAAGTGCTTATTAGCCTGATTTGATTAATACACATTTTATGAATGTATCAAATTATCATACTGTACCCTATAAAGATGTATATTTATTATGTCTCAATTTTAAAAATATAAATAACACTACCAGACTTATTTCAAAAAAAATACTATGCCTGAGAAATGTAAAAGAGCCTATTTATCAATATTATGTAAAGATGATGATTTTTGACACTGGTGGAGTAACTGGCACTTAGTACTCCTGTCTTAAGCATAATAGTGAGTCAAATGCATGTGGCAAAAGTGTTAAGACATTGGACCATAAGCAGTGCAAGAAAGTGACCTCTGATAAGAAGAATTATGCTGTCTGCCTGGGGGCAAGTTCCTGACCTCAGTGCTGTGAGCTTGATTTCAAGCAAACACATGGTTATCCATCTCAGCTAAGGAGGAAAAGATGAAGTAGCAGAAATCTGTAGGCTAAGACTTCAAAGGAGGAAGTCACATGGAAAGGAGATCCTAAAAGTTTGTGGGGGTTCCTCATAGATCTTTGGGCAAGGACTGCACTATGTATGGTCAGAATGATTTTGTACAAGGCTTACTAGAGACAGTTGGTACATTCAATGTGGAAAATAGATATTAATGGTTAAGCACTACTTGTTAAAGTGCTGTTAACACCTTAGATATTTTCCAGAAAATGAATGTCTACTTCTTAGAAGTAAGGACCATATCCTATTCCAGACCGACCCAAGAAAGCCGAAAACAAAATCTGCAGGAAGACAGAATTCAAAAATTCAGTCTCATTACATCAGAGGGGTTTGGAAAACATCTTGGTTTCTCTAAACACCTATCCTAACAAAAAATGCTTCTAAGCCTAAGGTGAAACAGTGTCAAGTTGATCCAGCAGTTATTGAACTGTAAATAGCTTAAAAGAAAACCAACATTCTTCAGAATCTCTACAATGTATTTATCCAAAATGACTGGTGTACAATCAAATCTATATAGAAGCAAGAAAATGTGACTCATATTCAGTAAAAAAAGCTATTAAAAGAACCCATCCTCAAAATGGTCCATATGTCACATTTAGCAAAGACTGTAAGAAGCTACTATAAACATGTTCAAAGAGCTAAGAAAAATATATTCCAAAAGGTAAAGGAGAGCTGAAATAAGATGGTTAAATGGAGCTAACACCAATAATTCCAGTGGTTCAGGAGGATCATGAGTTCAATGACAGTCTCAGCAATGGCCAGGCACTAAGCAACTCAGTGAGACCCTGTCTCTAAATAAAATACAAAATAAGGCTGGGGATGTGGCTTAGTGGCCAAGTGCTCCTGAGATCAATCCCTGGTCTGCCCCCCCCCCAAAACAATTGGAGTTAAGAGCATATGAGATGTGGCAGAAGAAAGTTAATGAAATTCAAGTTATATAAAGTGATGTCATCTAATCTGGGAAGCAGAGAATAATCGAAGAATAATTAACAGTGCACTAGAAGGTTCTAAATATTATAATTGAGAGATAGAATTAGAAAGATATGTAGAGATTCAATGGATAGATGTATGGATGATAGAGCAATAGAGGGAATAAATATTTGAAAAGAGAAATGAAGTAGAATTATCTTTGTTTTCAGTCAATATGATTTCTGTACACTAAAATCTTAAGAAATCTACAAAAAATTAGAATTAATAAGTGAATTTAGTTAGCTTATGGATAAAAGCTCAACATGTAAAAAACAATTATTATTATTATTTCTATATAATAGCAACAAAATGGAAAGTGAAATTTTAAAATAATAAAAATAATTTATAAGAGTATCAAATGATAAATTAGAACTAAATTTAATTTAATTTAGACCTTCACAAGTGTAAGGTATCTATACTAAAATTACAAAGGATTGCTGAAAGAAATTAAAGAAGGTTTAAGTAATTGGAAGTACACAATGTTCATAAATTAGATGGTTTGACATTTAATATATCCATTCTGTCCAAATTTGTCCTATAGATTCAAGCAATGCTTGTCAAATTCATAGACTATAGAAATTAATAAGTTCCTTCTAAATTTGAGATTCCAATTAAAGAACTTAAACAAAGAAGCAAATTAAATAACCTAGAGTAGCCAAAATAATTTTTACCTAGAAAAAGAAATTAGAATAATTACACCATCTGATTTCAAGACTTACCCCAAAGTAATAGTAATCGAGACAATGTGATAATGGTTAGTGATAGAAAAATAAATCCTGATACACAAAATAGAGTTCAAAGTACCTTTAAAGACATACAATCAAGTGAATTTTTAACCTAGTTCCAACATAATCTAATGAAGAAACACATTGATTTCATTGAATGGTTCTGAAACCACTAGATATTCAATATGAAAACAAAGATGAATCTTGACATTCCTTCATGCCATACAAAAAGTTCATTTGCTATCAATCATTCCCAAGTTGAAAAGCAAAAATAATAAAATTCCTGGAAGAAAATATAGAAAACTTGATATGGGCAAAGATTCCTTGAACAGGAGTCAAAAAACAGAAAAAAATAGATAAATTGGATTTCATCAAAACTAAAAATTTCAGACAGGACCATGATCAGGGTAAGGTAAAAAAGACATGTTTGTACAAGGGCAGAATTAGATTACATTACATTTATTCTGATTTTTTTTTGAAAGACTACATCAAATATTATTTATCTTCATATCTGAATTTGTTGACATCCCCTTAAATTTTGTGCTAGAGAAAGGAAAGTGGTTCTGTCCCCTCACTAATCCTAGCCCTGATCCTACCCTTCCTAAATTTCTTTAGGTTAGTGAGATTCCAGGATCTTTTCTCTGAAGGCTGAAAACCATCTTTAGGCATTAACTGTGCAATAAGGAGCTCCCCTCATTTGAGCTTCTACTCTCAAGAATAACATGTTCTACCATTTTCCCATGGCTACACAGCACTGTTCATGTGCTTTGTCTAGTTTTCCAGTCATTTAATGAAGGAAGGTAATTCTGGCTTCTGAACTCCACTGTAGTTAGAAGTATTTGCAAAACAGTTAAATTATGGAATCAACCCAGGGGCCCATCGATAGATGAATGGATTAAAAAATTGTGGTATATATACACAATGAAGCTCCACTCGGTCACAAAGAAGAATGGAATTATGGCATTTGCTGGTAAATGGATAGAAATGGATGATATCATCCTAAGGAGAATAAGCCAAACTTAGAGAGCTCAAATGTTTTCTCTCATATGCAGAAGCTAGAGTAAAATAAAGGACAGGGGGAGGAAAGAATAGAATACCATAAAGATAAAGGCAAGTAATGTAGAAGTAAATAATCAAGAGGCAGAGTGGAGGGATGAGTAAGGGGAAGAGATGTGGAATAAATTCTTTAAAAATCATGTCATGTGCATATATAAATATATCACAGGGAATTTCACCTTTATATATAAATAAAAATAAATAGCCAATCAAATGTAAATAAACAGACAAGCAAAAAGAAATCTACTAAAAGAAGGAGGACAAGGGAGGGAAGAGGGAACCAGTGGGAAAAGCGGGGAATTGTGAACTCAAATCAAATTCGAAACATGCGTGAGAATGTTGGATAAACTACTCTGTATAACTATAAAGCTCTAATAAGAAATAAATAAGTGAATAAAGTATTGAAAAATATTGAAATGTATTTTCTAGCATTTGTATCTTTAAAGCTAGGTGGATTTGGTAAGCTTTTCCATGTCTCTCAACATATACTAATTTGTAGGAAAGGGGCGCCCAATTTTTTTTTCTTTCTTCTTTATTTTTTGACTGCCAAGATTTTTCTAAAGGTATTATACTTTTTATACATTTTGCAGGTGGCTTGGTGACCATTTTTTTAATCATTCTGCTTTTTAAAAAACTTCTAAAATATTTGTCAATGATTTATAAGATTGCTATATAAAGTACACTCGACAAAAGTTATATGCAATGTGCAAGGCCCATGACTGTCTGTAACATCATTTATTATTAAAGATACAAGAAGCTTCCAGACTCCTTGAATGATAATGAAAATATTTCTATCCCACTGAACTATGGAAGTATCTTTCCTGTACATGAGGGAAGCTAAAGAAGTTTGATATACAAATTACTTTTATTCTAAGGCTACAGATGCCTTGAAAGAAGTTGAAAGAAGTTTTGTCTTTACCTTTCAGTCTCTGGATAAGGAGTAAATTCTAAAAGCTTGAACTAGGCTCAGAAATGAGAAGTCAGTTGCTCTCAGACTGCAGGCGAGTAGGCTTCCATCAGCAAGGAGGGTAGGAATGGAAGGAGGAAGGATACAGGTTCACATGCATGGTGATGGAATGGAGACCAGAGAGATCAACCACAGTAAACAGGAATGGAGTAGAGAACAGAAAGACAGAAGCAGCAGTTTCCTATGTCCTCAGACCTGAAAGCAAATGGAACACTGATATTGACATCAGTGTAATCCAACAACTATTGACACTTCATTAGTGGATACTGGGATACTCTTTCTAAAGGGAGAGATCAGTTTCTTTCTGTTGTGATCAGCAGCATGCATTACTAGGAGAGAACAATAAAGATTTAATAAAAAATAATTTGTATTCATGAACTGTTTCCTAAGATGCACTAGACACTATTTAGATTAGGTTAAGAAAATTATCTTTTTACCTCCCATTATTGGAAATATCTTCAGCATCTTCTAACATTGCTGCAACTTGTGGTCGTTGTAACATAACTGTGAAAGAAACTGCCATTAGGCAAGGTCAAAGAGGCCTGCTCTTTCTTAAAATGATTTCGCATTCTCTTGTCCCTGCCAAAGCTGCCAGCCATCTGCCAATTGTGATGTATTTTATGATATGGACACAGGGAGCTAGACAAAGAACACCAATTAATATCCTTCCCAACAAATGACAAAACATATCATGAAACAGAATCTCTTAAGACAGTGACCATTGGGTCATGTCTTCTACCCACAAAACAACAGCCTTTTCCTTCCTAACAACAGTTTTAAACTTGGGATGAACTAAGTAGCTCTTGCCCCTTGGCCACAGCTATTTATGTCAGGCCTTTAGGGAGAACTTCATGGTAGAATATGGGGAAATTTGGAAGAGACCAGAGAGAGCTCCTTTGATACAAACCTCTTGCTTTACAAATGAGCTAACCAAGAAGCTAGGTGACTTGCACAAAATCAGCCTTAATGAGTCAAGGATATATTACACAAGCATTTTTCTAGTTATTTTAGTCAGCAACATCTTTCCAATTATATCTTATCCATCCCAACTACACAATTTTAGAAGAATACATATGCTTACCCATATTATGAAATTAGTCTGTAAATATGTGTTTGGTCTTCTTTATAATCATATTAAGGTATAAAAAACCAAAGAGTAATAATTATATTAAAAATATTTGCATGTTTATAATGCAGAAGGTCCTGGACTATGTTCTGAGTATGATACAATGGATAAGGACAAAAAAAATGTAAGATAGTCTCAGATATCAGCAATGCATTGCTATAAAAATAAAGTAAAATATAAATGGAACAAAGCAGGTTAAAAGTCAACAATTTATTGTATCTCAAGATTTTGTGGACTGACTAGGCAGTTCTGCTTTTCTCACCTGGATTTTGTAACTTGACTGGTGATGGATATTTTAATGGTCTGAGACCATCACACTTCCAGGGCCTATGGTGGGATATCTAAAATGACAGAGATGACTAGACCTGTCACCACTTTGTCTTTCATCCTGGGCTTCTTCACATGATGGCAGAAGCATTTAAAAGATGCACAAGCAAATCTACAAGTCCCTTTGAAACTTCCACAGCATGCAACATATCATGTTCTATTGATCAATGAAACTCAAAGGCAAACCCAGATGCAAGTAATAGGGGAAAAAGCTTCATTTCTACATGGGAAGAGCTGTGAAGAATTCAGAGCCATGTTTAACCACCACTTCATATCTTAGGATCATAGAAACTAGTTGTATAGATACATTATAAATATAAACAACCATAAGGCAAAGCATTATTGAAAGCTAGTACATGTCAGCTGTTACATATAATACCTTTATATGTAACATCTAACTTAACATTCATTAGAATCATGAGTTATCATGAGTAGTGGTTTTATTATTCAAGATAAGGAAACTGTAACATAAAATGTTTAAGTTATTTCCCAAGGTCATGCAGTTTGTAGATATTGAAGTAGAATGCAGGCTCAAAGAGTCACATTCTAAATGCAAGTCTCTTGACTATCAAACTTGGTGAAATGTACAGTAAGGGTATTGTATCAGCTTTCTAGTGATTTAAAGCAATACAAATGTAATGTCTCACAGTACTATAGGTCAGAAGTCGAGTTGGACTTGGCTGGTTTTGTGTTTCAGGATTCACAAAAGCAAAATCAAGGTTAAGCTGTTAGCAGAGGGTCTGGGAAGAATTCACTTCCAAGTTCATCCACTTTGTTGATAAAATTAAATTCCTTGCAGTTGAAGGAATGAGGACTCATTCTTTTGCTGGCAGTTGGCATGGGGCCAACCTTAACTCTTAAAGGCTTACCTGTGGATCGCTGCCTTGCAAACCACCAACATTGCATAGCTCCTTCTCACACTTAGAATCTCTCTAACTTTTCCTTTTGCTGTATCCCTCCTGCCTCCTCTTCTACCAGCCTGAAAAAGTTCTCTGGCTTAAGTGCTCAAGTGATGGAGTATATAATGGGTAGAATAATCCAGGATAACCTCTTTATTTTAAAACTTATAGCCTTAATTATTCCTGCGAATTCCCCATTACCCTGTAACATAGCAAACAGTTTCCAGGATTTAGGGCATAGATATCTTTGTAGGTTACTCTGCCTACTACAGATATTAAGTGCTATTGGAATTCAGAGGCACGGGATATTTTGAGGGCGGGATGGTTAGTAACTATTCATGGAGGTAAATTTGAGTTGAATTTTAAAAAAGATGTAAAAAATATCACTAGGAACTCTCTGTGTTGGGGAGGAACAGTTAAAAGCCATGAGGAAGTTCTTCCAGATAAGCAATAAGAATTTGAGGAGTAAAGGACACACAGGAAAGTAGAGGCATTTGTGGTAAGTGATAACAATTAGAATAATGGATTCATGGGAACCATTGGTGGAAAGATATATTAGAGTGCAAATAAGGTCAACTAGTGGAGAACTATAAATACCACACAGAGTAATTTGGGTTTTCTTCTACAAGCAACGGGAAATCATTATGTTTTTTGAATGAAAGGGTGAAAAAATTAAAATGATCTTCTGCGAAAATGGATCCAACTAATGTACAGGAAAGATGGGAGTGAGGAGGGTCAGAAGACAGCCAACTAAATTAGGGGGCTATTATAACCATCCAGTTGTGCAAGAGCAAGGTTAATAAGAAGAAAGGGAAATGAGTGAGAGATCCCAGGAAGAAAGAAATAACTGTAATCTTGAAAACGGGGCCAGGGAAGGATGAGGTAGAACCTGCTGCTGGCAGGAAGCTTGAGTCAGGGAAAGCATTAATTGAGATTCCAGTCTGCCCTAACAAGGAACAGCTGGGGTCTGAACCCTGCTCAGCTTTCAGGTCCCACTGTCTTCCTATTTAGGGTAGGAAACAAGCTCTTCCACATAGCAGACTCCCTATCAGAATCTCCCAACTTCAAAAGCCACATCTCCAGGCACACACACACACACACACACACAAAAAAAAAAAAAAAAAAGCAAAGCCGTTTTTATTCCCACTGAAAAGTTCCTTTTAATATTTGGAGTTATTTTCCAAACACTGGTTTAATTAGTGTTTTTAATTTCTATACTTAATGAAAAATTTACAGCTCCACAGTTGCTTCTGAGGGTTCTGTGTGTTATTCTGCTTGTGAGTGAGTTATCGTTTTTTTTCCTTTCTTCCTGTTTTTTTTTTTTTCTTCTTTTCAATGCAAGATTTTTATAGTCTGGAAATCTTCTGAACTTTAGTCTTTGGGGGCATCTCTGTATCTTAAAATTGATGTACATAATAATAAAAAGAAAGTCTCCGATTGTACAAGAGGATGGATTAAGAGATCACTCTTAAAGGCACTTCTTAATAAACATTCTTTGGCAGGCTTGAGATTTACAGGGGGCCATCATCAAAGTGGGCATGTAAATGGGGACATATTGACAACTTTCACCCTTAAAGGAAGAGGCAAACAGGATTTATAGGTTTCAACCACTGCTCTCTGGGGAATTCAACAAGGGACTTATTTTGTTTCTCCTTTAATGGTTTCTCCTGGGTATTTTATGGACCAATTCTCTCATCTCAAGTGTCTAATCCCAAGACATAAATTAATTTTAGATGCACCTTTCATCCATCTTGTCTGCTAAGGCAATATTCACTATTTGTTTGGGTTGCCATGGAGATAATTGACTTCCTGCTGTGGCAGAAGTCTTGTTTAGGGGTATTAAAGGGGTTTGGGTCCAGAGATTCTTTAATTTTCACACAGTAAAGAAAGCCATTCCATCAATGGAGTGGTTGTATACATCTCCCACTTATAATTGGAATAATTTTTTTTTGATCACCTTGTGAAATTTCCCTTTTTTATTTTCCATCACTTCCTTTTTTATGGTTTAACCTCCACTCTCCAAGGTACTGACTAAAACCACAGCAAAGGGCAAGCAGTCTATTTATTACTCTTTTGTAGGATGATTAGACACAGCATCCCAGCAAAATATTATCTGAGAAAACAGCTGAAGAATCTGAGAAAATGGTGGACTGTAGAACCCTATTCAGGTAGTGGGAAAGACTTCGTTTTATCAAGACAAGAAACACTTTGAATACCAATTCATAAAATCAATCTCCCAGTGACCAATTCAGGCTGCTGAAGATTGGGTTCCTTTGGAATTTATGTGCCAGTTGTGATATTTACAAAAGCGATTGTTGGATTCTGCTATAAACTGTTAGGCAATATGAAATCGCTTCTCAGTACAATGAGAAAAATTAAGAAAGGAGTATCAATTTATAAAAACCTTCTTTAAGGTATACAAATAAGAAAATGAGAAAATATATTTCACACATATTCCTTCTCACCTTCTACATTTTGACTGCCCCCAACCAATTATTAAAATTTATACAATGAATTATCTAAAGACCTTATGGCATTTGAAAACATAACTACCAGAATTATGGTATTTCTACACATATATTTTACAAAACCAAAGTAAAATCCTACACCAATTATACACAAGTCTAATATTTTTGCTAAAATAGGGTTTTTTTTTCAGTAGTTCAAAAAGCTATTACCAAAAGAAAAAAAAAATTAAATCAATGATCAGAATGAGAATCCTTAGGAGCAATAATAGTGAACAAAACTCTAAGAACCTACTTCAGTTCTTTTAAGTGCACAGCACAAAATCAATTTGCAATGACCCTGAGAATCAGCCTTCCTAACCACATGACAACAAAAGAAATAGGGGATGAAAACAAATTAAAGTAGGTTCTTAAAAGTCTTTTTTTGCCTTCCAAAAATTTCAGGGTATCTTTGAACTATGAAAACTTTTAAAGGCAGCTCTTTGAATGTTTATCAATATCATTGTATATTTTTACAGTAATGGCTTTTAGACCGACCCTGGAAGCCCACAATTTCTTTCTGATTTCTCTTTCACTGTTTGTTTACTCCACAAATGTGTTTTGAGGGCATATTCTGAACATAACACTGTGCTAGGTGATGGAGGGAGAGGAATTGATGCAGTCTAGATGGCACCAAGGTAAAGGTGACACAACTCAGAAAAATGCAGGCAAAGAAAGAAAACATAGGAATCCACAGAGGAAGAGAGAGGAGGCACTCCACAGCATAATTCCCATACATCAGCTCACAGTCTCCAGTTCACTGGTAACAAAGCTACACTTGAAAAAGACCTTGAAAGGGCAGAGCTTTGCATTGGACCCTACCTACCTGATTCCTTGTCCAAGTCCTAAACCTCTAACCTATAAAGCTTTCTGAGTTCAATTAACTGACAGTTAAGCTGGACCAGGAAAGATTTTAGTATATGTAAGGGGAAGAATAGCATTCCAGGGGAACAGACGTATACAGAGGGACCAGGGCATGGTTCCCAGAGGTGATGAAAGTAATAGGTAAGTCCCAGTCACAGGGTGCCTGGCACTATTGTAACTGCTTTCTGTACATGAACTTGTTACACCCTTACAATGACATCCTAATTCCCTAATGAGGAGAGGCATAGTTATCATCCCCACTGTATCAATGGGGAAAGTCAGGCTCAGAGAAATTAAGTACCTGGTCCAAAGTTAAGCATCTAATAAATAGCAGAGAGACCCAAGTGACCTGGCTTCTAGGCCTGTGTTCCTGCATTCTCCTAACTCCCACCCAACTCATCTCCCCGGAGACTGCATATGAAAGTCTGGAGCAGTAGCAAGTGCCAGACAACTAATTCCCACAGGATAAAAGTAAAGTGCAGGTGGAGAAGAGCCATGAGTTGTCTTCTGCAGGCTTTGGGGTCTTTTCTTTCTGTTTTTTTTTTTTTTTTAGAAAGGATAAACTGAGCTCAAAAAGAGCTTTTAGAAAGGTAACTCCGGAGGAAAGAGTATGGATTGAAGGGGATAAATGTTGAAGACACCGTTCTTTCATTGAAAACATATTTACCAATAAGTCTCCACACACATACATATGACACAAAAATCACACACAAAAAAGACTACACATAAAATTGCATGCAACACACCCCCAAATAAATACATGTAACTATTTAAAACACATATGTGCATCACACATACACCACATCTGCTCATATACCCCACACATAAACACATAAACATCAAGCACACACACGTACCAATATCCACTCTTATACATATTACACACATATCACTCACACACATACATGTATGTTCCCACATGCCACAAAACTAGATGCCACACACCTAGGCCTCTCCACACACATACACACATGCATACTGCCCATAATCACCCACATAAGATCACATATGTACCTCACACATACACATGGGAGCACACACACACACACACACACACATTTATTTCCTGACCCTGAGCACGAGGTAAATAAGTTCAAAAAAAGCCATGTTCACTAAAATTTCTTTTTCTCGTTTATTTTCTGCTTCCCTGAACACAGAAAAACATTGTCCAGAATCTTGAGCCTGCAGGAAAGGAATGTTGTATATCTCCATCTTCCATTTCTAATGGCCTGATATTCTCTGTATTAATTTGGACTTTTCCTGAGCTCAACAAGATGCAAGGGGAGATATTTTGGAAGATCTAAGAAGAGGCTTTGGGTAGTATTGTCCTCAACTTGATATCCTGGTCACTTATATGTCTTACAATATGAAAGACAATACATTTTGGTTTCCCCTCTTTCATCTGTCTTCCATTTAGAAATTTCCTCTGATGAGCCTGGACAAAATCTATGTCCAGACCAGGACAGTGACTCCAGCCTGTCAAAGAACCCACAGAGCTATATTTGGACTTTACATAGACTGCAAGTGTAATTTTATTCATCTCTTTGTCTAATAAATGCACAAGTATACTATTCACCTTTTAAAATAATAATATGTAGCTAAACAAGATGAAAAAGTTTATTCTTTAGTCAAAATACCTCTCATTCCACCTGCCACCAAAAGAACAAAATGCCTGCCACTTGAATGGTAAATTATATTCAAACGGTGGTTTATACTTGTAAATTATTTTAAAGACATCACAAAATTCTTGAAAGCAAAACAACATTTCTAAGCATGCATGGTTCAAGTTTCACTTAGGGAACGTGAAAACTACATCCTGTAGAACACACACAGGGTATTTACAGGAAATGTGGTCCATGAGATTCAGAGCCTCTGTGTGGTCTAAATGGAAGATCACATTTTCATATTTTAAGGTCAAATTACATCAGCTTCTTTCCAGTAAAAAAAAAAAAAAGAATAGCATCATACTAGAATGTTAATATCTTGAAAACCTTTGAGCCTCAATATGGTGATCTCAGGATAATTTACCGAGGACGAGACTGATGAGCTGCAGTGGCTATTTAATACCCAGAGTTGTGCTTAGGAGAAAAGGATTTCCAGGATAAACCATTTTCAGGGAAAATCCAATCTAACAAATTTAGTTTCAGAAACTACGTATAGGGTGAAAGAATAAAATTACCCAACGTATACAAACACAGAATTTTCACCTTTTATGGTAAATATGGCTATTTCATCTTGTCAGGATAATTTGGGAATCTTCACCTTTATGATTACATAAAATGATTTCAGTGAAAGAAATAGTCAAAGTGATTTATTTTAGTTTCCTCTCCCCCATCCTTCTATACCTTCAAATCTGTTGGCTTTATGGTATTATTATGTCTGTAGAACTGCATGCAAAATGCAGTCAGTAAGAATTTCCTGAGCCCCACCCTGCTAGATGCAGGATGAGTCATAAAATTGTAAGAGCTTCCTATTTGCCCTCAGTGAGCCTGAAATCCAGCAGGAAAGATAAGACACATATGAGAATACTTAAAAACTAACAGCACAGTTGTAAGAATGAGCAGAGTGGTACCAATTGCTTCAGGAAAGCAGAGCTACAATCGAGAATCAGCAGAATGCAGACTATATGCATGTGAGTAATTCCAACAATGGGATTTGAAATTCCCATTTCAGGGACATAAAGTTTAATTCTGTTGAGGGACATTTTGGCTGCAGCAGCAGATGTTTGAGATCCTCTGCTAGAAATAGGAGTGTTAATGGCTACAGGTGGTTATCGTACCAAAATGACAAACAACAATAACAAAAAGTCCATAAAAAACCTGAGTGGCTTCTGCTAAGCTTGCTGGCAGATTTTCAAACTGAAAGAGGTTGCTCATAAATTATCTTTCAAGTTGATTTCATTTTTTTTTTCTGTATGCTGCTGAGATGCTCTAACGAGCATCCATATCACCTCAGTGGAATTGGGAGTTAGTGTGATTTGTGAAAAACAGGTGAGGTTGTTACTCAAGGACATACTCAGCATTTCTGCCACCGTGAACTGGCTGTGAACTCACAACCCTCCTGGCGGGTTGGGGACAATCGCAGCAACCATCAAAGCAAAAAGATCTGGGTCACTGGGCAGTTTTCCAAGTGGGATTTTATGGAGGACTCTGTCAAAGAGTCCTCAAGGCTCTTTCTGAGCGCTCACATACATCCTCCTTTCTCTTAGTACCTGCAACCTGAATTTCCTGCAGAGAATCACATCCTATCTGTAATGTGGAAGAGTCAAATTGCATCAAAGGCTGCACTCACTGCCCACGCCTATGGGGAAAGGCTCCACTGTTAATAATTCTGCTGACGACAGAGCAGCCCAGATCTATAGGTTAAGTAAATGCTGTATCAGAATTGCCAGTCTACAGGGGCAATAGCAATCTATGCCATTTGCAGAATGCCTATCATGTTCAAGGGCCTTACTTTTTTTTTTCTCTAAACAATAATTCTGTAGGAATAGCTATGGCTATTTTTTCCCCCATAGGCTACGAAAGGCTAAATAATCTGCCCAAGGCCATACGTACAGTACAAGTTATGACTTTCCAATTTGAAACTATTGTTCTTCTCTGCTCTGGGATTGGAAATATAACCTACAAGTGAATTATAAATTTCAATTTAAGCAACATAAAAACATGGTGATCAAAGGCAGTAATTGTACTGAGTTAATCCTGAGAGAAATTGATAAAAAAAAAAAAACACAAAACAAACATAACTCCTGGGAAGCCATACTGTTCTAGGTTAGAAGAGGTTAAGAAAGGGACTCTCTCTGGGCACTCAAACCTCATGCAAATACTAGAATCCTCTTGCCCAGTATGGTCAGTTCCATGGAGCATTACTTGTTTTCCCTTGAGATAGTAATTTCAAAGTCATGCAAAACCTCTCAAAACCTTCCTGTGAGTCTTGATGACTCACCCACTCATGCATGATGCCTACTGAAGTGTACTGAATGAAAATCTGAACCCAAGCATATTATACATCCATGACTTTTCTCTGTGAGCAGTTAGTCAAAAATCAGAGATTTCAGCTAAAATATGGATATTCAAAATTGCTGTGCTATCCTTTAGGAAACAAATGTTACTCAATACTTATAGAAATCTCATGGACTTGGAATGGAATGACATCAAAGTGTAGGGCTGAATAAAAATAAAAGATGTAAAGATCTTTCCTAAGGTATAATAAGCTTTTTGGTAAAGCAGAATTTTATTAAAATTCATTTATGTAGTGTTTTACACACACACACACATGCACGCATGCACGCACAGAGTCCTCAACATTCAGGCAATTAACTCTTATTCTCAGGATTGCTTGACAAGAAAAGAGATTTCTTCACCATCTCCCTGATAGGATACTTCTGCTGCTTATATTCCCGAATGATATATCTTTTCATAAGAACAATCTCTTTAAGATCCCCAAATCTTGGAAAAAGTGAACAGATACTAACACAGAACCTTCTGCAAAATGCAACGCCACACAACAAAGAGGTAGTACAAGACATACATGTGGTGGACCATAGGGAGAGTCTTAGGGCCCAGCTGGGCAATGCTAACTGTGGAGTGTGGTAGCTGGGACTACATGGCTTCCAGGGCCACTTCCTCCTCTTCTTCTTCTGAGGCAGCTTTTGCTCCTAGAGGATGGAGCTCAGGAAGGTCATTGGTTACTTTATTCGGTTCTTTGTCCAAGGCCCCTGCTCTAATTTCAAGTAAAATCTGGCAAATTTCCATTTCAACTTTTTCATTTCTTCCCGATCATCCTTGCTTTCAAAGTGCTCCCTAACGATCCCAGTCTTCATCATTTCTTAGAACAGTTCGCATACTGGATTCCTGGGATTTTCACTCTGCATGGCCTTCATTATTTCCGTGCTCTTCTGCAGAGAACTGGCAGAACCACAAGCTGGTTCTGCATCCCCAAGAGCACAACTTTCACATGTGCTTTGAATACACAGAGCTAACTCACAGCCTTCTTTGATCTGATCGTCTCCTTGTCCAGAACCATACAGACCCTTTTGGGCCTTCTTAACAGCATCTTTTACTTCTTCTTCTCTTTGGATAAGGTTTCAGCTTATAGTCATTTGATTCTGTTGTTTTGGGGCTTGTGGTAAAACAGAAAATTATGGTGGAGAGGACTCACGGAGGAAAGCTACTTACCTCGTGGCAGCCAGAAACAGAGAGAGTGAGAGAGCAAGAATGATAATCTTGCTCTGTGCTACTTGTAGCTTCAAATACAATAGATTAGCAAATTTCTCAGTCTCTTATATGTTGCTCCTCCTCCTTCTTCTTCCTTTCTTTCTTTGCATCGTCTTTGTGGACCTGCTGTTTTCAGAGTAAGATGGGTATTGATGTTTATGTGGAATGGAATTTGGTAACAAAGAAAAGGAAGTGATTTATTCATTCATTTTGCAAATATCAAAGTATCTATTTTGTGCACTGTGGAGGATATCATTAAGCAGTAACCAATCCCTGACCTTATGGAGTTCAAGTTCTACTGAGGGGAAAAGGTAACCAAAAATATAAATAAATTAAATAAATAAGTAAATTTGGGGTTTTAAACAATAATAAGCGGGTAAGAAGGAAAGTAAAATCAAAGGGGTCAGGAAGTATCTGGGATACAATTTTAAGTGAGAAGGTTATTTAACATGGAAGTACATGTAATCCGTAGAAAGACTTCAAAAGGAGTTGCTGTTCATATCCCGGGCTTACTATAACAAAGTACCACAAACTGAGTGTCTTAAACAACAGAAAGTCATAGTCTTAAAGTTGTGGAGGCTGGAAGTCTTCAGAGCTCCCAAAGGCTATGAGAGCATCTACTCATTGCCCTTTCTCTCCTCTCGTTCTTTGCCTGGAGATTGACATGCAAGATCCTCACCTTCCCTTCCCTGCCCTCTCCTCTCGTTCCCTCCCTTTTTGTCCTACACACCCCCAGCCTCTGGTGGCCTCCGACTTGTAGGTAGCATTCTCCTTAACTTCCCCTTGTTCATGTCTATATCTGTGTCCAAATTTCCTCTTTTTGTAAGAACATGAGTCAAATTAGATTAGGGTCTCCCCCAAGCACCTCACTCATCCTTATACAGACCCTGTTTCCAAAGATGATCACATTCACAGACACCAGAGATTAGGACTTAAACTTCTCTTAAAGGGTCACAATTCAGCCCATAACAGTTGGTGGATAAGAAGTGTTTTTAAAAAATTAAAAGTCCTGACAAATACCATTTAAAGGGAGGAATCATTAAAGGGGTTGATTGCTCTCATCAGGGAATGTGATGATGCCTGCTTCTATATTTAATAAAGGCTAATTTCAGCCCTACAAACATCCATAATGAATTATTTAATGCGAGCTGGCAAAAATATACCTATTGAACACAGATGTTGTCTTCTGTTGCTATTGGATTTGGCTATAAAATAAGAAAGGGATTAGTAATCTCTCAGGAAACAAGGTAACAGAAAATTAGACAGGCAAAGGTCTGCTTAGCGCACCCAGAGTAATTCTGCATCCACTGAGCTCCGTACCTCTGCTTGGAGCAGCACAGAATCACCTCCCGGCTTCTTAATAAGCATATTTTTTTTCATGAAGGATAGAAAAAATTATCAAGCTAAATTTTTCCCTCTGCCAACAAGTTAGGGATAATGTGCACCATGTGGATCAAGCTGATCACATAAATTGAGGCTTTAAAGCACAATATCTGAGCATTTCCCAACTGAACATTACTTTTCTGTATAAATTAAAAATGTCTAAAAGGGGGTTTATTAGAAGGAGACTATCAAAGCTTTTTATGAACATGCTTTCTCTTTTGATCTATATAATTTTCAAAAAGTGTTAGACATATCATGATTTCTAGCACAACTGGAATTTTAAATCGAAGAATCAGAAGGAAAAATGCAAATAGAAAAGACATGATTTTGAAGCCTTGCCTATTTCACTGCAATTAGTCATTAAGCAAAGGAAATGAATTTTAGTAAAAAGCCTGCTTTATCTAGCACTTTATCAACCAGAATGCTCCAGAAAAAATAGCATTTCTAATGTCTCCCAACACAAATCTTCAATCTATTAACCACAGGACTACAAGAAGGTTGTTATTTGCTTTCTTACTGGTTTGGGGAGGAGAAAGAAAATTACATCTTTGCATCAGTAAGCTTTTTCAAACAATGGTGATTTACATGTCAATCTCCTGATTATTAAATATTATCTATGTGATTTTCAACCTCATCCAATAGAAAAAAATTTAAATCTCAGATGATATTTTAGAAATGCTAACTACTTTGAATTCATATAAGCCTTGGGGAAGATCAAAGTCCTTTCAAGGTATGCTTGTGGATCACTGAGCCAGAACAGATCTGAAGTGGTCATTTATTTCTGAGCCCTCTCTTCAAGCATTTCAATATTAAAATATTAAATATTGGAAGATTTTTCTGGGCTCTACTTTTAAAGAACTCAATGCATGTGAAACAAAGTTAGTAGTACCTCCATGGATTCAGAAAATCACCAAAGAGTAAATATAATGTTCATAAGGTGTTCAGTTTGTTGGCTGTGGGAAATGGTAGAATAATCAACCAAATACCTTTTCTTGTCTAAATGTGAAGTAGGAAGATGTAAGGTTTCTCTCTGTTCAGATGGTAATCCATTGGGTTATTGGATCACAGACTATTCCACAGATGCAAAGGCATGTATATTTGTTTGCTTGGGCTGCCATAACAAAAGACCACAGACTGAGTGGCTGAAATGACAGAAATTTATTTTGTCATAGATTTGGAGGCCAAAGGTCCAAGATCACGGAGCCTGCAGTTAATTTCCTCAAAGGGCCATAGGGAACCATCTGTTATGGACATCTCCCCTTAACTTGCAGGTGACCAGTTTCTGGTTGTGTCCTCACATGGTCTTTTCTCAATGTGGACATCCCCAGTAGCTCTCTCTCTGGGCTAATCATCACAATAGGACACTGGTCAAACAGGATAGGGCCCACTCCAACAGCCACATTTGACATAATTACTTCTTTAATGTCCCTGTCTCCAAAACAGTCACATCCTGAGATGCTGGAGATTAGAGTTTCCACACAGGAATTTGGGAAAAGGACAAAATTTAGCCCTTAACAGCAAACAAGGTGAGAGTGATCTGATAGCTCTAATAGTCACGACTCTCCTGCTCATAGGAATTCTTCATGTTCTTTTGGCTTAAAGGATGAAGGGAGGCTTTGTCTTGCTCAATGGTAAAAGTTCCAACTCTGTCATCTGCCTGAATGGAAGAAGAATGAGCAACATATGGATTGCAAGACAGCATTAACCCCTTCAGCACAGGAAGAGTGTCAGCCCCTTCCTTCTACTGTGGGGGTAGAGGGAAGATGGCTATGCAAATTGACAGGGTGTAGATGTAAGAATCAAAGCTTTAGAAACCTCACAGCAGAACAGAAGATCTGCTCACAGATTTTCAAGTTTGAATAGCATATCCATCTATGTGTTGGCTGCCATCTTGCCCATCCTTGTTTGCATCTATTACCAGATGGTGGCCCCTGTAAAATCAGGAATTTGCATACTCACTGGGCTTTGCCAGTTCCCATCTTGGTAGTGGATACCCAGCAAATGTTCAGTTTGAAGTGAGCAAATGTGCCTTCTCCCCAAGTGGAGTTCTAGAGCAGACATCGTCAGAGTGAGACCTGGGGTATAATTCCAAAATCACTGCCTCTGGCTTTTCTGAGTAATCTATTTCAGATTTTCTTCCTATTCTATCTAGGAGAAAGGCAGTTTGATCTTATCGTAAATCATGAGTCTTTCATTTTTTCCCATTGCCCTATACAGTCTAGTTATAATGCTTTCTTATCTAGCTAAAGGAGATAATTCTGAAAATGATTGACTTTCCATTGATTGAATTTGCCTTTGGTTTGATTTGTCTGAATCCCAATCAGGAAAGAGCCTTCCCCAGATAGCAGCTGGCGAAAAGGACACATGTCCTGAAGTAATGGTGCCTTTTATATTTTACATAGTACAGAGTAATTTTTGTTTTTACTCATTAAGTATCTGACATGATCCATTTCATTAAATTTCTTGGTGAGGTGATCTCCTTATTGGTGTCCTCCTTATTGGTGAGTGAACATGTGCTCACTTACATTGTGTGGCTGAAAGGAAAAAATGTGTGTCTCCTTTGTGAACTTTGCAAATGTAAAGTTTGTATCTGCAAGGCCTTACTTTCTGTGTAAAGATTCCTGCCCCTCTCCCCCCAACCCATTTGCCAAGAATATTGAGAACGAAGCATGTAGCAGAAATTAGACACACCACAGAACTTAAGAAGTACCTCCCACTGCTTCCAGGAAGTAAAGGTCATTCCTCTTTATTTGAAGACCAAGGGTCCCTGCCCCACCCCATGGAACATCAGGGCAGAGAAGGGGGAATAAGCAGCCAGATCCTTGCTTTCTAAAACTTCACTCTCATCCTTGGATTATAGCTTATCTAAAGGGAAAAGTTAACTCAACCAAATAATGTGTTCAGCTCCATGAAGCTAGAGATGTTATAAACTGAGTCTCTCCTGAAGAGCACCAAACCTTGAATTTTTCCTGCAACAGAGGAGCCGATTTCACCATACCTGTCTATTGCTCGACAGTAGGAAGGAAGGTGAACTCTGGCCTCTCTTCATGAAACTTATCTCTGCCTTTCCCCCTCACTCTTCCACCAAACTCAACTGTTTACAAGTACAAGCAGCGACTCTGGAGATGGGAAATCTGATACCGTCAGCGCAAATGGAACAAAATGAAAAGGGGAAAAAAATCCTACACCCATCTGGGCTTCCATATGCTCCATAGCCCAGAGGCTAATATAATTCCTTGAATGTTGGTTATAAAGCAATGTGATATGGATAACTACCATGCACTGAGCTTATTTAGACAAGTGTTCTTTCTACTCAATAAACCTTTGAAGGGATTAAAGAACAATCACTCCCAATTATCTGTTCACAAGTTCTTCCTTTCCTGTCTGAAGTTTTTGACTATCCCCTGTGTCTGGTTCCTGTTTTTACCCCAGTCTGATTCCCCATCACCTGGACCAGGTGACATAGTATAGGGAGAAGATGTGACACACCTCGGGGATGTTGAGAGGTTTAGTGTGACACAGGGGCTGGAGGCATGGATGAGGGGCTACAGAGACATCTGCCTTCAGAATCAGGAGCCAGACTGTGAATAGCCTTCTGGGCTACAGCATGGAGATTATCTTTGGGGGATCAGAAAATGTTTAGGGTATTGTGAGGATTTTTGTTTTAAAGAAGTAATTCGGGTGACAGCATAGACAGTGTGCATAAGAGGAGAAAAAAGATGGATGGGAAACCATCTCTACTGTCCCAGCAGAAAGATGATTATGGCCAAACTAGGCAACTACAGATGGCATGCAGAGGAAGAACCAGGATCGGTGCTGTGGTCACAGTTTTACACTTCTTTACATAGAGACACAGCAAAAAACTCCCCGAGAAATCCTTCTCTAGATTTTTGCAGTCCCTTCTGTAGAAGGGATAATACTAAAGAAACTTTCAGGGTGCTTATTAAAGGCTGCTATTAAAAAATGGGGGCAGGGAGGCTAGAGTTGTGGCTCAGTGGAAGAGCACTTTCCTGAATGTGTGAGGCCCTGGGTTTTATCCTCAGCAACATTATATAAATAAATAAAGCAAAAGATTAATTGACAACTAATATATATATATATATATATATATATATATTAGTTGTCAATTAATATATATTAATATATATTAATTAATATATATTAGTTGTCAATTAATTATATATATATATAATATTATATATATATATATATTTAATATTATATATATATATATATATATATATATATATATATATATATATATATTAAAAATGGGGGGGTGTCTTAAAACTATACCCTGACTTCTCTGTCACAGAGATATTGCAATTTCTCATCTAACATATGTGTTGCTCCCTTGTTGTTATTTAAAAAAAAAAAAAAACAGTTTTCTGCATCCCAATTTATTCTTTCATGCTGAATATAAAAAAGTCCTTGATTTTTGTCCTCTTTGTATCCTTTTCTAATGACACCTCCCATTTCCCACTTCTGAAAGCTCTAGTAACAGCCTTGACCACCAACCTTATAATGCACTTCATAATGAAACTAAAGCCAGATGAATTTCAATGATCAAGTTTGAATGTTTTTTAAGTCCTCTTGTATAGACATCTTTTCAAGCTTGAGCTCATACAAAGGTTTTGCACCAATTATTTAAAAGGGAGGGAGGGGGAAAGAGAAGAAAGAGCCAGAGAGAAGGGAGATTTAGCAAAATGCTTTTTTCTCCTAAAAAATTAACCCTTAGGTTAAAATCCAGTCAAAACTATTGTCTTGTGAAGGAACTTGAAAGACTCAGGACTCAGCAGGTAGGATTAACAAAAAAACATTATCATATAATTTATAAAGATCGTTTTATGCTAATAAGAACTCACCATTGATTCTCACTCAAGATGCTTGTGTGTTCTAAAGATTTCCAACTGTTAGAAAGGATGGGACAACTCAGCTGAACAGTTTTGTAGGTCAGCAGGTTCAAGGTCACCCCTTAGAAGCAGCTTCAGAAGAACCTCAGGGCGTGATGTGAATGAGATAGATGTACTGACCTCCACAGAGCTTGCTACTGGTGCTCAGGGACCCACAGCCAGGGATACAGGAGAATTAGAAGATTCCACATTTGAAGGAGGCAGGAAGAAGAGACTTTAAGACATATTTTAAGAGAATTAACAGCTCCTAAAGAATAGGAAGAAACTATCTAACATCCTTTCTGAAGGTTCTTGGGAAGTTTGGACAACAATTTACCTATCAGAAAAGCTAATGTCTCTGATTTCTAGTTGTTTTTCTCTTTGTTATGAAAATCATCATAGAATAAAAGAGAACTGCACTTGTTCAGCCATGTTTGGAGCCGACACATTCCACTAGCATGGGCGAGGCAGCATCTGAAGCCCTCACCTGTTTTCATGATGGGTTGCTCAGAGACATGCTCTCAAGAAGCTCTCAGGAATTCAAGCAAGCTTGTCAGTTCACAGCAGAAGCAGCAGATCAGCTGTCACTCCACAGCACAGCACATAATTTTTAATTTTATTCCAAAGACATGAAAACAGGAGTCCAATAGCAGCTTTTATTTTTCTCAAGTGGCATGATTGAACTGAGATTCTCTGAGCCACAAAGAAAATATAATCACAGTAGCTGATATATATATATATATATATATATGTAAAATATATGTATGTACCAGCCCCTCACTCAGCAAGGTTGTCAATGGGCCTTCTTAATTGTTTACAGTCTTTAATGGCAGCTTCCATTTTCACCAGTAGAAGCCCACATTTCAAAAACAAATTGGATACCTGCATGAACAAGCAAGCAGTTAGGCAGCTAATTACTGTTTGCAATTCAATTACCTAATTACTGTGGGCAAGTGCAGGGTGTTTGTGCAAGCAAACAGTCCCACCCACAAATATTGCAGATTTGATTAAAGAAGGCTTAGGTGCAAAGATTCATGCTCACTGCTAGTGCTTTAATAGGCTCAATAATATTCCCCCTGGGCCCAGAAAGGTCCTGGTTAAACACTCTTTTGATTGGGTTAGAGAAAAAAACCTGCTTAAGTGAACTTCACCAGCCTCTTCTCATGCCAGACTGAAGGCTCATCTGGAACTTTACCTTGTTACTCAAAATGTAGTCCATGGACCAGCAGCATCAGTTTTCTCTGGAAGCCTGTCTGAAAGGCAGAATCTTAAATCCTACTCCAGACCCACTGAAGTCGAATCTGCATTATGACAAGATACCTTTCATGAGTACCTTTGTGTTTGAGGAGCAGTTCCCGAAATGACTACTCAGGAAACAAGGCTCTCTTGGTACCAACTCAGACAGTGCTAAGTCTGGGTGGAAGGGAGATGCTCAGCAGTTACTCAGCTACAATGAGCAAGCTGGATCCATCAAGAGGAATCCCAAATAGACTTTCAGGAACAAATCCTAAAATACTAATACTGAAACTACTTCAGATGTGCCTAAGGAGAAGGCAGAGACAATGTAGCCAGCAACCTCCTAGAAGATTCTACAGGTCTATCTTTCACATTCTTACCCACTTAGGGTCCACTTGATATTTGTCTTCATCTATGACTACACGTTCAGCCACAAAATCACTCTGTGAATATCCTCAACCAGGACTTTGAGCCCAATTAATCAATCCAACCTGCCTCGACAGAATTACAGTGTAAGAAGGTTCTTTCTTGTGGGCTCTATGGGGACAGACCACACTGATCCATTTGCCCAAAGATTACTGAGAGGATGACTGCGTAGCCTCAGGTACAGGCATTTTCTACTCCCAAATAGACTGTTTCAACCACCTCATCAATCTCACTCACTTTCACATGGTGCTGGAACCTGAGCACAGTGCCATTTTAGGCAAAATTGTGTAGTTTGTCTTCATGATGTAGACAAAAGGCACCACACAGGAATCAGGGACCAGATCCCACTATTAAACAGCTGTGTGACCTTGGGCAAGGCACTTAGGCCTCAGTCTCCTTGTCTCTAAAATGAAAGGATTGAATCCGATGGTTTTCTAATTCCCTTTCAGTTCCAGCAGTCATTTGTTATCAAGCTTCCACAAGGGGGCTTACAGATTCTAAGTCTAGATCCAGCTGACTGGTATCTCCCTACAGCCTATGGAGTCTTCTGACTCCGGACGGATCCCAACTACGGACTTCTCCACTGTCTCCTACCCGCATTTCCCTACTGTGAATCTCATCTGATTCGGAGCCTCCTTCAGCGAGCTGTCCCATTGGCAAGCTTCCAAAGAGATGTGCCCCGAAGTATTAGCAGCTACACTAAATGCATTATCCTTCCCATGGAGATTTTGGATTTGAATGGAAAACTGTCCTTACCACAGAGTTCTGAGTCTCTAATGATGAAATTTTAAACTTGTTTTCCTACAAAGAAAGCTGTGGCATTTCTATAAATAGCTGAATCCCTACTCAAGAGAACACACGACAAATCCCTCTCTTCACTGCAGCAACTGAGGCCCTGGAAGATTAACTTTCTTGCCCAAAAAGATGCTGCTAAAATTAGAAATAATATTTCCTTAATCTCAACACTGTAAGGAGGTCCATCTTTTTATTGTTATTGTTATAAAGGTTACTGCAGTTTGACGAAGTGCTGATCTATCAGCATGATGATGAACTTCGTCTTCCAAAAGGTGAAGGACAGGCCAGACCTCAGACAGACAAAGGATGGATGTCACTTCAGGGTTTCTTCTGTAAAGGAAAAGAGAAAGTAGCTCTCACAATAGTGCTTTACGGTGGTTATCCAGGCTAAAGTTAGTGGACTCTTAAACAAAAATCAACTGTTTAAGAACCCAACAGGGAAAGACAATATTACTGAGATCACAGAGATTATTACCAAGGAAGAATGACCAGGAAATGCAATGTAAGAAATGCAATAAGACCTCAGGAGCCCCGACCCTATCACTATTGAGTGACAGTGACTTTATGCATTTCTCCCAGATTGGACTACATGATCTCTAGTTTTCCTCCTATTCTGAAAGTTGTTTGAAAAATGTGACAGGTGAAAATAATGAATGAAATCTTAAAAATAATGTTTATGAGGAACAAATAAAAGGTCCAACATGTATATGAAGTGTACAAGTACAGTGGGGTGAAGACACAGTTTAGCAGCTATAAGACTTTTTTTTAATGCAAAAAGGCTTCTATAACTTTGAAAGGGTTAATTCTAGGCCCAGCAATGCTGATGTATGTTCATTTTAATACATATTTAAGAAAATCATCACCCTCTCCTGCTTGGTTGGACCACACTTGGAGTGTCGTGTTCAGTTTTGATGCTACTCATGAGAGGCAAGTGAACAACGGGAAATGTGTTCAGAAGAAAATAGCCATGAAGAGATTCTGGACCTTGTCATGTGAGGAATGATAGGATGTGAAATGTTTAGTCTGAGAACAACAACAAAAAAGGCCCCGAGTGACCCGGTGACTACCTGAAGGGCTGTCATTTTCAGGAGCAGTTGGCAGTGTTCTGTGTAGTCCCCAAGAGCAGAGCCAAGGCCAGTGCAAGGGAGACACACAGGGAGGGACTTCTGAGCAGTTAGGGACATCCAAAGGCAGAATGAGTGACCTCAGGAGGTCACTGACCAGAGCAGTTCAAGGCCTTCTGTTCGTTCTTCTTTGGAAAAGATCCAAGCACCAGATGAGTGGCTGAACAAGGTGACCTGGATTGTCCCTTCCCAACTCAGAATCTATGCAAAGGAGAAAAACACCAGACCAAAGAGAAGAGAGAAATAAGCAAATGCCAGGTGTTTATTACTGCTTTAAATGAAACCACCCCTGACTCAGGAATAGCAGTAAATCACTCATTTTCACAGGGTGATATTTTTAGTATATGTTGCTAACATGCATAGAAGGCATTTGTACAGAATTACAACTATTAAGGCATTCTTGATGTGACTAATACATCAAGGCTATCACCTATTAGTGAGTTTTATTTTTCGCTAATGAGATACAAATATCTTGTGTTGATAGCAAGAAAACTCCTTTTTTTAACTGAATATGTGAATTCTTTCCATGTGCCTTACTTAAAGCTATCATATCTCATTAGCAAATTTTATTTTTACCTGACCAGTTGAACACACATCACATTAATCGCAATCCTTATTACGAAATTTCATGCACAAATGTGATGTCTTTGTGTTTGCATTCATTCCTGGTTTCTTTATTGCTGCTAGTGTAACTGTAATTTATTAAGATGTGATTGTCTTCAGTAATGTGACCACCTGTGTTATTAATACAAAAGCAAAACAAAACCTGCTCCTTTTATCTTACTTCCACTACCTCCCCTTCAAAATCCAATGATCATCTTATTTTGACTTGCCCAAGAGGCATGAACTGTTTTCTGATTTTGAGAATTTTTATTTTGAGAGCATTTGAAGTTCACCTTTTCTCTGTAGACACAAGGAAAAATCACTAAAACTCTGACAATAAACATCATAATCAGATGTGCAGATGTCCACGGTTACTAATTAGCATAGGTATTTGAGTCTATCAGAGAAAAATGTCCCTCTGTAGTTTGTATCATTGTAGCCTGCTTGAAAATTGTACTATGTTGCCCCTGATAAAAGCCTGGAGACACAGGGAAGAAAAAGATGTCAATCCACAAGAGACTGATCATTTTTCATAATTAGGACAATAAACTACTTCTTCTACTGTTTAGGGAAAGGCAAAAGGAAGCAGCGATTTCTTTTGCCAACTTAGGGGCAAAATGAGATCCCTGTGCACTTAAAAGAAAGAGATAGCATTTATAATGGAGTCAGAGAGAGTATTTCAGAGAAAGGTAAAAACACCAAGGGTCATTTTTACCTGGTTTTGGGCTTTTATCTGGGTTATAGTTAATCCAATTGCAAAAAAAAAAAAGTTACCCCATATTATATCTGAGGAGGAGACAGAAATAATCGATCCTGGACTGGTAAAAATCTCTTTAATTGTAATAACTTCTGAAAATCCCACACCCTCCCTTAATAACTCTTTTCAAAGCCTCCCATTTATTTACTTGTTGAATGACTGTTCCCAGGGAGTTTAGCCCAGGAACTGACTTGAGATTTCATATCTGCCTCTTGATCACCACTATTTTTACCAGAGACCTGGAGCATGTTAGAAGCCTGGGGAAGAAGCAAGAAAGCCTTCAACAAATAGACCTTATGACAAAGCTCATTCTCCTAACTTTCAGAACCCATAGTCCTTCACTGATACTCCTCCCCATCATCATTCGATGTCAGAGAAGCCGGCCCTCAATCCAAGCTGGCCTATTCTAGCCCAGCATCACAGAGATGAGATCCAGGCTACCAAGCCCTTGTCCCTCCATGCTCCTCTAAAGTTATTATGAACAAGTTCATGACAATGACTAGCATTGCTCCCTGACTCTATTGGCAAGGGAAAGGGGGTGTATTTTCATACTTTTGGTTTCATGGGCCTCTTGAGATACACCTGTGAGTTAGCAACAGTGATGATCATATTCACCAATTAGCAAATGAAAAATATTGAGGCAAAAGGAAATTGAAATTTCCCCAACCTATCAGTGTCACTCAACTTTAACCGGCCATTAAAAAATCTTTAAGGTCAAAAGGAGATTGAGAAAATAGAATTCAAACCCTGGTGCTCAAACTTCTAATTTAATACCATTTTACTAGGCCATTCACTCTCTTCCAATACTATCCAATTCTCTTCAGAAATAAAAACCATTAATTCCATAATAGTTCCAGGAACCATCCTAGGTTCAGATGAATCAGCCAAGTCCACAAAAAACCTTAAATGTTGGACAGGTAAGTCAGACATGACATGATTTGTATGGTGGACTTGACTAACTTTGTATAATGGAAGTTCTTAAAAGATGCAATGGGAATACAATACAAAGAACTTGATTTTGTATGAAGATATCAAAGGTAATTACATTTCATAAGCAATATTTCTTGAAGCAGAGAAATGGCAAGCAGTATCCTTGCAAAAATAGAACGGAGTAAATAAAGGCATAGAAATAGGCAGGCAAATGGGATTCTAAAGGGATGGCCAATAGTTTGGAGACTTGAATGAAGGGGCCTATGTGCTAGGTGAGCCAATAGGGACTGAACCATGTTAGCTATGGAAGGTGAGTCAGAGTGTTATAGGTAACTTATTAACAGCAGAGTGCTACGTTGCCGACATCATTCTGCTGGCATGCTGACTAGAAGTGAAAACAGCCAGGCTCCTCTTTGCTTATTCTAACCTGCCTTTGCCCAAGCTGACATCACCATTCACCTCCCCTTCCACACAATCCAGGAGGCATCAACTGTAATTGAACCTCCATAGCAAGTCCTATGTTGGCAGTAAATGGAGTCATTCATCCTGGCTCCAGGATCTTCATTACAATTGCATGAAGCTTTCACTGTGGACCATATTATGAGAGTACACTCAGTGCTGGCCCAAGGAGAACTGCCTGGTAGAGCCAGCTGCAAATGTCATGTTCAACTTTTACATACAGAGGAAGTGAGGGCTTTAAAAAAAATAAAATAAAATCCAACACCCATTGTCATTATGATTCATCTTTCCATCAGCACCAGGATGTCTCAGATTACATTGTCTGGCTCTGGGGAAAGAGAACTAGGGCAATGTTGAAGGGAAGAGGTTGCTGCTGTGAAGTCAGGGGCTCTCCTTTGAGGCTCCAGCTGCAGACAGCCATGCTCCATGCTGACAGTCGAGCCAAGGTCTTCCCAAACGATGGCTGAAAAGCTTTATAAAACAGAATATGAACCCTGGAGCTTACTGCTCCTGGCAGGAGCCGAAGAAGGGAACAGTAGGAGCTAGCTGTAATTTTCTTTATCTGTGGTAGCAGAGCAAGGGAAAGAAGTGTCACAAACATGAGGGAGAGGAAATGAGAGATCTTTATGCCAAGCCACTGGAATCACTGGAGGCTGAAAACCACAAAAAAAGTAAGTTCACATAAAACACCGCTTGGCATTTCACCTATTCTGTTTAAGAACCTTGGGTGCGAGGCTGTTTTAATTATAGCTTTCTCATCTGTAGGCAGTGAATGTTGGTCTTGTCAGTAAACTTGGAATGAAGCTATGGGGCCCTGGGTGCCTGTACCTGTGAAGGTCCCCCAGAGAAGCAACTTATTACAGGAATTTAATTTTACAAAATGGTGGGAGCTGGTCTCTTCAAGGCCATCATCTTCGCATCCACTGCTGGAGCTTGATATCCTAGGGGCGGGCTGGCAGGAAGGGATGTGGATAGAAATTGGGAAGAGCCAGAACAAGCCACAATCCCAGTCATCCTCACACTGCTTCCTTCAGAAGATGGATCCTTCTTCGAAGAGACAAACATGTCTGTGTTGGGAGTTCAGAGAGACTAAATGAAGATCCAGGGGAAGGTGGAACATTGCAGGGCCAACTGTTGCCCTACACCAACTGGGGGAGTAGACAGACGAGTTACAATGTGTATGAGCCACAAAAGCACTGGGGACCTCGCCATCACCTTCTGAACATAAAAGTAGCATAGCCACCATTACAGTTGCTACCCCAAAACTTGCACAAAAATGACTCTGAGGCTCACCTTAATCAGAAACACAGGGGAAGGGAAATCCAGGAAATGCAATAGAGCATGGCCAAACCAACACATTGCAAAGCCAACATGTGCCTTCAGAATCAACTTAATGCCTTTAAATGAAAGGTGTGTAGATGTTGTATTGGTTTCCTAGGACTGTTATAGCACAAGACCATGAACTGTGCAACTTATAATAGCAGAAGTTTATTCTCTCATAATACTAGAAGTTAGAAGTCCAAAATCAAAGTGTCAGCAGAGCCATGCTTCCCCCAAAGGCTCTTCTCAGCCTAAAGAAGAATCCTTCCTTGCCTCTTCTAGTTTCTAGTGGTTGTTCCTTGGCTTTGGCAGCGTAGCTGCAATCCCTGCCCGCTCTCTGGGTCTTCTCCTCTTATAAAGACACGAGCCGTACCAGGTAAAGGGCCCACAGTAATTCAGTATGACCACAACTTAATGTAATCACCTCTGCAATGACTCTGTTTCTTATTTCTTATTTTTAATTGATGCATTGTAATTATAAACTAATAGTGGAATATAGTTCTTAAAAGTCTGTACATGCACACAATTACATTGTTACACAATATAATGGTCCATTTCATTCCCAGTACCTCCCCTTTCCCTCTCCTATTCTTTCCCCCTAGTTCCCTTCCTCTATTCTACTGGTCTTCCTTCTATTTTCATGAGATCCCACTCATACCCCACCCCCAACACACACATACACACACACACACACAATTTTCTTTCTGTTTTTTTTTCTCTAGTTTACACATATGAGAGAAAGAATGTGATCCATGACTTTCTGATTTAGCTTATTTCACTTAACATAACACCCTCAAGTTCCATCCATATTCCTGCAAATAACATTATTTCATTCTTCTTTATGACTGAATAAAACTCCATTGTGTATATATACCACATTTTCTTCTATTGATATACATCTAGACTGATTTCATAACTTGGCTATTGTGAATTCTGCTGCTATAAATATGGGTATGCATGTATCACTATATACTGACTTTAATTCTTCAGGATAAATACCAAGGAGTGGTATAGCTGACGCATATGGTGGTTGCATGTGTAGTCTTTTGAGGAACCTTCATGCTGATTTCCATAGTGGCTGTATTAATTTACAAACCCACCAAAAATATAAAAGTTTTCATTTTCCCATATCCTCTCCAGTATTTATTTCTGTTGGTATTCTTGATGGCGGCCATTCTGAGTGGTGTGAGATGAAATTTCAGTTTAGTTTTGTCATTTCCTTAGTTGTTGAATATGTTGAACATTTTTTTCATATATCTATTGGTCATTATATTACTTTTCTTGAGAAGTATGTGTTTTAGTCCATTTTATCATCTATTGATTGTTTTATTTGGGTTTTTTGTTTTGGTCTGTTTTGGTTTTGTTTTGTTTTGTTTTGGTGATAAGTTTTTGAGTTCTTTATATATTCTGGATATTAATCATTTACCAGAGAGTAGATAGCAAAGATTTTCTGCCATTCTATAGGTTCTGTCTCCACTCTTAATTGTTTCCTTTGCTATACAGAAGATTTTTATTTTGATGCCATCCTATTAATGAATTGTGGTATTATTTTCTGAATTTCACAAGCACTATTGAGGAAGTTATGCAACAACATTATTTTGAAATGCTATGGATTTGATGTGGTTTGTGCACCCCAAGAATCCATTGTGAGACTGAAGTCTGTTCTAAAGCATGGTACTGCTTGGGGGTGGTAGAACTTTTGGAAGGTGAGGCCTACTAGGAAGCCCTTAGGTGTTTGAGGGAGTGTCCTTAGAAAGCAATTCTCAATGGACTCCCTTATAACTCTGAAAAGAGGGTTGCTATAAGAGCCCGAGTTTGGCCCTACCCAGCTCTCTGTGCTCCTGGCTTGAGATATCATCATGTTTTTGTTCATTCACATGCTCCCCTCATTGCCATCTGCCATGAAGCCATGCAGTCAAGAGCTGAGCCAGTGGTAGCGCCATAACCTTGAACCTCCAAAACTGTGAGATAAATACACCTGTTCTCTTTATAAAACTATTTGCATCTGGTAACTCACTATAGTAACACAAAATTGACTAATACACTAAATCAAATCATATTCTAATGTTCTGCAAGGACTTAAAGTTTGTGAGAGACACTATTCAAACTAATACAAATGCCACAGGGAAAAAATAGAACAAGAAATAATGATAATCTGAGAACAGAGGATTCAAGCAAAGATTGTACACCCTTACAAAAGGAGCAGTTTCCTTCCAAAGAATTATGTGTTTGAAGTATAGTTATGATACCAATTGGAGCCTTAATCTGTTGGTATTAGAATACAGGAATGCCTACAATTCCTGTATTGTATATTGCTATTCAAAAGAGATAGTCTCAGCTCAGAGAGATTAAATAATGTGACCAAGCTATACAATCAGAAGGGAGGCTAGGATTTGAATTCAAGACTCAGATTCCAGAAGGCATCTTCTTTTCTTACCTGTATTATGAAATGATACATAATAGTTGCTAAAGTAAATGTTCACAAACCTCTTCAGAACTTTTTTAAAAATATTTTTAGTTATAGATGGACACAATAATTTTATTTAATTTATTTATTTAATGTGGTGCTGAGAATCAAGCCCAGTGCCTCACACGTGTCAGGCAAACACTCTATCACTGAGCTACAACCCCAGCCCCAGGACTTCTTAATTGTCTTTTAAAGCTCATAAAATAAATATTACCTCCTCTCTGAAAACGCCCCTAACTCTCCTGGACAAAATTAGTTCCTTCTCTGACCTCCCATATTTTGATGACATTTCTACCATTGTACTCATTCCCAGGGCCTATGCTATTTATTTGTGCATCTGTTTCCTGTCTTACATGCAAGAACCATATCTTATCAGTGCAGTATCCCCCAGTACACAACCCAGAGTCCAGAATGTAATAGGAACACAAACTATCTTGGTAACTTCGACACCCCAAGGAAACCAATCCCACAAAAACTACACCAAAGAGGGGGAAAAAAGACAAATCAAGAGTTATTGGGGTCATTGCCTGTCTTTAGGTTCACTGATGCCTATCAGCTGTTAAGCAACTAAATTTATTCTTATTTGTCTAGTAGCCTTCTATGCGCTTGAATCCTATATTATGCACAGTAGGGGTTACACATTCACAAAAGGCCAATTAGTTTTAGTTCTGTGGCCAGCCCTTGTCTCCTGTTTCTTTAATCCATGGCCACTATGTCCTGGATCTCAACTTCAAAGTATAGTCCACAGACCAGCAACAACAGGAGCATCACCCAGGATTCTGTTAGAAATGCAGAATCTCCAGCCCCTCCTCTGACCTATGGTCTTAAAATTCACATTTTGACAAGTTTTCCAGTTGATTCATATGGGCATTAATTTTCAAGATGCATAGCCCTAAGTGATTAGAAACAGTTTTGAGTTAGAGGAATTACTCAAGAGTTGGACTCAGAAGACCTAGGCGGGAGTTCTGGTTCTGCTATATTTCTATCCTTATGACCTTGGAAAAATCACTTTGCATCTCTGATCATCAATTTCCCCCCCTGCACATGAAAATTGTAAAGTGATCCAAGAATTACTTGCATCTAATTCTTAAGTCCTACCATACAATGACTGAATCAGAGTTCTCAGAGGTTTACATTTTTAACAAACTTCCCAAGTGATTTTTAGGCGCATTTTTATTTAAGAGTCACTACCGTCAATAAATATAGAGAACAATCTTTTCTATCTTGACATCAGTGCTAGTGACACTCTATACAAAGAAGAGGAGGAGTGATTTGAATAATTTCTTAGTAATTGACATTTGTACTGTGCTTTGTCTTTCTTCTTTAGTCTCCATCATTGATGAGCAAATGGTAGTCTTTCCTGAAATTGAATCATAGCAGGAAAATTGCTTTATGGAAAAATGACCAAAACTGGCAATCATTCTAAACCATTCTGCAGAGACAAAGAAGTATGGTGCCTAATGGATAATTGTTGCTATCACTGCTCTTCTGGTTTGTCTAAGAATACCCAAAAACGTTTCCAAGGATATATGTCTTCCCACTTTCTAAGTCACAAGATGTTTCACCTGGCAGTTAAATAAAATGTTGAAAACCAAATGCTTCCTTCTTATTGCTGTGCAAACTTCTAGATCAAAGAAATCCCATCAGCAGTCCTGTAAAATTAAATCAGGTAGGAAAATGATGGAAATCAACATTTGGTGAGTTTCTCTTCTATGCCAGGCAGAATTCTAGTTATTCTGCAGCTACAGATTCATAAAATCTCCACTCGAATTCTAGGAGGCAAAGGTGAATTTTTGTTGTATTTTATACTTTATGATGAAAATGAGAACTGGGCACACGACTTACTGTTTAGTGAGTAAGTTTTATTCCAAGGTTCAATTAGCTCACTAGAGTCTCAAAACATATACACACACAACCTAAGAAATAATACTCTTACTATCTAATTCCATCTGTGGATTTTCAACCTTACAGGATCATGCCATTTAATTCATGAAATATTATTTCGTCCTTGCTCTAGTCTTGGGGACCCTGACACACAGGGTGAGGGAGAGTTACACAAGAACTACATGACAATGACACCTATGAAGACTTTCCCACATTCTTCTCTAGAATGACATTGGAGCAGATAAATGTGTTGCTATCATGTGAGGCAGAATAAGAACTATGCCATCAGGAAAAGACTCTGGGAGTTTTCAAGAAGGAAACACAGGTATTTGACTAAAGGAGATGGACGAGGTTTGGGAGGCATCTTACTGTGCTGAGACAGAAGGTCCAGCACTGCAGGATAAAGATCAAATAAGCAGAGATGAGAAAGCAGAGAAGCAGAGGTGGGGATGCAGGACAACCCTGGGAAGGAGGCTGATATTATGGAAAGCCTTGAGTGTCAAGCCAAGGAACATGCCATATATTCCAAAGGTTTGGAATAAGGGCTGGAACTGTAACTCAGTGGCAGAGCATGTGTGGGGCACTGGGTCCAATCCTTAACATCCCTTAAAAATAAATAGATAGATAGACAAAATAATTACTTAAAAAGCAAAAGTTTAGGGCTGGGGATGTGGCTCAAGCAGTAACGCGCTCGCCTGGCATGTGCAGGGCACTGGGTTTGATCCTCAGCACCACATAAAAATAAAATAAAATAAAAAGATGTTGTGTCCACCAAAAACTAAAAAATAAATATTAAAAAAGCAAAAGTTTAGAATAAGAGAGCATTTGATTATAACTTCACTTCTTAAATCACCCTGCCATAGAGGGTACTTGGAAGAGAAATAAAGAGACTGGGTACCAATAAGAGGGCTACAGTCAAACAAAGCCCTGTGACAGGTGAGGGTGGAAAGGAAAAGTTGACAAGGAAAACCTCTGTGGAGCAGAAGGCAAGGATCCTGAGTAGGAAGGAGGGCAGAACAAGAGGTGGTACAGAAGAAGCCACCTATAGTCCTGGATGGCACTCAGAACTACGTACACCAGCTCAATCGAGTTTCCTAGCCTCTTTGAATGTGTGAACTTATCTGTAACATAGAGGAGTAATAGAGTAGGACATTTTGAGTCTCCTCATACCAAGGTATGAGGTTCCTCCTCTCCCTAAGTTCTCGTTACTCTAAGTGTGGTTGGTACATTGACCAGTAGCAGCATCACCTGAAAACATATTCTAAATGTAGACTCATGGGCCCCATCCCAGACCTACAAATCAGAATCTGCATTTTTACATGATCTCCAAAGATTTCTTTCCTCATTCAAGTTTGAGAGGCATTACCCTATGCAATCCTCCTGGAATGCTCCCCATCTGAGTCCCTCTAGCTTCTCTCTGACTTCTTAGCTTTCACCCCACCCTTTATCTCCCCACTTCTCATCCTTCAAGAAGGTAAGAGACAACATGGAGGGGAAAACTATAGCAGAGACCACAAGAATGCCCTGAGACTATAATACTGCAACACTAAATTGTTTTTCTTTTGGTAAAACTGTCACTTAAAGATAGTTCTAAAAGGTGAGTTTCATAACTGTTTGAAGAAAAATGACTTCCGAAGACAAATGCAATCGGCAGTTTTTCCATCATGTTTGTGGGGGGCTGGAACATCCCATTATTTTATTGGCACACTTGCAGTCGAGCTTTTAAAGTGATGTAGAAAAGAAAAATGCAATGCTCTTGTGACAGTACTAATCCAATTTTATATGACAACAATCAGGACTTGTGGCTGAGGGGGGGAGGGGAAACCTTTGATTTTGTGGATTAAGGATCAAACTCAGTCCTGAATGTCTTTGCATTTGTCCACTATTTAAATCAAAGCTTTTAGGCTCTTGACATCATGAAGCAGGAACATAGTAAAAGATCAAAGGATGGAGAATTCTCTGCAAGTAAGGGTTCATTTGGCTTCTGCCAACACAGGTAGTCTCTGCACAACACTGGCGAGAACAGGGAAACTACTAAGCTGGTGAGCAGACAGTAGCAAAACAGACATTCCAAGCACAGAGAAGGCAGCAGGTGATCCCTAAGGCCCATGCGTGAGAATGAACATTTGTGATGAGAAAATGGAAACTATAAAACAAACAGCCCCAGATCAACACCTGAGAAGTTCATTCAAAATTGATGCAGGTCTACCCACCTCAGTCCTCAAAAGACTTTTCAAAATCTGCCTGGAAATACCCTCTCGAATCCCTAACCCTGAGAGAACATCTCCTGATTTTATTTTGGTATAAATAAGTGAGCGATTGATGAACTAAAAGTACATGAGTTGGTGAATAGTTTATCACATTAAACATAAATTTAGATTCTTAGTGCCAGCCACATTGTGACAAAGAATAAAATATTAGAATGATGACAATCTTAATGATTTCCCAGTTGGTTCTCCTGTAACTTAAAAACTACATTTTGAATGTCTACAATGTCGTCAATAGTGACAATAATTAATTTCCATTTATTGAACAGTTTCCTTCTGCCAGACACCCTTCTTAACTAAATGATACCCTAAGAATAGTAGTTAAATTCCCATCTTATAGATGATGACACTCAGGCACTGAGAGGTTAAGTATCTTGCCAAAGATACACAGCTAATAGAAGGTAAACTTGGTTGTCATATTTATATCTTTCTGAGTCCAAAGTCCTAGCCACTTATTAGTGAATACTACCTCTGCCAAGTCACCCTGCCTTACTGCACCTCAGCTTCCCCATCTGAAAAACAAAACCTGAGCTAGCTGGTCTTCCATGCCTTTCCTTGCCCTAAAAGTCTTTCATTCCCTGTAATCTTAGATAGTCCCATTTGTGTCATGTAGAATAATGGAATGATTAATTTTATGTGTCAACTTGGCTAAGCTATGCTGCCAAGTTGTTTAGTCAGATACTAGGTGAGATGGTGTGTTAAAGATATGTTTCAGATGTGATTCATATATACAATTAGTTGACTTCAAGAAAAGGAGATTACCTTGATAATGTGGGTGGGCCTCAGTCAGGCAGTGAAGAGCTTTAAGAGCAAAAACTAAGAGAAAATGGAGAGAAAGTAATTTTTCCTAAGCTCTTGGCTGAGTTTCCAGTATGCTGGCATGAGCTGTCACTGACAATCCCTTTAAATACACATACACATGCCTACATACATACACACACAATACACATACAACCCCACACACATACATATACACATAGCCCCCACACACATACATACTCCCCACACGCATGCATACAACACACAAACATCCCCCCTACACACATACATACACCCACACACATACACTCACACACATACACACATACATACACATGATTAGTTCTATTTCTCTGGAGAAACAGACAGGTACAGCATGGAGGAAGATTATTTATAGATTTTGGATACAGCATTTTGAAACCATTTGGCTTATACCAGAACATTGAATGCAAGCAAAGGTGGATATATTGAAGTGATACGAGCCAGAAACACCAATGCAACAATATATGATGAACTCCTTCTATGAAAAGTCCAGATATGGGCTAAGAATCTCCTGCATCCCACCCAGGTGAGTGATAAACCAGGAATACGGAAGCAAGTAAGAAATCTGTGGCACACGTTTACTATAGTCCCTCCCTGTTGCACAGTGCTCCACATGGTCAATAGGAAACACCCACATCCTGGCTGGTTCCTGGGCAGGGAAAGAGAAGACTGAGGAATACATCCCTTTTTCTGGTTTTTGATGAGGTGCTAGAGGAAGAACTGACTGGCTTCTGCCTCTTCTGTCTAGGAACACTGATGAAACCCATGATATTCTAATTGCTTGGGACCCACTAAGAACAAAAGAGGCAGGTGGTAAGCTGCTACGCCAGAGGCCCATGGAATAACAGAATTATGCCCATACAGTTCAGCATCCTCTCACTCAGGAAGACAGAGAAGTGCAGAGTGTATGTCTAGTCTAAAGTTCCAGCTTTTCAGGGGATTGTCACCAGCACTGGTTTCTGTCTAGCCTGACTCAGGATGCTGATGGGACCAGCATACTCTAGATGCCTGAGGGCAACTATGAACAAATAAGATCTAGGTGGCTGGCTGTGGTCGGAGGACCCATGCTATAGCAGTCAGACATCAGAGGGAGCAAAATATATGGGTTCCTAAACAAAAATAAAAAGAAACTAGTTAATTCCTCTAATTGAGAATCTACATGTACAAACAGAGAAGTTACATCTACAGAAAAGATTTGAGAAGACCCCAAAATCTTTAGCCAGAGTTGTTGGTGAAGTTCTTTCCATATATGAAACCAGTCCACAAAACTGGGAAGAGTTGCTATTTTTCAAATATGGGATACCAAAATGAAGTTTCAAGGATAATGAAGAAACAGATTGAAATGGTCCACTTAAAGAAACAAAATAAATCTATAGACACCAATCCTAAAAAAAATAAAATAAAAATAAAAATATTTAAAAAAACAAGGAGCTATACAAATTTTCTGTTGGAAATTCAAAATAGCTCATAAAGATGCTCACTGGGCTCAGACAACTATAATACTGTAACAGTAGTGCATAAATCACTTTTAATTCTGGTATGAAAGCTAAAAGACAAAAAGTATAAAATAACTATAACTATAAAAATATGTTAATGGAGATATAATTTAAAAAGAAGTAATTTGTGACATCAATAATAAAGTGGAAGGGAGGGATCAGTAACATTTAGAGTTTTTGTGTGTGTTTGAACTTAATTTGTTATCAGTTTAATATAGATTGCTGTAACTGTAAGACATTTTAGATAAACCCTGTGATAACCACACAGAAAATACCTATGAAAAATGCACACAAGAAAAATGAGAAATAATCAAAACACATCAACGCAAAACTGGTAGTAGTAAGTCCTTCCCTATCGACAATTCTTTAAATATAAATGGATTAAACTCCTCAATCAAAAAAGCTAGAGTCACTGAATGAATTTTTAAAAATCTAATGATAAACTGTCTACAATAGACTCACTCCAGATGTAAAGACATAAACAGGGTGAAAGATTACAGATGGAAATATATTTTGTGCAAATGATTATCAAAAGAAAGCAAGAGTGACGATACTTATATCAGACAAAATACACTTTAAGTTTAAATACTCTTTACAATCTGTCACAATAGACAAGATGGACATTTTATAATGGTAAAAGAGTCACTACTCTACCAGCAAGATATAACAATTATGATTATATATGTGCCCAGCATCAAAGCATCTAAATATATAAAATTAACAGGGATTAAAAACTAAATGGAGACATAGAGAGCAACCCAATAATATTAGGATATTTCAATATTCCATATTCAATAATGGATAGAACATCCAGACAGAAAATGAGTAGGGAAACATAAGACTTAAAGAGTACCATAGCCCAAATGAACTTAAAAGACAGACACACAACATTCCACCCAACAGCAGCACAATACACACTCTTCTCAAGCACACATAGAACATTCTCCTCAAGAAATCATGTTGGGTCACAGAATATGTCTTAGCAAATCTTAAAATATTAACAGGTACAAACATTTTCCCACAATGAAATAAAACTAGGAGTCAATAGTTATTACAAGTGGAAATTTTACAAATATGTGAAAATTAAATAAGACACTCAAATAAGCCATGGTTTGAAGAAAAAAAAATCAAAAGGGGGAATTATAAAATATTTCAAGACAAATGAAAATATACCAAAACTTGTGGAATGCAACAAAAGTAGTTCAAAACAGAAGTTTATAATGATAAACATCTACACCAAAATAATGAAATATCTCAAATGAACAGCCTAACACCACACCTCAAGGAAATAGAAGAAAGAACAACAAACTAAACACAAAGTTACCAGAGGAAGGAAATAATAAAAATTAGATTCAAAATAAATACAAAAGAGAATAGAGAACAATAAGTTGATATTTTGAAAATATTAACAAAATTGACAAGCATTTAGCTAAATCAACAAAAAATGGAGAAAAATAACTCAAGCCATCAGAAATGAAAGAGGAAACCATAGAACTGAGGCCATAGAAATAAAGATTATAAGAAACTATAAGGAACAATTAGATGCCAACAATTCAGATAACTTAGAAAAACACGGATAAATCCCTAGACACACCAACCTACCAAGACTGAACTACGAATAGAAAATACGAACAGATCTATAATAAATAAAGATTGTCACATTCCTCATGACAAGAACACTCAGAGTCACTCCAGGTGAACTGGGCTGCAAGAAATAACCACCCAAGAGACAGAGATACATTTTTCTTTGGGATCCTGTGATGGCTCCTCTGACCTTAAGGGTCCCCAGAAAGAGAGAGCGTGTGTGTGCTGAACCCTTTTATTGAGGAGAAGTCATTCAAATGAGGCAAGGGGTCAGGTTTCAGGGGTTGAGTCTGGCTTCCTGATGTCTGCTGTCAGCAGGCTGACTGACATCTAGGAAGGGCACACCCAAAGGCAGAGCAAGAGAAGGGGACACACAAAGGGCGTTTCCATGGCACATTCTATTCCGAACAGGGCAAAGGGGTAATATCACAAAGGAACAGGTGACCGTAGCTCAATCCATGGGGCTACACATCTACATCTGAAGACGCTTTCTCAAACTTTTGGGACCAGGGCAATGTCCAGGTCACTACAGTGACGGTCAGAGCCTCTCCAGCTCAGGGAAGGAGAATGTGAAATCATCAGACTGGCTCCCAACAAAGGAAGTGACTTAGGGAATTAAAAACATCTGTCCAAAGAAAAGCCCAGTGACAGATAACTTCACTGGTGAGTTTTACCAAGTATTTAAAGAAAAAGTAATGCCAATTTTTCTTAAACTCTTCCAAAAAAACTGAAGAATGGCACACCCCAGACTCACTTGATGAGACCAGGATTACCATGATATTAGTGGCAAAAAAAAAGACACTACTAGGAAAGAAAACTACAGGTCAATGTTTCTAATAAATAGTTGTTTTAGTCAACTTTTTCGCTGCATAACTAAAGATCTGCCCAGAAAAATTGTACAAAAGGAAAAGTTTATTTGAGGGCTCACAGTTTCAGAGGTCTTAGTCCTGAGAAGGCTGGCTCCATTCCTTGGGGCTCGAGGTGAGGTAGAACATCATGGTGGAAGAGTGTGGCAGAGGGAAGCAGCTCACATAATGATCAGGAAGCAGAGAGAGAGAGAGAGAGACTCCACTTGCCAGATACAAAATATATACTCCAAAGCCACACCCCAATGTCCCACCTCCTCCAGGGACACCCTATCACTACAGTTACCACTAAGTTAATCCCTATCAGGGAATTAATTTATTGATTGGGTTAAGACTCTCATAACCCAATTATTTCCTCTCTGAACCTTCTTGCATTGTCTCACATATGAGTTTTTTGGGGATACCTCACATCCAAACCATAACAATAGTGATACAAAACTCCTCAACAAAATATTAGGAAATGGAATTCAACACAGATTCAAGCATTATACACCATGACTAACTGGGATCTACCCCTGGAAAGTAAGGACATTTCCACATACCCAAATCAACAAATGTTATATATACAGTTCATGATTTAAAAATCACATCATTATCTCAATAGATGAAGAAACAACATATGACAAAATCAACATCCTTTTACAATAAAAATTTTAAACAAATTAGGAATAGAAGGAAATCATCTTAATCTAAAAGGGGCCATACATGACCAGGCCACAGCCAATGCCAAACTCAGTGGTAAAATCTGAACACTTCTGTAAGATCAGCAACAAGGCAAAGATGCCTGTACTTGCAACTTCTTTTCACTATAGTACTAAAAGCCTAGCCAGGTGAGAGAGGTGAGAAAAAGAAGCAAAAGTCATCCAACTAAGAAAAGAAGATGTAAAATGATCTCTGTTCTCAGATGACATGATCTCATATGAAGAAGACCCTAAAGATTTCACCAAAAAAAGAACTAATAAATGAATTAAATAAAGTTGCAAGATACAAAATCAACTTATTCAAATCAATTGTTGTTTCAATACACTAATAACGATCAATAGAAAAGGAAGTTAAGAAAACAAAACCATTGCTTGTTTTAAGAGCATTAAAAAGAATAAAATAATCAAGGAAGGAAAACACTGAAAACTATCAAACGTTGTTGCAAGAAAGTAAAGAAGAATAAGTAAATGGATAAACATTTATGTTTATGGATTGAAAAATTTAATACTGTTAAAACAGTCATATGATTCAAAGCAATATATAGCTTCAAAGCAATCTCTATCAAAATCCCAACAGCATTATTTACAGAAATAGAAACAACAATCTTAAAATTTATGTGAAACCACAAAGGAGCCTGAAGAGCCAAGACAATCTTCAGAAAGAAAGAAATTGCTTAAGGCCTCATGCTTTCTAATTTCAAAACATGTTACAAAGTACAGCAATTAAAATAGAATGATACTACCAGAAAGACAGATATGTAGACCAATGGAGCAGAATAGGGAACCCAGAAATAAGCCAATGCAGATTTGGTCAACTGATCTTCAACAAGGGGGCTAAGAGTATACAATGGATAAAGGAATGTCTCTTGGATAAAAGATGCTGAGAAAACAGGATAGCCACACGCAAAAGAATAAAATTGGACTTTAACTTACACCTTATACAAAATCAATCCAAAACAGATTAAAGATGTAAATATAAGTCCCCAAGCTGCAAAACTCCTGAAAGAAAATGGGAAGACTTTGAGACACTGCTCTTGGCAATGATTTTTTTGGATGATGCAGGTGATAAAAGCAACAACAGAGAAGGGAGACTGCATCAAATATCTAAAGTACAGCAAAGGAAACAATCATCAGTGAAAAGATAAGATATCGGATGTGAGAAGATATTTACAAAACATATATCTGACAAGGGCTTAGTACACAAGGAACCTGTACAAAACATTAGCAAAAAAAAAAAAAGACCAAAAACATAGGCAAGACCTGAGTAGACATTTCTCCAAAGAGGATATGCAAATGGCCAAGAGTTCTATGAAAAGATGTTCAGTGTCACTAATCATATAGAAAATACATTGTGTCACAATGAAATATTACTTCACACCTATAAAAATCAAAATATTTTTTTAAAGGAAGATAAATGTTGGTGAAGATTTGAAGAAGTTGGAACACTGAAGCACTCTTGGAAGGAATGCAAAATAGTGTGGCCTCTATGGAAAACAGTACAGAGGTTGGTTCCCCCAAGTTTGAAAACAGAGTTGCCATATGATCCCCAAATCCTACTTTTGAATGTTATCTAAAAGAACTGAAATTAGAATCTAGAAGAAATACATGTGGTCCCATGTTCATTATAGTAGTTTTATTTACAATAGCTAAGAGGTAGAAAAAATCTAAATCAATCTAAATTCTTACCAATGGAGGAAGGGAAAATGGAGAGTTTATATATATATATATATTAACTCTCCATTTTTTAGTGTATATATATATATATATATATATATATATATATATATATATATATACTAATATATAATGCAATATTATTCACCCTCAAAAAGGAAGGAGATCTTGTCATATTCCACAACATGGATAAACCTTGAAGACATTGTGGTAAGTGATATAGACCAAACACAGAGGACAAAAAAAAAAAAAAAAAAAACATGATCCCACATATATGAGATGTGTATGGTAGTCAAATGCACAGAAGCAGAAAGTTGGATGGCAGTTGCCTGGGCCTTGGTGAGTGGGAAATGGGAAATTGCTTTTCAATAAGTGTAAGATTTCAGTTGTGCAAGATCAAAAGTTCAAGAGATCTGCTTAACAGCACTGTGCTTACAATTAACAACACTCCATGTATACTTCAAATTTTGTTAAGACAGTAAAATCTCATATTTTGTGCACAAAAAGACGAAAGTAGATACTGCATGTTAAAATAAAAACTAATAACCAAATTAGTAGAAGGATTTCTAAGTAGAACAATTTTTATTTCTAGACCAATGGCCAGCCATAGTTCAAAACTACTTTTGGTTTTTGTTTTTTAAAGGATATTCCACAATTTTTCATGGTTTCTTTATTCCTCTCTCTTTAAAGAGAAGTTTCCTAACTCTATCATGAAATATGACATTTGTTTCTTGTCCTAAGTCTAAATGTTTTATTTGGTACTTTGTTCATGCCCCTAGGATTTTTTTGTATGCCTTTTCTTCTTGTACCATAAAATCTTTAAAGTGGCTCTGAGACTATCATGCTATAAACTACTAAAATCCCTTGGTATTGTCCAGCTGATTGATGATCCTTAAACTTCTTAATGAAATAACCAGTTCAGTCAACAAGGTAGTTATCTCATCAGATTTTATTTTCTTAGCTATCCCTTATCCTTTGTTACCTAGCACTTGACTTTCAAAATGCCTGAAATTAGGTTCAATGTGCCTGTGCTATCCACCTATGAAAATATATATAAATTAAAATTATATAAAATTGAAATTTCAGCAGCCTCATCACACTAGACATATTCCTAGTGCTCATTAGCTACATGTGTCTAGGGGCTACTGTGCTGGATGGTGCAGACACAGAACAATTTTATCATTGCAGAAAGATCTTTGGGAAGGCAAATGTTCTAGGTTCTCCCCTTACCCTTCCAAATTCCCACCCCATATTAGCATGCCAGCAGAACACTTGGCTCTCAGTACATCTTACTTGTCTCATCTGAAAAGTGATATTGACACTTTCTGACTCAAGAAAGAGAAATGACCCAGATTGACATTGAGGTTCTTTCCTAGTTTGAGTCTCATTTCTGTGAATCTACCAAGACTCAACCCTTGGTCAGGAAGATAACTCCATTATAATGTTTCTCTGAATAAAAAAATTAAATTTGAATTACATCATCCTAGCTCACAGCCTCTTAGCCAAGAATATAACCTACTTAAGTGTAGGAACTGCTTTCCAACTCCACAAATTCCTTATTGGGTCCAATATGGCAGGTGGTACTTAAACCAGATCGGTTTCTTCATACACCAGCAGGTCTCTAAAACACTGTGATGAGAGAACCAGCCTCCCTAAGAAGGGTCACAGCATGCCTATAAGAAGACATCTGGGAAGCAGAACATTTATTTAAAAATGCAAACTGCATAGTCCTGTAAGTAATTAATTGGAGAGCATAAGTCGTATTTGAACTAAAACGGAACCTTTGATTACACTTAATGTCTGTTAGATGATTAATGTATAAAGTGTTCGATGTTTACTAAACAAAGGATTTGTCTTTTCTTTCCCATCTGAAAAAATTCTTGTTTAAAACACTTATTTTCAGAGATGTGATCATTTCTTTGGCACTTACTGGACTGTTAAATTGAATTCATGCTGTCCTTCCACGTTTCCCAGCCTACTCAGGAAGTATGAAAATGGGAACTGATGAGCGAGGCCTGGACATGTTTCCACATCCACTGTGTTAATGTTTATTAATGCAAGTCAGCCTGCACACAGACTACCACCTGGACCAAGATAGATGGTGAACAGTATACTTTGCTGCTTGGGCAACTTCCTCTCCGCTTATTCTAAATTAGAATAAGTTTCCCGACTTGGGATATTATTCACTTTTATCACAAGCCTTATTGGAATTATCATGTTATGTCAGCAACCATGTAAAAATACGTGGATATGTGTGCATGACAATAATTCCCAATACAAGATAACCTTCAAGTGCTCATCTTGGCTTTATGTGTTTCTAAGCAGTGAAAATGAATTGGGCAAGGGGTGGTGAGTCTCTCCATCTTTTTGCTAATCTTCCTCATCTTCAAATACTGCCAACTCAACTTTTATGTGTCATTCTTGGCTTCCTGACTCATAAGAACCCAGAAACTTGTGAGCATGTTCAGGAACCCAAGGGTTTTATCCTGCAACTCACCAACCTCCAGAAGATAAAAAGCAAAATTGTGTAAGTACATGCTTTCATATGGTTTTGAAATGAGTCCATGGTCTAGAGGAGACTAAGAAATCCAGAGTCAAATGGATTTGGAATGCAATCAAGTCACTAATGAAGTTACTGCTTCTGTCACTAGTGGGGGCCATGAGTGAGCACAGCTTAGTAGCCACAGCTCTGTAAACAAGAAACAGAGGGTGAATGTTTAAGTCAAGATCCCCTCTCATCCGGGCTTATAATAGTTGGGATGTGATCCATAAACATTGATGATGGACTTTAAGCCCTATGATATTGTGATTTATAATAAAATAGATATATGGTCTTCATACCCATTCTTAACACATACCTCTTAAAACCCCTGTAATTTCCTAAGTGATACAGCCTTGGGAGCATCTTTGGTTGTCTTGGGTTACTGAAATTCCCCCAGAGCCATGGTGAAAGTAATATCTTTTATCATTTATACCTGGTTCCTTTCAGTCACACCTGTGTTTGTGTTAATTAGGTGGTTTTCAGGAAACCCCCACATTGCTGTATAAAACAACTGTGTGAATAGAGGGTTGGAACTTTGGGCTCCCTCTTCTTGCTTCATGGGGGCAAGGGCTGAAGACCTACTTGATTACCAATAGCTACTCACTGAAACCTCCAGAAAACCTCCCCCCTTTAAAAAAAAATCAAAGAGCTTCTGAGATGGTGAACACAGGGAGGTGCTGGGAGGGTGGCATGATAAGGAGAAGTCATCGAAGCTCCCTGGCCCTTCCTCCATGCCTGTGCATTGCTTCCATTGAGATGTTCCTGAGCTATATCCTTTACAACAAACTGATAAAAGTAAATAAACATTTCCCCGAGTTTTAGCAAATTTTGACATGCAAGGAGGGAGTCATGGGAATTTCTGGTTTATAGCTATTTGGTCAGAATGATAAGTGACAACCTGGGTTTGAAAGTGGCATCTGAACTAAGAGCATTCTGGTGGGAGTCAGTCCTTAACCTGTGGGATCTGATGCTATCTTCAGATAGTGTCAGAATTGAATTAAATTCTAGGACACGAGTCAGTGTCTATATAGAATTAGAAAATTGTTGGATATGGAAAACCCATACGTGTGGTGTCAGAAGTAAGGTATTGAGACTGACAGTAGAGCAAAAGAAATTTTCCTCTGGTTGGTGCAGAGAATAAAGCAGTTTTCCCTTCCAAGGATGCCAGGGCTGTCAATGTCATCACACCTACTCAAACTAGTTGGACACCTATGTATCAATCTACTGACAGACTGTTCCATTTAACCTAATAATTCTCAAAGGTGGGTTTGACTTATCCCATTTTGAGGCCAGAAAACTGAGGCTCAAATTTGCTAATTGTTCTAGAAAACAAAGCTAATATATTACAGTACCAAAATTAGATCCCAGGTCACTCTGAATCAGAAAGCTTGTTCATTAATATTGCCCAGCTGGGAATATGTTTCCAGATTCTAGGAATGAACCATCAATTCTCCTATCATCCTGCCTAAAACTGAAAAGATGGCACATCTCATGACTCTTCCAGCAGGGCAAAGCAGAGCTAATTTTAGAAGTCTAATGAAAAAGGATTAAGGTACTTCCTGGTAGACAGTCAACACAAGTGGCTCTCATTAGCAACAATGAAAACCAGCTTGTGTGGTCGGCAATGGCAGCAGCCTCCGCTTTCTTTTGTGATTCTCAGCTGGGTTGCCCCTTTAAGAAGCTTAGCCCACATTGTCACATTCATAGATCCTCTAAATCAAAACCTTTTTTTAAAGAACACCCAGGAGTGATTCCTAACTACCAAGGAGTAAGACATATCCTTTCAGGAAAGAGCATAGAAGAGGTTTCTCTGCAGTGAGTTTCAACTTTTTGAGGGAAAGCCATCTAGAAAAGTGATTTTATACAATTTGTGAATTTTATTCAATTCCAGCAAACTTTTACTGACACCTGCTCCATGCAAGAATGGAATAAAATGCTACAGAAGGGGCAGAGAGGTATAGAAGGAGACGGCTGTCCACTAGAGGGTCACAGTTCATTGGTGGAGACAGGTAGAGACAGTCTGGCAGACTAAACACATAGCCATTGAAAAAACTGGTTTCCAACCAAAGTGCAAGAAGAAAACAGGAGAGAGACACAATGATTCTAATGGTTGTGAAGGGTAGAAATGAGTCTGAGACAGGCTTGTGGAGGGTGTAGGCTCTCTGGATAAATAAAGTAAGATGTTGATGGGCACTGGCCTTCCAAAAACAGATGCAGGAGAAGTGTGTAAGTCCAGGAAAAGTAATGACCTAGAAAGGCCAGTAAGTAGTGACAGTAAGAGTCAAGAATATAACAGTAATAAGCCTGGGAAAGAGGGTGAAAGTAAAGTGAGCAGACACATCATCATCAAACCTATCTTCTAGACCCCTGCCACTCAGAGAGTGGTCAAAGAAAGAGCAGCCTCAGAAACACCTGGAAACATTTCAGACATGCAGAAGCTCAGGCTCCAGACTAGACTGACTTTGCTGGAATGTGATTTTTACAAGGTCCTCGGGTAATTCATGTGTTCATTAAAGTTTGGGAAACACTGTTCCAAAGGGAGCCATTGACAGTTTCTATGGCAGAAGAGTACAGTTTTAGACAGTCAACACCTTTATCCACAGTTTCGCCTTCTCCAGTTTCAGTTACCTCAGATCAACTGGGGTCTGAGAATGTTAAATGGAAAATTTTAGAAATAAGCAATTCATGAGTTAAATTAAATTTGATATCGTTTTGAGTAGCATGACAAAATCTCATGCCATCCCACTCTGTCCTGCCTGAAACATGAATCAGCAATCTGTCCAGTGTATCCACATAGCAAAAGCTACCATCCCATTAGTTACTTGTTGCCCACCTCAGTGGGCAGTCCCAGTATTATGGTATATATATATATATAAACTTAATTTTTTAAATTATAAAATCCTTAATAATTAATGACCCCAAAGCACAAGAATGGTTATTCTGGCAATTCAGATATACCCAAGAGAAGTGGCATATTATAAGTGAAAAGGAAGGATTAGAGTAAGATATTTTGAAGAGAGAATGACCACATTCACATAATTTTTATTACTGTATATTGTTATGCTTCTTCTATTTTATCATTAGTTATTGGGGTAATCTCTTTAACTTCTAGTTTAAAAATTAAACTTTATTAAATATATATGTATAGGTAAAAACATAGGATACACAGCATTCAGTACTGTCTATAGTTTCAGGCATGGAACATGTCCCCTGCAGATAATCTGCTCTGAGCTGCCCTTGAGAAATGCAAATTTGTGAAGTGATGCAAAGGACACACAAGATGGCCATTTGATGGGCAGTTACTCAATGACCAAAATCTTTTATAAAAGTATGAATAGTCTTTTTTTTTTGGAATGTTGATTATTAAATGATACCCTTATGGTCATAGCTCCATTGTATTTGACTTCGAGGTAATTAGGATACTAAAATTGTTAGTGCGATTTATTTATGAAATGGGAGAATGAGAAAGTAAAATCAGGTTGCTAGCAAAAATAATGTATTTTTTTTCTGTAATTCACTATCCTGAGATCTATGTAACCATGTTGTTTGATTTTTAGGTAGTTCAAATTTTCTAAAACTATCTAAAATCTGGTAGCCCAGGACCCTATAATCAGAGATAAGATTAATCAGGCAGGCTCAGCACCTCATTCCGGAACAGTCTCTTGCAACTCTTAAAACCTCCCCCACTCCCCAAACACCCATTTTTGAGATAGCCAGGATAATTTTCTTCATTTCCTGCCCAGACAGCTGTGGAATGTTGTAATTCATTGCTAGACAGCTGCTGCAATCCTCCTTAGAAAACGATACATCTTGTCAAGGATAGGGTTATTTCAAATTTTGAGTTTCTTTTTTCAGTGGTGAGGTACCCACCGATATAGAGTCCATGACTGAGAAGCCTCAAAGGGAAGCCGACTCTAACAGGCACATCCCCAGTTGGAGGTCAGGGCTACGAATACCCTCCCCGGGTTGCTTGTAATCTTCTCTTCTTGGGCAAACAGTCCAACCTATTCCTTTTGGAAAATCCTCTGGATTCCTGAAAATAACTCCTTCCTAGCTTAGTAAATTTAACCCTCTCCCACAAGCAGATAAGAAAGGGCAGTGCTTCTAGAAGGGGAAGAGGAGTGAAATTTAATCCTCAATTATCTCCTCTCTCCACATCTACCAAACAGCTTTGGTAGCTTCCAATCTTTACTACAAAACTATAGAGAGGCAAGCAAAGTGAGAGCTCAAAGAAGATTAAAATCTCTCTCTCTCTCTCTCTCTCTCTCTGTGTGTGTGTGTGTGTGTGTGTGTGTGTGTGTGTATGTGTGTGTGTGGCTATGTGGGAGACAGACAGAGACAAGCACATAAAAATGGCAAATTACCTCGGGTGACAGTGAGTAGACCAGACTTGGACAGTTTTAGGCAGCCGAGATGCACAGAGTTAGGGGGAGTGTCATGTGAGGGCTAAGAGGCCATGCTATTCAGATTATCTGAGAAATGTTGGGTATTAGGTTACGGGAGGTCTGTTAGTATGCCATGTCCCATCATTGAAATATCATAAATCACAAGCAGAACAAACATGAAGGAAGCTTTTCTACTCATAAATGTCTGCTTCTGCTTTCCTAATAAGCTCTTATTTGGTACTATTTTATTATTTTTTAAGGCGCCTTAGAGTTGGTAAAATGGATTCAGAGGCAATTAAAATCCCTCTAGTTTCTTTCATGAAATTGGTGTTTGATAGTTACATGGGAAGTTTCTCCCAATAAAAAATTTCATTTTCCCCCATTTCTATTTCAGTATCTCTAATAATCATTAAATTCTGTGTGGCACATACAAAATAAAGCTACTTCATAACTTCATAAAGTCAGTCACAAAACTCTATTCCCTGAGGAACAGAAAGGACGCAGGGTCTTTGTTCATTGGCACAGCCTAGAAGTCCACAGAAACTAGGAAGCAAAGGTCAGTTGGCCCCATGCAGCCAACAAACCTCTCTGAGTACCTTTGAATACCTACTACCTATCAGGTACCTTGTGAAGCAGATGTTGCAGCCAGGCAAACTCTTAGAGCAAAACTCTGCTGCACAAAGCTTAGGTGTTTATGAGGGAGACAATCAAAGAAAGGGTAACTTTAATATAGGTTCATCAATATAATAGAGGGAAAACATCCATTCATGAGTTAGTTGTTTTGAAGTTAAATTTGATGAAAGTATTTGAGAGACCTGGATATGCTCCAACAGGGTTAACCATCTCTGAGAGTCTAGAGATTGACTAAAGAATTTAAAAGTAGAATAATCACAGCCGTACATAAGACACACTACCCCAGCAACACATGCCAAATTTGAAGAGCTCTAAATGCTGTAGTCAGGATGAGCTATATGCCCCCTTTAGAAAGACCCAGTATACTTATTACACTGCAGTTGGTTTCATATGGAAGCTTTGCTAGTCAGGTGAGCATCCCCATCAAACAGCTTAGAACCATCTCCAGAGCTGGAATTCAGCTTGGATTGGAATGCTGCGTCTCCCGTTTACTTGACATTGACCTTCATTTCAACCTCTCCATGACAGTCTCCACATATGGGAAATGGGGATGATAATAACACCCAGCTCACAGGGTTGTCATGCAAAGAAAATGAGTTCACATCCTGTCATCTTTAGAACAGTGTGCAGCCCTTTGTAGGAGCATTAGAAGGGTAATGTTACATTGAAGCCACCGTCAAGAGGACTCCAGTTCAATGTCTATCAAGACAGGTGGCTGAAGCATAATTTATCTCAGGTATTCCCTGCTTTTTCTATGGATGAGATGAGCTCTCTAGGAAAGAAGAAAGCATCTGTCTGTAGCAGCCTCCCTCTCAGCCAACAAAGATCCACTGAAACTATGTTCAAATAAAAATAGTTGTAGAGTCTCCTTCCCTCCATATAGGTGGTCACAAGTGGGGTATATTTGCCATGGTGGGGCAGTCATCTCTCCTCCTGAATTAACAACAAATAGTCAAGTGAATGCAAGAGGCAGCCCTGTAGAAAGAGTTCCTAAAATCTAGAAAGAGTTCCTAAATGTAGAAATGTAGAAAGAGTTCCTAAAACAAATTAGCATCATATTCTGACCATCTCCTTTTATATGTCTCTTCAATCGGACATTGAATTTACTTATGCTGATTGAATTTTTTTGTCTTATCTCAGATTACAAGATGAATTTTCACAAATCTCTGCTTTCCCTATTCTTTACAGAAGTTAACAAACAACATTCCTTCTCTAAGGCATTAAAAAAAAAAAAAGAATTACACTTAGGCATACACATTACCCCAGAGCGACAGACTTCCTCAAAACTAATTTCCCTATCCTCTTCTCTGAGGTCCATACTGAAGCAGCAGCCACATGGAAACTGTTTATAAGCTGCACAGGGTGAGTAAATGCCAGGAAGCTAAACTGGCAGTCTTTAAGATTTTAAACAGACTTTCTAAGTCCAAGAGCTATTTCTTTTCCAAAATTTTATTAATTAGTCATTTTCTTAAGCTGTGATAAAAATAAATTAGAGGAAAGGACAAAATCTTCCTTCGGAGGATATTAGGATTATTTTACCCTGCTTTGTCAGGCAGTTTAATGCATGTCCCACTGCGAGGGTTAGGAGTCACAGTCCCTCCCAGTCTCACTGCAGATAAGAACTCCACCCATATGCACTTGAGTCCCTGACCTGCAAGTTAACACTCCCTGTTTTTCCAGATGGCCATTCTCCCAAGTGTGGGCTGACAATCATGTCAAATGGGGCTGGGACCTGACCACCAGCCTCATTTTCAATTGTGAGTAAAATCAGGATTTGAAGCTAGGTCTCTGAAGATCAGACCCTATGACACGAACTTGGCCCCCTAATAAATCACAGCTGAAGTTAGTGTTCAGGAGAGCAAATGCTATATAATGCTGCCGGCAAGATGAATTCTATTACGTCTGGCTTGTCCCCTTTTGCCTTGGCTTAAAACTTACAAAGAAGTTTAATCAGAGTTTCCACAACTCCACATTTACCCATTGTTTAAAAACAATTTTTTGTTGTTCTTTTGGGAAATCATCTTCCAGGTGACCTCAATGGGAAATTATATATATATTTTATATTTCTTCTGAAGGCTGTGGGCTCTCAGAGCAAAGTTTAGAGAATAATCATATGTGAATCTAAGAATCGTGCATGAAGAAGGAACAAAAATTACATATCTAGTTATTTTTGAAAGAAAAAGAATTATGTATCATTTTTGAAGATTATTTTAACATTTTATGTTTTCTAGCTAGAAATGCTGAAAACAAACAATAATACCTGAAGATTGCGATTTACCTTATGAATTCAGCTTCAGGGAAACAGGTGGTACTTAAGAAAGCATCCCTAGTAAAAATCAAAACATCACAGAAATATTGATGGTTTTCCTCTATGCTCTTCTTAGCAAATTTTCAATGGGCCAAGTGAAAATTGGTTTAAATTGCATTTAAACCTGCAAAGTATAAATGTTTCTTTTTTTTCTGATTCTTAATGCAAAGATGTGTACTCACAAAGAAAAATCAATTTGTCAACCTTGTGTGTACACGACATTTTTCATTTCACCACTTGCTGAGGAGAAACACAGACAACGTATATTGCTGAATGAAGTGACATTTAGAGAACTGTGATTTTTTTTCACTTACCACTTAGTCACATTTAAAATTTTTATTTCAAATATTACGCTAGTAAACCTTCCTTACATATATGAAATCAGACTAGAAAAATTCCTAGCAGGGAAGCAAAATTTTCACCTATTCAAATCATCCTTTTATGCCTATTGTAAAAATGATGAATATTAGTGGCATCAAAAGCCAACTAAGTAGAAAATTTGGACTCTCTAGACAATATTTGGCAAAATCATCCAGGTTTTCCTTTGTTTTGACTGAATCCTCCCTACCTGACCCCCCAGTACTGGGGATTGAATCCAGGGCTTCTCACATGCTAGGCAAACAACCACTGAGCTACATCAAAGCCCTTTTATAGTTATTTTATTTTGAGACTAGTTCTCACTAAATTGTCCAGGCTGGCCTTGAACTTGTACTAGTCCCATTTCAGACTCCTAAGTAGATGGGATTACAGGCATGCAACACCAGACACAGCCTGCTTGACTTCTTAACATGAAACATGTGCCTCCAGAAAGATGGGCTCACCTTTGGTTTTCTGATGGCATTATCATAACTGCTGAACTAGAAGTAGTTACAGTTTCTTATCATGAAAGAATCAGGTTTAGTTCTTGAAAGAACTAAAATAGTTGACCATTCTTGCCTATATCTTTTATATTTAGACTGTTCTTTCTCATAGTCATGTCTATACATTTGAAAAATAGGCTTTGTAGAAATAGACTACCTGCCCTACTATTTTATAAGCAGAACATTGTTTCCTAAAGTGGCTTCATTATATTGAGTAAAGCCATTGTTTGGTTTCCCTGATTTAGAATGACAACCAACACCCCATCCCATTCTGACCTCAATTGCTTTACCCTGAGGAACATGATGTTCCTGATGAGTACCAGATTCGTATAAGAACAATACCAGCCCCATCATTGTTTTGTTTGTTCCTTGAAAATAAGCCCTGCCATATTGGCTGTTGTAATCACCATTTTCTAGCTGAAGAAACTGAAATTCAGAGAGGTACAGAGGAGATAAGCTTATTTAGCTATCAGGAATTTGAATCTAGTTTGTATCTAAAAGTTGGATTGAAGTCACCGAGTCTTCCTGCTTCTGTTTCTGGTCACAAGTACAAAATATGGTAAGATCACTCATTCTGGTCTTTTGTCACTGTAACAAAATATCAGAAGCTGGGTACCTTAGAAATAAAGAAACATTATTTAGCTCACAGTTTTGGCAGCTGAATATACAAGATCAGGCAGCCCCTTTGTTTCTTCTTCTGGTAAGGGCATTCTTAGCTACATATTCCAGCACAGCAGGTGGAATGCAAAAAAAGGAAAGATCACACTACAAGACATAATGCCAGTGAGTGAGGAAGGACCGGTTTTAACCATTTTTAAACAACTTATTCTCACAAGAAAAACCTCACTTCATAAGACCAGCAATAATCCTTTCCAAGGGCTTTGGCTACCATGACCTAACCACTTTCCTAACCACTTTTCCTACTCTTAACTAGGTCCTTTTAATACCTTAATTATTTTATGGTGAGACAAAACCTCCAATACATGAATTTGAGAGGTTCAAAACATATCCACACCATAGTAGATCTGAATCATGCATTCAAACTCCATCTCTGCTCCTTCCCAGTGCAGCAATTTGGTAAAAGTGTGAAGCCACTAAGTGAGAGGAGGCTAGAGATGTATGAGTCTCATAAGACATTTGCCATTAGATTAGAAAGTAGATGCCGTTTGTAAAGATTAGGATGCCAATAAATGTTGGTTGCTGCTATTACATCATTTTATTATATTTCCAAGGAAACTTCCAACTATCCTGGGTTTTAATATTTAATATCTTCCTTTGGGGATATAGTCTCATTCAGTTTGCCTTCATGTGTGGAAAGTTCTGCTAGAATCCAGCAGGGAGTCAGAGAAAGATGGACAACCTTTAAAATTAGGGAGTTACTGTAGGAGGGTTAAAATACTACCATTCTAAGCAATTGATACTAAAAAAGCAGGGGGACATTTGTCTTTATAATAGTAATAGTAGAAAAATACTCAAATCATTTTAATGTTTCAGTATAGCAATGGAAAAAAAAAAGACCTTCCATTGAGAAAAATGTTAAATTTTTCTTCTTACTATTATTCTAGAGGCAAGCTGAAACAGCTTTGGGATTTTTACTTAAACACAAAATGCAGAGGAACTCATTAGTTAAATAAACCCCATCCCCCAATCTGTACCTCCAGCAGCCACTGAGGACCTGTCTATATAATACCTGTATTTTGAAACACCACAGATTTTGTTCCAAATGATTCCTTAGTCATTTTCACTTGATTGATGTCGTGCAGTAAAGAAAACAGGATATATTTGAGGCCAAATTCATTAAGTATTTTTTGACCATTTTCTATGTGGAAATATTATTAGGCAAGAACTTTAAAACTTAGGATTTTTAATTATTAATGGCTCCAAGCATAACCCACAATGATATCTCTTCCCACTAAAATAGAAGTGACTCAAGAAGATACATTGTATCAGCCAACTACTGCTGTGTAATAAGCAACTCCAAAAATGTTTCAGTACTCTCACATGTGAGAAGCCTAGCCAACTTGGAGTCAGTTGCTCTGGGTGAGTAAAGTTGGATTTAGCCCCCACCTTCAGATTGGTTTAGGGCTGGTCCCTGTGTCTTTTATCCTCCTTGGATGAGAAAGTTGCTGGAATTTGGTCTTCTTTCAGAAAATGTTAGATGTGTGAGAGGATAAGGTAATCATGCAAGGATATTTCAAGCCTCCATGCCAGCGTCTCATTGGACAAAGCAAACCACCTGCTTGAGACCAAGTAATCAAATAGCTCTCTCCTGATGTAGGACTAATGAGGCTGGACACTGGAGGGATTTTCAAGAAGCAGGTTTATTTAAGCTGCAGTGTTCCAGAGGGGCTTATGCCTAAAATTCTCTGGCCCCCCACATCTGGAAGTTCTTTTAGATTTATACTCACTGGGGTGGTTACATGACCATGGGTGGGTACAAAATAGTTATTCTTTGTTCCATGTTTTAGGTCAAACGGAGGTTTCACAAGTTGTTACCAAGAAAACAAGAGATAATATCTTCAGCACAGCAACAAGCTTGATTGTGGTACCTAGCTTTTACAAGAAAGAGGAAGCTACAAACCACAATGAGAGCTCTTTACAAAAATCCTGCTGACATTCTTTGTAAAATCTTGTTAATGAGAAGCTTAATTATGGTGGGGGTCCCTGGAGATGCTTAATTATGGTAAGGATCTTTTGGGGGCTACTTCACTCCCAGTAACAGGAAGAACCACAAAGTCACAGCAAGCAATACAATTTCGGGCAGGATGAAGAACTGAGGGCACTAAGTCAGGCTTTCATACTTTCTAGATAATGGTTAATTCCTCATATATTTTATGCCTAGAATTAGAATAGCTATCATCAGGTAGTTGGTGACCCATTCTTTAGAAATTTTAGTTAAGTATGTTCCTCTAAGATTTCAAAAAAAAATTTCATATGTGATCTAATCACCACACATTTCCCTGGTACAAATATGGGCCTTAATTAAATAATAATGAATTTTAACTAAAAATTAATCACCTATGTCTGCATAATAGGGACTGGTGCTGAGCTTACAATGCTTTTTATTAGTTTCTGCTCCATCTTTTCCCAGCTTATAGGTTTTCTCTGACTCAGAAATTCAAGCCTTTCTACCCTACACACTTAGTTATTGTTCATGTCTTTGAAGCTATTATCAGCTGTGAAATAGAAATCTGCCACTCCTCCCAAGGTGCTTGGTCAGATTGGGATTTGTGTTGTATTGTTTTAAGGCCCTTTGGCCCACATTTATATGCCTGTGCTTCTGCTTTGTTTGTGTGTGAGCTTGTTTTTTTTTTTTAAAAAAAGTATATAGAGCATGGCTTCTTTTCTACCAGTAACAATGAACCCAGCCTACTCTCCCTTCCATTTCTTTCTATTACCATCTGGTTTGAAAAGATGCACAACTAAAAAATGTGAGGTCTGTTCACCTGGCACCAAGCTATGATTCTACCTGCAGAACTTGCTGTTTTCAATCTACATGGTTGAGCCATTTACTTAGTTATCAACCTCTCTTCCCTTCATTTCCCTTTCTACACCTTTATCTTTTTATGTATTTGGTCTCTAATACACTTCCAACAAATTTTGCTTTATCTCACTTCTGGAAAATAATTCGTTCTCTCCGAAACTTTTAAAAGTACATCAAAAATAATACAATTGCTTTTAAACACGGTGGTTTAAAAGTGTCCTCCCAGCCTCTTGTAAACAGGTCTTGAGTAAGTCTGAAATGATGTGTTTTGAGGGGCTATCAAAGCATGGCCAGTCCCAAGCTGATTTAAGATATTCCCAGCCTCTGCAGGGATCTTCAGTGAATTCATAGAGTTAAAATGCAATAGACTTAACCAGTCATTTAGTCATCCAGGGCCTTAATCATCATCATAATCAAATTTAATGAAAATATCTTTTATCAAAAGCTTACTAGTGCCCAGCACTATGGTGAATACTTTATACACATCATCTCCATTGATTTTCACACTCACAGAATGAGCTAGCTATCAGATCTATTTTACAATAGACAAATTAAGGATTTGAATTGGTTGTATATTCAGCTAGCTATTTAAATAGAATAAATGCAGGCCGAGCTCAGGGGCTAACCTATTACTATATTTTGTGCACTACTCTTTGATTGTCTCTGTAACTTGTCTAAGTTCAGCTGTTTTGTTGCTCTTTTTCTTTGATGCATTAAAAGAATGGAGGGCAAACATTTCTAATCACTTCCTAGAAAATTTGAGAATCGGGACTTTGCTTCCCTTCAAGAAAGGGACAGTAGCTTATTAGCTGCTAACAATTTAGGTTTTAAGTGCTCTGAATATAATGGGCCCTTTGCTGTGCAAGAACAAAGGAACACCATCATAAGAGAGATGAAGTCCATCTAAGAGACAAGTAGGGATTGCCCCAATATGAAAGCAAGTCAGGAAAAAAAAAAGTGAGTGGGAAGATGGAGGTGAATGAGAAATGAAACAAAGGAACAGGAGCCTCATCCCCAAAATTTCAACTTAGCAAAGGCAATTCTGAGGAGTATGGGTGAAAGGCAGCAGGTTCAAAGGGTAGAGCAACAACCCTGAGGCCAGCCTGCCCAAAATCAAGCCGGATTCCATTACTTCAGACCTTCTGACCTGTGACAACGCATCCTCTGTGCCTCTCAACTGCTACTTCAGTTTCTCTTCTCTAAAATAGGGATGTTAGCTTGTCCCTTCCAGGGTTCTGAGGGTTGACAGGACTGGTATCTGTTTAATTATTAGAAAACTGCTTGGTCCAGAACTGTGTTTAGTAGGTATTGGTCCTTATTATCCAAACGATAATTGAGAGTTCGGGAGTTGAGTGGAACTGTGTTATCCTGTTTCCAAAGCACAAAACTACTCCATGACCTGCGTGCACACCTGCGTGCACCCTCCTGTTGGGATTCAGAACTGCCTAGTTCCCTAAGGTCCCATAAGTGCACCTGCTGCCTCTGGAACAACTCCTGACCACACTACAAAACTCGGATTCTCCCCTTTCAAAACCTCCACTGTAATCTCAAGGATGGAAAGCCTAGTAAACTCTGAATCCAAATATTTAACAACCTATCCACAGATCCCTTTTCTCCTAACCCCTAAGTCTGTTTTACTTGATTCCTTCATCTATAAAATAAAACCACCACCACTCCACAGAATCATTATGAGGATTAAATGAGATAAGAAAGAAAACAACTAGCACAGTTGTTGTCATAGTAGGGAATTTAAAAATATTCATTCCCTTCCTTCTTTCCTTAAGCTAAAGACAGCCCTTATTAAACACTGTTAAGGAATTAACTAATGACATAAGGTGAAAAGTCCAATGGGAGTCAGACACAGTGGTGCATGCCTGGAATCTCAGCAACTCCGGAGGCTGAGGCAGGAGGATAGCAAGTTCAAGGCCAACCTGGACAACTTAGTGAGACCACGTCTCAAAGTCAAAATTTTTAAAAAGGACAAGCAGCTGGGCACAGTGGCGCATGCCTGTAATCCCACAGCTCAGGAGGCTGAGGCAGGAGGATCTCAAGTTCAATATCAGCATCAGCAACAGCAAGGTGCTAAGCAACTCAGTGAGGCCCTTTCTCTAAATAAAATACAAAATAAGAGTGGGTATGTGGCTCAGTGGTCAAGTGTCCCTGACTTCAATTCTTAGTAACCCCCTGTCAAAAAAAAAAAAGGACAAGTAGAATAAAGGAAGGGAACTAAGGGGAAGAAGTAAAGGAGGGAAAGTGTAGGTACAGAAGAACAAAATTGACTAGATTATATTTTTCTATTGTGTGCATGTATGGATAAATAACAACAAATCCCACTATTATATATAACTGTAATGTACCAATAAATTCCTTTAGAGTAAAATGGAGCATATCTCAATGGTAGAGTATTTGCCTAGTATGTGCAAAGCCCTGGGTTCATTCCCCTGTACCACAAAAAAAAAAAAAAAAAAAAAAAAAACCCTCCATATTGGAAATTGGACAGTTCATTCTCTCACTAAGCCATTGGTGCCTCTCTCAAATCTCCTGATCTACTCTTGTACTGCATGCTTGTTTTTCATAATGTACAAAGGTCAGAATAACTTCAATACAGGAATAAAATGAGGGTAATAATAGCAATGATCATTAATCATATTTAGCTTCAGATATATAAGAAAACTGACTTCTGCTTCCTTAAATATGTCAATGGTTTTCTCTGTCAGGCCCTAGGAACTAAATGGTAATTTATTTCTCTGTGTCAGGAGTGCTTCTCTTCGATGGTCTTGAGATTGATTTACATTCCCACAACAAGAGATGTTCCAGAGGTACTTTTTCATTGTTAAATGAGCACCTATATGCAGTGTTGCCAAAAGTGAAGGAGTAAAGATACTTGGAGGAATAGAAAAGTCAGCAGTGTAAAATGATCAGATTAAGCATATTAGTAATAGAAACCTACATCTCCTATGTGTCAACATTATGAAGGTAATGAGGGTAACTAATAAAGAAGGCCCACAATTTAAAGACCAGCACGCTAGAAACATAGGCTTACGTGAAGTACCATTGATGATGCTATACCTAACTCTCAGCAGGCAGGACAGCTAATTTCTCATGCCATTGCTAGAATTGCTGAGAAAGAAAAACAAAACCCCTGCTGTACACCTTCCTGTCTCTCACCAGATTCTAAATCTTGACACCGGAAAATAATTTGCAAGCACATGCATCTCTGGAATTCAACAAATTTTCCCTCCCACCTCCCTTTGTTGCTTCAATCCTAGAGGGATGCTCTGAGCAGACAGGAAATGTGCCCCAGAAGTGTGATGGCATATTTGGGTCTTGTTTTAGGAAAAAGAGTATGCTCAGTCTCTTGCAGCTGAACCCACACACCATCTCTGAAGAAAGCTTTACACAGTCTTGGCTTATTCAGAATCCTTTTTGCTCAGAACCACTTAGGAAACAGCCTACAGGGACACAATGACTGTAAATTACTTAGTGGTATGCACTGCTCTGAATACACACCTTCTGGGGTGAAGAGATGCAAGGAATATATTTTCCTATCATGGTTTTGTGGGCAGAATCCCTTGTTACCACCCAATAATATCAATTCTGATCTAGTCCATACTTCAAGAATCTATTTAGATGACCCTATGCTGGCTGATAGAGTGAGTAGAATAAAATCACATAAACTTCAAGTGTGTTCTGGTTTTTCCTTTTGAATATAAAATGTCGATAAAAATATTTGCAAAGATACTGGGCATTGTGTAGAACTTCTGTAATCCCAGCTACTTGAGAGTCTGAGGCAGGAGGATCACAAGTTTGAGGCCAGCCTTGGCAACTTAGTGTAACTGTGTTTCAAACAATTAAAAACTAAAAAGGGCTAGAGATGTAGCTCAGTGGTAGAGTGTTTGCCTGGCTTGAGAGGAGACCTGGGTTCAGCCCCTAGAACCCCTAGAACCCTCTTCCCCCACAAAAAAATATATATTTATACATATATATATATATATATATATATACATATATATATATATATATATATATATGATATATATTATATACTTGAATATATAATATTACATATACACACATTATTAAAGAAATTAATGGGAAATATGTGGATATTCCATATAAATATCTGTATCTAGCTGGGCTTTACTTAATTAAACTCAGAGAAAGTATATCTATATTAACTAATGATCATGCATTTACTTTCTTATTAAAACAGAACTGAAGGGTATGTAAGTCAGAAGTATCCAAAGTAAAGGACATCAGGATCAGGCGCACTCCAAGAAGCCCTAACATGCTCAGAGCTTCCTCTAACCAATATGGAAAATGTGGTCAAGTTAGTGAAAGACCACCACTTCCCAACCTAACCCTGTGTGGCTGTGAGGGCCCAGAGTTTGTCAAGCTGATAGGCCTCTGAATTTCAGATCTCACTTGTGGCCTCATCAGGTGCATTTTCTACGGTAGTCACAGAAAGACACAATGTTCATGTGCCCAGAGAGAACAGAGTGAAAGCAGGGAGTGGGTATGACTAAGTAGCAGAGGCTGTCCCACAGGTGAATCTCATCCTTGTGGGTATCCAAGTGGAAGTGAGAGGTTTTCCTATACATGGCACAAAACATGCAACATATAATCACCCTCTGTCTTGCCAGCCAAGTCTCCTAGACTGGGTATTTAAATTTAGAATGTGTGCTCTCTTGGCACCTTGCCAGCCTCAACATCCCTGTTGATTAATGCTTTAGGATACTTGTCTCTGATAAGAAAAGGTCTAGCCTACCAAATACCCTCACTCTACAGGGATGACTCGAGTTTATAATCAATGTAATAGATAAATAGTTACATTCTTTAGATGCACAGGGTAAATTTAATCTTTTCAAATGAAAATGCCGATGCATTACATTTCGCAAGCAAAATAAACTCTCTAACTAAGAAGTCATAATCAGGAAAGAAATTAAAACCCACCCAAATAATTTCTTCTTAATCATCTCTCTATCTGCTCCATTTCTCTCCCACCACACACACACACCCTTCCCATTGTCTGTAGTTGCCAGAAAGTAAACATGAATGCTGAAGCAAGAACAAAAGGAAAACAGAAACATATATTTATGTAAACTTGTATTGATTCAACTAGGAAGAAACCCCACAGCTTTCAAGGCCTGAGTCACAAATCATTATCATCAGAAATGCTGATGTGCTAGAAATGCCTGAGTATTTTCCCTCGTTATTGTGGCTCAGGTCTGTGGTGGAGCTACGGTTAAGCTGAAAAACATTAAATATAGTTCTCAGTCTCCATTTATCAGGTGCTATTTGGGGAAAGGGAGGACACAACGACAATGAGTCCAGGCTCATGTATTCAACTCCACATTGAGTCAGCAACAAATCCACATTTGGAAAAATCAGAGGGAGGTCACATCACCTTTCCAAACATGAGAAAACTCTGTTCTTCCTAAGATGACCCGAAATGTTCTAATTATTGGTTATTCCCTCTGGCCTGTGATGCAGCCAGCAAGCACGTAGAGTTCAGTGAACCCGCAAGCGCACAGCTGTTATCTTTGACTTGTGGCCAAAACAAAAATTGGAACAGAATTTACCCAGACAAGTGTAAAGGCTTCTGTTTAAAGCAGCTATTTTTTAAGCCAGATAAACAGCTTTGAAATGGAGAAGAAATGAATCCCTTTCTAGAATGTCTGAATCAAAGTGAGGTCAACATGTTGAAGACAAGATGTTACCATAGATTACCCACACGGCTGCACAAGACTCCCAAAGAGCGAGGCAGCCTCCACGCCTCCAAGTTCCCTGTGCTCCTTTTGTCAACTTGTTTTTGCATTTTGGAAACAACTTTCTGCATTAAGGGAAGATGGCTCTGTTTATTTAGTTGGCTCATGGTATAAAACTTTAAGGGTCAGCAAACTGCTATGCTGGAAGTTTCTATGAGCCACCAACAGCAGGAGCCGGTAGCCTCTTCTGCCAGTAGTATCGGAGGCTCTTATCTGGTGGTTTGAAGGGGGAAAAAAAAGCAAAGGAGCAAATCCATGGGATGCAGAGACCAGGTTGTAGATATCCTGGGGAAAGAGGAAGCCCATTATTCTACCTACCACAGGTGGCAACTTGTGACAGTGAAATCGAAGACTGCAGTTCTTATTAGCTCTCAGTGACAAGGGAAATTTTCTAGAGACTGCAAACTCAGTGAAATCAATTTCTCTCTACAACCAGCACCACAGTGATTCACCAGTTCACTCCTCTTGCCTATTAAAGAGGGAACTTTGTCCTCATCTCTGCACCTCTCCACCTCCCCAGCTCTTCTGCATACATCATTGTAAACTAGAACCCTGATTGCCCAAATATGAGTTTTCAAGAGTGGCGTCTGGAATTCTTTACGTCTTGGGCTAACAAACTCTAGTTGGCAGTCATTTTCTATCAAACCTTAGGAAGTTGCTAAACTTACATGTAAGATTGTGAACCAGGAAAGTGCCAGTATTGTAGGAAAATGTCATAAGTTTCCATCCCTATATACTTAGGATTTTGCAAACTGGCTTATTGCAGTCCATTAAAGCTACCAGGGCCCATTCTATATCAGTTAGGATGCCTTCAGCCGCAAGTAAAAGAGACTCTGATTTAAACTGACATATACAATTTGAAAAATAACTATTTCACATTACAAGAAGCACAGGCACAGATCCGACTTCAGGGTTAGTTAATTCTGTGGCTCAGAAAAATAATCAAGGTCCCAGTTTCGTTCTCTCTCTCCACCCTGACATTCTTAGTGTCATCAAGCTGGTCGCAAGGTGTCTGCAGCTCTTCCTAGTTTCACATACAATTAAAGCAACATCCAGAGGAAGAAGAGCAATTGTCTCTTTCCGTGCCTCTATCTTTGTTGTGAGAAACGTTTTCCTACAAGTTTCACAGTACACTTCCCCTGTTTTCATTGGCAGAACTGACCTAATTTTAAAACAAGGCAAGGGAATGAGAACATGTCACTTTGTCAAGGCCTTCCTTGGTCACTCTTTTAAAATAGCAACTACTCCCCGACACTGTCTCCCAGCACTCCACCTGCCCTCTCCAAAGCCGTGTTTTTCTTCTTAGCTTTTATCACTCTATGGTTTGCTTTGTTATTTGTACATTTTCTTCCTACACACATCAGGATGTCAGTTTTATTGTATTAGTGATTTGAGGCTCTTGTATCACCTCAAATAGTGCCTGGTGTATAACAGGGTTTTCTCAGTATTTGTTAACTCAATGAACAAGTTTAGGCCCTAGAACCAATCAGGCCCTTAGAGCTAGACGTATGATCCACTTTCCCTAAGCCACTGGGCTGGGACAGGGAAAAATGGGTTACTGAACACATTTGAGTTTATGTGACTGAAGAGTAGAAAGGGAAGTAAATGTTAGATAAGCAATCTAGACCTAATTCCCAGCCTCACTCACCAGCGCCCATCACCATCACTAATATTGGCCTGAAACAACTTTAAAAAGACAGAGACTTAGTTGTGTTGAATGTTAGAGTAAGGGGGCTGAGCATATAGCTCAGTTGGTAGAGTGCTTGCCTCACCTGTACAAGGCCCTGGGTTCAATATCCAGCACCACCAGGAAAAAAAAAATCTTAGAGTGGCTTACTAGTGTCAGGTAATCTTTTATTCCAAGCAGTCTTGGTCTAAGCAAGACTCATGGAAACTTCTCACAGAGCCATTCACCCTATCATCTATCATCATTTAGGGTAGAAAGAATGATTGCCAACACTGCCAAGCCCAGTGGCTTCATTAATCTATGCTAGTCTAATAATTAGAACACCTTAGATAATCACCCTTATAATTCTGAGGAAACAATTTTCCTAAAGTTTACATACAAATAAGAAGGGGGGGTTGTTCTGGCAATAACCAAGACAAGCTAAAGCAATTCACCGAAGTAATAAAGGCAGCAAAGCCATTATATCGATGTGCAGCTATTCTAAGGACCCTACCTGGGAGAAACTAAGCAGAATTTAGAGAAAGGCAGCAGGTGACCCTATTCCTCATAATCAATGCCCTACCTGTGTAACATAATTCATAATATTTCCTCTCATGTTCTATTTTCTGAGTTTTTGAGAAACCAAGAAAAGGAACCATCAGGTCTCTCACCACCTCCTTCTGGAAGGCCCAGGCGAGAGTCCATTTATTTACTGCACCGATGTGCAGATCAGGTATCTTGTTTATGTCAGTCCTGGAAACATCCCTCTCCCTACTTTCCTTCCAAAGATCCTTCTTTATCTTTGGAAGAAAACAAGAGGAACATTTGGTCTGTTGGAGCCAAATCATAGGGTGTGTGACACGTCTTGCTCTAACAGCTATGACCCAACGTAACCTGGGCTCCAGAGCGCCCTTCCATGGGAGCCCACTCTGCCTGAGTCATGCCTGCTTCCCTCCACATCTACCCCTTGATCATTGCCATAGGGTCGCTCACAGGTCTTGCCCCTTCAGGGGTCTGCTCTCTCCTGCCTCCCTCAGATAACCACAGATGATGGCCTGACTGACCTCTGCCCAGTTTCCTTACCTGGACTCCCAAACCCCTTCTTGGCTTGCCTTATGATCTCTAGAGCCAACTCCTCTTGAAGAGACCTGATCTTCTTAGGACTCTCCAAAGAAACCCTTGTTACAATCCAGTATTTTCATTATTTTATTGCTTAAATTGTTCAAATTTGGGCCAAGAAGAGCAACTTCAGGTTGACTCCTGGGTTCTTACAGCAAGCACCTGATCTTTACTGCACACTTCCTTGCAACACAAGATGCAGGCTAATGTTGTAATTATCTAACTCCAGCCTGGGAATCAGTCACTTCTTTATGAAGCCAAGATTTTTGTTTTTTTCATTTTCAATTATTTGTTTCTTTTTATTGAAGAAATCGAATTTAAAAATCAAGATCTGGGTAATTAGGTAAGTTCATTGCTATTGTAATGTCATTGCTTCTGGGCCTTTTGAGCAGACAGAGATAAGAAATACACATGTGTAAGAAATCCATGTGTGTAAGTCCACAAGATCATACTTTGATCCTCTGATTCTGGTCCAATAACCCAACTTTTTCTTTAGGATTCCCCACTTTTCTTATCTCTAACACCTTTCTGCACCAAGGTGAAAACTACCTTATTGTCTACTTCATTATTTATCATATATATAAATATGGTTACTTATTTATTCACGTCTGGTATACAAATAAAGTCTTTCAGAATTTCTGACCCATGACCCACTGAGAAACACATTAACTAAGTAAATTATACTATCTGTACACAGATATTTTCATTAAAAAACCATTGGCCCAAGGTACTTAAGTAGTTTGTTTTTAGGGCAGGCATATCTGAACAGGTTTTAGGGTCTTGCTTTCAGGTCCTGCTTTTAGATACTTAGTCTAAATAACTGCTAAATATATCTCATGCCTGGTCTTTGAATGTCTTCTTTATAAAATTAAAATTCTTCATTAAAGAAAATGAGCTTGACTCTTGTGTATATTGTGTTTATGCTTTATTATTTTTCTATACAATACTTTGGATGCCTGAGATGATCATTATAAATTTCTTTTTATTATTATAAATTTGTATTATCCCCTTAAGTGGTATATTGGATTGCTATAGTTCACAACCTCTAGCCATAAAATACAAAGCAATAAAATCTTCTAATTAATGCACACATATGCAAAGTTTATAATTAAATGCAAAGCTATAATTGGACCCAGTGCCCCAACTAACACAAAACAGCAATAGCAATGAACTTGATGGGGAAAGAATAACTGGAATTCTCACTCATTTAAGTTGAATGGTTATTTACAGTAACTTAAAGAAAAAAAAAACATTTTTATAGAGTTTAGGGAAAATAAATATTCATAAACCCAATAAAGAGAAAATATGTCTCATCTTATTATTTCACAGGAGGATGAGGTCTGCTATACTCACGATACACTAAGGTGGGGGAACACTACCACATATTTATGGATTATTTATGGATGTGGTAGCCATAGATATAAGCTCATCTATTGACTATAACCTACCCACTTATTGCCCTACACAGTCACACACACACACACACACACACACACACACACACACACACACACACAACACACATACCCCTTCATTATTGGGAGTCTTAAATTTCCACTTCCACTTGACTGTTTTTGTTCTACAAATTCCCTTACAAATATCATGACTCTTGGTGCCAATGGAGACTACCATTTTTAATGATGGTGTCAACTGGTGGGCAAATAAAATTTTCATAATAACTTATCTCTAAATTTTAAAAAATAAACAATAATTCAGGAGTTCTGAATTTTATATGAAACTGGGGTAAACAACATAATTATGCTATGCTAATTTTAGGACCCAATTAACCAAAGTTGTTTCTCCCCTAGACTTTTGAGTGAGCACTAAAGGTCACCACAACTCATACAGTCCCCCAAGCCAGAGCCTAGAAATAATTCATCATTCCTGTTTCTCTCCACCCTGAAGCAATTTCATTCATCAATAAGTCCTATTAGTTCTATTCCAAGTGCAGCATAAATTCATCTGCATCTTTCCGTCTCTATAGCCATAGTGCTAATCCAGCCTACTATCACCAAGTAGGGGCTATTGCAGTTGTTTCTAACTCTTCTCAATAGCCACGTTTCCCATCTTGAATCCATTCTCTGCACTGCAACCCACATCAGTGCTTTTTTTTTTTTTTTTTACAAATATAAAATATGATCACATTACTCCTTTGTTTAAAGACTGTTAACACTTCTCATCTTCATGTGGATGAGAGTCCAAGTTGGACTGGCCCCTTTGGGAAACTGGCCTTGCCCCACACTTCATCTTGCCCTCTGAATCAAGCCCCAGATGGAACCATCCTTCAGTTCCTAAAACATTTATATTCTCTTGAAGATCTTTGCCCATCCCTCCTTCTCTGCTACAGCTGGTTAATTCCTACCTATCATTCATAACTCAACTCAAATGTCATCTCCTATAAGAAATCCTCCCTAGCCCCCACATAGTAAGGAGAGTACCTCTCATATATTCCCAAAACGGGAAGGACTTTCTTCACTACATTGGTTATAATTGAAATGTTACAGTTATCTGGAAAATTATGGAATTGCTATTTTTCCACCCTTATGGGACTATATTTGAATTCTCCATAGTATCCATAATCCCCAGCAGAGTCAGTACTTAGCACTTAGAAAATGATCAATAAGTATTTATTGGTTGAATACTGGATAGAAAAGGAATAGCCTGAATATATGGAATTTTCATTTATGCCTTCTTTATCAGCCATCAACAGCAGGTGGAATAAAAATCCTGTCAGTGCATGTGAATCTCCTATTGTGATCCCTGAAGTTCTGCTGAGCTCAAGACAGATGGAAACCCTGCAGCAGCCTTTCAAAATGGCTCTCAGATATGACCCACATACGAAGCAGAGAACAGGAGAGTGCTCCAGAGGACAGAGCCTGCAGCCTGTTGTCAACCATAAAATACAAGGCCAGCTCTGACTTTGACCCTCTCAGGTCCAGTAAAACATGGTAAAGATCTAAAGAAGGGATAGGCTGCTTTCTTGGAATTATTCCAGACAATTTGAATATATGACCAATATTTGAATGTGTGACCATTTATCAGCTATTCTGTATTACCTGATAATGTCCTATCATCTTTTCAACCTCAAAGAGCAGGACACTAAATGCTTCAGAGGTGATTTTTCTTTTTTTCTGGCATTTCTAAGTGACACATCTTAGTGAGATAAAAATAAGGGTAATGCTTTCTGACCCTCTCTTTTCCAGCTCCAGAAAAATATCACATTCTGACCATGTGAGACATGGATGGCAGGAAAGTGACCAACCTGGATAGGAGAGATGGCTACGTCTAAGGAAAAAGAGCCAAGAGGCCAAACACTGGTCCAGGGGGAGCAGTGAGTGCTTGCCTAGTCTAGAAAGGAGTCAATATGCCTGGAGGTGGTCCCAGTGTGCTGGCTGAGCACCACAAGGGACTTCCAGGTGGCAGAAATCCTGGGCATCAGGTGGTGCCTGAGGCATGGGCTATGAAACATGATTGAAGCAGAATCCAATGCTAAGAAAGGGGATAGTGGGAAATAGGTAAGGATGACAAGGTCCCTAGCAAAGTAAACCCAGTGTGTGAGTGGGAGAAGGGTGAAATAAACAGGAAGGAAATCTCACCAGGCAGACTCTGGCTCTCTTTTATCACACTCATTCATCTTTGATTCTTATTGAGATTCCATAGCCTATAGTCTTTTAATAGTTTCATTTTCTGATCTTTGTTCCTCTGATGAAAATCTGCCAGGAAAACCTCCAACCCTGGATCAATTCAACCCCGGACATTTCCACTCATATACCTCGTCTGTAGTCATGTACCTCAGGAGACCATTGCCCTAACTGTGCAGGATGGCATGGCCACCCTCCCACCCCCATCTGAGTTCTCAGTGCACCCAGGCATCTTTTTAAATACTATTTGAAAATGTTAACCTCTCAGTGGCTCCTTAAACTCTCCATTCCCATCAAGTTCCATACCCACCATGTCTCATTTCCACCATGATTTTCTGACAACTGCACCTTCTATTTTATGAAGCTTTAGGGCAAGAAATGCCATCCCCTACCCCCCACGCCTCACCTCTGACCTGAAAAGGTGTCTGGAGGCCTTATTTTCTTCCCTTCTACCTCAGAAAAGGAGGTCATGCTTCTGCCCCTTAACACTAAGCCCTCCATGCACACTTATGGCTTGCACACTATGGGCCCAGGGGACCTCAGGTTCTACTGCAGAAAAGATGGAGGATGCATTCTGATCATGTGCAACTCAAAGTCATGTAGCACATTGCTTTCTATTCAAGTCCTCAGAGAACCTGCTCCTTTGACGACATTCTCCTTTCCGTTCAGCTGTCTTCAACTTATTCTTAGCAAATAAATCTCTTTCCATTCAAAAAAAAAAAAAAACAGAAAGTTATCCCTTTGCCTCTTTGCTTCTCCTCTTTCCCAGGTGATTTGAAAGGCTCCTCTATTCTCAAAACATCTACTTTGTCACCTACTATTCACTGGGAACAACAAAACAGCTCTCACCAAGTCAACAGCAACCAGCTCACAATGAAAACCAATGAACACTTTTCTGTCTTTATTTTATTCACTGCATTTAACACAGCGTGCCACTTTCTCTTCTTCGTTCCTGTGACACCAGTCTCTCCTAATCATGTTCTCTTTGTTCTCTTTCTCTCTCCATTGCTTCACAGTCTCTTTTGCTGATGTATCTTCTGCTCCCTTTCTGGTTTCACAGCACTCACATAAATCTCATCCATACCAGCCAGCACCAACCACATAAATACAGAGAACTGGCCAAAAGCCAACCCTGCTCTCCTTAGTTCCACATGACTTTATCCAAAGAGTATACTAAACATTTCTATTTGGACATCCCCCAACTATCTCTAACTCATCCCAAATTGAACAGGCAAAAATTTCTTCTTTTATATAGCTGGTCTCTGATGACTCTGTGGTTCACTGCTAATCACCCAACTAAGGAGCCTGAAAGTCAGTCTAGATTCTTACCTGTCCTTTACCCTTCACACACTCTTGATCACCAAATGCTATTGATTCTGCCTCTTAAATACTTCTCAACAGCTAATGTTTATCTCCACTTTAGCTGCTACAGTTAGACTCTCATCATTACTTTCCTGAACTATAGCAATGGACTCCTAATTTATCTCATTGGCTCCACTCTGTCCTCCCTGAAGTTTATCTCCTAGAGTTTTTCTCTGTTTCTATTGTGTTAAAGATATACTTTGGGGAAAGTAACAACTTCCTAATCTGTCATATAGATGAATTACAATCTAAAAAACACGATTGATTTCCCTAACAATGAGTATATTTGTAATAACCTTGTGTATAATGTTTTGTGAGGCATGAATTAGTTAGAAGAGGTCAAAAAGACGGTGTTCAGGAAAATAACATAATATCCTAGTAAGAACTCTATAAATGTTCAGTTACTAAGCAAAAACTGTGGTACTAAGCAGATGTGATGATTTTGTAACAGAACTCAAAGGTATCACTTCTTGATGAGTGCAAAGCCAATGAGGACTACCAGAAGTTAAAAGAATGGAGAAAGATTTATCACTATGGTGGAAAAGGAGAACACCAGAGTTACCTGCAAAGTGATGCTCTCTCCAAAAACAGAAGCATAGGGATTTTATTCTGGAAGCTCATACATATTCATTCTAGGGATGGGTGAATTCCTGAGCATGCTCAAATTAGAATATGCACTTATGAATGTGCTCAGTTCTGTGTCATATTTTAAAAAGAATAGGTGGAGGATGCATTCTGGGCATGTGCAACTCAAAGTCATGCAGCACACTGTAAACCGTTAAAATGGCAGACACCAATCCTTAAGGTTAACCAACACAAGTGCTTTGGGGCATACTCAGTTCAACATTATAATAAGCCAAGTTTTTTCTCTACCCACCTAAAATAAAAACTTATTTTTATTTTACTGACTGACTCAGTCAGTGAACTTTAAGATCATGGATGGTTCTTTCTAAGTTCCTCAAAAAAATTATTCAAAACAAAAGAAAAAATAAAAACAATGTAAAAGTACATTAATGCAGGAATCTACCCCTAAAAGTGCCTATCTCACTTATCCAGTGGCAAACAATTTGCGACCCAGTGCTATGCAGGTACCTAGAAAACCAAGTATGGGTCCAGGGGACTTCAGGTTCCTGTCTACTACAGAAGGAACTGCTGACTTGATACCAATAAGAGCCCTCAGTGATTCAAAGACATATCTCTAGGTTTTACAATCCACAGCAGGGTAAGCAGAGCAATTTAGGAGAAAAACACAAGACTTTCTTGTTTCTTATTTTTATCCCTTTTGGAATGATTTGTATACATTTTCTTCTTTGATTTTTTGCTTGTTTGAAATCTTCTAGTATAGATACATGTAAGTTAAGAATAGCATTGTACTCCATGGAAAGTCAGGTTATAACCAATGTTTTCTGAGTAATTGATGAGAAGATGGTCAAATGATGACGGTGTCGATTTTGATGGACAGAATCTTTTCTCTTACCCACCTGTATTTACCTGAGTTTTCCAAAACAAAGTTCCAACCCTTATAACGGTACGGAGGGTTTTACATTAAAATATAGTCTTCTTGCAGGGTCACAGGTAGCTGACCCTATCTCTAGCACACACACTGAAATTTATTCTGCAAAAGGACATCTCTGTGCTCTTTCACAACCTCTGAGAAATGCCTGAAATTCCATTAGTGATCTGTCATTTTTATTTATACAAACCAGACCAACAAGCTGTTTATGTCATTAGTCTCCTCTACTATTTAGGGGACATTGAGTTTCTCAAAGTTCCAAATTCACCCCATTCAACTTGAAAAGGGTACGTCAGGTGTATCTAGATCTGAAGGAAAAAATAAAAGATTGAAAGGAGGAAACTTTTGTGGAACTATGAGATTTAATGGCAAAATAAAAGCTTTCACTGGAGCAGGATACAACCACAACTTTCAACCCAAAGACCATATACTACTTCCAATAACAAGGAAAAATACTTTACTTCAATAATTATGGCCCCAAACGTATATTATTTTGAAAAGAGAGACTAGCTGTTACATTTCAGAGTTTTTATTCTTTTACTCTTTACTCTTCCAGGATTCAGAAAAAAATCATGATGTATAGTTCAATTCTCCTTGTAAACATATAAAGCAAATATAGGATGTTTGGTACACTGCCTGGCACAGAGTAAGAACCAAAAATGGTCACCATTGATACTATAATTATCATTATTATGATCACCATCTCCCATAGTTCAGTGGGCTATGACCAGAGAACCAGGCTGCCCTAGAGTGTCTTCTGTTTAAATACACCCACGTGCACATACACACACAAAGGACTTTTATATTTATCACAATATCACATTCACAAGGATCTCTGTGAAGTAGGAAAAGACTGTATAAATTTAATTACAAAAATTATCCTAATTTTACTCGTAGGGAAACTATAAAAATAGCAGATCAACCCCCTTGCAGCACTCAGTGGAGTTCTGCTTTTCAATCTCCCAGCCTCTTGTTCTCCCCCTTCAAGATTGGGGGAAAGATACAAAAGAGGTTGGGGAACAAGGGTGCAAAGGAGGTCAGAGTAAGAGCTAATATTATAGGAAGCTATTTTTTCTGGTTATTCGTGTCCCACAATGTATGTAAGGTATATAGTTGTCAAGCAATTGATTTCGTTGGTGGCTGTGGCTTAGAACATTTGTCTTTTTGCTTTGTTATCATCCCTGATAAATTGTCAATAGTCATTAGTCTTCATTCATGATTTGTTGTTTATTGCCCCAGCATGACAAGTCTGCACACAGCAATATATAGTACAAAGTCTCAAATGTTTCTTTGAATTTATAATACTTGTTCTAAAGGAGAAGTGAGATTCTGACAAGCATGGGTTGATTTCCCATTATGTTCACTAGCTTCTTGGCTCAATAAGCTAGACCTTCAGCAGTGCCAAGCATACGTTGACTGCCCTGAATCACCCAAGGTATGCTGGAGGCCTTAGGAGACCATATGTTAGGCATCTGACATATGTTAAGAAAGAACTGGTCATATTTCTGAAGCGGATTTCCATAATGGAGCTTCGGCGGTGCTAGAATTAGCCCTGTAGCTCATCATGTTTAATTCATGCTTAATTACATTTCAACGTGCAAACTTTTCCATGAACTTCACAATTGCACCTCCATTGCAATAGTCATACTTTCTGAATTTTTCTGTGCTTTAAACACAAATGTCAGTGCCTTGTGAAATTTCACAATTATACTATTCCCTGTCATTTTTTAATCCAGCCATAAATCAACATAATTTGATGATAGCTGTACCATTATGAAAATATTATCTAGTAGACATCACCCTTGTGAACCTAGTGCTAAGCATTATTGTAATGAAGTCAGTGAAAAGTCACGAAATTCCTAGCCAGCCTGAACTTAACAGAACATGAAGTCATTTAACTTAATTGAAAGTGTTAGCACTGAGTTTTTCTACTTCAGGGATAGAAGTTCCATACAAATTAGAACTGCTTAGGGAAAGATTGCCTCCATAGTTGCCTTTTGCACAGAGCAGGCAAAATCACCAAATTTATGGTGGCATTTCAGATTCACTCAACCTTCTTCTTTAAGGACCGTTTGATTATCTCCTTCTGCCATGTTTAAATCAAATCCTACCAAGCCTCATATCAGAAAGTCATAGAATCGCAGCTGAAAGAGTTTTATAGATTACTTCATCCCTATGTTCATTTTGAAGATGAGAAACTCAGAACCAGTTTTTCCTAAGATCCCAGCTATACAGCAGCTGACTGGAACTGGAACTGGAACTCAGGTTTCCTGACATCCCACCTGGGAGATGGGTTGGGGCACTTCATAGTAATGGCACTTGAGAGTCACAACCAAAGCCTGAAATTTTGCTTCCAAGAAAGGTCTCCTTCTCCACCAAAAAAAGGTCACTCCCACTGGTTTGGTTTCATGTCTGAAGACCTCACCATGAGAGGTCCTTCTCTGGATTTATATCCCATTGCTTGGTGTAAATATTGTTAAAATGGATATAATGTATAATGCAGCACAGGATAGCCCCTGAAATGCTCCAAGGAGTCCATTAGCATAGATTTTAAGTCAGAAATCAGGGTCTGCCTGAATGAGACAAGAACAGATAATATTTGATGGAGGTAACTGATAGCATGAGATAAAGGAAGGGAACATTGGACGTGGTGGGGAACAATTGTGAGAAGGGTGACTACCCATAATTTAAAGGCCTGGAGACTTAACAAGAAGGACAGAAGTGAGAGCTTATAATAAGCTGGAAAAAGGTAGGAAAAAAGATTATGATAAGGAGCATTGGAGTGGGTGGCACGTGCACACACAGACACATACACACACATACACATGAATCCAAGAAACAGAATTTCCATTCTGGAGAAGAAGTATATCTTCACGAGGCATTTTCCTTTTCTATCCCACTTGTACTCAGACAAAGGCAAGAAATTTTCTGTGTCTATCATAAGCATTCTTGCCCATGGTTTTCACTGGATATGGATTGCCAAAGGTATTCAGTCCTTAAGCCAGAAACTGCATGATTTTAGATCTCCTGAGTTCAGGAAACAGACACAAAACTCTCCCCCAAATTCATCATCATCCCGTCCTTTACTACAAATATTCCTCAAGGTTTTTGTCAGTTTTGAGTTCCCAAAATGCAGGAGATGAGCTACAGCTCTAGTCTGGCAACACCTCTGTCTCCCTCGCCTTTTTGCCACCTTTGTACCTCGTACATGCAGGGCTAAACAAAGTGATGACAGTGACACTGGAGCCTCTGCTCAGTGTGTTGCCCTGCTTTACACTGGGGGAAAATATAATAGATATGGGCAATTCGCCTTAAGAGGTGACACCCTGTGTTCTGATTTACAAGTCACATCTGGGGTATCAGAGTCAACCCACCCATAGGCACCACGTGGTCAATAAGATTAGAGAGATGAACAAAACCACTGGCCCTGTCTTCAAGAGTTATCGCTCAGTGGAGAACAATGGACATTTATTTAGAGAAAGAGCCAACAATAGTGTCAAGACCAAAGGAAGGGAAGGAAAAGAAATAGATGAGAAAAGAAGACATCAATGGACAAAGGAAAAAGATTAGTAAATGCATCTCTTTAGTAGATGACAACAACAGTTTTGTGAGCCTGGCATTCCCAGTACAGCCTTGATTTATATGCACTATCTTATTTGATGGTATTTATGACTTCAGATCTCCAGGAAGAAGCTGTAGTAATTAGTGGATTAGTACTTGTCTCCAAAAATTTACCTCTAGAAGAAGAAACTAGGCAAAAGCACATCATATATGGATGACAAAGCAAAGTTGGTGCCCGGGTTTGATAACAAGAAGTCAATGGCAGAAATTGCCTGACAGCGCCATCCTCTAGGAACAATATCTGTCATTCTATCATCTTTGCTCTGAGTGCCCTCTCACACCTGGCACAGCACCCTGGATAGAGAAGACACCCAATATTCACTCATTGGTTGGTCTTGAATCAGAACTTCTTGTACCCCGATTGACTCCACACTGTTGTCATTAGTGAGTGATCAAATCCTTAGCCTTTAGTTTGTCAGCAATTCAAGTTTCTGAAACTCTTGACTGCACATAGCCAGATTTGACCCACTGTGAACCTTTGGCTGATAGATCCTCAACACGTACAGCCTTGAGAGTTCTCCCTCCTTTTCCTCCAAATGTCCTCCAACTCTTCCCAGGGCAGAGTCACCCTGAAGTACAAAGAGCACAGGTAGAACTGTGAGATTAGTGATACAAAGACAAGAGGGATCAGAAAGTAGTTGTGGGCAAGGGAACAACAGCACTTGTCACGCTAAAGACATTTTCACCCAGAGCAGGCCAAACCCTTGTCTGCCAGCTTTGAAAATGCTGGCCACAATTTGCCCTCAGTTTGCCAGAACAGAAGAGATTCTATTGTGGAGCTCTCTCTAGGCTCAGGGCAATAATTATTAACCGTGGCTTCCACAGGCTAGGATTACGCCAGGTGGAAAAAACCATGGGTTTTAATCTGCTTGATCTGAAATGTCAAATTGGGCCTAAATACTTCCTGGTGCTCTAAGAGCTCCTGGGAGAGCCAAGATCTTGCTGCCTTAGACCTTCTGCTCTCCATGCAGGCTTTTCTTTTACATTCCCACATTAATTAGAATTCTTTGCAAGGGAGAAAATAATTGTTCTGGCTATTATGAACTATCAACAAGCCATTTCCAAGCTTTTACCCAAAGTTCAGTGATTAGGCTGCAGTCGGCTTGCCTTCTGGTTACTCTCGCTTAGCCTTCCCACTTGCTGGGTAGACTATAGTCAATCCTGCAGTTCTGAAATTGGAAAAATATTAGACCTCCTTCCACCTTTAATCTCTGTGCCCACAGAGCACCGAGGGGGGAAGAGCAAAGATGAATCCTCCTCCTGGGACCAAAGCAGGATGTAACTCACTTTTATAAGAGACAGAGAAAGACCCTCAGAGGTATATGGGAAACAGGCCTGAAGCAACACAGGGTCATGTCAGAAAACTGGGGCACAACCAGGCTGGCAATGTGGACTCTCAAGAATAAGGTGGGTTGGTTTGCACAAAGCAATAAAATGAGACCGGAGACAGAAGAGCAAGAGGGCACTGGCCTCTCCAGATGGAGACTCTGGATGGTGCTGGCAAATGCTGTATGCCAGCTTGAGAGTGGCTTGTCACTGCCATTCATTTGCCATCAGGAGCATAGCCATCATGCATGGGAGGTTACTAAACCCTACGAGAAACACAAACTCATTACCTTAGTGTGTCTTTCTGCTCTGTCTAGTTTTTTGACTCATAAGGATTATTTTCCAAGAGTAAAGAGGATCTGTGTGACTAAGCTTAAGGACTAGCAGACACAGTGTAATAAAGAGTCTGACTTCATTTTTGGTGTTTGACTGCTGACAGCTTCGAAACCCCATGAACCATCTGAGCAAGCTGTTAAGAAAGCCCGGGGGTTCCCTCCTTCCATGCTTACAGCAAGTTCAAGCCACGGGATTCAAGCCACATGTGAGAACCCTCACCCTGGCCGCTCCCTAAACACGTATAAAATTTTCTTTCTCTGCTTTCTCAAGCTGTTTTCAGACCAACTTGGGAGCCTCGCTTACTCTCCTCAGAAATCCAATTATGTGAGTAATAAATCTTGGCCCATCATCTCTGTGTAGGTATGATGTCATCACAAACAAACTTGGGTTGTGGGTCCAACCCTACCTCCGTGGGTTTAACACAACACATTGTTTGCAATGCACAAGAGCAATAATGTTTTAAAAACAACCAGGGAAGATTTCCAAGACATACTCATTAGCCTAGAAAGCAATTTCCAGCATGGGTTGTAAGATTTTATTTATAGAAAAATAAGCATTTGTTATAGATAGATGACACAGAGATAGATAGATCAATCTGAAACCTGTTAACCTTGGCCACTCCTGGGTGAGGGAGTAGAGAATAGGAAAGAGGTAAAAGTTTACTTCCACATTTTAATTTTTGAACATATGTAAGGCTTAAATCATTGACCCTAAGTGTATTCGTATTATTTGTCCAACATCTTACAAAAAAATATTGAGCCTAGAATAGCTTTAAACTAATTAAAAATAGTATTTAACTCACCTGACAAAGTTGTTTTGTTTTGCTTTGTTTAATGGAGACACCCTACATCGACAGGGAAGTGAGAAATTAGGCACTGGGCATGGCCAGTGAGCTGTGGCAAGGACTGAGAAATACATATAAATAGCCTCAAAAGCAATCAAATACTTTAACCCAGTAATTTCATTTCTAGTAATCAATCCAATCATAAAAATTAAAGCTATGCACAGTAATGCATACAAGAGAGCTCTCATTACCTTATTTTTAAAGTGAGTTGCTTAGGGCCTTGATAAATTGCTGAGGCTGGCTTTGAACTCTCAATTCTCCTGCCTGAGCCTCCCGAGCCTAGCCTCTGGGATTATAGGCGTGCCCCAGCAGGCCCATTCCTGCTATTTCTCAATTCCCCAACTTAGATATAGCTTGTTGGTCTTATTATTGTGGTTGAGACTCCACCTCTCCCCTAACACCATCCCCATGCCACCTCTTCCTCCCAATACTGTTATATCAGTCTTCATCTTATATGATCATTGCTACACAAATATTTTATTAGGCCAAGAACTATACTACAATGACATTCCTTTTGTACAATAGTTTGCCTAAAGTTAATAATTACTTCTTCTTTTCTATATGATTCTCTAATATTTTCCCAGGGCTTCCAGATGTATAATGCCCTCTTCCCTGTCCAAAAACTTTCTGGGACTTCCTTTTCTTTCTAACCCTCTATCAGATGCAAAGCATTTTTTCTTGGTCTTCCTATGTTTTTCATTGCCTCATTTACTTAAGTATCTCTTGTAGCAGCTTTTCAAAAAAGGGTCTAAGGAAGAACCGCCCCCTCTTTTAGTATTTACATGTCTGGGGAAACCTTTATTATTTGTTTTATTACTTTTTCATCTTCATTTTTTATTTCTCTTATTAGTTTGGTGTTGGGCTTTCTGGATTGATCTTCTAATTTCCTTCCTTTTTCTCTATTTTCTCTCTCTTCTTGTTCCATTTTCTGAGAGTTTCTCAACTTCATCCTCCAATCCTTTTATTGAATTGTTTATTCTGCTACCATCTTTCTAATTTTTAAGGGTTCCTTCTAATCTCTTGATTATTTCTTTTTATAGCATCTTGTGTTTGTTTTATAGATGTAGTATCTTTTATTGTTCTGAAGATATTAAATATAGATTTTTGTTTTCTTCTGCATCGCCTCTATTTTTTTATGGGTCCTTTTTTTTTTTTTTTCTTTGTTTGCGTCTCTTTATCGTTGAATGAGTTCTTCAAATATAGTGACCCTTGGCTGAACATTCATATATAAGACTAGCAATTCCAAAATTGTTGATTGGAGGCTCAGTGATTAAGATTAAGACTCGTCTGCCATGAAAGGGTAGTGGACAGAAGTATGATTCATTCACCAATGAGCTAAACCAGAAGACGTTTAAATCTGAAGTAAAGAAGGCTTGGTGAGAGACTAAATGTTGGTGTTTGGAGATCTCTACTCTGAAGTGTTGTATTTCTTCAAAAATTCTCTGATTTCCTGTTGGACATAAGGGAACTGGGTGAAAAGGCATCCTAGGGTTGACAATTAGAATTCTAACAATAGGACAGGTGAAGACCACTGAGGATTTGAACATAGAGTTTTGTTATCCCTGATTTCATTTCTATGTTTTCCTTCTTCCTGCTTTCTGTGGTACCATTGCAAGTACTGCATACCTGTGTGCCTTGGAGATGGAAGACACACAAATTGACAGAAGGGACAGGTAAAGCGTAGCAACTAAAAGAAGGGTTAGCTCACTGGTGCCGTGTGCCATACACCCCAGAACGCATGGGGCTGCAAGACCAGTGTAGTTTATTGACACTTAAGCTTTTCCTAAGACGAATCCTACTCTTAGGACTAACTCTGGACAGCATACGGAGATAAAATGTTGTAAACTGGATAAAAAGTACCAGGCAGCAGCCTCACATAGAGCTATATTGCTAAAATAAATCTTTCTGGTAGCTGATCTGAAGCTCACTGTTTCTGTGTATTGAATTTAGCCCAGTTTTATAGTCATGCATTCTTATAAAGACATTTATTACAGACTGCAAAGAAACTGATTAAGAAGAGTAGCTACAAAAAATGAATTACATAAAGGAAAAATCTTGCATTCTTAATAAATATACTTGTTAACAAATATGCAGCAGAGAAACAATAGACTAAGGAACAATCACTACCCCCAAGTATATGTTTATTATTCTAAAAAGAGTCTTATTTAAAAATAGCTTGTATTATTTGCCAAACTTACATACATAACATCCTACAACTTCAAGCCAGTGAAACTGGTTTAGGCCATGAGGTCTTTACCTTGTTCCACCATTGGAAGCAAATGAAGAAAAATGTCTCTGTCCTCTTTCTAGACTCTCAGTTCAAGTGACTCCCATGTCAGGATCAGCTAGAGGCTGACATCCACAGACTCCTTGCTGAAAGACACAAGGAGAAGGATCCACAGGGCACGTTAAGAGATGAGCTAGAAGATTTGGGATCCCAACTCCCAGCTTTAGGGTAATGATTGATGGCTGTGGATAGCTGTCATACTGTTTCACTGAACTTCTCTTGTCCTATCCAGAAAAACAGAAACTATTGTAATTACACACTCACACACACACACACACACACACACACACACAGATATATTTTGGGAATTATCTCACATAATTATGGAGGCCGAGAGTCCCACAGGTTGCCATCTATAAGCTGGAGAACCAAAAAATCTGGTGATGTAATTTAATCTGAGTCTGGGATTGATGATGTTAATTTTCAATCTGACCAGCTCTCACACAGAGAGAACAAATTTACCCTTCCCCTTCCTTTTTATTCTATTTCCTCAGGTTCTTAACAAATTGGATGAGACCTGCCCACATTAATTACTAAGGGTGATTTTCACTCAGTCTGTTGATTCTAATGCTAATCTGTCCTGCAAACACCATCACAGACATACCCAGAAATGTTTACAAACTATATGGGTATCCTTAGCCAAATTATGTTGACACATAAAATTAACCATCAAGACTCTATATATGAAGTTCATAATGTCTGAGTCCAGAAAGGTAGGCTAAATATAGACTCTCTGGACACTAAATTCAAATATTTATTAATACAATGCCAAAATATACCTATGCATATATCAACCCATTTCTAATTATGTCTATATATTATAATTAACATACCTGGACAAATTATTCTCCAACATTCGATGCTATAAATAGGTACCCCTCCAATGTGCTAACGTGGTCTCCTGTACTTGCTCTATCTTTGCATGACTTGTAATTGCCTATTTAAACATCTATGTCCCTTTCAGATTGTTACTTATGATGGCATTATGGGGTGCCATGCACAATTATATATCCTTCCCAATGCCTAGCACAGTGCTGGGAACACAATACATGTTCAATAAATACTGCTTGAATAATGATTTGCAATGTCTTTAGTAAAAGCCACTCATAAAGCTTGCCTCATTTCTCTTCTAATTCTAGCTTGTAAATAGTCTGGGAGTAAATATGGAAGTAAAAGGGAAGAGGGAGAGAGGACGTGTTTTGGGATGTCAAAAGAAATTGACTCTTCATATATCCCCACCTGTTCTTGGAACTGAAATATTGCAAACCAGAATTTTACTATTAAAGTTTCCAAAAGCAGAGTAGGTTGAAACAGTCACCTTAGTAAACATTTTTATCGCTATCTTCTAATGTTTAAATAATATAGCCTAAAAATCAGCAATACCATTCCTATGTTCTTGAGAAATGTTTTCTCTGTGCACAGTGGACATGCATAAGATCGTTTATTGCAACTTTAGCCAAAACTCCAAGAAATGGAAGCATCTGAGTGCCATTTGACCAAGAGTGCCAAAGTAATGGATTACTAAATGAACTGGCATAAACTAGAGCTGCACACAAAAATAACTGTGGCTCTTAGAAACACGTGATGGTCAACTTTACATGTCTTCTTGGCTGAGCTACAGTGTCTAGATTTTTGGTCCAAAACTAGAATGTTTCCATGAAGCTGTGCTTAGCTTAGGAGTGGTGGCACATGCCTACAATTCCAGTGACTTGGAATCCTGAGGCAGGAGGATCCCAGGTGAGGCCAGTCTAGGCAACGTAATGAGACCCTATTTCAAAATAAAAAATAAAAAGGCCTGGGGAGATAGTTCAATGGTAGAGCACCCCTAGGTTCAATCCCTAGTATCCCTTTGTACATGTGGGTTAATATGTACAATTAGTAGACTTTAAAAGGAGTTAAACAGATTATCCCTTTCTGCATAATGTGGATGGGCCCTGTCTAATGAGTCAAAGGTCTTAAAGGCAAACACCGAGAATTTCATAGAAAGAAGGAATTCTGCATCAGGAATGCAACCCAGAAAGCCCACCTGACTATGACCCCTACCCCCAAAAAAACACAGACAACAAAAACAAAAGGAGCCAAAGGGGTTGACATAAAACTTAAAAACTTCTGCACAAAAAAAGGAAACAATCAACAGAGTAAAGAAACAATCTATGGAATGGGAGAAAGATTTTCCCACCACATATCTGATAGGGGTTTATATCTGAAACATAAAAAGATCTCCAAGTACTCAATAACAAGAAACCAAAAAAAAAAAGTGGGCAAAAGAACCTGAGTAGACATATTTCAAAGATGATGTACAAATGTCTAACAGGTGTATTTTAAAATGTTCAATAGCTCTAATTATCAAGGAAATGCAAATCAAAACCACAAGGAAATGATGTCATCTCACACTTGTTGTAATGGCTATTATCAGAGGTGCAAGATAACTAGTGTTGATGAGAATGTGCAGAAAAGGGAATCCTAACTGTTGATGGGAATGTAAATTAGTACAGCCATTATGGAATTAGATTGGAAGTTCTTCAACACATTCAACATGTAACTACCATAGAGTCCAGCAAACCCACTACTGGCTGTGTATCCGAAGCAAATTAAAATTTTTATGTTCAAGTTATCTGTACTCTCAGATTCATTATTCACAGTTGCCAAGATAAGAAATTAATCTAAGTGTCCATCAATGGAGGAATGGATAAAGAAAATCTGATATATACCTAGTGGAATACAATTCAGCCTTAAAACAACAATAACACACACACACACACACACACACACACACGCATACACACATGTACAAGATTCAGGCAGGATTTATTTGTTTTTCTTCCTATTTGTTTTGGGGGGGAGGGTATTGGGGAATGAACTCAGGGGTACTGGACCACTGAGCCACATCTCCAGCCCTATTTTGTATTTTACGTAGAAAAGGGGTCTCAGTGAGTTTCTTAGCACCTTGCTTTTGCTGAGGTTGGCTTTGAACTAATGATCCCCTGCCTCAGCCTCCCAAGCCACTGGGATCACAGGCATGCACTGTGGTGTCTGGCCTTATTATTTTAATTGATAAGTTAAAATTGTATTTATTTATGGTGTACAAGATGATGTTCTTAAATATGTGTACACTGTGAATGGCTAAATTAAGCTAATTAAAATATGTATCACCTCATATACCTATTACTTATTTGTGGTGAGGAAACTCAAATCCACTCTCCCGGTAATTTTCAATAGGTTGAAGAACCTCCCATCTATTTACATAATGGCTGCAATAACTTGCATTCCCACCAATAGTTAGACGAATTCCTTTTTCTGAAAATCCTCATCAACACTGGTTATCTTTCATCTCTTTGATAATAGCCTTTCCAACAAGTGTGAGGTCTATGTCCGTATGTGTATGAACTGTCCTTTGCTTCTGTCCCTGCAGAGAGCATTGGTTACTACAAAGAACATCCATGACTGAACAAAGTAAATGAACTAAGTACCATGGTACTATGAGACCATAATTATAAGATTCAAAGAAGGTAAAATCAAATACCATAATGTTCATGGATGCGCACCTATCTGGCAAAATAACTAAGTTGGAGAGGATAAGTCTGAAGTGTGTGGCTACATATTGCCTTTGTGTGTGGCTCAGGGAAGGAGGTTGGGCCTCTTTTAGGAGGGGTTGGTAATGTTCTGTGTTATGGTTTGGGTGTGAGATGTCCCCCAAAAGCTCACATGTGAGACAATGCAAGAAGATTCAGAGGGGAAATGATTGGGTTGTGAGTCTTGACCCAATCAGTGAATTAATCCCTGTAGGGATTAATTGGTAACTGAAGTGGTAGGATGTGGCTGGAGGAGGTGGGAACTGGGCATGGCTTTTTCATATATATTTGTATCTGGCAAGTGGAGACTCTCACTCTGCTTCCTGGTCATCCTGTGAGCTGGTTCCTTCTGCTACCCTCTTCCACCATGTTGTTCCTGCCTTACCTTGAGCCCCAAGGAATGGAGCCTGCTGTCTATGGACTGAGACTTCTGAAACCGTGAGCCCCTAAATAAACTTTTCCTCCTCTACAGTTGTTCTGGTCAAGTCCCTTAGTCACAGGAAAGAAAAAGCTCACTAAAACATTCTGCTTCTTAGGTAGGGTGGTAGCTTTATGGGTATTCATTGTATTATTATGCTTTATATTTTACATGTATATTAAACATAGTCTTTTTATGAAGCAAATATTTTATGATTAAAACTTTTTTAATAACAAATCTTATTGGCACCTATAAAAGAACATTGTGCTGAGCTCCTTTTGTTGGCTTAGTGACTGTTTTTAACATAAAATATTTCTTCCTGGAAGCCTCTCTCTGTTCCTTTTTCTTTAGTAACAGTCTTGCCTCTTTTATCCTTCTCCCCCTTGTACTTTTCACAGCTTCTAATCCATTAACCACTCTGACATATGGATTTAAATGCCCTTCTTATTACACTCTGTTGGATCCAAGTTCTCCAGGTCCGATTTTCCCAACTCTGTCTCATAATCGGTAGCTTTTTTTATACCTTCATTTTCAACCCCCTTGTCTGGCTGCACTGCCAAGCCCCTTACTCTCATCCTGCCCCAGCTCTGAACTGCATCCCAGGAGAGTGCTATATCCCCTGGTGCCTCCTTGGACTTTGATGACTTCTCCTCTGAACCTTGTTCTTTTGGTTAAGTAATTCTCCTTGGCCAAGAGTTCACACCTGTAACCCTAAATTTCTTTCCTTCAGTTCTCTCTTTTACCTTTTCTAATCCGTCTTATACCCACTTCACTCCAGTGAAACACAGTACTGCCAATTACCTCCTCTTGGGGGGCTAAGCCTCCTGGCCTCTGTGCCAGCCTTCGCCCCCTCAACCCTACAGCTGCCTTTGAGTTGGCTCAACAGTCTCCCCCTGGGTCAATTTATGACTCCCACAAGGGCCAGCCTGACTGAGTACCTCGCCTAGAACATTGAGGAGCACTGTGCAGCTGCTGCCCAGGGTATTTTGCATGCAACCAAATAGCTCCCAGCTTAAAAGAGGTGAGCCTTGAGATGAGAATCAGTTTTTCATTTGAAAGCTGAATAAAGGTTTGATCGAGCAGGCTGAAGTACCTTGAGGAAAGAAAGAACAGCCCATGATTAGAAAATGCAGACCTTCTCAAATAATTTTTCAACAATTTAAAAACTAGCAGTTTAAAATAGAAATGTTGAAGGAATATGAATTGGGTCCAAAGCTCACTGTAATGACTTGCCCCTGAACAACCTCCTGCCCCGGCTTTTTCTCAGCCACACATTAGAATTTCAGTTTTTATAATTAAATATTCAAGCAGCATATTTAAATTTTCCATTTCATTGGTTTTTATTTAGATTGAGAAAGGCTTAGAAATAATCTTTTCTTCTCTAAAATCATACTTTAAAAAAAATCTTCCCTAAGGGCCCTCACTGTATTTTATCATTTATTCAAACTTTGTATATTGTTTATAATGTTGTTTGAATTTGTACTTGATAACCTGTACTTAGACATTTTGGAGAGATTCCCACAATGCTCTCTAAATTAACACTATTGATTTATCTCTAAAAATTCCTATACTTTAGCTACATGAGACTCTTCTTACACCTATGCTTACCCTTTTCAGTATTTCTGCTCAGACAGTAGTCTCTTAATTATTTGTTTTGCCACTTTTTTTTTGACTAAAAGTCTTTCTTGCCCTCTCCTTCTTCCCTGGTCAAAAGTCCTCCCATGATTTGACCTGCTGTAGGACTTCCTTAGTACCCTCTTGGACTGTATTTTTGTTTTGTTTTATGTTGCTATAATATTTCATGAGCTTTTTATTTTGAAATAATTTCAAACACACAGAAAAGTTACAGAAATAATATAGAACCTAATACTCTTTGCACAGATACCTAGATGTTAACCTTTGCAGTATTGTTTAATCTTTTTTCTTTCTCTGGATGTGTGTTATGCATCATATTTCCCTTCTGGATGTCTTTAGAATAGGTTGCATATGTTATGCTTTTTTATCCTTTACCATTTAAGTGTGTGTTACCTAAGAAGAAGGTCCTTCTTTTATGTAACCATAGTATAATTCTCAAGTTCAAGAGATTTATCATTGATTTCATACCATTTATCAAAGAAATCCATATTCCAGTGTGATTAATTGTTCTAATAAAATCCTTTATAACACTTTGCTTTTTCTTCCAGTGCAGAATCCAGTCTAAAATTACATATTGCATTTATTTTACATTTATTCTAAATTATGTCATTAGTTGGCATTTATCATAACAACTGATAAGCAATCTAAGTAGTCATATTAAGAACATATAAATATTCTGCTTTTCATCACAGTCTTCTCCCAAGATTTAGCATCCACTGCTGATCCTTGCCTGAATCAATCTTCACTATAATACTTGCAAAAATGGCAAATTTCTAACTCCATTACTCCGTCTACATTTATCTATCTGAATTATCCTGTAAAGAAGAGCCCTCCCATTACCCATTTTATTTCTTATCTAATTATTATCAGTGTGGACTCAATAGATTCCTCTTTTATTCAATGCTTTATGTCCTTATTTATTTTGGTGCTTAAAACTTTCCAACATTTAGCCAGGGCAAAACTTTGGGGCCGAGTTCTGTATCCTTCTGATATATCCGTGGATTCTTTGATCATTACCTTACTCTCTGTTATCACAGGGTAGTCCAGGCTTATCTTGTTCCTTTCCTCCCCCAGCCCTGAAATCGGCCATTTATTCATTCATATTGCAAATGTGATTTTAATACCTGCCATGTACCAGTCATCCTGCTAGGCTCCAAAGATATGATTCTAAGCAAACTAGACATCATGTTTTTCCTAACGAAATTTGAGTATATGAGACTGACATTATGCTTTTTCTTTGCTCACATCTCATGCTTTCACCCATGTGTGGTGAAGTACCGGAATCTATTCCAAATTGGATTGAATGCTTACTGAATGAGTCTTAAGTTACTTTCTGGTGATCTCCAAAATTCTCTCTTGTCTAATAAATCTAGAGCAAGGTGATCCTATGAACCTATAAGAAATAACTGTGAGTATAAGGCTGTCTTCAGCCCACAAAGAAGATGGCTTTGGAGAGGCCCTGTCCTAGGATAGGAGTGTACCTCAGCATCCCCTGCATGCTGACTTGGGTGGACCTGATACGCACAATGCTGTATAAGACAAGGGACAGTGTTGGCACTGAGGAACACAGGACATTGGATCAAATTTTTTCTATTGTTTATTTTATAGACTTGATTTTTAGAACAGTTTTAGATTTATAGAGAATTGAACATACCACACAGAATTCCCATATTTCTACCCCACCTCCCCATAACTTTCCCTGCCATTTGCATCTTTTTGTTTTGTTTTGTTTTGTTTTTTGTTTTTTAGAAATTGGTGTTTATTCTCTGTAAATTGGTGCTTATTCTCCTTATTTCCATCTTGCTTATTAATACGTCTCTGCAGAACAGCTCAAGACCACTCAGTGGTTGTTCCTACCTACCAGTGGCTTGAGCAGTGGGAGCTGCAGACCAGTCTTCAGTGGCTGGCTGGGCACTCCAGTCTTCAGTCGGGAACTGTTGGATAGGCACAGAGGGCACCTGCACACCTTCAGACCAATCTGCAACCTCAGGTTGAGTAGCAGTGAACTCAGGAGCTGAAGCAGTCCATTCATCCTGAAATTCCTCCTTGGTCACAGCCTTTTCAGCAGCAGCCTGCTCTTCCTTTTCAATCTCTTCAGGATCTCTGTAGAAGTACAAATCAGGCATAACCTCCTATAGTGCTCACGGGAAATGGTGCCATGCATGTGCAGAACTTCGCGGGCCAGCATCCACCACATCAGACCCACAGAGTGAGCTACCTTGTTGTTGCATGGAATGGCAATGTCCACATAGGGCAGAGGAGAGTCTGTGTTACACAAAACAATGGTAGACAGATTGACATAGGACGCTTCTGTTAGAGGCTGGTGGTCAGCCCTGGGATCAGTAACCACCAGAAGACATGGTTCCCGGAAAGCTGCCTGGATCTAGCTAGTGAAGGTTCCAGGAGTGAAGTGGCCAGCAATAGGGGTGGCTCCAGTGGCAGCAGCAAACTTCAGCACAGCCCACTGGCCAGTATTCCTAGAGGACATCAGCAGGGTTTTCAATGGCAACAATGGCCCAAGCTGCCAGCAGAAGCTTCTCCCAGGTCCTCTTCAGATTTATGATGTAGATGCCATCACTTTTCCTTTTGCAGATATACTGTTCCATCTGGAAATCAAGGTTGGTGCCACCTAAGTGGGTTCCTGCTGCAAGGAATTTGAGGACATCCTCCTCCTTCATTTGCAGGACATCAAGGGCTCCGGACATTGTGATAGTTTCCCTTTAAAATTATGACGGGAATCAAGAACTACGCCATATGGATCCCTCCCTGGGTAGCGTGGAAAGCTGCCATTTGCATCTTACATCAAGTGTAGTACATGTTTTATAATTACTAGGTCAATATAAAGGTCCCAGTATTGACTTATTTTTATTAACTAAACTTTATAGTTTTCATTAACATTCATTCTTTCTGTTGTTTGTACAGTTCGGTACGTAGTGTCAAAAGCACAATGTTGAGTATCCACCATTATAGGATTATACAGAATTGAGTTTGCCCTAAAAACTCCCCATTCTTTTTGTGCACCCTCTTCAAGTCCCTCTGAATCTCTGGCAACCATGGATCAAAACTTTAAGGAGGAGTAAGAGAGTTGGGTTATTGAAGTATATTATTGTTGAAAGCCACAACTTCTCCAGTTCCATGCTGCGTGATTCTCCATCTTGTCCCATGAGCCTCAGTCACTGTGGATTTCCTTCCATTCCTGGAAAAAGCCAAGCTCCATTCCACTGCAGATCTCTGTGTTCTTGTTTACACATTTCTCATCTTTCAGATGAAAGAGACCATCTCTGACCATCCCACCAAGATCCTTCTTCCTTTAGCATTAGTTTTACAGAACTAATGAAGAATTAGTTGAAGAATATGACAAGAGGCTTGAATTTTTGTTCAGGGGCAATAGACTTTGAAACAAAACAAGAAGAATCATCATGACATTTAAGGTAATTGACTATAGAAGTGCCCTCTCACTTGAGCTAAGAAACTTAACAACCTAGACAAAAATGTTAGTATTCTCATCTCTATTATCTAGAAAACTTGCTTGCAATCTGAAAAAAACAAAAATGAACAAGTCATTGCACACGGATTCAAAATAAATGAAATGTCCCATGGTGAGGCTTTAAGCAGAACCTCCTGTCTTATTTAGGGATGCTACTTCCTGCTTTGGTCATGCTGTTTCAAAGTATTAGTGTGACTGGTAGGTACACCTCAGGGACTTTTGAGAATATAATTTGCAACATTTAATATAGATGAAAAGTGAATGCTTTTCATAACCAGTTGTGTAGAGCTGAATGCATAAGGGACAGTGGCTGAAAAAAATGTATTTGTGTTAGTCATATTTAATTACAAAGAACTTTCCCCAACACCACCACCTTCTCCTGTTTAAATGGAAAGTGGCAGGATGTGGCACAATATCCCAGAAGAAGTGGTGTCTTGGAGACTGTTAATCATCTACATTTTAGGAACTTGGGGTCTTAAAAAAATGTAATCAACCAATATGGGAATTGGACAGTAAAATGATCAAATTGTGATTGCTTTATTTACCCACAGATAAAAGTACCTATAATCAAGATTTAAAGGATTTGCTTTTCTAAAAATTAGGCATAGAAGAAAGGTTAGGATTGGATTTTTTAATCTTTTTTTCTGATTAAAAAAGTAACATGGATACACAAAAGGCTGACATCTCAAATTGCAAGAATGAAATAGAAAAAAATTTAAGGAATGAAATAAATTTACTATAATCCCACTATCCAAAGGTACTAACAACTATTATCATTTTGATATATGAATGAGAGATTTGAGGTTTACAGTAAAGAGAATTCTATATTCTGACTTTTGTCATTAGTTTTTATTCTCTGCATCTCTCCTCATCATTAGTCTTCAAAGCCATGATTTTTAGTGCTTACTTGTAATTTCAGCATGTGCATACACCTGATTTATTTAACTTTCTTGTTTTTATAAATGTAGGTTGCTTCCAGTTTTTTATTATAATGAATAAAGTCGTGGATTTTCAGTTTAAAAAAAAATCAGAATTGCCACTCCTTAGTCTTCCACTTTTCTGAACTTTACCTCTACCATATCAGACAAAGGGCATCTATCCACAAGGAAAATGAGACATTTTGAGCAGATCACAGCAAATTAGAGACTTCAATACTTTTTTTATGATAGAGAATAGAGAGTAAATGACAGTAATGGAAGACTGCTAAGAGGTTCCAGTGAAAAGCCAACCCACTGGCCCTAAAGAACACAGAGAGACTCAGTCCTTAGAAATAATTTGTTATTTGTTCCCTATAAGTAAACCTTACACTTCTCTCTTTGAACTCCTAATCAGGAGTGAGAATACATTTCTCACCTTGACCCAGGTAAGAATCAATAGGCTCTCAGATGGCCTCCTGCAAAGAGGACAAGATCAAGTAGAACTACTGGTCATCAGAGCATGCACCAGTGGGCCTCTGGTTATTTGAGGAAGACCTTTTCTTTTTATGCACAATAGAAAACACATAGAAAATGTAACCTTTGCTGTGATTTTCCCTCCACCTCCTTCTTTTGTTATGCAGTTTCTTATTTGCCTTTTCAGGGTATCTGAACACATATCCAGTCTACAACTATTTGCAATTTCATTCACTTTATCCTACCTCTAAGCTCATTGCCATTTGTCTTGGATGTGGTGTAGATCGTGTGTGTGTGTGTGTGTGTGTGTGTGTGTGTGTGTGTGTGTGTAGTAAGAATTGTATGCAATATATATATATATATATATATATATATATATATATATATATATATAAATTTTTAACGCATAATTTATTGAGTCATGGCAAGAGCTATAAGTTTCTTTATTTGACTGTCAGAGTCACCCAGTTTATATTAAGCTGAATAAAAGCCTCTGATGATGACATGAGTGGTTCTTAAGATGTCTGGGTGTTTAGGTTTTGATGCTTTTCCTTGGTATAGCTAACACCCCCTCATTGAAGGTTTTCTCCATCCATGCTAATGTAGCTCTTCTAGAACTTTATTTATCACTTTATGTTGTAAATATTTGTTCCCAGAACTGTTTCACACACCAGGAACTATATCTTCATTCCTTCAACACATTTTTTGAATACTTGCTACATATACATATCACACAGTGTGATAGAAACAGGAAATACAGTGATAAACAAGATAACATGGTTTATTTAGGCAAATACAGTGTGGTCTGAACCCCAAACTGGTACATTAGGTAGCTGTTGACAAACCATCCCCAAACTCAGTAGCTTCCAGCAAGCATTCACTTCCACTCCTCTGGGTCTACAGGATCCCTATAGTTTGTTCAACTTAGGCTGGGCTCCAATGGGAGGTTCCACTTTAGACAGAAGTCTTGTTGGGCATGTCTCCTCCTTGTAAGTTGAGTTCAGTTCCTAATTACTTATATTAATTCCTAGGGCACACAATCCCAAAAAACTAAAGGTCAAATATTCTCTCTGATATGTGGATGCTAACACACAACAAGAGACATGGAGGGTAAGAATAGAAGTTCACTGGATTAAACAAAGGGGAATGAGGGGAAGGGGGTGGAAGGAATACAAAAGATAATGGAATGAATCAGACACAACTTTCCTATGTCTAAATATGAATCTACCACCAGTGAAACTTCACATCATGTACAACCACAAGAATGGGATCCTAAGAATAAGTTATACTCCATGTATGTATAATATGTCAAAATATACTGTCATGTATATCTAAAAAAACAAATTAAAAAGAAGAAGAAAAACATTCATGGGCCACAGGCTTCTCAGAGAATGAGCTCTGCATGGTGAATTGTTCAGACACAAAAGGTCAAAAACATTAGAAACTTCTGCTCTAGGATGTCCACTTTCTATTGGATAAAACAATAGAAAGTAACTACATGACCTCTAGGTCAATGGAACAGAGAAGTACCCATTTTGGGAAAGCACTGCTAAGTTACACACCAAAATGTATGGATGTATAATTCTAATACAGGGTTGATGTCAAGAATTACAAAATGTGAGCCAGGCATGGTGGTGCACACCTGTAATCCCAGTGGCTCCGGAGGCTGAAGCAGGAAGATCGCAAGTTCAAAGCCAGCCTCAGCAAAGGGGAGGCGCTAAGCAACTCAGTGAGACACTGTCTCTAAATAAAATATAAAATAGGGCTGGGGATGTGGCTCAGTGGTATAGTTCCCCCAAGATCAATCCCTGGTACCGCCCCCCCCAAAAAAAGAAGTCTAAAATGTGATTCAATTGACTACATGACATAGTTATTATAATTATTATTTATCATTATTGGTTACAGCTTCCCATTGTACTCTGTAAGGCTCCTCTTTAAATACAGCACTTATAAAAACTTCTTCAGTATTTGTCACCCTACTCTTCAGTAAACTCCATAAAGGAAGAGATTCTGTCTGTTTTACTTGCTAAATTTTTAATTTTTCCTTTATACTTAGTAGATACTCAATAAATTAATATTGAATAAAGTAAAATTGGTAAGTGTCATGATGGCAAGTTTAAAAAGTTAATAGATCATATGGAACAAGGGCTCTTAGTGTATTACCTGCCCATTAAAATCACCTGGGAAACTTTAGAAACCATATGATTATGCTTCATCCACACCAATGAAAGCAGAACCTCCTAGTTTAAAACTTCAAAGGAGTTGGGCCTTGGCGTGTTTTCAGTGCCTACCAGGTGGTTCTAATGTGTAGCCAGGGATAAGGATCAGCAGTCTGGGGATAAATTCCTGGTATCTGGGCAGTTAGGGAAGACTTCTTGGAGGAAGTTCCTTTTAAGCAGAGACTATGCCTAGACTGATAAATTGGCCCAGCTGGGACAGGGGATGGAGGAGAAAGGATTGTAACAGAAGGAGTTACATGTGCCAATGTACTTAGATCAGAGAACCTGCTTCACCTGATGCCCAGGTCAGGTTGATGTGAGTACACGCAGCCAGACAAATGTCTGGACCGAATTCTTAGATGGTCAGAAAATGTTAGGATTTGAGGGAAACCTTTCAAACCAGGAGACAGAGGTTTCTCAGGAAAGGCTCTGTCCAGTCCAGTCCAATGAACTCTTGATGGCTGGCCAGGTGATGCTTTTGTTCCACACAGGATTTGCCTGAGTTTATTTTAGGGGTTGCTATTGCCATGCTGAATTCCACCCAGCTATTCTTTCTGTAAGTCTCTAGGCAGCCATCTAATTTCTAGGCTATGACAATTTTTCCACACAACATTTTTATTCATGATGACTATTGATTTCCATTTTAATAGTAGGCAAGTCAGAGTTTTTTAAGTATCAGTATAAAAAATAGTCGTACCAAGAACATTTCTGCTTCTTTAAAAATTTTTCTTAAAGATAAAACTCCAAGTAGCTCCATATTCTCCCTACACAGATCAATATGATGGATCCATTTCAGATTCTTGTATCAGTAAAAGCTTGTTGCTCTTGTCAGTATGATTTATGTTCTTGCATTTGATAATGAGAAACATTTATCCATCATGGTTTACTTCTTTTTTTCTAGGAAACTTAGAGCTAAAATTGCAGAATTCAATATTAGCCCAGCTTTAAGGTATAATTTCCTTTCCTACCTATCACATTTAATTCTGTATGTGTATCTTTAGCATTCCTACTCTGTATGTGGCATCTGTGGCAATCTACCTTAAGTACTCTTTGAAGAAAGAAGATTGCAGATTACCTGGTAAATCACTTCGCACAAGATGCTGTGGCAAATACAAAGGTATATAAGACTCACTCACCATCCAGAATTTTCAATTTACTAAATATTTACAGATAATTTTTCTACAATAAGTCTGTTAAAGAGGGGCTTATTGTTTTTTAGGCCCAAACTGTCTCTACCATAGGTCTAAAACTAAAAATGTATTTTCTTGGATTCTAAAAGTTATAACCTTTTCTTAACAAAAATTCTTTCAGGGCTGGGGTTGTGGCTCAGTGGTAGAGTACTTGCCTAGCCCATGCAGGACCCTGGGTTCAATCCTCAGCACCACATATAAATAAATAAAATGGGGTTATTGTGTCCAACTACAACTAAAAACTAAATATTAAAATAATTCCTTTAACTGTATATAGAATATTCTTTTCTCAGAAGACAGGTATGTGTGGATATGACTACAAGTGCAAAAGGTGCAGTAGTTATTATTACCAATGCATCATTACAAAGGTTGAAAATTTTGAAATGTTTATTCATAGCAATTTTAGTTGGTAAGTACATTACATGGGCACTAGCAATAAAACAGTAAATGCAAAAATAGTTGCTACCTGCTGCCTTTTTGCAGCTTTCCAGAGAAAATTGTATCAATTTAAATCAACTAATTTTGAACCCTATCATTTTGCAACAGAGAAGAAAATCTAAGAAAACTGAGCACCCTGCTCTAAGGAAGTTATGGATACAGGATTAAATAAAATAACTGGAAACTTTCCTAAGAAAATTAGGCAGTTCCAGATCCCAACACAAGGGGTGTCTTCTAATATACCTCCTTCAAATAAAGAGAATAATGCTTTAAAACCCTCTAAGAAATTTTCCTATCCACAGTTCTACCTGCTGAATCAAATTAGCAATTTTATCACTTTACTTTATTAACACCTATTAATCTTGAAAAGCATATTAGTGGTGTTCTATTGATCTCTTTTCTGGTTTCTATAAATGAGAAGGCTTCTTATTTCTATTTACTGATGTGAAAGAAAAAGAGATTTAAGGCGATACACTTAGCATAGAAAACTCATAAACTTCCACCTAAATAAGCAGTTACAGAAGAGCAGCTGTGTCTAGATTGCATTGGTAAACAATGCTGTGTTATAGACCAATCAATACAGTTAATGCTAATTGTAATGTACTTTTGTCAAAACTGCACTTTGTCTTAAAGTTAATTTCTGATTTATGTCATTCTGACATAAAGTAATTCTGAAAACCTAGGGCTTATTGCATTCTGTTCCTGCTAATAGGGAGACTGACGTGATTCAAATATCATCCTATCCTTCCGAGTCAGGTATCAGGTTCAATATTCCTGTTGATTCAGAATGGACTGATGTTTACCAAGCTATCCCCTACCCAGCCCAGACTTCAAGTAATAGTTCAAAACACCAGTTGAGTCAAGATCAACAGGTCGTGACCTCAACCATATTTACAGAAAACACCATGAGCCTGTGTCTCCAGAGGCAGTGTCCCTTACGACTGCCTACAGAAATATTTAGAATGCATTGTGGAGTGCTTTGATCATTTTGTTCAATAAATGGTACATTTTCAAAATGGGAGCAGAATTAAAATTCGATTTTTATTTGATTATGGGTCTAGTGGATGGTACTGTGGTTCCTTACACATCAGTTCTTAATCCTGGGGACAAACAGGAATGGCAAGAGTCAGATCCATCCCATGTTATTCTAAAGAAACTGGAAAGTTACAGAGCTTCTTGCTTGTGGATGTGGAACAATCCTGCCTGTTCTTTCTCTTACACAGAGTACTGCATACCACCCTAATATTCTCCAGTATCTTCCCCTCTCTAGTTTTTTTGTTCTCCTCCCTCCCTCCTCTCTCCTTCCTGCACTACCACCCCCCTTATTTCCTTGCTTCCTCTATTTATAAATATCTGATTCACATTTATGTTCATGATTTTTTTCTTTTTTTTTTTTGCTAGATAATTCACACCCTTTGGGGAGGGAAAAAAATACTTAGCAAAATGCCTGGTTCAGTACAAAGACATTTACAAAAGAAAATCTAATAATTTTCTATAGCTGTTCTTCCCAGCATGGTATGGAAATGCATTCCAGTAGTTTAATTTTCTTTTTCTTCTCATTGCCAGAATTATTTATTGTTGAAAATTGATAAATTGTATTATAGCTATTATTTCTTTTGATTGGTTTAAAAATTCAGTTTGATAAACATCTTAAAGGAAAAAAAAATCCCACAAAGTTTAAATGTGGTTTGGAAAGGCAACAGAGGGATTTGAAGAGAACAGATCTGATGAAAAAGAAAAATGTTTTAGCATTTTCAACGGACCCGAGCAGAATCAGTGAAAAACAGGAAGTCTCAGAAGGAAACTGCAACAAAGTAAAAAGGGTTTATAAAAGGATACATAGCCATTCTGAGAGTTGTGCTGGAAGGGATAAGGTGATATTTTTTTATCTTAGGCTATAATGAAAAGACCAGAATGATGCCTCTGTGGGAATCAAACTTTTTCCTTGACAACAAACTAGACTTCTGTCCCTGGCTAAACATCTTGAAAAGATATGGAAACATGGAATTGATCATGTAGACTTGATTTGATCACAATTTGTGGACAGAAATTCATATGACTGTAGATATGACATGAACATATCACAGAGAAATCTCACTGTTCCTATCCGTGGAGACTGTTCCATCAATTCTGCATCCACAATCATTGTCAACAGCCATAGTACACATGGGCACACAGTATGGTGCATTGGACTGGAAATAAACACAGGAAACAGGTGAGCTTCAACTGGTTCTCTTCCCATCCACTAACCAGCCATGCGTCAAGGACACCCAATAAACTCACTGTCTCTTAGTTTCCTCAACCTTTCAAGTAGGAATAATAATAATTCCATATTAACTACCTTGCTATGTTGTTATGGATATCAAATATGAAAAAAAAATTAATCACTTTCCAAACTTCACCTTAAGACATTCTTTAAAAAAAGAGTAAATTGAGCCAGACACAGTAGTGCATGCCTATAATCCCAGTGACTTGGCTGGCTGAGGCAGAAGGCCACAGTTTATCAAAATCCATATTTCTTAAAATAAAAATTAAAAAGGGCTAGGGATGGACCTCAGTGGTATCCACCTCCCCCACCCTGCCCAAGAAAAATAAAGCAAATTGAGATAATTTGTACAAAGGAGACTTTTCTTTCATTCCTGTTTTGCTAAAAGTAGAAAAGACTTATTGTAGATACTCCCGTTTTTAATATTTGAAAGAAGTTCAGATTCAGAGGCAAGTTTTAAAACACTTCACAGTTACTTCAATGGTGATGATAACAATATCAGCACAACCTACATTAATAAAGGCCTTGATATCCACTTACAAGTCTTTCCATAAGCATATGATTGATTGAGGAAGACAGAGAAATGCTTTCTGGGAGAAGCCAGCTGGCCCCACAGGCTCCCACACACAGGGAGAAGCTTGAGGTGATCACCAAGTCTGGTATTAGACATGGACGTTGGAAACCCTATTGGTCAGTACAATCAGAGGGAAGCAGGCTCAGGGAAATAACTCACATCAATTCAAACATTAACCCCAAATACAGGATTCCAATTTATTCACCAGACATTAAAAATATAATGTTCTGATGGTAGACCTGTGCAGGCCAGCACTCCCCAGCATGTCTCTTGATGATGGTGGAAGCAGGCCCACTGTCCAACCTGGATGACTGCTGTGGTCAGGTCACCGAAGTGCTGTGAGGTAACTGTGCTGTACAGGCCAACTCCCTGGGCTCATGGTTTAGGAAAAACAGTTTTCCAGACAGGACTAGAAATGCAAAATCAATTTTTGCCCTGATGACATGCCATATTATTCATCAATCAGCTTTCAGATTAAGATAATTTTTCTTTCCTTGCCATATGAATAATTTTTCCTTCAAATTTGGCCTGGGAGATATTCTACCTTTTTAAAAGTAATCACATATTTGCTCTGATATATTAAATATTTGTTTCATGGAAACACTTGTGGGGCAATCTTATTTCTATTTCCAAATTCTTGGGCTTATACCTCACTGGTGCCTAAGGCAGCATCACCAACGATTACTCTTCACATCTCTCCAGGCTTGCTCTATACTCTTGAACTTCCAGGCATTTGAGCACAGCTTGGGTTGGAACACTCACCATACCCAATAAATTCCTATAATACTTCAGTAGCACTTTAAAAATTTATTTCTCTGTGCCTGTGGGTAGGCATGGGGTATTGTTTATATGAAAGGAACTACCCAAACTCAGTTACTCTGTAGAGTTTAATTTACTTTGTTGGGATAGCCTTTCCAATGCAGAAAAATAGAGTACAGTGTCCTCCTCATTTGGCAAGAGTGATGACATTGATATCAACCTTCATTGAACCACTCAAGTTCCATGTCCAGTATCACTAATCATTGCAATATTTTGAGATTCAAAGAACTGCTTCAGCTTCGGCCCATAGCCTCAATGGGCTACATTTGTAATAGCAGCTAAAATTAATCAAGTGCTTACTATGTGCTAGGCAGTGGATTTAGCATTTTGCATTAATTATTTCACTTAATCCTCACAATAGTGTTATGATGTAGGTGGTTTTAATTATCCCAGTTTTACAGTTGAGGAGCCTCATGATAAGAACAGACAGATGGTAGGAGGTAGGGCCAGGACACAAACCGGCTGGGGAAATCTGAAGCTGAATGGTGACAAAGGAGTATTCTTGTTTTTCCCATGGTTCTGGTCTCTATGGTAGGCCTGATCCCTATTGCAAAGAAGTATCTTAGGTGTTCCACACTTGCTAAGCATTTGGGCAAGATCTGGACAAATAAAAAAAAATCAGGAAGTGTAGAATCTTGTATTTTATCAACACAGGAAGTATGCCAGGCATTCCCTGAATCTGCTGGGGTTCCCAACAGACCACTTTCTCAGCTGCCACAGAGCCATAAACATAGCTCTGGGATCTACTCATCAGCGCTCTGAACCGTGTAAGCAGAATGTCACACAACAGAGAAGTATTAAGATTTGAACAAAATAAAATAAAATAAAAGGTGTTGCCTACAGAACCATGATTCAAGGGGGGAAAAAGTTGATTTTTTTTCAAAGACTCATTTTTTTTCTTATAATTTCCAGAATATGAGACATTTGCTGGTTGTAAATAGTCACATGTTCTACTTTTGGAGCCATGCAGCAATACTTAATTGCACCCCTGAGAGGCCCAAATAGAGAAAGTTTTGCCTTACCCAAAACTCGTTGGGTTAGAAATAGCATTTTTTTCCCCTACTGAAAAACAAATAAAAGGCTGCCATCATAAATGGCTGATAGTCCCTGGAGGTATGACCATATCTTCATTTACACCATTTGCTCAGCCTGAGGAAGTTATTGTTTTTATCCCATTGCCAGTTCCCATTGGAACTGTGCTGGCTCCATTCTAAACACAACTATAGGACACAGTGTCCTTCTGTCCACTTGAAAACATGTATTTGGCACCTACCATGGATTGGCCACATTGCTATCAATCCTTAAGCCTTATAATTACACCCAAACACTAAAAATCATTTGAAAATCAATTTTTTAAAAATCAGTGTGAAAATTGTAGACCCATGCTTAATATGGATATGAAATGTCACTTAGTCAAACGAATACTCTGGTGTGTAATTTGGATGAGGGAAGCATGCCATTAGAACTAGAGAGCACTCAACCTTTGAAACTGGTTGTTACCTCTTTCTTCCTCTTCTGTCCTTTCCCCGAATCTGTCTCCAAGTCACCTCTCATCCCCTACACACAAATACAGACTTAATCATAAACAGATCTGTAGAGCAGCCAATCAGGGCTACTCCATCATTAAGATCTATCACTACACAGCATCTTAGGGGTATAAAATCCCCCCCCACCCCTCACACACACACTTGATGAATACCTGTTTGGCAGCTCTCACAATTGCCCTCCCCAAAAAAACTCTTTTCTGGGGGAGGAAACAAAGTCTCACCTCCTTTTTACAATGACCCAGCAGAGAAAAAAAAAATGAGCTCGCCCAACACATAACATCCTCTTTCAGAAAAGCCACATGCTCCCTCTTGAGAAAGCATGGAAAACGAGCTGCCAGCTAAAAACTCCTACAGGATGTCACAGTTACAACTTTTCACTGGCACTCCTAGTGACAGAGCTTCTGACCTAAGACAACTGAGACACACAGATGCACTTCTAGTCTGCTCATTAGCCTAATGAGGATGGAGTCAGGCAAAGAGTTAATTTGACTAATTTAATCAGCATGTCCTTAGATGTGTCTACCGGGAGAACACCAAAGTGGCAGAGGCAAACAGAAACACACAGAGGAGAGGGATTTACGGAGTTGTGCTTATGATTAGGTGGAGTCACAGTTTGAGAACATAACAGCAAGAAAGCTGGAAAGAGCCATAATGATTGCTTACCTCAATCACATCATTTTATAAGCTCTAATGATATTAAGAAATCATAAACATGAAATGTATTGTAAAGTGAGCAATATATGAAAAACATTTTATCCACTTCAAACTGCTACTCTATGTATTTATAAAATACTCTTATGTTGTTTTCCTAAACAATATAGGAGAATTTAGAGAGTGGATAGATTGTTATGTTTTCATAGAATCATTGCTATAAGTAAATTTCTTCCTTTCCTATCTCTTAAATCAAAAAAAAAAGCCTGATTTGTTTAGCTCTACGGACACACTTTAAATTCAATCATCTGTTAAGTACATACTTTGAAACTGTTATAAAATTTTTTCCCAAACTTTTCCTGTCTTTGAAGATGCTAGAAAAATAAAGCACTGATGAGTATTATTTGAAGATGAATATAAATTTCAATTTTACCAAATTTAGGGATTCTCAGTGAAAACTGAGTGTGGATGATTTGTATTTTTGATTAATGGTTTTCAATTTCTTTAAAGTTCTACCTTAAAACGAATACCACAAAATATCTATTTAATGTTGCCAGTACTTCTGACAGCATGCCTTGATCTTACAATTAGAGATTAAGCCACAATTACTCATCAGATTCAGTAATTCTAAGAGAGTTGATTGAGGGTTTTCTGGACAATGGAATGTCATTTGCATTGATTATTTCATTATATTAATTTTCTCATCACTTTTCTTTTTTCTTTTTAATTCGAACACTATTAAGGATGCTTTTTCAACACTCTCAGGCAAATGGATTTTTTTCTATTAGAGGAAAAAAAGGAAGAAAGGAATAGCTTATGGGGATAAGCCTACAAGTCTCATAGCCTATAAATTGGTCCTGTTCTCTCTCTCTCTTTTTTTTTTGTTAGTAATAGTTTGTAGAATTAAAATGGGATGGTGAAATTTATATTTGAGTCTGAGTATTATAAGATATTGATCTTTTGAAATGTCCCTCTTATCTGAAAGATATTGCTGCTATTCCAGCCATCAGAACAGGCCATACATAATGTCTCTTTTCTTTTTTATTTTTTTCCATGTTTTTATTGGTGCATTATAGTTGTACATAATAATACCCCTTTTCAGTAAGTTTTCTCTCAAATGATTTTTCTCTGTTTAAATTATTAATGAAGGTCTGATTATGTATACTAAGTATGTAAACTAAGTATAAAGTTTATACTCCAGTAGGAGAGACAGACACTAAATAAGTAAACGAATAAATGTGACTATAAAATATAAGTGCAATCCAGGGAAATAGCTGGTTTTGTAAGAGAAAAAGGGATATGCAATTTGTATGTGAGTGAGGTCAGAAAGTCCTCTCTTGAGAGATTAAGAGCAGATACAAATTAGACAGCTAGGTGGGAGGGGAGAGAGGATACACAAAATATCCTGAAGCAGGAAAGAACATGGGGGGTTCAAGGACTATCAACAAGGTCAATATTAGTTGGAGTACATAGAAAATGGCAGCAGATAAAGCTGGAGGAATGGCCAGGATCCATATGGGAAAGTGTGGAAGAGTGAGTGGGGAATTGAACATGGAATGGTGATGGAGTGAATATAAGATAGGATACCTCAACTTGCTCCTAAAAGCCCATTATAAAATGACAGGCAAAAAGTAATTTTTTTAAAGGCATAAATCTCTAGAAGCAAAGAGAGATGCAGAGGAAACAATGGTGTTATTTGAATCTGAAAAGCATGTAAAAGTGGTAACTGATTTATCAAATCTGAGAAAGCCTGCAGTAAAACTGAGAAGCTACCCTAATTTACCAAATTATCTGTGTAAGTTATCTATGGATGTGGGGAAAAGAAGAAGCTAAAAGCAAAAATTACAGTTAAGCAAGGCACAGTGGCTCACACCTGTAATCCCAGCAGCTTGGGAAGTTGAGGAAGGAAGATCACAAATTCAAAGCCAGCATCAGCAACAGGCAAGGTGTTAAGCAACTCAGGGAGACCCTGTCTCTAAATAAAATACAAAATAGGGCTGGGGATGTGGCTCAGTGGTTGAGTGTCCCTGAGTTCAATCCCTGGTACCAAATATATGTGTGTATGTCAGTTGAAAATCAATTCAAGGAGCACATTGACTTGAAGGGATTCAATATGGAGATGTAACTGCTTATAAAACTGTTGGAAGGACAGGAGAAACAAAGGCCAGGGAAAGCCATGGCTACTCCTAAGATTTGTTTTGTTGTCAGCATTCAGAGTCAGGACATGTAAGAACTTCAGGAAATTGTCAGGGTTGACGACAGTTATCTGCAGCATCATAGGTGGTGATTGACAAGAAACATTCTAAAGCTTCTATAAAATTTTGTACTTGCTGAAGTCCACAAAATAGCCTATTGCTGCCAGAGAGCAATACCATCATTTCTGCCCTTTTTTAACTTCCAAAACTTATAGGGATGCCTGTCATTGCAGAATTAATCCAAAATTTGATCAGCAAGTGATTCTGGGAATGTAGTTTCTGCAGTGGGAGAAAGCACAGGAGAAACATGATAGAAGGCGGGGAGGAAGATCCATCAATCCAGCAGAGAGCACCTCCCAGCTCTCACTCCCCATTTGTGCAACTGTTCATTGCCCTTCCCTTAGGCAGAAGATTAGGTCTAGAGCCTATGGTCTCTGGACTGGAACTCTTTATTCAGTTGATGTCTGGGACACAGTTCTTAAAACAGGGTAATGAAGAGAAAATTAACTAGCACAGCAAATCTTAAGACTCCTAACACTCTCCTCCCATTCATATCTCATAAGGTTGATAGACAGGTTTATCATCCCTCAAGATATCTTGAAAAAGAGTCTTCTCTAGAGAACCTCACTAGCCCAAAAGAAAAGACCTTTAAAGAAACTGATAGCTAAGTTTCCCCAGAAAAAGATCCTGTTAAGTCACTTTCTAAAAAAGCCCAGGGTGGCAAGTTCACTCATAGATATGAAGTTTTAAACAACTATTTAATGCTCTGCACTAAATATGAGCCAAGTATCAGTAGCCTTTCGAGAAAGCAACATGTATGAAAACCAGAACCTAAAATAAACAAAAAATTAATAACCCAAGGAAGACAGAAGTTAAAGAGAAAATAGTAAACTATTGGGAAAGAAAACTAACATTATCTGTCCTCAGAAGGAAAAAAATATATTGAAATGGGAACAGAACGCTGTGTGTGTGTGTGTGTTTCTGTGTGTGTGTGTGTGTGTGTGTGTGTGTGTGTGTGTGTGAGTGAATTGAATTTTGACAGCAGAACCAAAAACCTTAATGGAAATTTCAAAAACAGTTACAAAAATATCTCAGAAATTATAGTATTTGGTCTGGGGAAGTATGCCCCAATGACCCATATGTTGAAGGCTGGGTTCCTGTCTATATTACATTCAAGAGACAGTGGAACTTTAGAGGGTACAGCCTAATGAAATGAAGTTTGGTCATTGGAGGCTTGCCCTTGAAGGGGATAATGTGACCCCAGCCTCTTATTGTCTTTCTCTTTGCTTCTTGGTTACCCTGAGATGAACAACTTTCTCTTCTGAATTGCTCTTCTACTATGATGAACCATGATGCCAGATGCCCAAAAGCCATGGGCCAACCAACCATGGACTAAAACCTCCAAAACTATGCAGCAAAACAAATCTTCTCCTTATAAACTGATAATCCTGATATTTTGTCAAAGTGATGGAAAAAGTTAATGCAGATAGAGAAAAAAACTGAAAGAGAAAGAAAAGACAAAGGATGTTTTGAATTATAGGTGCCATGAAAAGAGAGAACTGAATTATGAGAAGAAGAAATTATAATGGGAAAATTTAAGATAATATACCAGAAATGGAGGGCATGTGTTTAACACAATGAATAAGCATGGGCCCACAGTAAGACACATGAAAACAAAGAGGAAAAAGACAATATTACTAATTTTTAAAGAAGATTAAAAAAAATGAGGACTTATGTGAGGGTTTGAGAAACTTTCTGTGAAAAGCCATATTGTAAATATTTTAGACTTTGTGGGCCAGTTAATCTCTGCCAAAACTACCCAACTCTGTTATAATATGAAAATAACCAAAGACAACATGTAAATGAATGAGCATGACTGTATTCCAATAAAACTTTATTGACAAAAACAGGCAGTGTGCTGGATTTGGCCTAAGAGCAGTAGTTTTCTAACTTTTGACTTATAAAAAGAATCTGGAATCAGAATAGCACCAAACTTTCCATAAACTGAAGACTGGATGAATATTGTTCAATATTGTTAAAACTCTCAAGGAAATTTATTTTAAATATATACTTCTATTCCCAGACAAATTATTAAAGAAATGTGAGGAGTGAATGAAAGTTTTGAAAACTTAATCTCCCATAGGCCTTTTTTTTTAAAAAAAAAATATAATCAACAAGGTGCTTCATCAAAATGAGAAAGAAAATCAATAAAGGAGAAGACATAGGATCCTGAAACCAGGAATTAGTTTCCAATTTTTGGATCTTCTGATTATGTTCAAGCAAAATACCAAGTCACTCAGCATAGAGATTGGAGCAGATCAGAAGGCTTTAGTAGAAACTGATCCAAGAAAATGCTGTTGAGAGAATATCAATTCAATGGATACATTAATGACTAGTTTTGCAGGTTCTGGGTATGCATTTATTTAGTACAAGCCACTTAAAAATCTCCATATAAATTAAATAAATACTATTAACTTCAGAGGACAAAAAAGTTGTATAAGAAAAACAAATTAACTATGAATCACTATATGACTCATCTAGTGGTCTCAGAGTCTTAATTAAACTATACTTGGATCCAATCAAATTTATGATAGAGTTGTCATATTTTCATCACTGTGACAAATACCAAAGAAAAACAACTTAGAGGAGGAAATGCTTATTTTGGTTTATAGTTTCAGAAGTTTTCCATTCATAGTTGGGTGGCTCCTTGACTTTGAATATGAGGTGAGTTAGAACATCATGTTGGAAGGGTGTGACATGACAGCTGCTCAGCTCATGACATGTGGGAAACAGAAAGAGAAGAGACCAGGGACAAGATGTAGTCCTCAAGGGCACACCCCAGTGACCTGCTTCCTTTAACCAGCTCCTACTTCCTACAATTTCCAATACCGCCTTCATATTGTTAATTCACTGATGAGGTCAGGGTCTTCATGATCCAATCACTTCCCCAAAGCCCTACCTCTGAACACTGCTGCATTGGATCCCAACCATTCAACACATGAGTCTTTGGGGGACACTTCACATTCAAACCATAATAAAGGTACATCAAAAAGATGGGGGGAAGAATGGCCGTATGTGGTATGTGATGCAGCTTTGTTTTCCCTGTGATAATAGATAATGCCTAAACTGTAAAAGTACTTAGTGCCATAACTGTATAATTTAGAATTTTAGAGACAAATACCAAACAAGGCAATTACAAAAATTGAATATGGTTGTCTCTGGGTATTCCGGACTAAAAGTACTTTTAACAAGCATTGTATAACAATTTGCCTCTTAAACTATGTGCATATATAAAACTTTGATTTTTTTTTTAAAAAATCTTTAATTGTTAAGAACAATGAATACTTTTTCATCAAGGGAAAATAACCAATGGCATATTTAACCAATGGATTTTGTGTGGTAGCTCTTAAAGTAGTCAAATGTAGCTTGTATATTTCAAGGTGGATAAAACTCAGATAACAACACTGAGCAAAAAACACAAAGCAAATTGAAGGAAGAGATGTAGAATATGGTAGAACTTTAAAAGTTTAAAAACATGAAAAAGAAATACTATATTTTACTAATACATACATACATACTTGAGAATAAAAACTTTCATGGGAAAAATAAAGAAACAACTTAGAATATAGTTGCCTCTTGGAGGGAGAACAATGAGTAGTTTTGAAGCGCTTCCACTCTATTCTGTTTTGTTTCTCTAAAAATATTTTTTCCTAAGCAAATGAGATGAAGTAATATAGTTAGGCAAAGCAGGAAGAAAAAGTTCAATATGCAAGAAAGAGAAAGATAAATATGAGGAACAATAATAATATTAAAATCAAAGATATTTTCCTATTTCTGACAACACTTCATCCATGCATATAGGTTCTTGCCTTCTCTTGTCTGTTTGTTTTGTTTGTTCATTTGTTATATTAGCTTACCAATATGCTCTTGCAGTAACCAGCTGTACCACAAGTTAGAGTCCAGCTCAGCCAAGCTTCCTATAAAAGTTGGTTATACATGGGTTTTCCCTCTACTTTTTCTTCTAAAGTTACTTCTTTTTTCTTTTAAGTATCAAAGGCTCAGTAGGAGAAGTTTGAGTAAAATATGGTGTTATCAATTGTAATTGTTTCCTACTTCAGCCCACCACACAATGATATCTTTGGAGAGGGGGAGCTACAGTGAAAAGCACTGTGGGACTTGAAGCAATTTTCCTGTTGAACATAGCATGAAGTAGGTATTTTCAGGATTGAATCAGTCATGCAAGGATGACATAAGAACCAGGTCTCTTCTACACTGGCATCCTGAGGATGTGGACTCAGTCCTCAGATTTGCCCCTGTTCAGTCCAGCAGGGGTTGCTGAAACCCCAAAGTTGACCCAAATAAAACAGTTGTTTCCTATGATACATCTGTTTTATTACAGGAGAAACCTCTTACAGGTAGTTGGTGCTCACATTGCAAAGAACTGAGACTCTCACTTTCATAAGGGCATTAATCCTACTCAGGAGGGTTATGGCTCATGACCCTATAGCCTCCCAAAGACCCTACATCCTGATACCATCATATTGGAGGTGAGCATTTATTTTTTTTCTTTTCTTTTTTGTAGTACTGGAGATTGAACCCAAGGTCTTGCATGTACTGTGCAAATGCTCTAATACTTAGCTATCTCTTCAACCCTTGTTAAAACTTTTTATTGTGAGACAGGGTCTCAGAATTGCTCAGGCTAACCTCCAACTTGCAATCCTCCTGCCTCAGCTTCTTGAGTACCTGGGAATTATAGGTATGTGCCACCATGCCTGGCTAGAATTTCAATATAAGAAGTGGGGGTGAGGGCACAACATTCAGTAGACTGAATGTATGCAAATAAAGCAGATGCCCTCCCGGCTACATGTACCAGGGTTGGATCACATGCTGTAAGGCAAATGGGGATGGAGAAATGAGAAAGTGAGATTTTTAATCTCCAGAGTGAGAGGTAAGTTCTGCTAATAAGAAAGTGGAGCTGTGCAATGGCATCGAATAGACAGTCAACAGTGCCTACCACTCACCTGCATGCCTCAAAGTATGATCTACAACACCCAAAAAAGTGCACAGCAATGTCCAGTGAACACAGCCATGCCCAGCAGAAGAGGCAGCAATGCCTCCTAGAGGCAGCCGGAAAGACAGTACCAAAATGGAAACATATATGGTTCCAGGTGGACACAGTGGCACCCAATAGATACAGAAGGGTCAGCACAGAAGGAGATCACAGCTGTACTGTCTTAGATGATAGCTCTAATCCATATGAGGCTCTTCAAACTAAAATCAAGTGAAATTCAAAATTCAGATCCTCAGTCACACTAGACATATTTCAAGTATGTAATAATCACTTGTGGCCAGTGGCAACCCTCCCAGACATCATAGATCAAGAACTTTTCCACCTTTACAGAAAATTCATTGGACAGTGCTGGGCTAAGGCAAAGGGAAGAACTTTTAAAATGATAAATCTACATATGTAGGAGTAGAATTAAGTTAAAGCTCATCTGCAAGCATGTCTGGGGAGACCTCTGGCCAAGATAGGAATGAAATATACTAGCTAATGATTTATAATGTGCTGTTTAAAGCTTGAAAGTCCCCCTGGAGATACCCAATGCCAGCTTGTCTACATTGTTTAGTGAAAATGTCTAGATTGATTGTCCACACATGGTTTTACCTGGTCACTCAGCCTGATGCTGGCTATTTGATCCATTATATAAAAGACTTCCCAGTAAGCTTGTGCCTCATCTTCCTGAGACAGACATCTCATAACCATGTCTGCAGATCATGATCCTGAGATAGAACATATTCTGTGCCACTGAGAGAAAATTCTGGAAACAGTGTTCACATGTTTCAGGCCTTCATGATGTTGCTTTCTGCCTTCTTGCTCCTGGTGCTGTGTACCCTTTGCCTGTCATAAATCTTTCATGAGTATATCTTATTAGAGTCCTGTGAGTCCTTTCAATTATCTGACCCCAAGTAATTGCTACACCCCATGGTGGCCACTCAGATTTGGTCATTAACACAGATGAAGCATCCCCTGGACACTGCTAGAAATAACTAGATTGAACTTGACAAAGCTCTGAGGTCCTGAACTAGCAGGGGTGAGCATGAAACACCATTATTTTTTTAATAAGATTTTTGTTGTTCTTGTTCACTCATACATGTTAGGAGAGAGCTTTAAATTAAATAATAGAGTTTAACATGAATATAAATCAGAGACATCATCTGTGTTCAAGTCCATGAAAAGATCATTTTATTCCCTCAACTGCAGTTTTCTCTTCTGCAAAAGAGAAAATAATTCAGAACTCACATTACAGGTCTGCTTGAGGGTTAATTTATATAATACAGTCCATGAGTAAACATAATACTGAACATGTAGTATGAACTTATAAATGTGAGCTCTTATTAGTACACTTTCCAAATAGGTATCTGTTAAATATGAATATTTATAACAAGTCTGGGTAATGCATTACCTTAAATATCTTATTACCTTAGATTTTCATTTTATTTAGTAATGATGTCTCAATTACTTTCCAATTTTGCATCTATTTTGCTTCCCTTTAAATGATATTTTACATAAACACACACTATACCCTGACTAGAAGTCTACTTCTTCCAACTCCAAATATAATAAACATTTTCATAAGCTCCATTGATGAACTTAGTTTTATTAAAAATTCTATATTTTTATTCTATGCATGGTGCTTACTCAGTGGGAAAATTATGAAGGTAATTGGTAGGTCACTAACTCAAATTTCTTCCCCTGGTGGTTAATCATGGTTTCTAATCCCAACAGCATAAATGGTTCCAGGAGTTTGCTGGTATAATCCTCTCCCTTTACAGTGAGATGTCACAGTTAGCAAATGATAGAACCAGCTCTCAAATCCAATCAGACCCCTATAAATGTTGAAACTGTAAGAATGTATAGAATAATTTTGTGTATCTTTAAAGAGCACATTCTTTAAAATAGAATGACAGACTTTAATGAGATAATGAAAAAAATGAGATTATTCAACCTAATTTATAGGATGACTCTTCAAGAGGGGAAAAAAATATATGGGATATTCTTCCTACCATGAAAGAACTTGGACCCAGCTAGACACTGTCTCATTCAAGGTTGTTTAAGTCACATGAAGCAGAAACCCATTCAAGATATTTAAAATGAAACAGTGATTTGTTATAGAGGCATCTGAAAGAAGGAAAAACAAGCATGTGATCTTCTGTAAACTAGAATTGGAAGGTGAAATGGTGTTAGCTGAGGCAGGCCCTTAAATCTATTCCTCACGTGGCAAGTTCTCCAGTCTTTAGCTTTCTTGGATGCCTTGCTCTGAATTCCTGTCTGCCTCACCTGGCTTCCTCTGCCTGCATTTCTGAATGTGGCCCACCATGGCCTCACTCTTAACTCCATCACTTCTTGCTACCAGCACACATCTCCCATTTCTGTGAGGTAGCATCCTCCTGGCCATTACAGTCAGCCTGCACTGCTTGCCCTTGGTGCAAAAGTTCACCTGTTGTGAGTTTGGCAGGTGATTTGTGAGCACATATAGTCTGGAGCTCATGGGTCTGTGGAAGATGTGCAAACATACCCTTTATACACGTATATTAGTCAGCATTCTCCAGAGGAACAGAAGCTGTGTCCACATACAGGCATAATAAAATGTACTGTTGTAAAAGGTCAACTGTGGGTTAACTGAAGAGTGCCTTGGTGTCCGTATTAGAGGGAACTGATCTGATTCTAGAGGCAACTTTAGATAAAACTTAGTGTTAAGCTCTTTTCTTTTTGAAGTACATGAAGAAAAGATTTTAATCTCAGGGCTATTTGAAAAGGGGTCTTGAGTGGTCCAGGATTTTTAAAAAAGGTAAGATGATATAATATATTCTACTGGTAAGATGCCATCCTTAGGAACACATAAAACCAAGAACCAAGATTTATGTACAAAATATCTGTGTCAGTGCTACAAACAAAACAAAAACTGAAAGTGATTTAAATACCTAACATGAGATTCATTAATAAATTATGTATGTCCAGATGTTGTACCATTCAGAAGAATGTTTCCAGAGCACATTTAGACATAAGAGGGAGGGGAAATAGAGTTGCTCATTTATATATTAAACGTAATATTCAAGCATAAAGCTGGATGTTTGTAATTATGGTGTTGCTACAATTAAAACATTAAATCTTTGTTTTGAAATTTTTTAGAATCAATTTGCACTTTTTAAACATAGGATATTAGCATTATTGTTTATATTTTTCTAAAGATTTATTATAATAAGCAAAGATTGATATCTATCACATATACTCTGAATATAAAGCAAATGCTAAGCTTCTATAACAAAGAGGCACATAAAATGCAATGACTTAAATGAGAAAGAGGTTTATTCCTCTCCCAAGTAATCATCTGGCTGGTTTTTGCTTGAGTAATTTCCCTCCATAAAGTCATTCAAGGAACCAGGATTCTTTTATCTTAGCACCCCACCTTCCACTTTCCTGCATGATCAAAGCTGAGTTGGTGCTGTCTGAAATGAGTCCCTGTTATAGCCTACAGGAAGGGGGAAACAGAGCAAACTCAACTAAGGATGTATAGTAAAAGTTGTTCACATCACTTCTGTTCATATCCCATTAACCAAAATGTGGTCACATGGTCATATCTCAATGTAAGGGAGGCCAGGATACAGTGGGATAGGTGTGCTCTATGATTTAAACACAGAAGGAGAGAAAGGATACTCATGGATCATAGTCTCTTCCACCTCTGCTAGAACATAATGGGTCCTCAGGGATCCTTTACTAATGGTTCCAAAATAATCTAAACTGTTGTTGTTGTTTTGTCCTTTTATCAGTAGTGGAAACTTGCTGTGGTGGTCAATGGATTTAATTGTGCAACTAAATAATCAAAAAGAACAAGGATAAATCTCAGACAACAAACCAAGACAGAAAAGAGTAATCATGTTCCTTTATTATCTTTGAATCTTTTAAATAGGACTTAAAGCTGCCCCCCATCTGGCTAGAGAGAAATTCAGTCCTGGGCATAACTGGACTCTTCTTCAAGACTGTGTCATGACCTCTACTCGGGCCTGCGGCTTCACTTGTCAGTGTGCCTTAGGTTCTTAGGGCCTTTAAGTGCCAATCTGTGCTCTTTTCATGCTGTGCACAGAGCAGAGCAACCCTCTTGAAGGTACACAGGTGCCTAACACAAGCCTCACCCCCCATCCTAGTACAGCAGGCAGGGCCTCTGCATCTATTTTTTTTTTTAATTTTCCCTGTTTTAGGTAAACTTTTCTTCTCTCCCCCAGGAATGTTCACAGAAACACTACAAGGCTAAAGTCCAAAGGAACATTAAGAATGTCAGAAAATGGCCAGGTGCAGTAGTGCATGCATGTAATTCCAACAACTTGGAAGGCTGAGTCAGGAGGACTGCAAATTGGAGAACAGCCTCAACAATTTAGTGAGGTGAGACCCAGTCTCAAAAGAATAAATGAAAAGGACTGGGGATGTGACAGTGGTTAAGTGCCTCTGGGTCCAATCCCCAGTGTCAATAAAAAAGAATGACAGAAAATGCTTTCAACCTCAAACAAGGTCTGTTTCCCCTCTGCAAAATGTTCCCTACTTGGAATGGAAGACAGGGGTGTAAACAGCAAATTAAACCACACCCAATCACCTCTAAAAATCATGCTGTTTCATCCTGAGATGAAACTCAATTCTCCATTTCTGCTGAAAATTGAGATAGGAGTTTCTCTGCTTCTCCTGGCAGGTGGGGTCTGTGCAAGGTTGCAACCCATCTGCAGCCCAGGCCTTGCAGCTCTTAATGGTGGGCCATGCATGCCCTCCAGTGTTGCAACAGACCCAGAAGCTCACCATCAACATTCTTTCTGGGCTCTTGTCTCATGAATTCAAAGAATGAAATCCATATACCAGATGAGTGAGGAGTCTAAGAGTAGGATTTACCGAAGAATAGAAACAAGAACAGAACCTGATAGCAGTTTTTTGCCATCTGAATGTGCTAGTCTAGAGGTTTATACAGCACTTGGGTCATTGCTACTGGTCCAAGATTATGCTAATTAGGGTTTGGAAAACTACTAACACTATTTGTCAACTCCTGAGTTGGAATTTTCCATTCAGTCTGCCCCACTTCCATTTTCTCCCTTCAGGTCAGGAAGCAGGAAGTGGAAGGTTGAGGTCATCAGATGGTCTATGCTTTCAGGTTCTGCGATGCTGTGCTGTGTGGAGTGGGGTTTTGCAGCAGGTGTCAGTAAGTGCCCAGGCCTGGCCCCTGAAGGGTGACAGGTTGTCTACCTTGGCTTGCATAGCCTCAGGCCCACCACACCTGCATGATGGGCTCCACACCTCTGCAGGCCATGCTTAGCCCACGTTCCAATGCACCCGAGCCAGCATTCCACCACTCTGCTGGCTGGCTGTTGCTTCTCAGAAGGGAGCAATAACCTGGCTGTTTGTCTTTGCAGCTTGGGACCTGTGTCACTGTCATCAACGTGCTAGAATTATATGAAAATTAGAACTGATGTGCTTCACCCCGTGAACTACCTATTTTCTCGAAGATTTTCTTCCTCTTGGTTTGTAGTTTACTGGTCAGATTTTGGAGAGTCAAAAAGGTCAGATAACTTCCACCTAAGTGTTGTCTCCCTGTATGAATTTTTCCTAGATAAAAGAAAATTGCAGCCAGAGGAAAACAAATGAGAAAAAGATTGCATATTTAACTGTTGTACCTATAAAGTTTGCCTATGGCTTAAAATAAAGAATCTGGACATTATCCTAAAGCTTGGAAAGTATTTGTTAATTACCAAACCTGCAGCATCTGATGGGTGTGGAATACAGGTACTCAACCCTGTAGGGCACCTGAGGGAACAAATAAGAGAGAAGGAGGGAGAAATTAAATTTCACCCAAATCATACCTAGGATAGGTGAGCGGGCTTCCTCCTTCTTTCCTCCCATTCTTTTGGCAGCTTCCTACCCACAATCACAATTTGAAATATAAAACTCTCCCTCAAAATCATCTGTTTGAGAATAAAACATTTTATTCTTCAGTTCTTTGCCTAGCTGACTTCCCAAACATCAACATTTCAAATTTTTAGAAATATTTGACATTTTTCCTGTTGATTTAACACAAGCTGGTAGTATACATTTTTATTTAAGAAAATTCACTTTAACATGGTGAAAACATGGAAAGAAGCAGCATGCAACCAAATCTCTGCTCCAAAGGAGCTGCCTCTCATAGACACCAAGGAGGGCTCTCACATCAAGGGGACAGGGAAAGGACCTTGGTGCTTCTGTATCAGGGAAAACTTTCTCTCCGTCTTTACTTTTTCCTGAAGATGAAGTGTTGTAGCAACTTTCCAAGATGCTATGGTTGATGTCTTTATTAATGATCTTGCAGAGACAGCAAATGGTACTCAACTTAAGTTTGTAGATGATGCTAAATTAAGAGCTGTTGCTAATACCAGTAAAGACTATAGCAATAAATAAACTCGTGATACATAAAAATATAGGAAAGGAAGAAAAGGGAAATACATGAAACATCTGAAGGGGATATGGAACATGTACATTTTGTGATGTTATATGAAAGCTAACATCCTCCCCAAAGAGGAGGGCAAATATAAAGATGCTGCTGCATGGAGAGAAGTTGTCCCTTCCTCCTAACTCTGATAGGATTAACTTGGAACAGCACATCCAGTTGGGAACCCTGTATTCAACTTAGTAAAGTCTGGAGTAGAGAACAAAGCTACACTGAGAATCACTGAGGGTAATGCAAACACAAAAGTTACTAAGGATAAATATTTATAATTTCCAGACTAAAGAGAAATCTGCAGTTATTTGAAAGATATGAACACTACAATGTAGAGCAATTATTTAACCAAGGAAAGGTTTATGACTAGAAATAATGAAGTTAAATATAGCTTTATTTCAGCAAGATCAAAAAACTTTTTGTTCAGACACAAAAGCTATTAAACAATGGAAACAAAGAACATCCTTCCAGAACCTTTCTTTCTGTGGGTCAGAAGAGAAACATTGAAAAGGGCTATAAGATAGTTAACAAAAAGCATTATCCCACCAGTGAGCAGAGAGGCAGGGAAAACAGAGACCTGGAACTTATCACTACCAATAGTCCCTGGGGACCTTGAGATGAGGGCTCTGGACCCAGGCTCACAAGCCAGCAGAATGTATTAAAAGCAAGAAGAGAGACCACAGTTCCAGAACGGCTCCTTTTAGTCTTGGGAAGGAGAAGCAGAAAAGTCTCTAGTCGTACATTATAGAAAATACTGAGAAGAGAACTCTGATCCGTATTTCTGATATCCTGAAAAAATTAATTCTGTGATGGCATGAAGCTTATCCATCACAGTGGCATGGGTAATAAATGAATGTCTTCTATGAATATTGATTCTTTCTGACAATGAGCTTACAGTGCAGCTGTAACTTACTCTCATGCCTGACAACTTCTCCTCCCATCTCTTCTGGGTAGTTTGGAGGAGTACATGATAGAACTGCTAGATGAAAGAACTTGTTGCACACAATCCTTCTGACACCAAATGTGTGGGTTTTCCACACCAAAAATTCTCCAATTCTCTGTGGAAACAAAATGATGTCCTACGATTTACCTCATTTCTGATATTAATTACCCAGGGTTAATGCAGATCCCACAGATTAAGAGCTTAGTCCCACAAGACTGTTTCCTACCTTAATATGTCAATCACAAGTAGTTAGTCCACAGGTTACTTGGTTACTCACACTTCTGTCAGACTTGGCTGCAAACTGAGGGTTCCTGCAATTCCCTCTTCAGTTTAATTATTGTCTATAATGGCTCACAGAACTCAGGAAAACACTTTACTTGCACATACCAGTTTCAATGGATATTAAAAGCATAGAAATTAATGGCCAGTTGGAGAGGTGCACAGGATAAGATCCAGAAGAACTTTGAGTGCATGAGCTTCTGTCCCTTTGGAATTTGGGATGAGCACTGCATTCATGAATCCAAAATCTCTCACAACCCTTTTGGTTAGAGTCTTTATAGAAGATTCATCATGTAGCCATGATGGATTGAGTCATTGTAATTGGTAATTAATGCAATCTCCCAGGAGTTTGGAGGAAGGGGCTGAAAGTTCTAACTCCATTTTTGTGGTGAGCAGAATACTGGGGATTGATCCCAGAGGCACTTTACCACTGAGATACATCTCCAGTCCTTTGGCTTTTTGTTTTAAGACATGTCTCACTAAGTTGCTTTGGGCCTCATGATGTTGATGAGGTTGGCCTTAAACTTGAGATCCTCCTATCTAAGCCTCACATGCCACTGGGATTACAGACATGTGCCGCTGCACCTGGCCTGACTCTCTTTTTACAGCATTGATTCCTCTAGAAATTAGCTTCTACCATGAAGTTATCTAGGGGCCCATGAAGAATCACATCATGAACATAAAGTCAGGTATGATTAAAAGAGGGTTATTTTTTTAAACTCCAGAATGTGGAGTTTTTATGTTTAAATGTTTGATTATTTATTTGTTAATCTGTTTATTTTAAATAGGGGCTAATTTGCACTCAGGAAAATCCAAGGTCTTAGAACTGCACCAGAAGCCATAAATGAAAACCAATAGATATTTCTTGTTATAACACAGAGCACAGCATTGCTGACAAGTCTTAGCTCGAACATATCTAAGTTACTTAAATTTTGTGAAGCTCAGTTTTCCACGATAAAATGGGTATTATAATAACATCTAAAAACTGCCATTTGCTTATAATTTCTAAGGTCCAGGAATTTTACTGGTTCCCTAAATAAGTTGGAGTTTCATAAGCCGGGTAAGAGATAGGGAATGGATGGTACAACAGAGAGAGTTCTTGATTATCAACAAGAAAATCCAAGAAAATCCAACTCCAGTGATGAAGCAGGAAAGGACTTTGCAGAAAGGATACTGCCCAGAGAAATGCCTTCGGCTAAACATCTATCAGCATTACTCAAACCTCACCACTAAAACCAATGGTCCCTCATGGAGATGGTCATTATGGCCATCCACAAGAAAGTCTCCACCTTGAGATGCAATATTCATATACCTGCTGAAAATTCAACTTGACTACAACCATAGCTTTCATTATCACTCTCAACACTTTGGGGACCTCATTTGACCCTGCTGCCCTGCCGGTCGTAATAAACAAACACCCAGGTGGTTATCTTCTGTCAAATAAATTCTACTCAGAGATGTTCTGTTCCAAACCAACATCTCACGTGTATCACTAGCAGGATCAAATCTCTGGCTGTGTCCTAACTGCAAAGTAATCTGGGAAAGTGGGTGTTGTGACTTCTGCATTGGGAGGCAGGACTCAGGAGGAGGAGCAATTCCCCAGTGTGAGAAGGTTGCCGGAGATGCTTGGCAGCTTCATAACATGACAAGTGTCCACTCGAGGATTTGGCTGCCAAACCCTAACACACACATATGTTTTCCATCTTAAAATTAACTAGCAATAGGTTTAGCAACTGTGGAATACAAAATTCTGCAACCTCATATATCCCTCATAGGAGTCATCTGTCACAAAGGAGAGAAAGAGTCACTTGCGACTGCCTCCCACTCCAACTCCAAAATCTATGTGTAAGGTGTGCTCTTCCTCTATAAATTTCACAATTCTGTCTGGACAGTCTTATGAACTACATGATAAACTACTCAATGTAAACAAATAGGAAAGGCAAGAGGAGAGCAGCAAAAGTTAGAACACAGGAATACAGGCATGAAATAGGGAAAAAAAATGTCAGCACAACAGGCTTTATCTCTGAACTAGACACAAGTTTGTAATACTTTTTATTTTCTTTCTCTGCTACTTTTTTCATGTTCCCATGTTCATCGATATGTATCTCAGCTAGTCAGGGTCCTTTACCTGGTGGCTTAATCCAAATTTTATTCTCCAAACATTTAATCCCTTGGTAGTCTTGTCTACAGAGAGTTGTTATAGTTTTCTTTATCACTGGGTAAGGGAAAACTAGAAGACTTCACAGAGGATTCCTGGGGATCCATGTAGAATATCTTGTCTTCATTGTACAGCAACACCATTTCCCATCAATAATAATGATCAATCACCTCAATAAACATGGAACTCTTATTTCTGCCTGTTTTTCAAAAGCAAGAAGAATGCTAGGTGGTCAGGTTATGATCTCAGCTTCCAACATGATTGCATCTCTTGATGGAAACCTTTCTCTCATGGTTACCAACACACTTAAGCCAGAAAATTCCAAAGACATAAGGAGAGGAAACCAAGGCTGGGGAACTTTGGTTATACAGCTAGACTATTTTTTTTCCTCCATGCAAAAATAGAGAAATCAGCTGTCTACATCTTGAAAGAAGAATTTTACCAGATCTCAACCATGCTGGCAGCCTAACCTCTGACTTCCAGCCTCCAGAACTGTGAGAAATCAGTTCCCACTGCTGAAAAGCCACAGTTCATGGTATTTGGTTGTTTCAGCCTGACCTAAGAGTTGTAATATTGAGATATACCACCCATACTTCTACCCTTGGGTTTTTGGATCCCTGTGCTTTGGCTGTGAAGGAAGAAAGGCCACAAATTGGTCAAATCAAACTTACATTTCTGAAAAAAACACTTGGGCTACACAAGGAGCTATTACCCAACCAATGTTAAAACTGAGCCTTCAATGGACCCTTCCATTGAGTTTTTAGGCCAGATGCTTCTGGATAGTGGGGTACACAGTAGTCCAGTGAAATCTCATGGAATAGCACATTGGTTTATGTATTTTTTCTTTTAAAATAAATTCTTTGTTCAAAGAATTTTATTCTCCAGCTCAGAACTTATGAAAAGTCAATCATCTCCCATGACTTAATAAGGTGGCCTTTGGGATCCTGCCTCCATGCAATTCTCCTTTACCCTCTTCTAGACAGTTTAGAGGGCCAGAGGACATGATTTTCCAGATTCCTCAGAATCACACAGTAATCATAAAAAAGGAATTCTAGCCCTCCAACTTCACCATTTTTATATTCAACCATTTTTTTTCCCTTACCTAGGTAGAAAGATGCCTCGTTCCTACTTAGATTGCCCAGAGCAATCTTTTCTCTACTCAATCCCCAGGCACATTCTCATAGAAAAGTTTAGCACATGTAGAAAGGAAAAATTCAACAAACCTTGGAAATATTACATTTAATCATTCTTTCTAGCATTAAGAATATCAGTCTTTCTCATAGGACTTTAAAAGATCAAGCTTTGATTATTTAACTGCAAAATTGGTGAATTTAGGTATCAGCAAAAGTGTTTACAAATTCTTCCACCCAGTCTTTACAGATTTTCTCAGTTTCAACCTCTATTTAAGGTTATTTTTTTTAACTGAAGATCTTCTTTCACATCCAGAATCTTAGTATTGTTAACTTATCATTTAAAAGACTATCTATCTATACACCTCTGTATTTGCTTTATAGTGTTAAATTTAAATGTATATTTTTAAGAACAGATTGAAGTCTACATTGTATCCCCTTTGGGTATTTTCTAATATCTGTTGTAGTGGTTATTGTTGTTTTACTCTTTTAAAACCCGTGTTGACAAATTGTGTGACTTTGATCTTTAGTAATAGATCTATGATAAAATAATCATTTCTATAATCTGATATCATTCAAAAACTTTGAAGCTTAGGTTTAAATATTCTCAATGTACTATCAAACATCTGTTTTTACTAATAACATGGTTCCTTTGAAAAGATCAAGAATGGCTTAAAATTTCAGTGAAGATATTTTGAGTCATAAATGGGAAGGCACAAAAGAAAAGGCAATTTATTGAAAAAAGCATATGATTAGAAATGGTCTAGAATGGAAGAAATTTTTCTGAGAATAAAAGAAGTGATTAGAAAATACACACACACACACACACACACACACACACACACACAATTTTCTCTCAAATAGTAGCTCTTAGTCTTCTGGGAGTGTTTAATAATAATCTAGGTAAAGCCATAGACTTTTCCCCCATATTGGAAACCCACAGGTCCATGGAACACCCAGTCTGTGGACCCCAAAATAAGCTCCCATTTCTAAGAAATATTATTAGGCAATTAATCCAAGTTAAAATACCCTCTAGCTCCCCTGTGCCCACAATCAAAGTCCCACTTGTTGAATCTCAGTCTTCATCCTGAAATAGGAAAAAAAACAGGTATCATCTGTGGTTTTTATCGATTACAACACAGCAGTGTTGGTGTGACTATGTAAGAACATTTATGGGGCGTGGTTTGGAGAATATCATTCTTGCAAGAAGAGGCAGCCTGAGCCAAAATAGGATCTGTGAAGCATCCCTCTGTCTGTGGCAAATTATACATATGAAATGGTAGTGCAAGATGGTCCCTGCTGTGGGTAGTGAACAGGATCTCATCTTCTTATGTATGTCATGACAACTTGATTCTGTGGAGAGAGGGTTTGGAAAAGTAGAGCAATTGGTCAGCTTCGAATGTCAGACATCAAATCACCTAGAGTCAGAGACACCATGACAGGTGGTTGCAGAAGTCCAGGAGAAGAGTTATCAGACACTGAACTAGACAATGAGAGTGGACACAGCAAGAAGAGAAAAACCCAAGAGACACAGGGACCTGATGAAGGGATGGAGCATGGAGATTATAGAAATAAAAATGGCAACATGTCTCCCTTGCTTAGGGTACTTATACTTTATAGAAGATTTAAATCCAGAAGTAACAGCTTTAACATCTCAGGACCATCCCAGTAGGGCCCTGGGTAGCCTTGTCATGCTGTGAATATAGTGGTGAAAGGAGACAACACACTCCTTTCCACTAGCTTGACCTGACAGCCACGGCTAAAGTTTGGAAGCAAAAATGTTGGAAGTGAGATAAAGAAATCATTCAACTAAATTTCTTCATAGTCTAAGTAACTTACATGTGTGTGCACATGTGAGCAGAGATTGAGAGAGTGGCTGAAGAAGAGTCTGGCAAGGGTCAGAAAATCCTGCCAGTGCCAAACATACATGTTCTGTGTATCCAGGATTCTTGCCAGAGTATAATACACATACCTTATCATCAAGTGCCTAAAGTATGTTTTCTTTGACTTTCAATATATACCCTTTTATATTGAAGAATTTCTCCTCTAAGCACTTACTCTAGTAAAATCACATTGTGATTCATATGCCTGATTCTGCTTCACTGAATTTTGACTCTGATTATAACTGAGATATTTTGGGGGTCTTTTCTAATTTCTGATGAATTCTCTCTTCTTGTCTACTTCAGATCACTGACGAATGAAAGATAGGTAGAACCAAAAAGGAAAAGAAGGGGAAAAGACTCTGTGTCTGAGTGGAATCTGAAATGGTGTTAATCATAGGGTTAGTTATATCAGGGCCTTTGGTTCACTTGCCTCCTCTCCATTGAGGTGGTGGACTCAACTAGGGGCTGAAAAGAGTAAATTACACACACACACACACACACACACACACACACACACGAATCTCCACTGGTGCTTCCTTTCAGCAGTCTAAAAATACGAGAAGGAAGTAAGACCAAGTTTGTTGCTAAACCTAAATGACAAAGTCTTACAGGTCCCTTCTTCTAACTAGCTTGCTGTTCCTAAGGCCCTCCTATTCTGTCAAACCCTTCTATTATGTTCTTTGTCAAGAACAACTGACTGTCATCAGATTCACATGATTCAACTTAATATGTAGAAATTCTGGAACCAGGAATGTGCCCCTAAAATGGTCAGGAAGGAAAACAGGTTAAGCCACGTTTTCTGCCAGCGCCACCTGCTGTTCACCTCTGAGAATCCCCAGTTCTTCCTACTGTACCTGAGAGTTGTCCTTCCATTAAAGTCTGTGTTGGGTTAGAGGAGAAATGACAAGTAATTCAGAAAAACTTAGTGGCTTTTTTTGGCAAATATAAAATAAAAGCCATCTTTAATCCAGCTTGTATCAGGACATCCCAGAACCATAACATCAATGGCCATGTGGCCCTTTTGTTTTGAGGATACAGCACCATCACATGGCAGTGAGGGGAAGAATACTTGTCCCTTGAACTTGACCTTGGGTGGATATCTAAGACACCATCCTGGCCTCTTTAAGAAAGATCCCTCCCTGCTTGCATGGGAGTAAGGTGGAGAATATAGATAATGTAAAAATATGACCAACAAGAGAAAACTAAAAAATCCAAACTCTGGAAACACTGCTGCAAAAATTTAAATCTGCCTGTAATAATCAATAGCTTATGCTGGCATGCCCACTCATTGCAGGCACTGTACGCCTGCAGACTGAGATACAATCAAGCTTTCATTTATATTTATGTGACTAGGAGGACTTTGTATTTGATGATTTTAAAAGATGCATAGACTCAGCTCTGTTTAATTCTGATATATTAGTCTATTATCTATAAGAGGCCATTGGCTAAATTGAACTATTCACATGAGGGTCCATGATGAAAATTTATCAGGATGATAGGGAAATATTCAGATTTAGGTTTTCTTCAACAGTAAAATTTGAAGACTATAAGCACATTGTGCTTCCAAATGACCATCAGAACTAGATTTAAGAGGACTTTATTGTAAAACAAATGCATTATTAAAATAGTTTGTTATGGTGCATTGAAAGAGAAGCAGCTTGACAATTGATGGAGCAGGAGAGATTGGATGCACAGAATTGCAGCCGGTGAAACTGCAGTCTCACAAGTCCAATTCAGCAAGCCTGGAGGAGGTCCCTAATGGTGAGGAAAACTGACATATCTGGGTGGCCTGTCACTCTCAGAATTAAGTTTTATTTTGTTTCAGTAATATAATGTTTATTGAACTTCCATCACCACTAATTCAATCTAGACGAATTGCTTCAGTTTCTAGGTCCTTCCATTCATTTGGCATCTAGGGTAGGTGCCCCAGTGTGATAGTTATGATGAGCATAGATTTTCAAAGAGGATGCTCATGGTCACCACGCTGAGGAACCTGTCAGGGTAGAGAGAAAATACACAGATATACTAATTGATACAACATAATTTAACGATCTTTGTGCAGGAGTTAAGGAGAAATTGAAAATTACAAGTTCCCAGGGGAATTTCAGTGTTATTAAACAAAGATATTATAGGTACTATAAATCCCAATAAGTATGCCCCCCTCTCAATATCATCATTGTGACCCTGTCCTATTAAGGGGCAGGATGTGTGTCTATCATTGTGGTTTCGAACATTGCTCCTGGGCTTGCAGTAAATCATTTCTATGTATGATCAGTGACATGGAATTTCAGGGCAGTGGTCTCTGTAAGCAAAGATAATTGATTTACTGGAAGCAACATGGGGAATTGAAAATTCATTGGACTTTGTGGCGGAGGCCTGGGACCTAGTTTCAGTTCTGCCACTCTCTGCCTATGGGACCCTAAGAAAATCATTCTACTTCCAAGGATCTCAGATATTTTCAACTGAGAAACATCAATGGAATATTGAACCTCACTAAAGGCCTGCATTCCTATGGTTCAATGTGAAAGCGAGTCTTTCTTCACCACCTCTAACTTCAAAAAAAGACACCAATAAGACTTTTGACTTCATCTCAGAACCAGAGTCAAGAACCCTGTCTTTATAAGGCCACATGCTCATGCTACTAAATTAGTTTTTGTCATCTTTGTACATTGGATATTGATGACCAGAGATCCATTCACCTAATGGATTTATATTGAACATGCACTTTGGGGCCAGAGTAACAATGGGAATAAGATAGAGTTCATTCCGTCCTCTACACTAATAAGATGGAAAAGTTCCTGGTATTTAGGTCAGGGAAGTAAAAAATCTTCTAGCAGAATGTATAGCTTATAGAGTGTTATTGAACCCTATATCAGAAATGATTATATAACTAATTTAGGAAAACCTCCTCATTCTTCATTAGGGGAAACTAGTACTAGAGTCTTAGAGCTTCTCCAAGTCACTCAGGAAGCTGTGATAGATTTAATTAATTCAATAAATATTTGAGCTCTAGAATTTTTTTGCTAGGTACTGAGAAAACAGTAAACAAGGCACTTCAGACTACAGTCTCATGGGGACCGTAGATCATTAAACATCTTTTGATAAGTATTATGATCTGGAAACCCATTTCTGAGGAATGTCAGAGAAGGTTTTCTCAGGGAATCAAGTTTAGGCTGAGTTCTAAGGGATGGGTAGGAGGCTTAGAGCTAGGACTGAACTTAGGGTTCAGTCATCTTCTACAAGATCGGACTAGAGGAACAAACTGGGACTCCTTGCTCCATAGGGAATCGCAGTTGCTCCTGGGAGATAGGCGCACTCCGGTGCCTTAACCAACACAAACCATCAGCTGTCTCCTGAGAAACTTTATCTGTGCTGACTCTGCCTTTTGTTTCCATTGTTGCTGTTATAATACTGTAGTGGAAAGGATGTCCTGCAGAGCTAGCAGACCTGAGTTCAATCCCAACTTTGACTGAGACTACAGCTATTCCCCATGGGCAAAGCACTTGCATCTTGGAATTTCCCAGCTGCAAAATAAGGAAAGTATCTCCTTAATAAGGTTGTTGAGTCTTTAATCAAATAATGAATATAAAACAGCCACAGCCTCCAGCAGCCAGGCTGCATAAAGAGCCCACAGAGAGTAGCTTTGAAGGGTCAGGCAACTGCAAACACCTGAAATTGCAGGCTTCCTGTCAAGGGTGACTAATAGACTTTGCAAAGGAAACAATAAATTCAAGGTCTCTACACACTAAGAAACTCTCTTCTGTTCTGCTCCTCTGCTTCCTCATTATCAATTAAAATTATTATACACTTTCTTGGTGCTTTACATTAAGTCCATTAAAAGAGATCTCTATAAACCCTTCATCCCAGGCTCATCACTACTCGGGACTTACCAAGAAAAGAACAAACATAAAATTCAAATGTACAAATTGACTGATTAGAATCAATTCACTTGGCCACAATGTGTGAAAAGAAGCACACTTTCTGTTGTCTTACTCCTCTGGCATAAATTTAGTTTATTCAAGGGATTTTTAATGAAGAACCTAATAAAATTATAAAGGTAGGCCCAAGCATATTTTGAACAAAATCATCAAATACTTCATCTACTTCCTGCTTTAGAGGAGCTCACCCTGGGTGGTCAAAAATACTGCTCCCCAAGTGATCCTTTTTTGATAGGCTACAGAACAAAGCAGGTGGATGGATGGTTTCAAGGCATATGGATCATGCACACCCAATGTCTAATTTCTCTTCAGGACACAAGAATTCTTCCTGCCAAAGTCCCCATCTTTAGTGATGGCCAGCCACAGTAGCTCTTGGTTGCTACATTTGTACTCTATATAACTTCTGACCTATTTCTCCTTCAAAAGTTTTGTTAACTTCACCATGAGGCTTTGCAAAGAAGGGAAATGACAAACTACAAATCAATCACACTGGGTCTGCCCCAAGCTAATGAGTGGGGATTTGGAGGTCTACAAAGTTGATCAAATGCCTGTGAGTTCCAACGTGTGAAATTATTTCTCCTCTGGCTTTTCAGAAACAATGAGGATATCAATTCAATCTTTCCTATTGAAGAATGTTATGCACCATCAGCCTCCAGCCTCAGATTTTTACAATTTCAATGATCCCTAACCAATGGATCTTAATTCCTGCTGCAAAAAAAAAAAAGAAAAAATCCTATAGGGTTTTCTCTAACTGCTGGACAAGCCTCCTGCAAATTCTTTTGTATCTTTTCTTCACAAATGCCAATGTGAGCAACAAAATTCGAAGTGGTCACATGAGAAAGAGAGCTGTTTGCAGTATTTTTAGCCTTGAGAAAGCTGCATTGTTTGATTTAAATAATCCAGTTAGTGATCCATGTAGCATTACATCTAATTTTAAAACCTCTATCAATGGGCGTTTATCCCCTGTAACTTTTTTTTTTTCATTTACACTAAATGTATTTTAATGGTTACATAAAAATATAAAGAAATGTACATATTAATCAAGTAATATTATGTTTCAATATATGTATATATTGTGTGATGCTTAAATCATATCAAACAAATGTCTCCTAAACATTTAACATTTCTCTATGGTGAAAACTTTCAAAATCCTTTCTTTTAGCTTTTGGAAATGTAAAGTTTATTATTGTTATCTATAGTCACTCTACCATGCCAATAGCATGCCAGAACTTTCCCCTATCTAACTGTAGCTAAGGACCCATTGATCCCAGGTAACTTTAATGAAGAAGCACTATACCAGCAAACAAGCACAGAAAGGGCACATGCGGTTCTCTAACCAACATTGAAAAGGCAGCTCTTAAGGTATTCTGCTATCACAAGCCACCTGTGTGAGTGTTATCACTGAGCACCTGTTACCACCTTGTTCTTAAGTGTTCTTTTCAAGCTCTTTTATGCCCTCAAGGTCCAAATGTTAGAGCAGTGAGAACTCACAGCACTGGGAATCTACAAAGACTTTCCAAGGTGTAAAGAAAATCCTATAGCATTCCAAGCATCGATTTCCAGATTCCCAAACGTCATCCGTACCCTTTCCTAAAAAGAATGTGCCCCAAGTATACACCTCTGTTCACTAATAGCCCTTTTACAAATTGAACAAACATGAACCATTGCTTTAGCCTCCACCCCCAAGGTAAAAATTGGCACCAAATTATAAAAATTTTTAAAAGTGGAGGTACTTTCTTTCATGGCTATTCAGGAGAGAATAAGTTCTCAGGGTGTCCAGTGCTTCATTGTCCTGCACATGCAGAATGAAGGTCAAGGATGAAGCTGGGCACTAGAAAGAAGAAATCTGGTTCCCTGTTTGAAAGTTCTAAATTCAGATACTGAATAAAATGGGGCTCATGGTAATAAAAATTAAAAAGAAGGAAAGTGGGAATAATGATGATTTTAGTTTAAAGACTTCACCTCTTCTATTCCCCTATTATCCAAGCATTCATTATTCATGAGAGAGAATCTGTTGAGAACAGGGTAAAAAGAGCACCTGTGAGGAAATACTGAACCCTAAAAATGGCCCTTTTTATATATTTAAATGTAAGCATTTCTTTTCAGCCATTCTCAATGCTTATCCCTAAAACATGTTATTAGCTCTGCAAAAAAGTAGCTTCCATCAGCCAAAGAAAAGCAACTCCCATCAGCCAAAACTGTATGGGTCGTGACGCAGATCTTTTCAATGTAAGTGGAATGATTTTTGGGGACTCCATGTTTTTCAAAATAAAGTCCACAAACTTCCATAAGATTTCTCTTAAGATTTGGTGTATGTTATTAAATAATGTAGTTATTTAATTATTATAAGTTAGTTATTTAAGAGACCACCAAGAGACTGACTTTATGTAATTTGCAGAAGGGGGTTTATTGAGGATCCATTCCAACACGCTGGGGCTCCCGGCTCACTCCAGAAGGCAGAGCAGCCAAAAGCCCAGAGCAGAGGTCAAGCAGTGCTTAAGTACACTTTTTGAGGAGGGTGGGGACTATGCATACATCAGAACAAATAATCATGAGGCACGGGAAAATTGAACAACAATTCTGAGACATGATTGGTACATTCATTGGCGGGAACAGATGGGGCAGGGGTGATTGGTTACTCCTAAGTGGGATACACATTCAAACTGATCAGATCAGGGAGAGACCATGGAACCTCAGAAACCACCTAACGTGAGTTTCCTGGCCCTTGTGTTTGCCTACAGGTGTTTCTCACCAGCAGTCTTACTTCTGGACTGAATCTTAGATAAGCTAACAATTCAGAAACACAAATACATACAAGAAAACATGCCCCACACAGCCTGTTCTCTGTAGCTAAAAGTTAAGGGAAGGGCTGCCTAGCAAGATAGCAAAACTTTTAGGCAATAACTGTTCTACTCCAGTTACACACCAGGGAAAAAACTGAGGCCACGTTCCCACCAGTAAAAGCCAAGTGGGTAGGAAGCTTAGGCTTCCAACTCATCAGATTCTAACTAGCTGTGCCTCCGTACTCCAAGGATGGTACCAGAGGACACCAAGTCAGGGGCCAGGACTTTCACCATCACCCAGTGGTAACTAGAACTCCCTCCACCCCCACCTTGTCAGTGGAGGTCACTGGCCTAAACTCCTAGCCTTGCTCCATGGTAATGATACTACTTCCCCCAGGGTACTAATGAAACTTGGACATCTGTGTCACCTGACATGAAATGGCTGGCACCCACACTTCCATATTAGCATGGTGTCGGAAGAAATCTGCTAAAACAAAACAAAAAAATTTAAATGAAATTCAGAGCTTCAGAACATAATGCTCAAAATATTCAGAATATAGTAAAAAAAAAAAAAGTTTAAATCATTCATTATAACAAGATCCAGGAAAAATCTTAACTTGAATCAATTTAGACAGTCAACATACACACACACACACACACACACACACACACACACACAGATACACACAGCATAATGGACTTATCTGACAAAGATTGTAAAGAATATGAAAAGAATATTTCCATGAACACTTTTGAACATAATTTAAGCAAATAATTGGGTTGTCTCAGAAAAGAAATGGAAGATTTTTTAAAGAACTTAAAAAAATAATAATAATCTGTTTTCTTTGGATCAGATTGGAGTTTTGCTAATCTATCCTGAGAGTTACTGACTTTCCACTGTCATCTACATTCTGCTTTTAAGCCCATTCTGTGACTTTTTAAAAATTTTTCCAGGTGCTATATTTCTCAGTTCTATAATGTCTAAGTGCTTCTTTATTCTTTTTCATTGCTAAGATTTTACGTATTTCCAGCCTTTTAAAACATATTTTCCCTTATGTTCTTAAACAAATAGTTGCTTTAAAATCTTTGTCCTCTAATATTTCATTCACCTTGGGGTTTGTTTATTTGTTTGTTTTCTCTTAAGAATGGGTCATATTTATCTAGCTCTTTGTGAACTAATTTGGGATTAAATCCTAGACTTACTGAGTATTGTGTTTTAGGCATCAGATTCTTTTGTATTTCTCTGAAAAGGCAGATTTCCTGTTTTAGCAAGTGATGCTTGGGTTGGACTCAAAGTTGCAAACACTAACTCTTGGGGAAGACCTTGAAGCCCAGTTCAGATCTTTCCTCTTCAGAGGGCTTCTGTCCTGTACATTTACAGCTCAGTATTTAGCTAAAGATGGAGGCCGAGCCTATAATGGAATTTGAGTCATCTTCCTTTCTAATTCTCTGCAATTTCACCTTCACTTCTCAGCAGCTGTGGTTGTCCCCAACTCTATCTTCTGGTTCTTCAGGCTAAAAAACAGTTTCCTTTCAGAGTCTTAATGACATCTTCATGCCAACTGTGACCTATCCTTAGACTAAAGACTATTAAGAAACTGGTCACTAACCCTTTTCTATGTACTGACTCCCTCCAGAACCTGCCTGCTTTTACATCCACTCTCCAGGGAGTTCAGGTCATTGTATTATTATTATTATTATTATTATTATTATTATTATTTGCTTTAATTTGTTTTGTTTTGGTCCAGAATCATAGTTTTTACCAGCAAGAGGGTAAGGTTCAGTGGGAGCTAGTCCCTCATACTGGAAGGGAAAATTCAATATTCCTGATTGTGATTTATAATCACTTACTGAGGTTTGCTCTGCACAGGAACTGTGCTTTTCCATAGATGAGCTTATTTCCTCCTACAGGGATCCCAGAGGGAAGGAACTGTTATTGTTTACCTTTTACAGCTATGGAAATAAAAGTTGAGAATGGCCCCAGTTCACACTCCAAATGACAGATTCAAACCCAAGCATTACAGACTCCAAAGTCCATCTTTTAACCTACTCCTTTAAGTTAGAAAATTAGCTCTCACTACCAAAAGGTGCCCTGAGGCACCAAAGACTGCCTTAGGCAGGCTTCTTAAGCAGAAGCCAACTTTAAACTAGTTGATTGCAGGCTTAGAAATTCATTTCCTTACTCATTTAGAGCAGTACTTTCCCAACTTGCCTTATCATACATATCACCTGAGGGGAATCACTGGTTACAGATCACAGACATCCTGCATCAGTCTCCAAGGGCAGGGGCTAAAAATCTGAATACCGCATTTGCTCTCCAGATGATTCTAATGTTCTTCCAGTTTGAAAGCACTTCACCATCTACCAAAATTCTGTATTCACAACTCTGTTTCCTGGGATGAATGATGATAGCAATAAGAAATGCTAATTATCACCTAGAACTTACCTCAGGCCAGGCAGGCACTTGTCTAAGTATTTTACACATATTAGCTTCTTTAAGCCAAGTTGTCTATGAGTAGATACTGTTTTTATAAGGAGATTGAGGCACCAGCGGCCCACAATCCTATGGTAGGGAAAGGACCTAGGCTTCTGGAGGTTGTTTGAGTCCATGATTATTATTTGTGTCACTCCACTATTCCACCTCCACTCCAGTCTGCCACAGAGGCTCCTGAAAAGAATTCTGGTTACATGTGTGGCCCTATGCACCTTTTCCCAAAGGCTCAAGAATAAATTTCTCAGCCTTCTCAGTCTGGAAACAGCACCTCTTTCCTGTTAGAACCCGTTAAAGCTTTGGGTTGTGCTTTGGGCAACTTCAAAGAGTCCAGCCACTACGTTACTTTCAGCAGAAAGCTTGGAAATGAGTGGGAAGGAGCTTTGGAGAGCTCTGCCAACAGATTCACAGCACATACCTAATTATTTCCACACATTTCTACCACAGCCCAGTGCTAGGCTCCAATGTTTAAATATAATAAGGAATTTACAGTTTTAAAAAGGAGGAAGAGAATCCAGGTGCTGTGGCTCATGCTTGTAATCCCAGCTTGTGAGGCTAAGGCAGGAGGATAGCTAGTTCAAAGCCAGCCTCAGCAACTGAGAAACCCTAAGCAACTCAGTGAGACCCTGTCTCTAAATAAAATACAAAATAGGGCTGGGGATGTGGCTCAGGGGTTCAATCTCCAGTACCAAAAAGGAGGAAGACAGTAAACAATAAGGCCAACAATTGCAAACTGAACTACTGACCATGTTCACAATTCTTAGGGTATTTTATGAACTCTGGTATTGACTAAAGAAGTTTGAAGCAGAGAGAATCAGTCATTCCCTTACCATGGGTTTTATGAGAAGCAAGTCTCAGATTTGTTTATTTATCAAATGCTTATTAATTTATTAACAAATCAAATTTTAAAAAAATTATTTGTCTTCTGTGGAGAAAGCCTCCTCTCTTTTTCTTTCCAGATACTTTACCTATAGCTCTTTTCTTTCCAGATACTTTACTTTGCATGAAAGGCTAATTCTTGGGCAATGCCAGGATCCCACAGCCAAGACACTGTCACCCTGATGACCTGAAATAATCTAAAGTTTATGGACAGAAACCAGACATTTAATGCAGTCCCCAAGGGTATAGTCACAGGCCTTGCTGCATTCTTATATCTCATTCATACTATTTTAAAAATAATGTATATTAAATATCTGGATTTCACAATTGACAGCATATTTTTAATACTCCTCAAATTAGAAAATAGACTACATTTTATACAACATAAACTTATTTCTGACATCTAGTGTGGTAATTAGAAAGCATCTGTTGTTGATGGAGAGGTGGCTGACAGGAGAATCTTCCCTAGTTGCCTCTGGAGGGTGGTCCTTTCTGTTAAATGTTATCTGACCCCTATTTTTAAGCAAACAAAAGTTTATTTGGCTCATGATTTTGGAAGCCCAAGATCAAGGGGCTGCATCTGATGAGGGCCTTCATGCTAGGGCATCACAACAGAAAGACAAGCAAGCACATGAAACAGAGAGAAAATCGAGCTGACCTGGTCCTTTTTTATCAGGAACACACTCAGCATTAATGTATTCATGATTGTGGAGTCCTCGTGGCCTAATTCCACCTGTCAACACTTTTATGATGGCAATGAAATTTCACTCTGAGTTTGGGAGGGGACATTCAAACCACAGCATCTACTTTTCCTTCTCCATCAGTCTCCTACCTCAGTTATGGAGAGAAAAATAGGGCAGAGTGGAGAATGGTCAGGGACATGTTGATCAGGCAGGAATAAGAATTGCCTGTACATTTGGGCTGCTATAACAAAATACCTAAGACTGGGTAATTTATATAAAAACAAAACTTTCTTTCTTACAGTTCCAGAGGCTGAGGAGTCCAAGATCAAGGCACAAGCAGTGTTTGGTGAAGATGGGACTGAGCTGATTGTCCTCGGATGGCCAAGGAGGAAGACAACTCACTTCAACCTCTTGTATAAGGCACTAGATCCCATATATGAAGATGGAGCCTTTGTAGCTTATCAACTCCTAAAGGTCTCCCTTTATACTATCACCCTGGGAAATAAGTTTTGACATTTCATAGGGGCAATCTTGAAAGTTAATCAGAAGAGACAGATGGCATTAGTGCCAGGGGTCAACATGAAACCTTCCTATAAACACCACAACTCATAAATTCCCCAATCACCAGCAAAGCTACTGTCATCATCTCAGCAGCCTTCAGACTCATAGATTTGTTCTCCACAAAGTACATGAATTCACACTTTCCCTCTTTCCCATCCACCAACTCTGCACTGTGCTGAAACTGTTGTCCCCACCACTTTTCCTTAACAACTCCTCCCTTTCTATTCATCCTGATCTAATAATATTTCTTTACACAGTATTAGATCTCTAGAAAAGCCATATCTGGTCACTCTCTAGAAAACATAACAGAAAATACTTCTCTAGAAAAGTAATACTTGGTCTTTTGTCCTTTCCAACACAGCCTTTCTTTTGCTTCCTATTTCTTTAATGATCTGTTTATTTTTATGCTGCTGCTAGGGCTTTTTATTTTCTTATTTATTTATTTGCATACTATGAATTGAACCCAGAGCCTCACACATGCTAGGAAGTACTCTACCACTGATTTACATCCCCAGCTTTCTTTTTAAAATATTTATTATGAGACAGCATCTCTCTGAGTTGCCAGGCTGGCCTGTAACTTATGAGGCTCCTGCCTAAGCCTCTCAAGTAGCCGCAGTGTGGGAGACCAACCTCCCATGTGACTGAGTTAACTCCCCTGCTGGGCGGTGGAGTGTCAGGCACCCAGGCTGCTAGACCGCCCCACTCTTCTAGGGTTCCATGACTGTCTTGGAGCCCTGTCTTCCTACGGCACCATGGGTCTAGCTACGCTCCCCTTGTCGTGTTTAGGATAGAATGTTCCATGGAAGTGCCTTGTGTGTGTCCACTTCTCTTACTGTGCCCTTGGGTGTGGCCTACCCAGGTGTCAGTCAACTTGCTGACAGTGGACATCATGAAGATAGACTCAGCCCCTGAAACCTGACCCCTTACCTCATTTGGATGGCTTCTCCTCAATAAAAGGGGTCAGCACGTGCTCTCTCTCTCCTCTCTCTTTCTGCGGATCCTTAAGGTCAGAGGAGCCATCACAGCAACCCCAAAGAAAAAGGTATTTGTGTCTCTTGTGTGATTATTTTGCACAGGCCAGTCAGCCCAGTTCAACTGGAGTGACCCCTGAGCCTTTTAATGGAGGACAGAAACCCGGCACTGCAGCACCACATTCAGTACCTTTATTTAAAAAAAAAAAGAAAGAAATTGATTTGCATTCTACACAGAAAAAGAAATCAAGTGATATAAACAGAATAGGAACTAAAGCAAAAATCACCTAAATCCTACAACCTGAAGAAACATTACTAGCAAACTAAGTTTTTTACTACAAAGAAATATGCATATATTTGTGTAATTTTACATAAATGGGACTATACTACATGTTGCTTTTATCATAGTCATATTTGTTTTTTAAACCCATGTTTTTTGGCTTACTTCCACACTCACATTTATACACATATATGAGATTGTTGCCATTGTTTTAAACCAAAACGTGTTATGCATTTTTCCTTCATCTTGCTTTTATCACTTAACAATGCATGGTAGAAATCCCTTGCAGCCAATGGTTTACATTTTATCCATTATTTTAATGTCAGCCTAATATTCCCTGATGATGGGCATTCACATTATTTCCAGGTGCCAAGGCATGCTTTCTTATCTTTTATATCTTTTATATGCTGGGCACTTTCATGCCTTTGGCTCTATTTCCAGGAGCAGGATTACTGTGGAGAAGATCTTGTGTATTTTCTATTCTAATGAATTTTGCTAAATTATGTGCCAAAACCCACTTTCCTAATTCTCATTTCTGCCAGCCAACAGGAAGGGTATTCTTTCACTCAGATCTTCACCAATAGGTATGATCACTCTTGAATTTTTTTCAGCCTAATTGGTGAAATACTCTGTCATTGCTACTTTAGTGATTCTTTTAGGATTACTGCTAAAGCTTTAAATTTTTATATGTTTATTTTCCATTTGTAAAATGTCTGCTAATATCTCTTGTTCATTTTATATGGTTACTTTTCTATTTCGCTCCTTTGTATTAAATATTATAATTTTATTATATATTATGTGTTGCACTTATTTTTTCCAATAAATCATTTGTTTTAATTTTTTAATAATAATCACTTAGGTATTTAAGTTATATAAAGTTATATATGCCTTTTCCTTTGTAGCTTCTGGGTTCCTTCTTTTGCTTTAAAAATGTTCACTACTTCAAATAAAACTGCAACATGCATTGTAGACTACACCTCCAATTGTTTCCTTAAGCCAAATTCCTAAAAATTAAATTAGTAAGCTAATGAGGTGGAACATTTTTAAGATTCTTAATGGACAGTGCCAAGTTCTTCTTCAGATAGATTGTGGTCATAACCTTTTAAATCCATCTAGTAAGAGTATGAGCATGTTGCTTTACCAGCTTCTTCTCCAGTACTTCTTTATTAACTTTACTGCATGAGAACATCTCTAGTCATAATCCTTTCATAATACCACCCATGTATCTCGCTAAATCTTGAAAATCCTGACATTGGGCTAGTGGTTTACTTTTTTCCCCCTCTAAGATGACAGTTTTTGTTCAATACCTTCTGGAGCAAAGGAATTTTCTTTTCCTTTGAGTTTTCATCATTGCAGGTCATGGACTGTACTTCATTGTGGCCACTAACCTTATCTTCTTCCAAAGTAGAGGGCTTGGAAGCTCATAGCACAGATGGATAGAAACTGCATTGTTGGGGTATGTGGGGGTGGAGGCTGGGGTGGTCTTCTTCACAAAAGACAATGGGAAGCTGGGGGCCATTTCTTCTTGATCCCTGCTTTTCAAGACTATATGAAGCTTGGTGTGATGGCGCACACCTATAATCCCATCTTGGGAGGCTGAGACTGGAGGATGGCTAGTTCAAAGACAGCCTCAGCAAAAGTGAGGCACTAAGCAACTCAGTGAGACCGTATCTCTGAATAAAATACAAAATAAGGCTGGGGGTGTGGCTCAGTGGTTGAGTGCCCCTGAGTTCAATCCCTTGTATCAAAAAAAAGAAAGAAAGCAGAAAAAAAGAAAAGAAAGAAAGAAAAAAGAAAAAGAAAAAGAAAGACTATCTAAAAACAAAATGCCCATGAAATTTATCTGTACCTGGGATCCTCAAACTTCTCCCGAGGGCTCCTGACTGCTATAGTTTGAATTTTAAGTGTCCCCTAGACCTGTGTGCTTAATACAGCCCCTGTTGTAACTAGGAGGTGGGGATCAGGGGGAGGAAGTAGCTCATGGGGTCTGGGCATGCCTTTGATGGGGACATTCTGGTATCCTCTGCTCTTTTTATGCTTTCTGGCTGCAGAGGTGAGCATCGTCCTCCGCCTCACTCCTGCCATGAAGCGCTGTGCTCTCAAAGGTCCAGAGCAACGTGCAAAAGCAACCAAGGACCAAAATTGTGAAACAACTTTCCTTCTTTAAGTTGCTTATGTTAAGTATTTTGTCACAGCCACGGAAAGCTAACACAAAAAGCTCTCTCTTAGTCCCACCTGCAGAGTTTCTCATTCTGCAGGTCTGGGGCAGGGTTCGCCCATTTGCATCTCTAGCAGGTTTAGCAGGTTTCCAGGTAACTCTAATGATGCTGGTCCATTAGCCACACCTGGGAGCCAGTGGGCCCTCCTGCCCCCTCATTTGCCACTTCTTGTAGGGAGGTGATGCAGGAAGTAAGCTCGTCAGCAAGTATGTGAACTTCATACCTTCCAGAATAATTCATTTAATAGGTCTCACTGTGAAGTCCTGTTACGTCTCTAGAAAGTAACCCTCTTCTTATTAGTTCTGTCCTCTGTTACAGTAAAGAATGGTTGTCAGCACCTGCCTCATTATAACCTCTCATATCTTCAAGACAAATATTAAATTTTTCTTACTCTCCTTTTCACCTATCTAAAGTTTTGGTTCCCTTAGTCCTTCCTGATAATCATATATTGGACCTGCTCATCATTTTTATTGCCTTTCCCTGAAGCCCATTTTGAATTTTCACACCCCTACTCCTTCCCCCAACCTGGTTAATAAGAACAGATATGAGAGAAAGGGAATGTGTTTGAACAAACCTTGACCATATAACTTTCTAGGATACCCTACCAGGGTATTTTAAGTATTTTCATAGCAGTTGATGATTCTCACCCCTCGCCCCGCCCTCAGTTCTTATTTCAAAGATTATAGTGCTACACAGATAGGTAGAAAAAAATAGCTATTTTTTTCTTATTTATTCAAACATAGTCATCTACATCTTTTTTGGTACTAGAAATGTCTATTCAATGATTTATTCTACAAATATTATTGAACACCTAGGATGTGCCAGGCACCATGGCTGGCAGATCTAGTGGATGTGACATCAATTTTGGTCAAGTCAATTTTCCTAGGCAAATCCTCAGTCTATATCAAAAATGTTTCCACAACCTCACCCATAAGGCTAAAAAGATAGTTCAGCCATACAAAATGACTTTGGCTTCTTCCAGATCTGCCATGTTTATGTAGAAATGAGCCTAGATTATAGTCAACATTATAATATGTGCAAGGAAGTGATATTTTCTATAATTCAAGTTGGCTTTCTCCTCCTGGACTGGGGATTTAACCCAGGCCTCATATGCTAAGCAAATGCTTTTATTACCAAGCTATATCCCCAACCTTTTTTTATTTTTTGAAACAAGGTCTCACTAAGTTGCCTGGACTGGTTTCAAACTTGAGATTCTTATCTAAAATATTAAGTATCTGCTTTATTGATCGGTTTGGCCAAATTTCTTCAAGCTGATATATTGAGTTTAAAGAAAATCATGCCCACTGGGCATTATGTAGTTTGTGTATAATCCCAGCTGCTCAGGAGACTGAGGCAGGAGGATCGTGAGTTCAAAGCCAGTCTCACCAACTTTGTTGGGGCACTAAGCAATTCAGCAAGACCCTATCTTTGAATAAAATATAATAAAGGGCTGAGAATGTGGCTCAGTGGTTGAGTGTCCCTTAGTTCAATCCCCAGTTTCAAAAAAAAGAAAAAGAAAAAAGAAAAAATCATGCCCATTTTACAAGGAATATCAGGATATTCCTGAAAAATTTGATTCTTTTGCCACATTGCAGCCAAAATTTGAGCCTTGAAGGCTTATGATGATATACCATCTTCTCTGAAGTTGCCTGAGTTAGATGCTGGGAGCCCTTAGCAATGACAGGAACCTATGGTGAGATTAGAGCTGCGCATTATATTTCTTACCCATGGTTCAGTCAGTTATGTACCAGTATTTTAATGATCTTGCTAAACACTGACCTAAGTCTGCTCTTTTAATGGAGGAAGTGGTTCAAGCAGATTTTGGACTGCTTTTGTTTTACTGTTAAGAGTCAATGTCCACAGTTGGCTGCAATTTAGCAGAGAAAAATCAGGAAATCCATTTGTGGATGGATAATGTTAAAACTGATTATTTAGAAGGGTGGATATTCTTATTCTTTATCATCTCCATTTAACACAGCAGATAGATTTTGTGCATCATTCATTTCCCCTGACTTTTAAGATTAGAGTATATAAAAATAAACTTTTAATTAGCAATCTAGTGAAAAAATAGACTCATATTCAGATCTTGCATTATGAATTTTTCCCTCACTTCTAAAGTCTTTTAAAAATAATCTCCATCATTTTAACTTGGCAATGAACCTCCAGCATCACACTCAAAATTAACTTATAGTTTTCATTAAGTGCAGTCTAGACTGTGTCTTTTCATTTCTAAAGCATAAGCAATTTGATTTGCTGCTTATCCCAAACTTTTCCTAAAGACAAAAAGTGGAAGTTATGTACAACTGCTTTCAAACCTCCAATGAAGTAAGTACAGTGTTCAATAACTTCATCAAAGAAGGTCTAAATTTAGTATTTTATTTAATGACAGGGTTTCACTGAGTTGCTTAGCATCTCACTTTTGCCGAGGCTGGCTTTGAACTCACAATCCTCCTATCTCAGCCTCTCCAGTGGCTGGGATTACAGGTGTGTGCCACTATGCCCGGCAATCATCTTCTTTTTTGAGTCTCAAAATTTCCTGAAGAGCCCAGAGTCAACTTTCCCTTGGCTTCTTGTATGCTGTGCTGCTTATGATCAGAATTCCACTTGGATTAGGAGTCCAAACCTTGTCAATGACTGTTTCATTGTTTGTGAACTCCAGGGCCCCAGCAAGAACCTAGATGGATGCTTGGCTGTATGCCCCTTTAACGATGACTTCTATTATGACAATAACTTTCCTATCTATTTAGGTCCAAATAAATGGAAGGCTCTGTGCTAGTTATTCTACATATTACTTTCTAGTGCTTACTAGAGGCAATATTAAAATCCATATTTTGTTTATCCACATTGGTGAAAGCATGGATAAAATTCCAAAGTTCAGGATTATTTTTGGAATAGTAGAATCATAAGTGGAAAGTGAAATAATTCAGAGAAATACAGAACTCTGATTTCTTATGCCACCATCCATCTTGGCCTCTTGTTTGGAGGTCTCAGCTGGCAAATTTATCTTCGTTTTTCATGAGGATACTATTTCATGTGATTATTCTTGCCTCCAAGCTGATTGATGACAAGTGTTAAATTTAAATAATGCCACAGTTAGGAAAGAAGTGGAGAGAAATCTGTGGAATTCTCTGAAGCCTGAGTCAGGCATAGCACAGATTAGATACGAAACCTGGGAGGGCTATCCTGCAGGAGCTACTATATGGGTAGTTTGGTGTATTCACAGGAAACATTCTAATGTTGCTTCTGTTAGGAACAAAGACACTGACAGTGGAGGTCTCTAGAATGCACTTAAATTATAGCACTGTGGTGAGAGCAGGGATTGAGGGGGAGTGGTTGTCAGGGAGAATTATGAAAGCAAGTGAGTGCCATGGTGACAACATTGGTAGACATTAAAGGGTCTTAAAAGGGTCACGGACAGAAGGTAACATTTCTGCTGTGTGCCCCAGATGTCATGTAGCTGGAGGCACACAGCCCCAGTGACTGCGGGATGCTGAGTAGAGGGCTCAGAACCAGCCAATGAGAGGCACATGCTTTGCCATTCAGAGCTTAGATGCAGGAGAGATGTGTGATCAAGTGGTTATTGCTCAGTCTGGGCTGGAAAATCCTTTCTAGCCAAGGACCAATATTTCTTTAATATAGCACAATATGTGCTTGAGGCTGTCTGTCAGTCTTTGGGGCTTTTGAAATACAATATTAGCAAAGTCACTGACATTTTATTCATAGAAGATGAAAAATAATGCATTGGTTATCAAATGCCTTTTCATAAGCATCATATTCATGTATTTCATATAGCCTTTCTCCAAGGTTTAAAAAAGCAACTTGTCCTTAGAAACCAAGAGAGGGCACGTGGAATGGTTCTAAATGAAGATATTAATATTCACATTATAGCTAAACCTTGCTAATTTGCTCTAATGACTGAAAACCTATTGCAAATTACCAAATTAGTGAGTAAGCCAGCAACCAGGATTTCAGAAAACCCAAAGATGGCATCAGAAAATGAACCTTTTCCTTTAATTTCATCAGCACAATTGAATTTTAACCACCAAGAGTATTTGTAGTCTATATTTTGCCTATCTTGCAAATCTATGTGCATTTTAAAGAGTAGTGGTGAGGCTACTAGAATAAAATTCATTGTAATATATGGTTGTGATTAAGAAACATACACAGAGCAAAACAAAAACTTTGAAAAAAGACACTGAAGATTTGTCCAGAGGATTTTAATTTTTATTGTGTTTTTATAATCATTGCCAGACATAAGTGTGTTCATTTCTTCCTTTAGTTATCAACCAGAATATTGCAAATGCTTAATGAAATATTGCACAAAAGACTCATAAGCATTGGTGAATTCTCTCAATTGACCAGGCACCTTATTAGTGAAAGAAGTAATTTTCTAAAGCAAGATTACATGAAAATGGACTGAGTGAGAGTAAGGTAAGAATCATAACTTTGTTGGCAGTGACAGCTTAGATCTATAACCTATGACAGTGGAGGGGGTCCTGACTGGGTGGTGCCTGAGACTAGCCATGACATCGCTAAGGTGTTGTGTTGTCTCATTCTTCATAAGCTGTTACTTTTATATCTAATTTTGCATTTTCAAATTTATATTCTTTTTTAATTGTATAAATTTCTGCCCTTATAAAACTTGAGTCCACCCTGGATGTTGGAGCCAATTGTTTGGAGCTTTAGTTAGGAGAGTTAGTGGAGTGAGAAGAGAGTGGACTGAGGGTAGAATCGAAAGACATAGATGTATAAAGAAGAAGAATACTCTTAAAATGGAAAAGAAATGAGCTTCAGGATCAGAGAGTTCTTGGAACGCAGAAACCTATCTTTGTCTTCTTTTTCCTTCTTCCCTAGGCAGGGTTGCTCTGTCTTCTAGGAGGGGAGAGGATTTATAGGATTTATTCTTTCCCCACCTTCAGAGAACATCAGCGTTTCAGCTTCCTGGATGGAGATAGGATATGGGTTGAGAATTATCACACCGTGATGAGAGCCCATGAATTTCAAAGGCAGCCCTTTTAAATGAGAAGGGAAATGTGCATCCCAGTGTAGAGATGGAGCATGGGAATTTCGTCATCATAGGTAACATATTTCTATAACATATCTTGCCAACTAGGATTTAGCACATACTTCTCTAAGGTAATGTAGAAATGGGAAAGAGGCACGAATAACAATCATTTTTAAAGAACTTAATTTGAAGAAATTACCTGTGTCCATGGCTAATTTTAACTTTACCTACACTTTTAACTGCTTGGTGCTTGCCAATCGTATTGAGCCTCTAAGTTCTTTGAAGAAGTCAGAAACATGAAAAATATTTTTCAAGGAAAATGTGTTGTTCTTCGTGTTAAAACTGAAATATAAAAGGAAGGAGAGCACCTCCCTCCCATCGTTTAAGAGGAACACTAGGAGCTGTTTATTTATTTATTTATTTATTTATTTATTTATGTTAAAGCTTCAAGTATTCTGGAGTGTTGAGTTTGTCTGGCAGTACCTTATGTTTTTCCCCTCCACTTTTGTGTCTTTGATAACTTTCTGGAGTTGTTTCCTTGGAGACATGGTGGTAATGATCATAACAGGTACACTTGGTCTCTATCACTCTCTTACAAGGATGCTGTAGATGTGACTGGGTAAAAACTTCTTGTAATGAAATCCCATTCCAATTACTGCAGTGCAGAACTTAAAGTATCAGCAGAATACACTGGGAACACTTCAGCATCTTTTCTGTTTTTTGTTTTCCACCCAGCTCAGATATTATTAATTTTTAAACTTTTGTCCGCAGGAATCCATTAATGTCCCTTTTCAAACACTCTAAAACACTCTCCAAAGAGGATTCTCAGATAGGTAATTTTATCTTATCTGAGTTTTTGCGGAATTTTAGTTCAAATGTTTTTGTATTTTTAAGAGCCCTCTAGATACCTATGAAAGATAGTCGAGTTGAGTTACAACACACGTGATCCAATGCATTCATAATCTGAAAGTATTCTTTAGGAAGAATAATCAGAGTAATCGCTCCTTTATTCAAAAGAGAGGCCACCTGAGCTCTCTTAACACTTCCAAATGTTTGAAAACCAATGCCCTTAGCTGGTTATAATGACATTTTCACAGAAGATATTGAGCGTGTCTATAATATGTACTAACAAATAGATATGGTGAAATTCCCTGATGGAGGTGAGCACAGAATGTCAGATCCGGGAATCCCTCTGGACCATGACAATTTGATTTTATTAATGCCTTAATTCTGTTAAGATGGTAAAAGGAGGGTTACCTTTGCCTTTCTTTTCTTTATTGAATTAAAATGTCCTGCTATGAAGCAACACTTGCAGAACAGTCACATGTTTAAGGAAAGAAGTGACTAAAATATGTTTCCAGAAAGGTTTGCTGAGACTGACCAGGTGCCTTTTGTCATTTCATTGTCCTCTGTACTCAGATGTGGAGGGGTTAGGTTCTGCCACCTCCTCCCTCTGTTTCTTCTTCTTTCCCTACCCCATTTCTAGGTGTGTTTTCAGGAAGAAGGCAATCTTGGCACTTCAATACTGTGTCGCCTCAGGGCAGTTATATTCCTTTGAAAGCCTTCTTTATTTGGCTTTTGTGTTTAACTTCCCTTTCTTAGGCTTTCCTATAAAGGAATGAAAGAATATTCCTAAAAACGTGGAAGGATAATTAACTTATCGTTATGATTTTTCTTGACCATCAAATTTCTTAACTCAAAATAATAACCCAAATAAAGGCAATTTGAGCCAAGATAATGACAATCATTTTCTACATTTTGTCTTTTACACTGTGGACTTGATGAATTCTGTTACCTAGTGACATCATGATGTAGAATTCCAGTGTATGCATTATGATTAAGAGAAATTCACCTAGTTGCTTATATGAATGCCATTTGCTTCCCAAGAATATGAAGAACTCTGTTCCAAGGATATTTGTGTGCACATGCATAGGAAACATGTACACAGTAGCACTGTTCACAAGTGACTACGTCCTAGCTACAATCCAAAGCCCATTCATGGAAGAATAGATCAACAAAATGTAGTAATATTTGCACGATTGTTTGCTTTGTAATGATCAGACTATGGTAATAAAGATCAATCTTCACAATATGTCCCAAAATATTACATAAATTGTGATAGCTTTTTTGAAGTAAAATGCATCTAAAATAGAAATATATATGTTTTAGGGAGACATATGATAGCAATAAAAGTAAATTCAAAATGATGGTTACTTCAGGGAACTAAAAGAAAGAAAATAAAGTGGATGGATCATATTTTTAGGTTCAGAATATTGTCAAGGGCTTAAATTGTACATTAGATAGCATTTTAGAGTATTTATTATATAATTAAAAATAATAAATTATCCATGCATGACAATATTACATGTGTTGTAAAACTAACACTAAACCAATTTTGTGCAACTGTGGCCCAAAAAAGAAAAGGAGGGGATAAATGTGCTCCTAAGCATTTTCTTTCTCCTGGTAGTGGGGAAGAGAGGCAAAGAATATTCTGTGTTCTGAAATCAAACCATCCAGGTTCACACTCCAAATATATAGTTCCCAGCTGTTTGATCTTGGACAGTTTCCTAAAGGCTTTGTGCCTCAGTTTCCTAAACTATAAATGGCAGTAAAAAATAGTATCCTAAATTTAGGGAAGTTTTGGTATGACATTAAATATTTGTAAGTGCACATCCATGGCAAATAGTGCTAAAGAAATGTGATGTGGTGATAAGTCCAGAGGATAAATAATGCCTGCCAGTTATATAGGACCAGAATGTGGAATAGTTTCAATTTTATTTTCAAGGGTTATGAGAACCCCAGAAAAAAAGTTTACATGGAAAAATAACATGATTTTGGTTTCATTTTTGACAGGTCCCTCTAACTCCAATATTGAGAAGAGGGTTAATACTTTCAGCACGGAGGCCAACTGGTATATTATAACAATAATCATGATAAAAGATGATAAAAACCTGTCCAAGGTGTTGATAGTAAAGCAGGGGGACATAAAGAATGAAATACTAAGGAAACAGAATCTTGGTGCACATTTGTATATTGAATAAGGAGCGTGGAATTGTCTGAGGAATTAGATCATGGAGTGAGTGAATGTTAGCACAGAAATAATGGAGATTTCTCAGTCCTAGCACAATTGACATGTTGGTCAAAGTAAGCCCTGTAAGTACAAAGAGAAAGTACTTACCTGAAAGATAATGAGTGAACTGTTGGATGTGTTAGATATGTTGGTTTTGAGATACCTATAGGGCATGCAGCAAGAGCTTTCCAATAAAAACTGGATATTAAGAGTATGCAATTTTGAAGAAAAGTCAGAATTCCGGTATAGATTTGGACTCTTAATTCATACACTCTTAAGTCATAGGAGGCAATGAATTCACCTAGATGGACTCTTATCATCCATTTCTTTATGAGACAGAACTAGCACAGGCATCTCAAAGCCAACATATCCAACACTGTACCACTATCTTTCCCAGTAAACATGCTCCTTCTATGTGAATCACATAGAATAAGAAGGTAAAGTATGGAGGACATAAACCTGGAGAACTCAAATTTGAGGATGAGAAGAAAATAAACAAGTAAATAGATTTTTTCTTCCTGCACTCTCTAGGACCTCACCATAGTGTTATATTGTAATTGTGTTACCAAGCTCTATGTGTTATTTCCTAATATGTACAATGAGAATGCTTCTAAAATTTTCACCATGTAGAATGGTGCTGATGGAGAATTTTGACAGATACCAAGGAGAGACTGTTAAAAAGCTTATTTCTCTGGAGATTACAAAAATAGATGAGTACCAAGAACATAGGTGGAAGGACCCACTGGAAAGAAGAATAGAAGAGGGTGTAGCTCTTTTGGCAAGAATGGAGAAAGTGATGGTTCTTGGCATTTTTCTAATAATTCTTTCTTTTTTTATTTAAAAATATCTTTAGCTAATTTAGTCTAATTTTCGTGCCCATTCTACCAATAAAACCAGACCAATATATTCCCCTGTTAACTTATAGGTTGAGGGAATGGAGAACAGTTTCTACCTAATAGTCTCCAGGTATTTTGTAAAGTAGTAGGTTATTGGATGCAGACGCCTTTTAATGATTCAAAGTGCCCCTCAAGGGCTAGAAACTCAAAGCTTTATTCTTATGGTGCCGCTGAACAAGGCTGATTCCATTTAGAGAAAATAACCCTTAAATGTGATCTTCCTCCATGTTTAAGTTAAATTCTACTGTTGCTAAAAAACTCCAAAAATATTTGGAAATTCTCTTCAGATTGAAATGAAATATCCTCTCAAAGAAAATGGAAGATGGCAAAATACATAATCTGGATGGAAGAGATTGGAGGTTGCGAAACTATAGCCCACAAGCCAAATTCTCCCATTTCTCTAGAGCCTGTAGGCACCCCTTGAGCAGTTTGGCACAATGAACCATGTGAAGACCAAGGAGGGTGTCCACACTGTGCCCCATGCTCCACACTTAGCATTTGCTTCTCCATCAGGCAGCTGAACCTTTTTGTCCTGAACTTCTCACCCCATGAGTATTAAGGGTTTCGCTGTTAACATGGAGTATTGGAATCAGTCCAGGAGTCAATTTTGAAAGCCCCACCTTTTTGAACCAGATGCACTTTCTCCAGAGAATGCTTCCATAGAACCACAGCTCCCTGGAGGAACTGTGCATTTCACGCAAACTCAAGGGATGTGACAGGAGTTTTCTCTCTTGTTATATAAACATCTTTAATTTCGCATCTTAGCCCCAAAACATCTGAAACAATTACTCTCTGGCACAGAAAAAGTTTGCTGATCTTTGGTATACAGGTCATTTCTTAGAAATTGAGTAAGGGGTGGAGCCAAGTACAAAAATATGTTCTAAAGAAAAATACAGCCATTTTTCTAGCTATGGAAAACATACTCTTTTCTTCCTAGGTGAACTGGATTACTAAGTGTGAACAACTGGGCTTTGTTATGGTTAAGGTAGTTTAGAGTTTCTCATCTGTGGCATGATCAACATTTGATAAATCCTGACAAATGCATTGAACAACATTTGGGGATTTTCTTGACCTTTAATGACGAGTACAGATAGCAAACTTCTGCTTTTCCCCAATACAGTTATGGCGACCAAAAATTCCCCTAGATATTACCAACTGTCCCTTATGAAAAGGGGAAAAATCACTCCAAGTTGAAGAATACTGGAGTAATGAAAAGATAATGAACTCCCCTAGACTTGACACCTTCTATTCTATCAGTATTTTAGTTTTGTAAAAATTATTTCCTAATTTCTCGGAAATTATTTCAGCAGTATTCTTTCCTTAATCAGTACAAGAACTGGAACATCCATAGAAGAATGCTCATATTATGGTTTGCTTCTTAGATGCACCCCAGAGGCACACGTGCTAAAGGCTTGGTGGCCAGCCACTGGTGGAAAGTGGTGAAACCTGTAGTAGGTGGGATCTAATGAGAGGAGGTTAGGTCTTTGGGGGAGTGCCTTTGGAGGGGATATTGAAACCCAAACCCCTTTCTCTCTCTCCTTCTCTCTGTCTCTCTCTCTGATTCCCAGCCACCATGAGATAAGCAACTTTGCTCCACCATGTGCTCCCTGCCATGATGTTCTGCTTTGCCATAGGCTCCAAAGCAATGGAGTCAATCAAGAAAGGACCAAAACCTCTGAATGCATGAGCCAAAATGAAGCTTTTTTCCCATTAAGTTGCTTTTTTTCCTCAAGGATTTATCACATCAATAGAAACCTAACAGACCTCCTCTGATGATATGTAGGGGGTAGGCAAGAGGGCATGGGTGCAGGAAAGGAGGTCAAGGAAAGAACTCAGCCAATGACGATGCTACCCTCTCCCTCCTATGCTGGAAACATGGAAACCAAGCATGGAAGTAGAATTAGTTGCTATTGTCTAATATTCTAAAGGAGTCCAGAAGTTTTCCAAAGACACAAAGGACAGAAGCATAGATTACAGCAGGACCACAGATCCAAGAAGATGATAGCAAGCATAGAACAAAATCCACAATTGAGGAAACATCCAAAACAGTAGCTTTGAAAGACTTCATTGCCTATTTATTTATTAGCTGCCAAATGACATTTGAACTGCCTAGCAAATTTGGAAGGGCCAGAGAAAGTGCTAGCATATTGCTATGATCTTACTGGCATGTAAGATAAGGGAAGTAAGATTCTTCATTTAGATGTCACTTCGTAAGACAGAAGACACAGTGATGCACCTGTGCTTAGATGAAGGCAATCTTTGTTTCCTAAAGCTTCAAGTTTTCTGGCATTCACAGAAAAGGGGCTTACTTTGCCAAAATGTCCATACCAAGCTAAGATGGAACATGTATTGGAAGGGGTCCCAGAGTAGCTGGGGCAAGAAAATCCAGGAGCAATGTGGTTCTTCCTGTAGCTTTCTCCCTCATTAGTCCAGCCCACTGAACATCTATTTTAGTCTCTTTTCTACTAGATGTAAATTTGTCCAGATATTCAAGATCTGCTTCCCTACAAGGCAGACTATCCTCTGCAGACTCTGGTTGTTTCGGTCACTGTAGCAACCTCCTCAGAGCTGAGGTATCAGTGTACTGCATTACAGATGTCTCTAAATTTTACTGTGTATTTTCAGTACTTTCTGATCTGTTCCTCTTATTTTTATTAGAAAGGCTTGTTCCTATGTAATTCCCTACTGTGACTGGGACAGTTGTCTGCAGCACTGTAGGCCCTCAGTAAATGCTGACCACCTGCCTGACCACTCAGACAAGGACTCCCATGCCCGGCATATTAATGGCAGGACTTCTTCTGAGATGACATAGTTGTTGTGTTATATCTATTCGGGAGATTCTTTGAGTCTCTGTTGGTCTCTGCCCCATTATCTGTTTTTCTAAAGGCTTTATCAGTCATACACACAAGAATTCTAGCCATGTCTTTCCCCTAGGAATGTGGACATGGACCAGAATAGCAAAATGAGAGTGAACTTAGAAAAGTTACATACAATTTTTCCTAAGAGAGCCAAGGAATAAGGGGAAAAAATTCAATGGATTGGAGAGAAATACATTTAAAAGAAACAGAGTAGGAGACAAATAGCAGAACAATAGCACCTCTTATAATGGTATGCCCTTGAACGCTCTGGATGGATCGATTTGTGCTCATCTTAATGACAGGCCATTGTCTCCTTGTCTCCTCAAGAGCAAAGGTCACTGTTGCGTTCCGTGTGTCATAACTATGGTATACATATCTCTGCATATACATATAATATACACTACCTCTGCATATATATTTAATAAACAACAATGGTCATTCTATTTCCTTAATGTTCCCCTAGAATAACAGAGTTGGGAGATTCTGCAGAGCAAGTTACTCGATGAGGTAGTTTTGAAAGTACCATTTCCTGTAGGTGCTTCCCACCCAATAGCATTGTTTAACTCTGTTTACACAGCATGCCACAACTTTTGCTCCACCCCGAATCTTTCATCTTATCACTCCTGTTCTACTCCCTTGCCAAGATGGGAACACAGCTTAAATTGCAGGTTGAGGTAGAAAAGGAACTATAGCAGCAGCCAGAGACTGCTATCCAAAATGTACCTCCCCTCCAGTCCTGTAATCTTACCAGGGAACAAGAGAGCACCAGCCGGGACAGCCTCTTTCTCCCCTCAAAGCAGAAAGCTTTCATTAGTGGACACAGTGAGGGACAGAGAGGATGAAACACACTCGCTTGCTTCCCTGTGACTTTCCAGAAAGCATTCCAGAAGACTCCAGAAGTCAGCCTGAGGCCAGCAGCAGGGCCATGTCCAGTATTGACCCAGGCAGGTATCTACTGGGATCTGGATGGCGCTTGACAGCCAAATGGCTGTGTCAGTCAAAAGAGAATCTTTAAAAGAAAAGGCAGGGAGAAGGACCTTGGGTCACTGTCTTTTCCAGTAAAAACAATGACTGCAACAAACTAGCATGACCTACCCAGCCAGGCCACTCACTGGGCTTCCTTTTGGGTCTTTTTATTCTGTTTGGAACCCATGAGTGACAGTTTCAGGATGAAAAAAGGAAAAGACAAGTCATGACATCTGTTCTTTTTCTTCCTTCTGTAATATAAGCTTCAAATCCTGCAGAAAGGCCAGAAGTTATACTATGACTCTCTGTACTGTCTGCTGTTAATGAGGCCTCTAGTGACATTTCCCCACTAGACATCAAAACAGGTAACGATATTGGTTCTGAGAAAGGGTCACACCTGAGGCATCCCTGATTATTTCCAGCAGCCGACCCTTACCTTGAGAAGCGCTGGCATCTGGGAGCCTCTGCATTCTTTGCAGCACTTCGGCCACTTGCGGGGAAGAAAGTGACTCAAAGATTTGTCTCAGGAATTTGTTGACATTCAGTCATGCCACAGGTGGGCTAACCTGACTTCATCTAGTGTCTAAGCTGTGTGCAAAGCAAAACAACCTTGTTACTGATTTGTTTGGTTTCCAACCGCTGCCACCAGCTGAAAGCCTGCAAGAAGAATGTACTCAGAAAATGCTTCCTAAGATGGCGGTGTTCATAGCTGCATCCTGAGTGGGGTTGATGTGCGTGGGTAGGCAGCATGTACCTTTCATCTTTCTCTCCATCCTACAAAAGGTATCATTTCTACAAGCTAACACACGCAGCTCCGTCCCAGCAAAAAGTTCCCATTTGTGTTATCCACAAACCGGTTCTTTCACCCACTCCATTTTACACTCACACTTTTTTTTCTTCCCCTCTAGCTCAGTGTATCATTACATTCAGAGCGATTGCCACTTCCCTGACAATGATTGATCCCCATTTATTTCATCCTGCATGCAAAATATTTGATTTCAAGTGTGGTTCATTCTGATCGGTGAACTCATTATAAAGTTAAGCTGAACATCTCACAGATGTGAAGCACCTTGTCTTTGAGGTTCAGCAATCTAATTTGGAATCTCATTATAGACCTTCTACTGGTGGTAGGCACAGGGGCAACTACCTGGCTGGCGTGTTCCTGCCCATCTTCTATCCCATAAAGAAACTGTCATTTCAATACAAGCACGCTGGAATATTTCCCATTTTGGAAAATAGCTTTATTTATCTCTCCACAAATGCCTGTTGGCACTGATGAGAGAGTAATACTTTATAGGCTATTTTGTTAAGCATCTCAGGAGGTCAGGTGCTGAAAGAGACAGCTCGCAGCTGTTTGCCTCCCATCCATTTAGTGGGCTTCTCGGTGGATCTTATGTTACATTTTCTACAGTTTGCAGTGTGGTTGCCATTTTGCTGGGAATGTATATACCAAGAATCTTTGCTCGGCACTATACTGCAGTTTAACTCAGGGAGGGCTGGCTGGTTTCTGGTGTCTCTTTGGTGGATGAGGAGAAAAAGGGGTTGAAAATGAAAGTTAGCTTTATTTGCAGAGAGATGCATCGACTCTGAAAGATTGATGTACTCATTTTTTTTTTTCGCCTATTTGGTGCTTTCAAAATCAATGAGCATCTCAGGCTCAGTTCTGGCTGCTAATGAAGTTTTTATTTCTCCACTTTTCTATCTTAAAAGTTTGGTAAGGGTGAATATTTGTTTTTCCCATTGCAATTGCTTTCATTCCCCTACAAAGCAGACTGACCCTTCATGAGAACTGAAACTTTGTTTCTTAGCTATAGAAGGATAAAAAGATTTCTGAAATCACATGGAAACAGAATTGAGCTGACAGTATTACATAGATTAGTGAAATAGAGATAGATTAATGTCGCTATGTAGAGCCACATACGCAGATCTTTCTCTTGCTTTTAAATTCAGCAAAATCACACGTCTGGGGTTCGATTTAGAAAAGGGATCCACAAACCACAGTCAGTGAGCCAAATCCATCCCACTGCCTATTTTTGTAAATGACGTTTAGAGCAGAGTCACATCATTCATTTATGTCCATTGCTGCTTTGGAATTGCCAATGTAGAGTTAAATAGTTGTGAAAGACACCATATGGCTCTCAAACCTAAAGCATTTACTATTTGGTTCTGCTCAGGGAAAGTTTGGTGATGTCTATCTAGGAAGAGAGATCTTATGTTTCTACTTAATTCATTTTTAACAAAGCATGTGTTTTGAAAATAATTTTCAGTAGGATAACTGAGATGAGGATTATAATGAGCACAGAATAAGAATATGACCCTGGCGAACTTTCAAGAAGGTTTTAAGAAGGCTTTTAAAAACTCTTCTCTTTCCACCCGAGAGAGGTCTTTGGATGGAATGGTTAATTAATAGCAAAACTCTGTTATAATTTATTCATATTTTCGATGATATTTCTTTACTTGGAAAGCTCCCTCTCCACTGGCTTTTGATTTCCACTTGTGGACTGGGGAATTAATTATTTCATTTTATTTTTATTGCATTACATTTGGGTCAGACACATTACTTGGGCAAGGTAGAATTAGGATTAAGTGATAGTAAAGTTTTATAGTATATCCATCCCATAAAATTGTCTCATTGCCATATTTCTCCCCTTTTGGCCCTCCCATCTGACAGTTTCTCTTTGGTTGTTATGACCTTTTAGAAAGTACTGACAGCTTCAGTGCTGGTAGACTATAAGGAACAGCTCATATCACACACCACTATGTGGTTGGAGAGATGCCAACCATCCCTGACTATTGCCTCCTGGATTCTATTCTCAGACCAAGAGTTATAATGTCATTTCAAAGGGTACAGTGAGGCAGTGATGGACAGCTGAGTGATGAGAGAGAGAGAGAGAGAGAGAGAGAGAGAGAGAGAGAGAGAGAGAGATGATAGATAGTAGATAGATAGATAGATAGATAGATAGATACGTACATACATAAATAGAGCAGAGAGACAGGGGGAAAATATTAGGGCTAGAAATGAAAAAAAACCCAATGCTACTGTTGGGGTCTTGAATTTCCCCCCAAGGCCCATGTGTTAAAGACTTGGTCTCTAGGGTGATGATGTTGCGAGAACCTTTAAGAATTGGGGACTTATTGGGAGATCTTTAAATCAGTGGGGATTAACCCTTGAAATGGCAGCGAGACTCCTTCCCTTTTTTCTCTGTCATGTCATGAAGTGATCACTTATGTTTTACCATGTCCTAATTGCCACAGTCCAAAACAACTGAGTCTATTGGTTGCAGACTGAATCGAGACCATGAGCCAAAGTCTGGCACAATGGCATACACCTGTAATCCCAGAGGCTTAGAAGGCAGAGGCAGGAGGGTCACAAGTTCAAATCCAGCCTCAGCAAGTTATCAAGGACCTAAGCAACTTAGTAAGACCCTGTCTTAAAATAAAAAAAATGAAGAAGACTGAGGATATGGCTCAGTGACTATTCACCTGTGGGTTCAAGTTCTCCCTCTATGCTTCTCTTAGACAAGTTAGGAACCTCTTTGGAGACTCAGTCTCCGAAATATAATGATGTATTTATAAGATTCTTACAGGATGTTTTAAAGACAAAATATGATATGTAATAATATATCTGAAGTTATAAATTTATAATCATAAAGTTATTAATATTGTGACAGAATTAAAAAATTAATCTTTACATGAACATTCACAACTTCTCCCATAGTACAAGGAAGGGAATTCTGACATTGCCTAAGCTAACCCTCTCCTCCCTGCAGTTTTCTTGGTTTGGTACCAAGGACTGAACTCAGGGGTGCTTCACCACTGAGCCACATCCTTAGTCTTTTATCTTTTATTTTGGGACTGGGTCTCAATAAGTGGCTTTGGGTCTCGCTAAGTTTCTGAGTCTGGCTTTGAACTTGTGATCCTTCTGCCTCAGGCTCCAGAGACTCTGAGATTACAAGCATATGTCACCCTGCTCTCACCTCCCCACAGCTTTTGAACAGAGGGAGGTTTATGCAGCTGGATAGAACAGGTCAGTGTGAATTGTGAAGGAACACAGTAGATAGAGACAGGAGGAATTACTCTGGGTTCAGAAATTGAAGTTTGTGAGCTGCAGAGAATTCTCCAGAGCAATTTCAAGTGTGCGGCAGAAACAGAGAAGAGAAAGGTGGGGATTTTCCTAAGTGCTGCTCAGTGATATATCTGACTACCCTTAGAGGATAAGCAATGAGTTAGAGATTTTTTTCCAAATTCATTGGCTGCTGGAATTTTTTCTTTTAACTGGAAAATATCAATGAGACTGAATAGTAGAGTTCATCTAGATTTTAAGGGTGTTTTATTATTATTTAGGGGCCCCTGATTTTTTCATATAGAATTACTTTTAGTCAGGCCAAATTTTTATGTAAATGTGTGATTTTTTCAGGTGCATTACAGGCATACACAAAAAGTTTTCTTATTTATAAAGCTCTTCCCCCAAGTCATATTTAAACTGTCATTCCTATTTGCCAGACAATGTCAGGGTATGGTTTCTAGTGGGTCAATGTTAGGATAATTAGTCCACAGATTTTCAAATTGGGATATGTATGAGGTGTTCTGAGTATATAGCTTGAAAGAATATGCACATAGTCAACCTATTGTTTTCTTAAAATTAATGAAAGGAAACATAATACATATCCTCTAGTCATTCAGTGATATGAAAACAATAGAGCCAGAAAGCTCACAGAGGATGAAAATTTTCAAAAATGGAAATTTTTAAAAAGAGATTGAGAAAGCTGCATGTCCATAATTAGGAAAGTCTCTGGGATTGAGAAACATAAAAAACTAAAGGAACTGAGGCAAAAGTTAAAGTTTAATGGAGGAAGAAAAAGCATTTATGAGAACCAACTACCTGCAAAAAAAATGTATTTTACGTATATTATTCCATTTAACTCACTCAGTGTCTTCTAGAGAATGTGTAATGATCTTAACAGAATGGAAACAAGCCTGAGATTTAGCAGCCTGCTTTTGATTTCACATCTACTAAGGGGCAGAGGTAAGATTTGCATCCACAAGCTTTGGTTTCAAAACCTTCATTCCATCAAACCATCTTTACTCCAGGGTAAATAGTGGTGCTAAGCCAACTGGCCTTCAGGTGAGGAAGTGCACAGTCAAACTGGAAGTGTACCAGCTTCATCCAGGAGATTCTGAGGGGCTCGGCAACTTTCCCAGGGTCACATAATTAATTAGCAGATGTCCTAGGCTACTAATCTCCTGAATCACATTCACACTTTTTATATTTCAGGGGAAAGAAAACAGGCCAATGGGGACATCAGAAAAGACTTGTTGGCTTCCACTAATAGTTTTGCTTCATAATCTTTTTCAATCAGTATCTTTTGGTTATCTTGCCATTTTTTTCCTGTTTTCTGTATCAAACAAATGTAATTCACATTCTGGTTTTGGTATATTATTCTTTTCATGGTTTCTAAAGAGAGTCCAGCTATATTAGTTTCCTAGGCTGTCACTAAAAAATTAGCACAAATTTGGTGACTTATAAAACAGTAAATTAATCTCTCACAGCTCTAGACAACAGAAGTACAAAATCAAAATCAAGGTGTTGAGTTGGCTTGGTTGATTGCCTCTGGAGATTCTGAGGGAGAATATATTACATGTTTTTCTCCTGTTTTCTGGTGTCTCTGACTAATTCTTGGTGTTCCTTGGCCTGTAGTTCCATCTTTATGTGACTACTGTTTGTCTTCTTTATTTTTATTTCGTATAAAGATACTTGACTTTGGATTCAGAGCTCAACCTAAATTCAGGATGATCTCATCTCAAGGTCTTTAACTTGATTACATTTGCAAAGATTATTTCCAAATAAAGCCACATTCAAGGATACTGGGTTAGGACCAGGCATGCCTTTAGGAGGACACAACCCACACACTACACCTACAAGACATCATGACCCATGAGGAGCTTCATCCCTGAACACTCTGGCCACTCTTAAACATAAGGAGAGTCCTCATCCTCACCTCTCAGAATCATGAGCCTATGTGCCTCCATTTAGGTTTTCAAGAATTCAGTATTTCACACTTGACTGTGATGAAATGGGAAGAGGCAGAGACTGTGGTCTGAGTTCCAGTGGTTTTACCACTGACCTTGGGTGAGTTGTCCTTAGGCTTTTGTTTTCTCATTTACATAATGAGACAATAGTAACATCTATATTCGATTTTGATGGTTACTTGAAAAAGTGCTTTGTAAATTACACAAAAGTGTGTCTTATTATTAACTTGTTCAGTGACCCAGTAAATGATTTTCTTTCTTTTTCTATTTCACTTACTTTTTTCTTCTATTCTTTAAGGATAAGCATGAGTCTCAGAATATTTTATGAAGTCTTTAATGTCTGTCAGACCCTTGGCACAATCTGAAATTTTTTTCTGTGTTTTATATTTATGCTGAAATGATTACATGCACGTGTATATATGAAATCAGAGGTGATATTAACAACAGTTAATTTGTGAAATCAAGTATTTCATAAAAAGGAGATATATCTAAATATTTCACTACATTTATGACTCACAATATGGCTTATTCCAATAGAGGATAAATAAGAAAAAAGTAGGGAAAAGTTAAATGTCTTTGGCAAATACCATGTAAACTTGTCCTTCTGAAAGCATTTTCAAGAAAATGAATAATAAAATTCAAAAAATGTAAATAGATGATCATATTGGACTGCAATGAGAGCAGATGTTTTAAGTTATGTAAAAATCTTACCCCATCTGGTAAACAGTAAAAATGTCTCAACAACAACCCACAGATGAAATGTTGCCAATAAAGTGGGTACAGTGGGCTTGGGTAAAAGTCAATTTTACTGGGTTACTTCATAAAATGCTTAAAGGCTACTTATACATCTAATAATTTCACCCCTTTCAGTGATTGTCACCACAAAAATTATTTTCAAAAATTTTAGAAATTTTAGCAAGCCAATTTCATGATAAATGTTGCCACTAATCATACTTGTTAAACCGTTTCTCCCAGAGGACCTTGTACCTAGAAACACATCCTGGAGTGATTATGTTTAAGTTAATTGAAAGATTTGTTCTATCTCCAAACTAATCAGGATGTGTACCAATAAGCTAGAATAAAATTAGAGATGGACTAGACTCCCACTGTTGAAGATCCTGTTCGATTTATGACATGTAGGTGGATCTATCATGAGCATTTGGTTTATGTCAGTTCATCTTAGAATTAGGTTTCATTGTGTGAACTATTTTCAGCCTTTTCAGCTACAAATATGTGGCCTCCAATATAAGCTTGCTGCATTATTACCAGAAAATTTTTTTAAAAGTAATAGAATTGAATCTCTTTAAGCATAAAGTCTGTTCTTTTGACTCTCCTTAATTTTTACATCTAAAAGTTGTTATTCCTATCACATTTCTTGTCCATTCTTTTCATCTGCTTTAAATAATAAGTGCCACTTTACTTATTTATTGTTAGTGGAAGAAAGATCAGCAAAGGTCTCTGAGACTACAAAGAATCTGAAAACGTTAAATTAATTATTTCCAGGAATGAGCAGACTCCTGCTTAGAACAATAAAATATTTTTTTTCCATTTATGAGGGGTAACCCTGGATGAAGCAAGAAACAAAGTAAAGGGAGGAGATTTTAATTACAAGGACAAGTTATTGTGCTATTGTATTTTAAAACATATGTTCTATGAATTCAGTAAAAGGAGTACCATACTCACATAAACTCCTATAGCCCCCATTCTCCAATGTTCCATTTATGCTTGAAGATAGTTTGGCAAAACCTGTTTCATATATTAGTAGAACTAAGACAATTAAAACTAAACCAGACAAGATAATAAACATAAAAGTATTCTTTTTTTTTAATAGTCTGCTTGTTTTACTCTATGAGTCCTTGAACTCTGCAGATATTTCACATGAAGTAAGATCATTAAAAATCAACCACAGTAAATAAGCCTTAGTCTTTTGAAGAGATAGCTTAATGCAACAAATACCGACATTACCTTTGAAAAACATGAATCACATGATAGCTTCCCCAACGGCTTCCCACTGCAGTTGAAATAGAGTCCCAGCTTCTTGTCCTGATCACCTGGCACCTGCCTATCTATCCAGCTCCAACTCCTGCCTTTCCTCTCCTTCCCACAAAAATGATTTCTCACCTTGCAAACACCAAGCTTTATCCTGCCTCAAGATTTTGTTGATCTTACTCCCCAGAATGTTCTATTGGGCCTGCCCCTCTAGCCACTTTCTATTCCCTTGGCCACCACTACAATGACACCTGCTCCTAAACCTTATTTAATGAAATTTCCTTTCTCCTAGAGACTCTCTTATCTCGAAACCTTTTGTTTGCCTATGTGTCCTATTTATTTTTGTCTCCTACCGGAATATAAACTCCATGAGAACAGAGATTATGAATGTCTTCTCTATTTTTCTCTAGCACTTATTGGGATGATTCAATAAATGTTCTTTGGATGTTCTAGTTTCTGCAAAAGACATAGCACTGAAAATGGTTCATTTTCTTCCAGAAACGTAAAGTGTGAAGAGAAGCGGGTATAGAAACACAACCAGAATGCAGAAAGGAATGTGGAAATGTTAAAACAAGGGAATGGAAGCCAAATATCTAGGAACAGAAAATAAGTGGTAATGATCTGAAAAGGGCTATGAAGAAGATGACAATTGACGTGGGTCATTGAAGGTGATAAGAGTATCAGGAACAGAGGCAAAAAAGAAAGAGGTAAATGGAAGAGAGTCTTCAGGTCAATGGAACATTTGGGATGGATATAACCCTGGGCATGAGTGGAGAACTCAGGTAGAATAATGCTAAGAAAATGGATTGTGTGAGCAAGGCAGAGAACATGAAGGCTTTGCATAAGACCAAGCTTTGAGGCCACTCAGGGAATTGTCACCTGAGGTTGTCCATCTGGAAGTGTGTGTTCTAGGAGAGCCAGAGCACAGGAAAGCCAGTGGAAGGCTTCACCAGCAGAGTGTGCTTTGGTGCCTTGATGAAACCCTTTCTTCATTGCTTAATCTCTGCTTGCTTCAGCAGCTCGGGCTCTTGATTGAATAAGCCCTCCAGAGATAATGCTTCTATCAACCATGCCTCAAAAATGGAATCTAACATCTCCCTCTCTTTAAGTGCATTTCATTACAAGCAGTTACCCACCCCCTTCCAATTCTCAAAGGCTATAGCAAATGATAAAGGAAGAGAAGTAAGGACTTAGGTATTTGAGGTTTATGTTTTTAAGTGATGTTTTTAAACCCATGTCTAGTTTTATCAAGAAAAGGAATCAGGCAATTTTTTGCAGGGTGAAGATAGCGGCTTATGCCTGTGGCAGCCAAAGGATCTCTGGTGCCCTCTCTCTTTTTCTGGTTTTAGTGTCGACTGCAGCAGCTCGAAGCCCGGTTACACAAAGGGTTATACTGTCAGCAGACTGTTTCACCAAGATAAGAGCCAGGATGAGAATAAGTCTTTATGCCTAAGGCATATATGTTTTACTCTATGATAGCAGGAAGCCCATCCGTTAGCTTTCTAGAAAGCAAGTTTCTAGTTGACGTAAAGGAAAGAGACTTTTTAAGTCATCAAAAATAACAAGAAAAATCCCTTGAGGAAGACCTATGATCCTCCCAGATTCCTTTTGAAATCTGCCAGTAGTTGAACTCTTTACTGTTATATAATTTTTAACATGGAAAGTTTGAATTATCCTGTCTCTCCCTGCTGCCCATAATGACATAACATATGTCACAGATGATCACAGCATATCTGAAGATTATTGGTGAAGTAAAGCACTCACAGGTGAAAAGACTGTTATAAGTTGATCAAGCTATAGTGCCAGGGCTGACCCTTAATGAAATGAGCTGAGCTTGAAACACACATGTGCAGGGGCCCATACACACACGCACACAAGCAGGCACACACATAAGATACATAATAACCTCCACAATTGTTACATGGGACTTTTGTAGCCAGGCCTCTAAACTCCTTAAATATTAAAATATGCTGCCAATCTAGAATCCTGGAGATGGAGAATTCTTTAAGGAAATTCTCATGACTCTCAGAGTCAAAGAATTGCTTCCCCATTAAACACTTAGAATCTTTGAACTCCAGGTTAAAAGAACATGGGTCATAAATACGAAGATTTCTGGATTTGTGTGGTAGCCCCACCAAAAGAACCAGTAAGCTTATATATTCTTTATGAGTCCATAGTTACTACATAGAAAATATAGTAGATACTCAATAAATATTAGATTGAATAGTATGAGAAGAAAATTTGAAATCTTAGAACAGCTTTGATTTTGTCAAGACTCCAAATCATATCAATACGATGGGTATTTTTAGAAATGCAGAGGAAATACGCTTTCTAAGATTCTAGTCTGAGCATATCTTCCCCTACTTAAAAACTTTCAGTAGCTGAGAAGTGCATTTAGCATAAATTCACACATCTTCCCATGACTATGGAGTCCCTAGGTCCATCTCACATTGCCCATGCCTTCTCCCCTGTAGGTCTACTTGCTCAGTATATCTCTGGTGTTTAGAACATACCTTAATCTTTCTTACCCCCAGTTGTGCCATTCCCTTTGCTTGGTAAACTCTCACCTTTCCACCCCAGTATTCTCATGACTAACACCTCTTATTTCACATCTCAACAAAAAGGTCACGTCTACATCAAGACTTTCTCTTATTGCCTAAATTAGGTCAAACACTATGTTTGTTTGATTACTTCCTTGTTTCATGATCTCAGTCTCTTGCTGATTTCCTCCATGATCCTTAAATACAACTTGCCTGAATTTCCTCCTGTCAGCCCTGACTGTGTGCGTTTCCTATTTACCATGTCTGAATGCTCCATAAACACAGCACCCCTTTCTGTCCTGCTCACCATTACATTCCTAGCAACTAGCTCAGTGCTGGAGGATGTCTGCTGATTTTAGCATTGAAGAGTAGGTCCCAGGCAACTTGAATACTACCATCTCCACCTAAGCCTCCATCTCTAGGGGAACATTTTTAAGTAAAATGATTGTAAAGCATCTTCTGAACCATGTTTTTCACACTTGTTCTTGGAGCAGTGAGTCATTAACAACTCTAGTCTGAGGGTCAAGTGATTGACACTTGGATGGTTGCACCATTTAAGTACAAGCCATTTGTAAGTCGTTCTGGTGAATATAAAATTGCATACTTAAAGGGAACGTTCCCTTTTGGAAGTCTGGCTCATTAGTAACATGGAGGAGTAATGGAGTGTGATCAGAGCATCAGTACTTCTCTCAGAGCCAGTGGTGCCTTGGCCCCTATCTAATAACCAATCCTGACTCGATAGCACCAATGCCCCCTATGCCCACACACCTTGGGTCCCAAAAAATCCTGCCTGAGGGCAACAGCCACATGCCTTGCTCCTGGCCTGCCTCGTTCAAAGACTCACAGATCATTCTTCCAACTTCTAAAGCACACGGTTGCTTATTTGGATAATAAAGAGCAATCTAAGTATTAACCACATAAAATGTTCAGAGTTAAATGCATGCTCTTAGCTGTCAAAAAAAAAAAAAACACCTCTTTATTATTAATAGCTCTCCCCCACCCAACCTTCTACATTTATGTCTCAGTTTTGTGTAAGTTGATAAATTTGGTTAGGGTTCATTTTCACTTCTTGACAGTTGCTTTGCTTGTTTAAAATTCTCAGAAGCACATACCGTATGGAGATGAAATGCAGAAAGTCCCTAGGAAATTTAACTGGAAAGGCAATGGCTCTGTCTGTCAGTTTTTATCAGAAATCTTGGTTCTTCTTCCTAGCTCTGTATGTCTTGCTTTGAGAAGTGAACGAAAGGTCAGCTGCCATTCAAGTCTCATCAAGTTACCCCTAATCGTAAAGAAGGCACACTTTAGATTTTGAACAACTAACAAGTGTTTTGGCACTTCTCGTGTTGCTAGCAAGGCAGGTCATGTTTGTTGACAGTGTAATAACCGCATAAAACTACTTCAGTTGTCCAATTGAAACTTTATCGAATTGATGAATTTTTGAGTATACTCATGCTCTCAGAAAAGTTTGACATTCTAAAACTGAAATAAAGAGTTAGTATAATTACAGCATTGAAAGGGCATCCACACAGGATTTTCAACACCATTAGCAGCATCAACAGAGAAGCAACACTAAACATAAAACTTCTAGTTAGAGGGAAAGACATGTACATTAAAAGTTAAAAGACAAAGTAAGGGAAGAACTTATAAGAACATGAAAGTACATTCTTCCCATTCTTTAAACTCTGCAGTGGTATCCCACTGCATCTAGGAAAAAAAATTAAAGCTCATTACCAGGACCTAAATAACCCCATGTGATCAGTCAATACCACTTCTGTATCCTGTTGTCCTCCCACTGTTTCCTCACCCGCTCCATGCCAAGCTTGTTTCTGTCCCAGGGCCCTTGCACTAGCTGTTCTGACTGAAAATTCATTAACCCAGATGGTAGAGAACATCTCAGCTGCCAGAATATCCCCCTTTTCTCACCACCCCTACCCCTGCTTTGTTTCCTTCATAGTGTTTATAGTTTAACAATAATCTGAAATTTTCTCACTTACTGCTTTGTTTACTTGTTTATTATTTGTCTTTCTACTCTAGAATGTAATTTCCATGAGGGAAGGGACTTTGTATATTTTACTTCCTGTTGCATACAGTCCTGTATCTCAGGATCCATGGGGGTTTGGTTATAGGTCCTGTGTGAATACCAGGTCCACAAATGCTCAAGCCCTTTATATAAGATGGTATAGTATTTGCATGTAACTTTTACACTTTAATACCTAATACAATAAAAATGCTATGTGAATAATTGTTATACTGTATTATTTAGACAAGAAAAAATCTGTAAACATTTATGCAGATGAAAGTTTTAAATATAGTATTTTTTTAAACCAGGGTCTCACTATATTATTCAGGTTAACCTCATACTCTTGGGCTTAAGCCATCTTCTTGCCTCAGTCACCCAGTAGCTGGGACTACAGATGCATGTCACTGCACTCTGGTCCAATGCAATATATTTTGATCTGTAGTTGGTTGAATCTGCAGATACAGAACCTATTGATCAGAGAGAGCTAACCATATAGAGAATTTACATCTGCCACAACATGTGTTTGGTAGATTTTCATTGAAAAGAGAAATTCATAATAAACAAAATATTAATAATAGTAGCAAAGAGTTTAAGACTTTTGATATTAAGGCATTAAATAGTGCTTTGAGGAAAGCACTAGATGGGTGCCTGGAGAACGTGTGCTGATTGAAATATGAGTAGAATCGACACAAGGACTATTGCAGTTCAGGGGAGATGGAGCTAAAGAAAACCCATCAGAAAAGCACCCCTATGTAGGTGGCTGCAAAGAAAAGTTGAATTTGAGTACAGGAGGCTGAGAGGAAGGAGTTCACTGAAACAAATAGGAAAGAAGACGTAACACATATAGTATATTGGGGTTGTAGAAATCAAGTAGAAATCATAGGACCAGGTTCAAGTAGGAAAAGGATGGGAAATGAGATCGGTGCCTCGACTGCAAAAGGCAGTGAATTCAAGGTAAAGGCAGGGTGGAGAGAGAGAGAGAGAGAGAGAGAGAGAGAGAGAGAGAGAGAGAGCGCATGCATCGTTAATAGCTAGAAACAGAGATGATAAAGCTATCGGTGAACAAGGATTGGCCACCATGATTATCAGAATCATGAAACCTACTGCCTGTAGGTAAGGTGGAGTCAGAAGGTATGTGATCATAGGGGCAGCACAGGAAGCTTCTAGAGTCCTGCCACCTTCTGTCTGTTTGTTGAAGACTGGTGTTGATATTATATATAAACATGTATGTATATGTTTATATTATATATGTACATAAATAATACCTTGTGAATACAGTATTTCAGAATGAAATATTAGCTTTCTAAACAGTTTGGGAACCTGGGCACTGTAATCAGATTACCTGTATATAAATGTAAGCTTTGCCACTGACCACAGTTGTGTATTCTACAGCATGGTTCTCAATTCTTCTGAGCCTCAACTCTCCTCTTGGTAAAAATGGAGGTAAAGTACTATCAACATTATGGGTTTTCATGTGAATTAAATGAAGCAAAACAGGTAAATCATTTAGTAGAGTACCTGGCAGACAGTTAACACACATTATTTGTATCTATTCATACTATTAATTCGTGAGATTTTGGCTCCCAGTTTGCATTTATTTGAATCACATATTCACTATTTTGTCCACCCATAAACCAAAGAGCATGTCGTGTTACTGTTGAAAATGCACGGATAACTAAGGATACTCAGTTGACAAAACTCCTTCCCAGTGATCTGCATTGTAGGTGCTCTCTTGTATGCCCCCACGGTATGACAGAAGATCCAGTGACTAAAGGTTTGAAGATTCATGCACATGCTTAGGCTTTAAAGATGCAATGTTTTTTCTAAAATGAATTATTACTGCACTACTGATCTTAATCTCAATCGCAGTCATAGAAACTATAGGATTCATATGCCAATTATGATATTATTAAGAATTTGCTTTCATATCCCTTCCTTGTAAAAATCATATCAAGTCATACATATAAACCCATAATGCTGCTTTTAGCAATAAGTAGCTTTTTTAAATTTAAAAACTTCTTATTATGTTGACATAAAGGCATTAAATAGTGCTTTGAGGTAAACATAAAATGCATGGAATAGACTTGGTACTTCTATGTACCAAGCTCAGATTTAAGCATTTAACAAATATCATAATTACCCTCAGAGGTATTGAAGGTTAGAATATAGGGAAGTGACAAGTGTACAGTTTGAAGATCAGCATATCAGAATCACCTAGTATATTATTTTTCTAAGGCAGCTGTAGCAAAGCACCACAAACTAGGTGACTTGAAACAACATAAATATGTTATTGCATAGTTCTGGAGCCTGTTGTAAAAATAAGTGTAATTTTACATGCCAAAGTTTTTGCATGGCAGCATCAAATTAGTTGTTTGAAAAGGGGTTTTAGTCAGAGAGCACAGACATAAAAATATGCATTTTCTATTATTCCCAGAAAAATGGAAATTTCATGTTGGTCCTTCAAACTCCTTAAACAACAAAACAAATAAGTGAACTGAAACATACATTCATAACAAGTTCCCACTCTTTAAAGTATTTGCTACAAGTATATTTCTCTATACATTTACTTGAATGCTTAATAATAATGTTAGCTTTCCATCACCTGGACAAAATACCCGAGATAAGTCAACCTGTGCAGAGAAAAGTTTTGTTCTGGCTCACAATTTCAGAGGTTTCAGTCCATGGTCACTTGTCCCTGTTGCTTTGGGCCTGTGGCAAGGACCACAGGGTGGAGGAAAGTTGTTCCCCTCATGACAGCTGGGATGTGAAAAGAGAGAGGAGAAAGGACCAGGGTCCCACAATCCCCTTCAAGGACCTAACACCTCCCGCTAGGCCCCACCTCTTAAAGGTAATACTACCTCCCATGGGCAGGGGGACCAAGTCTTCAACACCTGGGCCTTTGGGGGAAAGATAAGATCCAAACCCCAGTAATAATAAGTGAAGACAAAATATTTTTAGGTAAACTCTCCTGCTTTCCTGGCACAGGAAGGTGGAGTCTGTGAAACTAGATGTATTGACTCAATGTTAATCATATAACATGTTTTATCCTTTGCTTCTCATTTTCTCCCACTCTTCCCTAAAATAGATGTGGCCACTCAGCCTTGTACATTTTGTCACATTTTCTATGAAATCAAGGTCCATTTGAAGTGGCACCCTCTTTCTCCACAGAAAAGTCTTAACTGTGCTTCTCCAAACATCTTCACCATGGCTGATTTTAGGACTGTCAGCAAAAGAGTCTCTACAAAAGAGTTCAGTGTAGAAAAACTTCCAATTTTCGTGTTGCCCTATTTTACTTGGTCACTAGCCTGGAAGAAATTGGCACTCCAGGTGCTGGACACCACCCAGTACTAGTTTTTCACAGACATGTATCCAGTATAGTAGTTTGTGGAAATGTGAAAACAAGGCCTCTGGCCTTGAGCTGGGGCTTCACAGAGATGTCTACATTTCTAAGATAAGAGAAGTTACCAGTTGGGCTCCATGGTCACACCTGGCAGGAGGAGGGAAGAAAGGGGAGAAGAAGCTCTCCCCTTCTCAGGTGTTAACTTTGAAGGATTAACCTGACCAGAACAGTGAAAGAAAAACTGCTTTTATGTGAACTTTTACAGAAGTGAACTTCTGAGCCCCTCCCCTAACATGCTGAGTATAAAATTCTGAAACTACCTGAACTCGGGATTCAGGGTATTGATTGATTACAGCAAAAGATGGGCCCTCTGAACCTGGCTGCAGCCAAATAAAACTGTTTGTTTCTTGCTATCTTCCGTGCCTTGTCTCATCTGTCCCTACAGCACATTGATATCACCACATCCCATGGGTTAACAGGTATCCATGCACAGTTGTAGATAAGATAAGCAGTCCAATGATACTTATTTTCATCTTGTTTTAGTCTGCAGAATAACTGACTAAAATCAAATAACTTGATTTCATAGAAAAAAACTATAGTAAATAATTTCCAACCATGTACTATGAGATTTCCCCCACAAATCAATGATCATAATAAAAACAGTAATAGTAAATAGAGTTTAAAAATTTCTCCCAACTCTGTCTTACACCACATGAGGAAGCAGTAAATGTTCTCACCACTTCCAAACATTTCTGTTTTTAACAACCTCTGTAATCTCAAGGAAAGAACCATTTTTCTTATGCACTTTTAAAACTTAATAGTCTGTAATACATTCCCTTTCTGAGTGTGAGAGAATGAAATACAAAAACAAATGCTTATTTGTTCACTCTGCTGAAAATGTCTAACGTTAGAAGAAACTTTGGTTTCCACAAAAAATATTGGCTTCCCCATTAGCCATCTGCTAGATGGCAGAATGTTCTGTGTGGCTTTCTCAGCTGGAACATTTGGGAAATTAATACATTGTTGCAAAAAAAACTCACATTGTTGGCCATAATGTTTGTGATAATGTTGTTGACTTACCAGATGTCCTGGAAATTCCTGGGGTGGAAGTATTTCTAGTCGCTCCAAGCTCCTGAGTCGGTAGTAGAGTGGTGTTTGGTCTATGAGACTCTAGCTATTTCTCATGATTTATGGTGGAATTTTTCGTTCAGTCAGTCATTCTGCGGACTAAAACAAGATGGAAATAGTTTCCACTGAGCTGCTCAGCTTATCCCCAATTGCACATAAATACCCAATACAGAAAAAGATCTACTATTTGTCATTTCTCAAAATAATTCCTCTCCAACCGCATCTATGTGCATCTATTCTTATGTAAGATTAAATAGCATGACCTTCCCTGCACTTGTCTCCAGCTGGTGAAGAAGCAACAAAGTCTAACAGTTGAATGCTTTGCTCACTCATTATGCTTATGGAGTTTGTTTGAAATGTGAATAACTTGTTTTCAGCCTGAATCTTCCCTTTTGAAATTAGATTAATGGAATGACAATAAAGTGAAAAGTACTACACACTTTGGCATGCAAATAGATTAGAATTCTTCTCTTGCAAATGGAATTATCTCTTACCAGCCTGCTTCTCTACCTGTTTTCATTTAAAGCAACAGAATTCTCTGTGCAGAGTGAACACTTGTTCTAAATGGGAATCCATTTTATTACTTCACAGACTTCTGACAGCTGCACCAATCAGAAGGGATTATATGTATGTGGGTTTTTTTTTATCTTTTACTCCTATCAGAATGAAATAATATCATAATATCATATCTCAATGATATTTAATGGATGCTTTAATTTATATTCCACCATGAAATTGCAGTTCATTTGTTCCTTGGAGTTTACATAGTATCAGGGCAAGGTATGGACAATCCAGTATTATGTCCCTCATCTTTATAAGCATGTCCTGGCCTGGGGCTTCTGCCATCAACTTGTGCAATTGCTATTGAGACAATCCTGCCCCAGAGACTCCTCCAGGTTTGAAGATTCTTGCTGTTGCTTAGATACATGGGAATATCTGACAAGCTACCTATGCCATGTGTTCTTAGGCCTTATAGCCGTCCTTCTCTGGGATTTCCTACTGTGGGGTTCTCCATCTAGAAAAGGCATTTAATCACTGTTTCCCTTAGGCTTCACACATCTCTTTTAGATTGTGCTCCTTCCCTGTCACTCCCCATCACTCTTTGTATAAAGCAAGCCCAAACTCCCATCTCCTGGGCCCACGAAAGTCTGTGTTCTCATTTGCCCTTAATTTCTCTTCATTCTATTCTTCACTCACTTTCATTCTCCTTAAAGGAACCAGGTTTAAGGGACTCAAACTTGTGTATGCCTTTTTCTTTTTTTTTCTAACCTTGCCCCAAAGTGCCAATTACGAAGCCAATTGCCTGCTTGAATATAGGAAGGAGGGTGAGGAAGGAAACACAGAAGAAACTTCACATCATCCGTTAATATTTGAAAATATTAAGCCACCACCTAACTAATCAGAACAGAGAGATAAACAGGAGAGAATGCTGAAATAGAGCACGGAGGATTGATAATTCTATCAGCAATTTTTTGTTCAAAGAACTCTTCTCAAACTACCATTCTTAGAGGGTGATATCCATGTGATACTTCAGAGTCATGGTCCTCACTATGCTTTGTCACAGTAAACCTGAACGACTCTGAATTTGACAAAAATTGCAAAAGTTATTCCAATGTAGAATTAGATAAATACAAAATGGTGGCAGAAAAAGAATATTGACCATTGTATCATCATCCATCAATACCATGTGTTCTGATGGAAAGTTTTTCTTACTAATTCAGTGTCTTCTATTTTAGGAATATCTCCATAAGAAAAAACAAACATGAAAATTTAGAGTGGAAGACACTTAGAAATTATCTCATTCGCTGGCTTTCAATCTTGACTATATATGTCACAACTATATGCATGCCCGGTCCTATCTTGAACTTACTGGATCAGAATATGTATAGGTGAGTGCCAGCCACTGGTATGTTTTAAAGCTCCCAGGAGGTCCTAAAACACACTGGAGGTTAAACTCATCATTCCCACCTGCCTTTCCTATTTAGGCAGGTAGGGTTCTGATTTCTCCAAGGTACAACATCCTAAGTAGAAAAGCAATGGCTTAAAACTGCTCCTCCCAAACCTTTATTATCCATTCTTTTCACCACACCAAACTGAATCTCAACACTTAAGCAGTATTTTGGAGTCTCTGCAAAAAGATTCTGCTCCAGTTTATTTCAATGATGAAGAGAACACGTAGAAGTGAATCACATTTTATTGACGTTGTTTTCCCATTCCCCAAGCTCTAACTTTTCTTCTTTCCCCAAAGAATGTGTCCACATCTCCCCAGCCCCACTCTGTCCGCTTGTTTGATAAATGTTAAACAACACATTTATGAGAGAGCATTCCATTCCAGATTGACATTTTAAAGCCCTGAAGTTTAATTGCTGTGGATAACCATCGATCATCACTGGGATGCCCCTGGGATGGTGGACTTTGAGGGATGCCATCCATCTCGTGGCAATATTGTGGCTGGCTGCCTTCCCCTCTTCATCACTGGTTGATGGGACTGATGGAGATCAGCTGCTGCACTTTCAAAGTGCCTCCCTGTTCTCTCACCTGCTCTGAATGACTACTGAACTGAGCCGTGTTGTGACAGTCTGCTTGCTCTTCCCTGTTCAGATTAATGAATACAGCTTTAGCTGTTAATTCAAAGCTAGTCAAGCTTATATCCAACAATTACAGACCAATTTTCATATTCAGCTTGAGTGTATACGTGGAAGAGTGTGGGAGAGGAATGCAATTTGGAGTGATTCTTTTATATCTAGGGGGAACACAAAGAAGGAAGAGTAAGGGATCCTGAAGACAGTACCTGAAACTCTCATTGGGCCTAGCTACAATAAAATGTTTCAAGCCTCAACATCTTTGCAAGCTACAAAAACGTGACCCTGGGGGTTTGAGCTTCCTGCCCTGCAGCTAGACTGCAATCCATCAAAAATAACAAGCACATGGCAGGCCCCAGTGCACTTCTGCCTTCCAGGAGGGCCAGCAGCTAAGCCAGCATTTGAAGAGGCTCCAGAGTCAGAACTCTGACTCTGCTCCTTTTCCTTTCTTCCTTCCACAATAAGAAATGAAATGTTTGCTTCTACACAGAATTATGTAAGTGACCTTATATGCCCCCTTTCAGGATCATGCAGGGCAATGGAAACTGAACACTTTTGTCTCAACTCTGGCCTGCCCTCCCTCATTAAGTTACAGGGACAAATGCCCTGTCTTGCATGGAAAAGCTGTGCATGGACCCCAGATGCCAAATACTGTCAAAATGTACTCTTACCAGAAATCTTATTTACAGAAATGGGGAAATAAGCCTGGCCAGATGATTCCTGCCCCTGTTTACTAATGGTAGAGGTCCTTCAGTGGAACCCATGTCTAGCCAAGGTATGTAAACTTAGCCCTGGGATTGGAAATTTCTTCTTAGTCATTTTGACTGGTCTATTTTTGAAGGATGTGTCCCATAGTTGAAACACAATAGCCAGCAGTGGATGGTAGTTTTGGTAGTGGCAATCACTCTAGTTAATTTTCTTTCTGAATTTCTTTTTGTTCTGCCTTAGTATTTAGCAATTGGCTTTGATATAAGCCTAGCTCCGATGTACAAGGAAGGATCAAGAACAGAAAGGGTCATCATTATTTGGGCAGTGTACCTACAGGGAACATGTAGATGCTAGTGATAATCACAGTTTGAACATCTGCCTTCAGGGGATAAAACTTAGGCAAAGAGTCAGAGGTAACACATGCAAGATTCATTTTCTGTATCTCTATTTTGTTCTAATGCTTGGATTCACTGATGCTTTTAAAGGATGTCTATTAATCTGCCTGTAAACTAGTGCTAAAAAGATGTAACTTTCACAATTGTTGCTAGGAATAAACAGGATAAGCATAAAGTATGTGGAACAGTGTCTAGTTCATAGGTAAGATTTAATAAATGGTAGAGTGGAAAATATATCAACAATAGTTGCTGTCTTCCTAATCAGGGACATATACTTTAAAGTTTATATCTAATCAGGGACATATATTTTAAAAAATGAAATAAATGGGCATTGATTGAGTAAAGGATAGCTATGAGAGAAGTTGAAATAATACTTTATTAAAAGTACTTTAATAAAAAAATATAATCAGTAACAAGAGACTCTGAATAAGGCAGTCAGAGAAGCCACTCTGAGGAGGTGATATTTGCACCAGAGAAGGAGACAGGATGTGAGAATGCCTCTGGGTACAACAAGCAGAAATCACAAGATCTGTGAGGTGGGAAAGAGATGAGAGTAGCTGGAATGTGGACAGGCAAAGCTGGGAACCGGGTGAGGTGAAGCCAGATAGTTTTGATCAGACTCAAAATTCATGCTACTCAAAAATGTGGTCTGGACATTACCCGGAAGCTCACTGTAATTCAAAAAATTCAGATCTTGCCCCAGAAGCTGCATTTTGACAAGATCTCTGGGCAATCCCTTTGTGTTTTTAAGAGTAATAAGCACTAGTTTAGGAAGCCACTGAAAAGTTGGAACAACACAATGGTATGATCCACTTAATATTTTTAAAAGGTTGTTCTGGATGCCATGGTGAGCATGGATTAGAAGACCATGTTTTTATTGTTATTTTATTATTAGATATGATGCTTCTGCCTAGTTTACTGCTCCATCTCCTTCCAAGACAGTCTTGCTGTAATTTGGCCATTTTCTTCCTGAAGGCTCACCCAGGCCTCCAGCATGAACTAGTCTTTTCCTGATTTATGTTGTGCTCAGTGCCACTGCCCACCTGCCTTGTACTTTCAAGTGTCATCTGCTCCTGTATTCCTCAGAGCCCAGCTCTGATCACCACATCAGGAAGCTGCACCCTGTTATATCCTGATGGTCTCCTCTGTAGCTAGAGACAGCACCTGCCTTTGATATTGTACCCCCACGCCTTCAGCTGGTTCTTCCAGACCCAGCCTCTGCCTCAGCGGTGGTTTTCATGCTATGGCCATCTGTTCCCACTGTGTGCCCCTTCCATGCCCCAGGAAGGACCAAGTTAAAAATGAGCATTTCCAAGTGACTATGATTAGATTCCAAAGATGAGAAAGGAGTTCATATGTAAATGCCAGCCATCTTCACATGAAAAATAAAACTTTTTAATCAATTGTTGGGGGGAGCTGTTAATGAGCTAACCACTTTTAATTCAATATTTGACAGTAATTGCAAAAAAATTACATTTAACAAGACAGGAACCTCTATGGGTTTTTAGCAGGCAAACGAGGTAACAGAATAGTGTCTGTTAAGGAAAAGAAAGATAATCAAAGGAGCCTTCATGACTGTTGCTGAGTCTGAGTGACAAGACTACCAACAGTAACCCCCAAAGACAGATGATACTGGCTGTCTGGAATAAGAAATAGAATAGACAATTTCCCTGTACTTAGCATAGAACAGTCTAAACGCCAGGCCTGATGAAGCATGTTGGTTGTTGGGAATGGCTGGAGATCTTGCTCAGCTAAAGCTGTCAAGGAGGCTGGGAGCCAAGGGGAAAGAGCTTAATGACTTCTAATAGAAGTTAACAGGTAACTTTTTCAGTGAGGCTACAAGTAGCTACAATCCCTCTTCATTATGTGGCAATGGCAAGGAATACTTTTTTCTCATTCTGTGTTCTGTTCTGCGGAGAAATCAGTTCTTGATGCCGCTCAGCATCCTTTTGGAATGGCATCATGAAACTTAGTCCTTCTATTAGCAGGGCTCAATCAGACCCACGAAATGAGGGCAGCATTAAAGAGAGGTGTTGAGACTCGGGACGGAGGAGGGTCAGAGGGAGCGTTGTGAGGTTTTAATCAGGTCACCATGCATTTCATCCTTGGGCTGCTCTGGAGATCTGAGTTAGGCAGCTGGGAGTACCATAGAGGCATGGCACCAAAATTGTCCTCATTATCCACTTTCTTGAAACCCTCTGAAGAAGGGCACCTTTGTCACCTCAAATGGCTATGTCATCACCTTTATTCCTGTTCTAACTCTGGCTTTAATGGATTTTCTGAGCTTCTAACTTTGAAACCATATAGAAAGGACAACCTCAACTGAGCACCATCGCTGTTAGGCAGATCAAATGTCATCAGTCCTTGGGGACAGCTTTAACATCAGAATGATGTTCAAATTTTGGTGATTTAAAGTCAAGCAAATAGATTCTGTATATTTTCAAAGGTTTCTAAAACAGTCTTCAGGAAGAAGACTCATTTTCCCTCAGTTTAACACTGTATCCTTTCTAAAACAAAGGAAGACAAAATGCCATTTTTATACAATTTTGGGGTGAGGGAAAGAATGTGAAAGAAAAGGAAAATAGCTAACAAAACATTCACATTGCTATATAAGGAAAAAGAACCTTTGGATACAAAGTTCATATTTGACAGGTAATGTGACAATAAAAGGGGAAAAACATGAATTAAAATGCAATGAAAAGTTCATACTCTCCGTGCACAGAGAAACAAGTGAATGTCTTAAAATTAATCAGCTCTCTGACTATAAGAAGGGCTTCACATGATTGATGAATGCATAGTGCTCTTTCTTTCAGGTGCATGTTAAACATAGTGATGAGATTAATTTGAGTCCCTCTTTTTAAGAGAATATGCAAAAATGCATGTTTTGCATATAGTGGAAAGCTAAAAGTATTTTTAGACAAACTCAAAATCAAGTCTAGGTTTGTGGTAGATAACTAAAGACTCTACCTATTTAATATAAAGATCAAATGCTCTAAATATTGAAATTCACTTGAGAGTTAAACCTATGAATAGAGTCAGACTGAGAAACATGGAAGGGAGATCCAGTAACAGTTCTCATAGTCACAATCCACCAGGCAAGGCCTCAAGTTATCTTCAATAAAACCTAGTGTATATATATATATATATATATATATATATATATATTGCACTCAAAAAATGTAATTGCTCTGTTGGATTAGAAGACTATAGCTCTTATCTTATAGAATCATTTTGAAGAAAAATGCATTTTATGCTTGTGTTAAATAAAACTACTTTAAAACAAAAACATAAACTAGTAGACCAACCACTAAGCATTCATGACAAGAAATAGGTTTTAAAAATTTTGGAACAGAAACAGATTGTGTGCAAAAAGTGTAGTTCTCAAAATTGACTGTTCATTAAAATCATACAGGAAGTTTCTGGAGAAAAAAGACTCTGAGATCCACTTTAAAATCTCTGAATCAGAATCATTTCATGGACCCCAGATTGTTTCCTATAGTTAGAGTCTCTGCTTCTTTTTCACACTGAATTAGCATGCTTTTGAACAGGGTTTGAGATGAGGCCTTCAATTTAATGCCAAAAAGTTGGAAGCCACCATATTTACAGTTATAACAGCTGCTGAATGAGGAATGGACCAGGGCTCAACTACTGGGAATCGCTGATATAGAACATAAGCTTCATGAAGACAAGAACTATCTTCTCCCCACTGTTTCACTAAACCCTTAGAAGATGCATCACAGGTGATCACCAAACATTCTTAGACTAACTAGGGAACTGGGAGGTCTTTATCAAAATTTCATTCTCTCTCTCTCTCTCTCTCTCTCTCTATCTCTATCTCTATCTCTATCTCTATCTCTCAAAAATGGAAAATTTAGTAATGACATACCTCATGGTAATACAAAAGAGTCTGTTATGGTTTGGATCTGGAGTAGTCCCCAAAGTTTCATGTGCTTAAGGACTGGTCCCCAAAACAGCAAGGTTCATAGGGGTTCTTGGGAAATGATTGGATGTGAGGGCTCTGGCCTCAACAGTGGCTTAATCCATTGATGAGTTCATGATTTGGTGACGTTATTTGGAGATGGTAGACACTATAAGAGATGGGACCTAGTTGTAGGTGTTGCATCCTTGGGGGCATGCTCTTAGAGACTACATCTTGTCCCCAGCACCTTTTTCTCTCCCTCCTTCTCTCTCTCTCCCACTTTTCTTTCCCATGCCATGAGCTGAGCAGTTTTCTTCTGCCATGTCCTTCTGCCATAATATTCTGTACCATCTCAGACCCAAACCAGTGGAACTGGCCAACCATGAACTGGAACTTCTGAAACCATGGCCAAAATAAATCTTTCCTCTTTTGTTTTTCTTTTCTCATTTATTTTGTCACAGTGACAAAAAGCTGACTAACACAGGATTGGAGTGAAAGTCCTTCACTGAGATATAAAATCCCCCAATTTTATAATGTCTTGGAACATCTGGACCAAACAACTTTGCCTACATTGACTTTTGAGACCTATGAAATTGCTCAGCCATGTATCTTCCTTTGTGCTAATCACAATGATTGGCTCACAGGAGGTGTTCGATACATAGCATTCATTGAACTAATCAATGCATTCTCTTTTACAGTCATTAAGATAATTCAGATTCATTAGTTACAAGGACAAACTTTATAGTGTGCCTCTTATATATTTTTTTAAATAAATGGACACTAAAACAAACCTATGAACTATAACTAAGCTATGTGAAAGTCACATTAATTCACCCAATTCATAGATCAAGAGAAAGCTGTTTCATATTTCTTAAATTACAGATAAAATTTTATCAATCTTTTATTAAGTCCATAATACCCATTTCTGTGTATTTGCCAGCTAGTCAGATTGAGAGATAGAATCATTTTTTTTTTGGATTTCTGGCAGCCTATGCTATTGGACCTCTCCACCAATTGACAGAGTTCTGTCCGATGGGAGTGAACACAGTGTGGCCAACTGCTGCACTGCCTTAAAAGTGAAACTGTCTGTCCTTGCCTCTCTCTGCCTTTTCCACTGGATGGCATCTGGACTTGACAATGACCCAGCATCAACTAAACAGATATGGAATATAGCCCAGAGAATGATGGAGCCACAAGACTGAAGGAACCTGGGTTTCCAAATGATTGCCCTGAGCTGTGGCTTTTTCCCATTCTGAACTGCTTACCTGTGGTCTGTTATATAAGAAAGAAATAATTTTCTCCATGACTAAATCCCTGCATTTGTGTGTTTTTGTTTTAGTAGCTTACCCGCAAATATTATATTTCCTTCTCCAAGGTTCTGTGATTCCATTTTTATCCAAAGGGGCAAGCATCTAATGTTTATCTGCAAGGAGTATGCTGTTTGCCAGTTTTCCCCAAAGGGGATAGCATGGGTTAAAGCAAGTATTCTACTTTGTAATCCTACACAGCTGACAACCACCAATAGAGAATGTTCTCAGGACAATTGTGCCAAATAATGAAAAAAGGTGAGACCAAGAAGCTAAAAATATTATGATACATAGTTGTTTCTGACCTGGATATATCATCTGAAGGTGCATTTGGTTTGACGTCTTGTAAACACATTCTCAGTGACAGAAACAATATTTTTTAGTCTATTTCTGGGCATGTGCATAGAGTTAATTAGCAAACTCCCAACTTACTGTGCATGCAAATTCCAAAGTTCAAGAAGTGGCAATTTGCCCACATAAACCTTATGCAGTTTTTATTGTTTTGTCAGATCTGCTTACTTAAATGCATAAATTAAGTACTATGTGTTGCACCTACTTAAAAATATGGCAGGATTCTTTAGGAGAAGTGAAAATTAAAATGTCAGTAAGAAAAAAGCTTTGCCATCTCACCCTCAAAACCATGCCATGGGAGGAAAGTCAGTTTTGGAGATGTGTTGGCTACCAGGCCAAACGTAGCAACAAAATCTGGTGCCACTCCTAGGTCCACCCCACCCCAACACCCTCACGTTCTCTTGATACCAGAGAGACCACATGCAGATCATTGAGTAGGCATGAGCTTCAGCAATAACAACTAAGCCCACCTCTCCTTTATCAAGTGTTTCATTCAACACTTCATAACCAACCAATCTTTGATCATGGGGTTCAGAATATCCTTTTTATTGTTTTATACAGAATGACCCACTTGGTTCTTATTTTTGTCTGAACTGCCTATGCATTCCTGCTGAAAGACTACATTTGCCTTTGCCCTGCCTCCTTCATGACAGGGACTATCCCTCACTAAAAAAAAAAAAAAAAAAAAAAGAAAGAAAGAAAGAAAGAAAGAAAGAAAAGATTTTTCCCATAGAACTCTGCAAAATTGCTTTATGCCATAGTTATACACTCAGTAGTTTTTAAATATTTGGCTTAGGAATACTTTGAAACACATATTCCTTATTCTTATTCAATGGTTTATAGCATGGATTTTAAGTCACTTAGATATTCTTGAAGGCATTGAAGATGCTCTGCCAGTTACAGTTGGCATTCCAAAAACACACAAACATACAAACATATGCACACTCATATTTACTCTTGATAAGATAGCACAGGTTAGCAGGTACACATTGCTTTGCTTTAGGCTGGAATTATTTTAATTCAGCATGGCAGTACTGGTTATCTTGTTACAAGCTGGGCAGGAGCTCTATCAACAAATAATGATATTTATATGTGTGTGTATACATATATATGAATGAATTCTTAATGCTATTTTTGGTAGACGTATTTTTTTAAAACTATGGGACTCCTGGAGAGTGAAAAATAATAAAGCTTAGAGTTGCTTAAAATTAAGATGAACCTATCATTTCCTCTGGAGGTTTAAAAATGCTCTCCCAAGGTGATTTAAACAATTTCTACATAATACTGTCAAACTATCAAATAGGATAATCACGCAAAATTTTGCTATCTTTCACCCATCCCTACTTGATTTTGTTGCTAGAGCAGGTGACGCTCCCTTATCATCAGTTGCCAAAGAGAAAAGCAGTCCCTCCTATTTCATCATTTACTACTGAGAAAAGTAATCAAAATAGAACTCATGTCAATTTGTTCTCCTGACACTTTTCTATGTATAAAAATAAGGGGGAAATCCTCATTATTGCCTAGTCCATCCTCCCTTCTTCCCTATTTTCATTTTAAAATTTCAAAGTACATTTCTGACTGAATAATTCCCACCCCATCCACATTTCCAGAGGCAGTTTAATAGAACATAAAAAGAGAAGATGCAGCATAATATTCTATTGTCACTGTGGCTCTCTGCTCCAAGCTCAGCCATCTGAAAGATATTCACATCTCTGGGTCTCACGTTGAGTGTTTACTTTTTATCATTTCTCTCTGATAGCACTCCTGTCAAATTTATGAATAAGTCTGGAAATTTTCAAGATAAGCTGAAACCGGTCTTATTTGTTGGCTTCTGACTCGAATTTCCTCTACCTCGTCAGGGAAGAAGTTTCTGATTTTAGAATCCAACTGCTGTATGTTTCTTTGCCCCAACTCTAGCTGTAAATCACACTTGGTTTCACAGATTTGATAAAGCCTGTGAGCTTATAATGTCCCTGCCAGAACTAGCCAAGAGTTACTTCCTGGGGAATGAAGCCAGTCGGCAGCCCTTCCAGCCACATAAATATGACCCTATTAGGTGGAAGTCAGTGGGCCTGTCTAACGGTGGGGATTTGCCCAAACAACTCCACAAAGTAGCATGATCAAAGTGATAAAAGAAATTTTCTAAAATGACAGGAGGAAAAGGAAAACAACAGAAGCTTCTGTTTTGATTTTTGTCCTCTGTCCTCCAACTCTGCTTGGATTCCACAGCAAGCAGGATTTCCTACCAATACATGACCCGTTTCTATGTAAGAAGGCAAGCTTATCCGCTAATACAGACCATCTCTCACACCTCAGATCCTACATCACATCACAAGCTGCTGCTTTGAAAAGCAAGAGCACAGAGACTTAAATAGGTTTTGACAGTGGTGGAAGAAGGGGCAGAAGTTATAAAAATGCAGATATCAAGCTCACACAATTCATGTCTTTCCAATTTTAAAATATACCCTTTGATGGTGCTAGTGAAGACCAATGGTAATGGCAGAGAAGAACTATGCTGTCACAATGTCATATATTTTATCCATGAATTAAAAGGCTATATATGATACAGTTGATAATGTTTTGTTATCACAAGAGCTGCATTGCTCTGTTGGCCCTTATTTGACTATCAAAGACCATCTGCTAGCATGGAAATATGTGGTTTGAATATTCACTCAACATTTCCCTCTCTCAGTATATACAGAGCATCTACTACATATACATACTACATGCAATTTGCCTTAGATATTATTGATACACAGAATGTACATGTATGGTTTTGGGGAGGAGAGGGAAAGTAAAGATAAAGACTTCAGAATTCCAGAGAAGTTTGATTATTTTACCCAATGTATATGCACATTATTCCAGTTTATTGTGTTTCACTCTAGGCATGAGCTAAGGTCTGTAAGTTTTAATTTAAAAGTCATAGAATAAGGAACTCTATACTTTGAGTAGTAACTTATGATATTAATGTTAGCAAAACTATTCTACATAAATAATAATAATAGCATTGTTTTTATTCCCTAGTATTATCTTTAACAAAACAATTTGAAAAGAAAATGCAGAGGAAATAAAAAATCTGAGAGGAATTTTAAAGATTAAGTAGTCCCCAATTTTCATCTTATAGATGGGCAAACTGAGACTTCATGGTTTGAATTTGTTAGCATTGCATACATAGTTGTTGTGGGATATGGAAATTACTAATTGGCTCTGGAGATTGAGATTGCACCCAGTTTGACTTGTTGCTATCAGAAAAAGAATGATTGTTCAGACTCATGCATGTGTTATGGGTTTTCTTTGTTCAGGTGCTTTGGGAAAATTGAATATATGATTAAGATAGATTTTTCTTTGAGGCTTTGAAATGGTTTTCCTGACAGGGAGAACTTACTTTCAAATTTCTCTCTCAATATGGTCTTGACAAATTAATGGATGAAACTAAGATTAAAATATCTCAAATTAGACACTAAATTCTGTGAATTGTTTTCACTATGTAATTAGAATAAAAATCAAAATTGGAAACTGCCAGTTCCCAGAGCTTTTCAGGTGTCTACAAAGGGGGAGCTCACTGTCTTTTCATCTTTGTATTAGGGACAAAAGTCACTGGAGAAGCATCGCCAGCCTTGGATAGACAGTAATGGGTTGTATTTCATCATATTCGAGGACCCTCCAAAAAGAACAATCACCTGGCCGCTGTAAGGAGACAACATAAAAAAAAAAAAATTAAGTAGGCATTAGTGGACTGAAGGCCACTCATCTCGTCCTTGGGAAGCTGATGGATATGACTATGTCACTCAATAGCCAGCTTTGTGCCAAGTTGCTTGACACAGAAAAGGCCATTCTGAAGCTGTCATTTAAAGTAGATCTGCTCTAGCAGACCCTCATATAAGGCATCTCCTTCATAAAAAGATTCCTGTAGTACAAAATATAAACCCACTGCATAAGAAAATAACCATGTCAGTCCAAAGAATAAATAAAAGTGGTAACATAGTATGTTCCCATTTTCTTCCCATCACCCATGCCAAATAAAAAACATGACTCGGAGAACAAAAGGCACAGTGAAGAATTTTCATGGAGATAACTAGTATAATCTCAGGAGAATATGCCAAGAGAAGTGTTCCGAGGATGCTCCTGTGGAGATTCCATCTTCCAGGAGCAGTGGTTGAAATAGGTCAGCACGTCCTGAAATGACTCAATTTATTTACATTCTGAATCCAGTTTCAAATATTTACTCCACGGGCTGCACTGAAGAGAGAGGTGACACTTCTCCAACTGCCTTCCATTTAATAACTAGCAAAGGTGAAGGGATAATCCATTCTTTCACTCAGCCTACAAAATCAATTAATAGAATCCACAAACCTGGGAGAATTGCTCTAGTATCTCATGTTCAGAGACAGCTGAGAGCAAACCATATAATATGGTCCTGAAATGGTCAGTTTGAGATACCATTTTCAGGTCTGTGAATGTAAGTTTATGGATTCCTAAGATTAGATTAGAGAAATATCTGTCTTGGTTAACCATTATTTCTACATTTTTGTAGCACTTTCTAGTTTTCAAATCATTTCTACACTTATCACTTCATTGAATCTTCATAATATCATGACTTATCCATTTTAATATAGAGAATGAGGCTCAGAAAAGTGGTTCCACACAGCGGCGCAACAAGGGACATGCTCCAATCCACATGCAGCAGACTTGTCACATTTTGCTCACCAGCATTTAAAGGCCATCTCTAAATGGGGGGTGGGGAGGGGGTGGGAATTTGCTTTCGTGTGTCCCTTGGGAGAAGGCGTCAATTCTCCAACTTTTTCAAATATAGTGGAGTCAAAAGAAATTTTATACTTATAAATGCACCATAAATAACCATACCCTTTGGAGAGCCTATACAAATTCTCATCAGCCATTGCCTCTCATTGTTGCCAATGGAAGTTATCAACTTCTTCATGCACTAATTGTCAAGGAAGCAGAAGAGTGTTGATCTCCTCTCAGCTCTCTGGTAGGTGCAGGCCCACAACACAGAATCAGTCAATCACAAGTTTCTTCCCTAGTCCCTAAAAAAAATACAAAGAAAGGGGGGTCTCACAAAGTTCCCACAGCAATGGCAGAACAATCAAGATGCCTGGAACAGAAGTGATGAGTGCTTGGCAGAAATGACTCCAAGCTCAGAGATCTAAGTTCCCAGCTCCTTGGTAGCCCAGGTTCCCTTGGCTTCTGTTCTCTAACTCCTACAAATTTCTTTTTTGGTAAATTGAACAGGGTCAGTTTTTATTGTTTGCAATCAGGAACCCTGTATAGCACACCCAATTTTCTAACTTTAATATAAAAAGTTTTTCAATATCATTGGCCTCTTAAAATAATTAAATTTGGTATTTGAGAAGATTCTAATACCTCATGTCCCCTTTTTTGACAATCAAAAAAAAAACTATGATGTCTTATATTTAGAACGCTGAACCAGAATATGTATACGTTAATATTCTTAGCATTATATTATATGGAGTTAAGTTAAGGTGAGGCATAAGGACCACTAATTATTATTATTTTTTTTTACTAAAATTTTCCAAGAGCATTCCAGCATGCAGTAAGTACTTCCTCCCCTGAACCCATAATATTAAATGTGTAGCATCATTGGTCAAGAAATCACCCAATGCCTTAAAACTATTCTCGTATTAGTGTTATATCTTAATTATACTCTTAAGTCTGGCTCTTAAGTTTTTTATATAATGTGATCTATTTTCCTAATTATAATTATGATAAACTGGAAGAGCAGGAACTGAATACATTTTTTTTTTGGTTTTCCCTATCAATCCCCCTAGAGATCAAATGCCTTTGCCTAGAAAAGGTACCTACTCTTTTGTAAACGCTATGCAAAAATGCTTCTAGTTTGAGCTTAGTTAACAATTCTGTTTATTTATATGCCTTTAAACTTTCTTTATCCCCCCAACTCTCCTATTACAGTGACTTACACATAGTAGATAAATAATAAATATTTGAAAATCAATGGTTGAATGGTTGGCTCAGAAAAAAAATATCCTGATATCTATGGCTGCCCAATATTATTAACCATTAGTTGACATAAAATGACCAAAGAAGGGCTGGGGATGTGGCTCAAGCAGTAGCACGCTCACCTGGCAAGGGTGTGGCCTGGGTTCGATCCTCAGCACCACATACAAACAAAGATGTTGTGCCTGCCGATAACTAAATAAAATAAATTTTAAAAAAAACTATATATTTTTTAAAAATGACCAAAGAAGTGTAGAAAGAGGATGACAATAATTGTAAGTAAATACACACACAGTGTGTTTATACATTCAAAATACTCAGTAATTTCATATTCTTCGTGAAGAGACCCCTTCTTTCTTGTCTCCTTTTCCCTGCCCGAAAACAAAGGGACCACATACAAAAAGGAGATGTTGGTAATTGTCAATTTTGCCTTACACTGTCTTGTCTAGTCATAGCCATTTCTAACAAAATAAAACAGAAAAGTCTTTGGTAAACTTAGTAAAAGATAAGGAGAACTTCTAGTAGGAAATTGTTCATGGTACATGCATATTTTAAAAACATCTTTTTCAACTGCCAGTCGCCTTGTCTAATCAGGGCACCTCTATTCTGAAGGAGCAAATATCAAAGTCAAGATGGAATGTAAATGCAGCATTATAATATATGGCATGTAGAATGAAGATATGGCAAAGGTTGACATTGATGATGATTAAACCCTTTGGGATTTGTTCTTAGAGACATGAGGACAGAATCCATAATCACCAGCCCTCCTCTCATCTTTATACAGTACCTGCTAATAATATACACCAGCTTCATAATTGCCTACTAAAAGATAGGTGGGGAGTTCATTAACCACGCTAATTACAAGAACAATTTATGCTAAATCATCAGCAGGAATGTTTAAAACACTCCTTGAAAGCCAAAACAATGTAAAACCGACCTTAGTGGATGCAGAACATCTGTTCTCTGGGGCTGAATAAAAGAGAAATTCATAAGAAAACAGAATGGATAGAAGCAGAAAAAAAATATTTTCTTTGTCATTCCCAGCTGAATGACAGGTGCAAGCCTATTGTGTGAAGAAAACGGTGTGCATTAGAGATGATGACCTCATAGGGAAAGGGGATGGCTGGCAGCTTCTGGCTCCTCCAGGCCTCACCACTTGTCACCCAGAAGTCCAATTTATTATTGTTCAGAGGGATTCCATCTCCGGCTTCCTCCTCTCTGAAGTGTGAGTCAGATGGAAAAGAGCAATATTCCAAAAGATTTTTGAGATGTGTTTTAAATGTCATGTCCATTTTTACCAGATGTTCAGAAGTTACAGAACAAAAGATGATGGCTGACTAATGACTTGATGGTGCATTATCGAGAAGTTTAATTGTGAAATTAACAGGAAAAAAATCATTGTGAAATTTATTTTAAGACCTCGTTTAGTAAGTACATATAAGCATCAGGAGATAAATTTTACTGAAGGGTTTCTTTGAACCTTAGAGTTTTAGGACTATTATTATTTCATAATTATGAAATAATTTCTTATGATTAGGCAGTGTCAACTAAGGACTTTTTTTTTAACAAAAGTCAACCATATCTAAATGCATATAATTACCTTTTCCCCTGCAGGAATAGAATTTTTAAAGGGGGAAGTGATTCAGGTAATGTTTTAATATCTCTTTAAAATGGAAATACTTCTTTGGAAAATTTCCACACATTCGGCATCAGAAGTCTCCTCTGTTCAAGCTTCACTAATTAGGGGCATGCGCATGGAGTTTACCATGTAAGGTGAAGGTAGAGGAACATTAATGACCCAGGCTATGATATCATTTGTGAAGAAGTTCTTTCCACTTCTCCGACACCAGTTGAATTTCAACTTTCAATTCTGTCTTTGAAGCCAGATCAAGCAGTGTCACAGACACATGTCTTTTGTGTTAGAGTCATAATATTTTTTCCTAAACTATAATGGAGTGCCTAAGAAAGAAAGCATCCACCCCAACAACTGGCCATAGGCATTGTTTCAAACTCAGTTTTCATTTGACATAAATACTACCATGGCAACTTTTGTGACTTGGGACAAGGCTACATTATGAGAAAATGATAAACAATGACCAGGAAATTCATTTCTATCCAACTCTCTTCTCTTTCCCCAGTTCCTGGCATGCTTGTGGAAATGGCCAGTAGATGAACTCAAGACTGCTATGCAATCAGTGTGATTCCAAGGATGGCACGTCATTACGAAATTTCTCTTGGGCATTGAGTTACTGCTACTCTTTTCACTGTACAAAACATAATTAGTCAGTCTTGAGAGAAATAAAGTAGTTAGTTATTGGCAATATTCTGCCTCTTTAGTTGGTGCCACTTATCAACAATTGAACATGCACCTGATACCTAGGCCCTTCTAACAGCCTTTTCCACCTGTCTCTGCTTATTACAGTAAATGACCACTGATGTACAGCAGATGTTCCCAAACACCTCAGGTGGGAGATATTTAAAAATACTACTGCCTAGGCATTGGCCTTCTTCTTCTTTTTTTTTTAGTTGTATCCATAATATTTTAATGCTCACAAAAAATTTAAGAATCACTGGAACATTGCTATTCAAAGTATGGACCCCAGACCCACAATACAGACATCACCTGAGAGCTTGTTAGAAATGCAGAATCTCAGGCACTTGTCAGACTTATTGAATCTGGATCTGCCTTTTAGCAAGAAGCGCTACTCTAGAGCCAAGGATCTTATTAAACTTAGTTACATGCAAGACTTCAAAGAAACCTGTGATCAGAATACTATATGTTTGTGTTCTTGCAGGTTTTTTTTTTTCTGGGGAAATGTCCAGTATTTTTTATGATATTCTTCAAAGGCTTTGTGACCCAAATAAGATGAAAAACCAGCAGTAGAGACGAGACCAGACCTCATAACCTCACTTCCAGGAGACAGACAAATGAAATAAATGAGTGAAGGGAATGAGCAATTGCCAAATAAGTTTGTAGAAATAATTCTGCACAGAACAGTTTCCTTTCTTATTCTTAACAAAATACATCGCCTTACTTCTTCCTCTTTAGTTTTAACTCTTTTGATAGAAGCATGCGTTCAAAACAATTTTTCTTTACCGTAAAAATGGAAATGCACCTGTTTGGTGGTACATGACAGATGACACAGCCTGAGAAGGCAAGAGGACAAGAAGAGAATGCTGGAACTATGGCTTGGCTCCTGCCAACTGCTGGTGTGGAAGAATACAAGACGAGCATTGTCAGATCTTCTGACTTCTAAAGACAGTCCAACACTTTAGATTTTTGATGTAAAATAAAACCTTTAAATGTGGCATCAGTATTTTTTTTTGAGACTGAATAGGACAAATGACTCTTACAGAAGCATACCTAAATAGTTATTCACCAGTATAAAACTATTCCCTATGTCTTACTTCCGGGGAAACATCTTTCTTGAGCATGTTCTGGTGAGAATCAAAACTCCATAGAACAGGTCCTACAATTATAAATTTGCATTCTATGAATGAAAAGCCAGAGGGGCTGGAGTTGTAGCTCAGTGGTAGAGCACTTGCCTAGCATGTGTGGGACACTGGGTTGAATATCAGCACTGCATATAAATAAATAAATATAAAGGCCCATTAACAACTAAATATACATATATATATATATATATATATATATATATATATATATATATATATATATATATTTAAAAAAGAAAGAAAGAATGAGAAGTCAGAAAGTTGAGCTGTCTTGACCTGCCGCAGTCTCTGGCTGGGCACAAATCACGAGTCTCCACACAACTTGTAGATTCAAACAGCAATTCTTTATTCCCGAACTCACACCGGCCGTCTACAAACACGCTCTGGGGGAATCCACGTTCTCTGCCCAAATCCACTCCGCATGGGCTTCTGTCTCCCAAAATATACTGTCTGACCCTAAGCACTCAAGAGGAACTCAGCAGCAGGATACGCCCTATTCTAAAGGGGGAACACCCTAATCTCCTATTATGCTAAACTGCCCTATTCTAAAGGGGGAACACCCTAATCTCCTATTATGCTAAACTGCCCTATTCTAAAGGGGGAACACCCTAAACATGGATCCTGCCCTGGTCCTTGAGCAAGGTCACCTTTCAGAAGTCCTTCCACTAGACAGCATGGGAGTAAGCTGGCAAGGAATTTGTCATACCTACTTGGCTGATGGCTCCCAGCAGACCAAGTTCAAAGTGAATTAATCTTGGTTAATATTAGTGTAGCAGTGAGAGTCAAGTCAACAAAGACAAAGGTAATTTAAGCTTCTCAAGCAAGTCAAGATTTAATACAGGAAAATGTGTGATAAAAAGGATGAAAGAGTTGGGTCTGGGAAATCTGCTTCTAGTTCTCAGACTTGTTGATAGGCTTCAGAGTCAGGAAACTGCCTGGCACTTGAGAAACTGCTAGCAAGAATAGCAGCTGCCTGCAGCAATCAGGTAAGTACTTCACAGGGAAATGCCCAGAGGCATTTTCTGAATCCTGCCACCCTCCCTCTACTAACTTAGGAGTGGTAGGATGTTTTCCGTCTCTTTCTCACTTTTGAACTCCTGCATTGATGCCTCTTATGGGCAAATCTAAGCTAGAATCCTTTTGACAAGGGATTGTGAAAAAACACAGTTCACAGGCTTTCAACCCCTGCAATCAGAAACCAGCCCAGAAGAGGAGCAGGGACAGTGCTGAGTTAACCACCGATAACTAGGCACAGCCAACTTATTTAATACTTTACCTTTGCTGATGTCTGGTTTAGTCTAATTTTTACACAAATTGCGACCTAGACTTTTTTGGGGGCTCACGTGCATGAGAGAACCAACAAATCTGTTGTCTAAAACAAACTTTATTCTATTGAGATAATGGTTTCGGGAAGCAAGCCAAAATAACAAAAAAGAAAAACCTTTATTAGAAATTCACTCATAAATAAGATAGGACAGATTAATAAAAGATCATAAGAATAAATTTATGTATATGAAAAACGTGAGCATCAGAACTATTTCTACCTTAATGGTAACCTTTTTACTAAGCTGCACCTTATTGACAGCATGTATTTTATATCAAGGGAATAAATAAAAACGTATGTGCATATTAATGTCAAGGAGATACAAATAAGAGCACAGGTGTTTGGACCCAAGTCAAGCTCAAAACAGTCAAAACACCGAAGTAGAATTTGAATTTCTTAATGAGTTGTCTCTTTTCTTCATAACTTACATCTCTTGCATAAGTAGATATTTTCCTTTATTGCATTCCTTTAAAAACTGCAACAAGAGTATAGTGAGATGATAGTTGATAAATGGATAGATTGGTTGATGTTTGATGGATGCATTACAGACTCCTCTAACAGATGTTCAACTCAATTATATTGAGAGGCACCAAAAATAACAGGAAGTGAGAAAGTTTAAAGAGAGACATTTGTTGAAGGTCACCATATTGAAGGGACCTCTGAACTCTATTCAGTTCCTTTCTCAATCTCGGTACCAGTTCACTTCGCATTCTGAACTTTAGTTCCCCACAGGTAAAATGAAGACTTCATCACATCTTGATTATGATATTATAAAGCATGTCTGTTTAATGAAGCGATAATAGGAATAGACATTCATAAGAATCCAGTTGAGCCTAAGCCAGGAGAAATCAATGCTGTCAAGAGAGCTGCATTTTGTCTTATGCCAAAAAAGTGCTTTGCTGAGTTGTACACATTTGGGAGAAGGTAACGTCAGTCACTGCTTCAAAACACAATGTGGTACATAAATGGCTTCTCAGTGTTCTTCTCAGTAAGTCCTTCTTGACTGAATGACCAGAGAGTGAGTGAGGATAAAGAATATTTCCACCTAATGTCATGCAGATAAGGTACAGTCAGGCCATGGAATAATAATAGTAACAATCTTCTGCACTTTGAAGGCTCTGAACATTGTTCAAAAGAGTTCAAGTGCAGGTATTCATCCATTTAAACCCCGCAACAACCTTGTTAAGGAGAGTCTACCATGACCTCCATTTTAAAGGCGAGCAAACCCAGACACCAAAAGGTCAGGTAAACCACCAAGTCACACAAAGACAAGGACAGGACCAGGTTTGGGAATAAGTCTAGAAAGATTATTCTTAACCACTTCAGTCATATGATTTTCAATAGCATTGTATTAGTTTGGCCATTAATAGAATTTTCCCCCAAGGTTTTGGCAAATGTGAGTCTTAGTTCTTAATGGGACTGTGGATTTCTCCTTTCCAAATAGCTATTTTAATGAGAATTTTGGAGAATCTACTAGCCAGAAATAATTTTAAATAGGAAATCACTGTTTTAAATGTTTCTTTATATTCCAAGCCACAACTTTGGCCATCTCCCATTCCCTTCAGTGATTTAGACCCACCCCTAGAGCAACAAATATCTTTCAAAGAGAAGCAGTCACAGATTCAGACATGGAATATAATATGTTGAAAATATGTCCCAGAGATTTCATGTCCCAGAGGCGAATGTCCCTTTGTTTTCAGAAACCATAATTAGGTGGCATACAAATCCCAACAGAAGAAGATAATGAACAGTTTGGGAGTATAAGTTCCTTTGTCAGTAAAGAAGGCAAAAGAACTCACAGAAAGAAATATAAATATACATGGATTGGCAACACCATTGGAAACCTTAGTGACATCGATTCTGGATACTCTGATCGACTTATCCACAAGCACGTTCAAAGTGGGAAAGTAAGAACTCTTGACTATTTTGTCATTTCTTTCTAGTTCAAAGTCATCAAGATTTTCAGACTGTGCTATGAACATGAAAATGCTTTAAGTTAAAGTTCTTAAAGATATTCGACTACTTATTCAAAGTTAATTTTTAAAAATAGTAAGAATATATATATATACTTATATATATATATATATATAAACATTATATATAAACATTAGTATTTTTACATATGCTTAGCATGTATTTTAATGGAAGTCCTTTATTCACATACATAAAAGCCCAAGGGAGTCCAATTCCCAAAGTTCAGCAACCCCTTTCAACCAGCATTTGAAGTGCTGCCCCTGTTTTCTCAGAGTTCTGGCTGAGGTACTCAAGAAACTACAGTCACTCATAGAAAACTATTGTTTTTATTTTAACAATTGGGAATTGTTAAAATCAGAGGTATATCACAAGGTAAGAGGGATTTTTTTTTATCCATATGCCATGTATTTATTTCCCAGAAAACACTTCACCAAGCTGACAGTTATCTGCATGACCCCTTTCATCAGCACCAAATTCACATTTCGAGGAAAAAAGGAAAGTGATTTGGGTTTGGAAGGCTCTTTCCCCAAAACCACACAAGTAAAAGCCACTTCAGTCTTTTCACCTGCTTTCAAACCCTTCTGCTAAAAAATCGTTAGGGAAGGCTGAGAGAGAGCATATATAAAACCAACACTCCCAGATGAAAGAGTCCTACTTTTAAGGACGTTTTTCTCTACCAGCTTCCAAAACCAGTAATCCAAACAACAGAGAAATTGGTCCTGAGTAAAAAGATTGGATTTAAATTATAAAGTTCAAAATTTACTAAGCCCTGTGGATACCAGTCCTGATAATACTGAAAATAAGTAGAAAAGCAGTTATATAAAGACTATTTGGGCAATATTGCTGCCAAGGAATTCCCTGTTTTCATTTTCACAAGTTGAAAGAAAAGATTGTTTTTTATTTAGCAAAAACTAAAGTACATAGAACACCTCATATTGTATAAATGAATAAATATCAAAATAACAAAAAAAAGATGATTTTAAAAGTTTTTCTGAGAGAAAAATAAGGAAAAGTAAAGGGGAAAATTAGTAAATATTCGCTATAGAATCTCAAAAGAAACAAAGGATAAACCTCTTTTAAGATTTAAGAGTTCCCTAGAATATTGATTACATTTTGAGAGAGATTCTACAAAAAAAAAATTAAGTTCAATATATAGTTATATGTATGCATATATATGCACGTACATATATTCCTTTAAGTGCCCTGAATTAACAAGAATTAAAAAATAAAAGAAGAAAATCTGTTTTAATGCTTGAGCAATCCTCTCTTTCTAATATTACATCTGTGCAGCATAGAGAAAACAGGGAAGTATGTTAGCTACCTGATTTATTTAAGTTATGCTAACAGCCCAACCAAATATTTAAATTACAAAATTAAAAATCCCCAAACTTTATGTGAATCAAATTATTTAGATTACCTATTTACAACTATCAAAAATCAAAAGGACTACATTCCATCACCACATTCAGTTTATAATATGTGCTAGAGAAGAGGAACTAACTGGAAAAAAAAACTGAGATGCTCAGATTGGCACACACAAATCTAAAGCTCTGCTCATGCATACACACACACACACACACACAAGCATGGAAATGTAGGCATTATATTCTTTAGAAGAATCCAGAAGCAAGTCTGGATCTTCTTCATGGAATCCATGAAAAAAGTCCTCAGGTACTCCACTGTAGGGCCATGCCAATGCTATAATATTATTTTGCTTCACATAACCAGTGTTAAGGGGAATATATATATATATATATATATATATATATATATTTTTTTTTTTTTTTTGCATAGTGCCTCATTTTGATTTTCTTTGAGATCCCAGATACTGGTGATGGAGGGTGGGGGAATCCTTAAAGAAAGAGTATATGAAACTATTCTGCAGAAATATATTATTTTTTAAGGTAGTTGAGCATCTTGGCAGTGGTCATTATTCTTCTGAAGAGCTAGAAAATGTTTGCTTTTCTTCATTTTTGTGTTCCAATTCTAGTTTAAGAGATAGGAAAAATAGCTTGTTGATCGATTATTAATGAATATTCATCACAGCTGAATGATTACATATCTGATTCAAGCAGAATGATTAAAATCCTACTCTCCTCTATTGACTCTGATTCCTTTGTTTAGAACTGTTGGTTTCTTTTGTGAAAGCAAAAGCATTTTCTTGAGAGAAATTTCCTGGATTTTTAGAGAAACATTTACATATTGGCCTTTTCTATGACAAAGTAATGTCTTGAATGTATTAATAATACCAAAGTATCCATTTATTTTCATATTGTAGCCACTCATTGGCACACAATCCCAAGCATAGCTGACTCTTAACATTATTTGAACGATTTGTGTCGCATCCAAGAAATGCAAAATTAATTCCATAAAAATGTTTTCAAAAATAACAAAAGAAGTATCTTCTTTTCCATTACCTCGGTCTCAAAGTAGATGCTGATCTATTTCTGGGAAGAGACTACTGGTATGCTGTGCAGTCACACTCAAGGAAACTTCCCTTATGTCCTTTTATCTGGAAATGCTCTTTCTTGTTGCTGCTTTCCAGGGAGAGGCCTTTCTCTGGACTGATGGAAATTTCCTTAGTGGACCACAGCTGCAACTCAGTACTATGGGTTAGTTAGCTCCCTTGTGGGGAAATCTCCCACTAATAAGGAACAGGTCTGTACTTCCAGGGGACAATTTTCAGACTATTCTTGGTTTCTTAGGGGTTCTCAGTAAACTGAGTCCCATTTGCCTTCAGAATTAACTTACTCTTTAACAAATATTTAACTGCTTTTCTCTTTTCCCTGTTTCACTTTCTCACAGTCTTGCTCTCAGGATCAGCGCTTGGAGGAACCCACCTAAAAGACTGTTGCTTGCACTTTAACCAAACTCTATCTGTGCAGCTTGGCCAACAAGAGCACCAATTTGGTTACACTAATTCCAGAGCCCAATGTAGCTGAATTCAAGAATCCCAGCTAAGGAACAATTAGAAATGGCTGCAAAGGGTTTGGTTATTAGAGACTTGACCTAGGAGCCAAGGGGACTAGATTATGTCTTTGGGAATCTTACACCATCTTTGGTCAAGTTCAAACTTAGTTCCTAGACAGTTCTTGACAATAAACAACCAAAACAGAAGGGAACCAGGTCTAAATGACCTTTGACCTTCTCTTAGAAACCATCACATCCCCTCAAATAAATTCAACTCATTGAATTCACTCAATTCACCAGACTTTGTTATGCATAATAACAGAATTTTATCTGCCAACCAAGCAGAAAGGGAACTATAACTCTCAAGATGGCCTAAAGGAATATTCTACACAATGGCAATGTTCAGATGGAAATTGGGGAAATCTATCCAGATTTTCCAAATAAATTGAACTTTAATTCAGTAATTTTATGGTGAAACATTGTAATGCATTTCCTGTAATCAAACTGACTCAATCATAAATTTTCTTCAACATTAAGGCTCACTTTTTTTATACTTTGGTTGATATTTTTGACATAGGCAAAAGGTTTTCAAAGAAAAATGCTGTTCTGAATCTGGTGATTCATTGGAACATCATTCTGAGTATTAGTTCTTTCAAAATTGGGTCTTTCAAGGAAATATATGTTTTTCAAAATAATTGTCTTTGGATCACTAAACGTGGATATGTAACATCCTCTTTGTCACAAGGCTGCAAAGATTTTAATGTTGTGGAAGGAACTGGTGACAGTGGCAAACTTAATAGGATTCTACTTAAGAAATAACTGGACATTTCTCTTGTTTTATGAGGCAATGATTTTACTCCCTAGTGAGTAAAGACTGGAAAAAAATTGGATCATTGCCAAAGACGTAACCTATACTACATCAAATACTCCCATTACATTTCTCTTAACTGCCTCCTGGAGGTTGTATGGCTGCTTATAGGGAAAGCTTTTCTGATAACTTTTTCTAAAAAATCACATTAAACAAATACCAGACTAACAATGCAAAGATTCAGCACTCTGTCTTCCATATCTGACTTATGTAGTTAACTTCCCAGGTTCCAAAATTCATTATCCTCATTATAACCATGCTATATCATTGCCTCTTAGGTAAATAACTCAGGCAGCATTTAAGTCATTTGTACCACTGTTTGTATACTCTGATATGGGAGAGGTTCTGGATTCTTGAACTGAAAAATCCCATTTAAAAGAAGGGAATTACTGTGCATTTGTTTTGTGTTGCTCAAAGTGAATAAGCATTAAAAATATATTTCAAAAGACAGTAAGTCAAGTTTTTAGCAAATACATTGCCTACCCAGATTTAAATCCTAAGAGAACCCTTCTTGAAAAGCAGCTATTGGATGTGTTCCTTCTAATCCAATACAGCGAACTTGACTGTACATTAATAAGCTTATGATATGTAAACTGGCCTTACAAAAGTATATAGGAAAGTGACACCATCTAATAAAGCCACTAGCCACATCAATCCCCTAGAAGAGCAGTCTTTTATGTTCTCCATTAAACAAGTGGCACCTTGGAGACCTCTCCAAGTCATTGACTTAAATTTTCTAATTGTAGTTGTTGACCATGACCTAACAAAGATTGGCACCAAACAGCAGAAAATTTCATTTCTAAAGTGAGTCTACCTTATACATAGTTTGCCCACCGGGCTCAGAATAAAGAAATCAACTCATTTGAACTAGGCTATATCTGAGATTAATATAAGTGCCAAAATTTTTCAATATGCGTTAATTTTGCCCACAAGGATATTTTACGGGTAATCATGAGTTTCTAATTATAGTGCTGTGCTTTGAATTTGCTGATTGACGTAGATTTAAAATCTTATCATAGTTTTAACTCATTTGCCCTATTTAATAGGTTGGGGGTTGATATTATTATCCTCCTACATGTCTAAATACTTAGTGCAGCTGAAAGGTTAAGCAACTTTACCACCAACACAGGAGGAACTCTTCTGCTTCATTCAAACCCATTCTCTTCCTGCTCCTAGAGATGGCTTCTCCAATGCTCATTCTCAATTTGAACTCAGCAAGGACCCTGGTCAAGGTCTACAGTGCTACCCTGAAGAAGGATCTGGGCATTTCTTGGGACCTATAGAGGATACTCCCAGAGAATCACCATGGGCCTTACCTCATCCAGCCTATAAGACCCCCACTTTGTAGCAAGGAAGTATGTTCAGGGAGCCCATCCCTTCTCTGATGTCCTCCAACCTACCACTGTCATTACAACTGGGAAATCACAGCCAGCAGAACTAGGCCAACCTGGGAAGTCAGAAGCTGCGTCTTTGTGGTGTTTTCATCTCTCCTTCTGCTTTCCTTACTTTCCAAATGATCACAAAACCTTCTTTTCTTTCTCTTATTAAAAACTTCACTGGGGGATATGGGTGTAGCTCCATAGTAGAGTGCTCACCTAGCATGCATCAGACCCTAGTTTCAATTCCCAGCACAGGAGGAAAAAAAAAACAAAACAATAAAACCCACTGCACTCTATCACTGAATCCTGCTTGTGAAATTTCTGCTTCTGCTTCTTGCTGTGTTTACTAAATGGATTCAGCGAGTTCACAAAACTGAGTTGAGGAAGAATCCTTTTTTTCCTTTTTTTTTTTGTATCAAGGATTGAGTCCAGGGATGCATAACCATTGAGCAACATCCTCAGCCCAGTTTTATCTATCTATCTATCTATCTATCTATCTATCTATCTATTTATTTATTTTGAGATCAGGCCTCACTAGATTGCTTAGGTCCTCACTAAGTTTCTGAGGCTGGCTTTGAACTTGCAATCCTCCTGGCTCAGCCTCCCAAGCCACTGGGATTATACGTGTGTGCCCACACATCCTACAGGACCTGTTCCCTTTTACATGCAGGAAAGAAGGAGTGTAAAAGGAAGGTGTGGTGACTAATTATAAGCATAAACTTGGTTGGGCTATGATGCTGGGTATTTGATTCAACTTTAGGCTAAATATTGCTGTGAAGATATTTTGTAAATGTAAATAACCTCTAAAGTCAGCTGATTTTAGGTAATGGAACTGTCCCTTTATAAATTGAATGGTTTCACCTCATCAACTGAAGGCATGGAGAGCAAAACCTGAGAGTTGCTAGGGTAAAAGGAATCTTCCATGGTACAGAAATATAGAAATCGTACCTGTTTCAAACCTGAGTCATACTCTATAGAGGTTTCAGACTCAATGCTGCCACATGAATTCTTATCTGAGAATCTAGCCTGCTGGCCCACCTGACAAATTTCAAACATGTCCCTCCATAACTGCTGCAGTCAATTCCCAGTTCCTTAAATCTCATGTGTACACATACATGTACAGAATCCTAATGGTTCTGTTTCTTTGGAGAACCCTGATACAAAAGATAACTACCATCTTTGTGACATTCTGACCATGTGTCAGGAGCTATGTTAAGCAAGTTACATATATTAATTCATTTGAGGAATAATACTTTCCATAACCAAACCTACAAAAGGATCTGATACATATTTTTTAGTTGTCACTTTCAATGACTGTTCCAAATATCTGAGTCATCTCCCACCTTTCCTTAGTGAAAGCCACATGATAAAATGGCCAATCATAAACATTACTCCTGCCCTAGGGGAAAAATCTAAATTCAGCCACAAGCCCACAAGAGTCTGAGTCCTAGTATAAAAAATGAAAAAGAAAACTCTCTGATAGTCTTCTATAAAACACAATATTCAAGAATGAAACATAAAAAGTAAAGAGTGTGTACTGCTAAATATTTAAAAAGATAAAATACTGCTACACAGATTCTATTTTAAGATACATAATTTCACACTTTCTAGAGGGAGAAAAATAGGAATAATGTAAAATGTTATATAAAAAAAGGAGGCACTTTGCAATTTATGTATTCTCTGAGGTCAATTTCACATAATTTCCAAGAAACGAAAGAATCCCAGTACCTAGTTAGAGAGAAAACTAAAGAGGTGGAGTGGTTTGCATGCCACTAAACATTTGCCTGAAGCAGAAACCACATTTTACTTTATTCCAGGGAGAATAGAGTCTGGCTAAAGGATGCAGATAAAAGATTTAAAAATCAACAGCATAATTGGGATTTGCTTTGGTGCATTTTTTCCCAAAGAAATATAGAGACATTTTACCTTCTGATCATCCTAACATGTGTTAAGGGACCCCAGGCAGAGTCAACTTTGTAGTTTTCTCTTAAGGAGGAGACAGCACCTAGTAGCAGACTCCAGAATATCAACAACCACAACAAAACAAACAATGACAATATCAATAATTGTAAAACAGTTTTCTGAGAAAGTCTGTGTACTCTGTTTTATATTTTGTAAAAACTTCTACAAACCAATAAAATATAAACTACAATTAAAAGGTGGGGAGAGCATATTAAAATTGCATAAAGAAAAAAATAATTGACAAATAAAATGTGGGGTAGGGAGTTCAGCTTCGCTAGTAATTAAAACAAGGTTCCATTCATATTGTGTTTGTTTATGAAAATACCCAGTGTATGTGAGAGTGGAGAGGATAGGTACATTCATCCATCAGCAAGTTCTGGACATTGGTGAGACTCCCCCAAGAGGACAATTTGGCAACTGCAACGAAAACCTTCATAATCTGAATCTTCTGATCAGAAACCTCTTTTCTTCAAAATGATGCTCAAGAATGAAAATCATTTGTACAGATACTTTTGTATAAGGATATTTAGCATAGAGTTTATAGAAAATTAAAGCATGAATATAACTTAAATACACCAAATAGATATTCAGTTAAACTCTTCTGGCCCATGCATATGATGGAATATTGTACAGGCTGAAACAAACAAACAAAAACATTTAGCAATAAAGAAAAATGCTGAAATATCTTCCAGTAAAAAAATAAGTTCAAAAAGATAGGTTATTATTCCAGTGAATATGGCTTTGCACAGCATGCTTAGTTTTCCCTGGACCTCTATTTAATTATCTTTGAAATAAGAAAGATGGGCTGAGTGATAACTGAGATCTCATCCCAATCCATAGTTCCAAGGTTCACAATGTTTTGGTTTTGGCCTAGAAAGTTTCTCCTTATATTTAAGTGATAACCAATGGCTTCTGACACTTTCAACTCTTGATTAGATCTATGGTAACTCCATCAATAGATGCCCTACTTTTAGTTATAAGAAATAGTATAAATAGATGGGAATATGGAGCATCACCCTTGGAGCTTCACATGAAGGCAAACTTAAGTTTCTCTTGAAAGTGTTTATTACTTTTTCACAAATAGTGCTTAATCTTAGCTTAAATTTAGGAGTTAGCCAATCACACTACCAATGGTAAACTTGAAAGAGCTTAGGTCAGTCAGGACTCTCCAGAAACACAGAGCCAATAAGAGATAGATGATAGATATATACATAGATAAACAGGTAGAAAAACAGATGATTGATTGTTAGATAGGTACATAGATTGATATGAAGTGATTAGTTTATGCACGTGGGAACTGGCAAGCTCTAAATCTGTTGAGCATGCCGGCAGCCTGGAAACTCTTCATCAGGAGCTGAGATTTCAATCTTGAAGCAGGATTTCTTCCTCTTCCGGGAAACTTGAGTTTTTGCTCTTAAGGACTTCCAACTGATTACACAAGGCTTGCCCACATTATGTATGGTAATCTCCTATACTTAAGCCAGCTGATTGTAAATGGTAACCACATCTACAAAATATCCCATGGTAACACCTAGATTAGTGTTTGATTAAATAATTATGTGCTGCAGCCTTACCAAATGGAGATATATATATATATATTTTTTTTTCCTCCCAATACCAGGCTATAATCAGTCCCTCTTTAAATTGCCCCCCCCTTAGGTCTGCAAGTAAAGGATAAAAAAATTGGAGGAGAAAAAAATAGCAATTTTGAAAAATAAATAGCTCCTAAGGAAGGCAGATTTAGTCATAATGGTACAGTGGAACATATGGGACTGAGGGTTTAGGGGTAGGAGGGACGGGGTTGTAATTTAGAAAACGTGTAGAAACAGAAGGCAATGTGTATGCCTAGGAAATGAAGAGGCATCATGTGGAAAGATGGAGACTGGACAGGGGGAAAAAAAGACAAACAGCCTGCTGAAATTTTGTGTGATGGTGGAATAATAGCCATCAGCCCTGAGAACCATCTCTGGCTGCCTGGGCTTGCCCCTGCAGGTTGCCTGGCTGACCTTTTCACAGGGCTAGAAGGAGTTTCTTTCAAAATAAAATTATCAGGCTTAGGGATGCAGCTCAGTGGTAGAGCACTTTCCTGGTATGGCAAGGCCCTGGGTTTGATCCCCAGTACTGCCTAAGTAAATAAAAATAAACTTATCAGTTTTATAGAAAAGAGAATTATCTTTCACCAATTAGGTTTCAGGCATGCAGAGAGTCACTGGGGTTTGAATCCTAGGGACTAATTAGGACTATGCCTTCTTCTACACTGTCAATATTAAGGGATTCATCGTATTCTTTCAGCATCAACATATTCCCTTCCTGTATGTTTAATATTTTGCCTATAGAACTCTTCCCTTCCCCTATCTAGCCAGCCTTTCAGATGCATTAACTGAGTGCCTACCATTTCACTAGCAGTAGAAAAACTTAAAATCTCAAAATCATTCCTCGCTTTCTCCTCCTGCCTATCCCATCCCCTATATAATCAGATTTCCTATTCACTACAAAGTGACTGATTATTGATTAGCATGTTTTCTCTTTTAAAATAAACTATATCTTCCCTTTCTAAATCCTGCTTCATGTACCAGGAAACATCAGAAAGCACAGCTCATACATTTCACTGCCCTGCTCAAAACTTTCTGCTGTTCTTCGTTTTCTATAGAATAAAATTCACATTCCTTAGGAAATTCAAAGCACTCCCTCTCCAGATCCACCTCCCATTTTTCCATTTGATGTACACCCTAGCTTGAAAAAAAAATCTACAATTTTCTACCTAGATGCCTTGCTCAAGCTGCCTCCTATCAGGATGGCTCTGAACCTCAATCTTGTAATCCATATCCCATGCACAGGTCAGCCATTTTTCCAATGCAAATGGAAGAAATACAATGAACTCCATCCTAAACAATAGGAAAATTATTGCCTCATGTAATGGAAAATTCTAGAAGTATAATATAGCTTCATGTCTTAGCATGGATCTGGACCTAGGTATGGTTGTTAGCTAGCTGATCAGGAATCACTCTCCGTTTCTTACCTTTGATTTCTTCAGGTGAGATTTACTTTCTGGCATATTCTTCATACGTTTGCAAGTGGAAACTTTGCATATGTCAATAGGTATTTTACAAGATGTAAAGGCTGTATTCCACTATGCTTTTATTACCAATAATCTTGACTTTATCTTAATCTCTCCCTGACTGTGGCACATCAGACCTGTACATTTTCTCTGGCCTTTCCTTGCCTTGCTAAATCCGTATACCCAAATGCGTGAATCAGTGTGCTTTCTGAAGGATATAGGAGTTTAAAATGAAGATTAGAGCAATGAGAATAGTTTGAATTCTTGAAACATGTTGTACCAAGACAATTGCTATCACTTATTTCTATTGTTTTTTAATTTGACTGATAGGAAGTTATTCAGCTTTGGAAAAACTTATTCTGTAGTTTGATTACCTTGCCACTTGGTAAAAGACATTTATATGTAACAATGTAGAGTATAAAACATAAGCCCTAGATGTATTTCACTGATATCTTTAAAAAGATTGGAACTTGAACTTTCAAGTTAGTAATTAAATTTTTTCCCGTGTGTGTGTGTGTGTGTGTGTGTGTGTGTGTGTGTATGTATGTGTAGGTGTATATAGTTAAATTTCACATACATAAATATTTTTCTATTTATAATTTCATACATACACATATTGGTTTACCTCAAGTAATCACTAAATGACCAATAAATTTAAAAAAAAAATAAAATCAGGGATCCTAGATTTGATCGTTTCCTCACCATTTCTTACCTGCCTTTGAATTCTTGGATTGGAGCCTAAATTCATCCTCAGCAGTTCATCCTTAATATCTCTCCTAGCTCAGCACCAGTGTCCCTCAGCTGCTTATCTCTCCATTGTTGGATTATGTCTCCCCAGTCACATAGCCTATGTTACCTGCCTGGCCAGTACAAGATAATCAAAGGAGAAGGATTATTTTGCCTTCTCATTAAGTCACATAATGTTTCATTTGGCAGGTCTCTTGAAGTTTTCCTAATCCAACTCCTTATTTTATGATTGATAAAGTTAGGCCTGGAGAGGTCAAGGAATTAATCTATCAACACTCAACTAGCTAGAGGCAGGGAAGAGAATAGGATAATCCACGCTGGGAAACCAAGTTACATAGAGCTTAAGCTGAAAGTCCAATAACAATGGAGAGGAAACTGAAAACAGTAAAGAGGAAAGTTGACATCCTACTGAACAAAGGAAATCAACCCTCACCACCCCCACGGGCACTACCACTGGGTTACCATTCAATTGTTTCACTCACCTTCTTCTTCTCTCCTTGGTAAGGGGAAGCTCTTGATAAAATTGTGCTCTTGCTTTCCCTGTGATTGGTAGGCCAAGTGACTGGTAGTCCTCATAGGACTGGGAATAGAAGTGACATGCAACCTATCACCTGGTCCATAGTGAGTCCACACTATGGACCACAATACTTGTTCTTCCTACTAGCTCCCATTGAGTTGGAAGAGACATTTAGCCCATCCATCTGAGTTCCTGAGAAGGACTACAGAGACATGGAGTGAAAATCTCAGCTGATCCATATTGCAACTGTAGGGTATTAATAAATGTCTTTGTTATTTGAAATATTGCTATTTAGGAGTGCCTGTCAATTCCATTACAACTTAGTTTACTCTGATTAATAGAACCATCATTCTACTAAAGGGTTATTTTAGTTCATTTCTTAAATTTAGGAATCTGCAAAGAAAGGAAATAAGAACAATAAGAGCAGAGAGTTTGAGTCAAAGCAGCATTCTGAATCTGAACTATGGTCCCATCACTTACTACTGTGTGGTTTTAACAAAGTTACTGAACCTTCCTAGGTCTCAGTTTCCTACGAATTAGGGATACTAATACCATTTGAAAGGACATTATGAAGATTAAATGACTTGAGATATAGCAAGCCTGAGACTGTTGAAGACATCAAAGTAATATTGTTTCTTACTATTAGCATTAGAAATTGGTTCTTCAGATTGCCAAGCCATTGCTCTCTCCATGACACCAACCTTACCTTACAGTCCTTATCTTCACAGCTCTGCTTCTTTTCTAATTATGCAACAGATAGGGAAGAATAATATCATACTACGAAGACCTAACTCCATGACACCCCCCTTCCACCCTGGAAAAATTTTTAATCTGTAAACTAAAGTCTTCAATTTTCCTCTTTCCTTACCTACTATATGTAGGCCAGTTGCATATAAAAATTATATATATATATAGGCAAGTCTTACATATTACTACTAGTAGCGTCAGTAGGCTACTAGGGTAACCAATGTTTCTTAGAAAACCTGTTTTTAGTGAACAATGTTTCTTTTATATAGAAGAATACCACTTGGATAGGGTTTTAACCAGAAATTTAATTTAAACAGAACTAAGCCGACAAAGAAATCAAACAAGGTGGATTTTCTTGATTAGAAAAGAGAGACTGACAGAGAAGATTCCCAGTTAATAAATCTTCCCAGGAGAGGAGAATGGGATCAAATGATTAACTTAATGATGAAAGAAATCATGAACTTGGCCTTCTCGAGATGTCAGGAGTTTAAATTACCTTGCGAATGATTACCCAAACTGTTTCGGCCCACTTACTTCTCTGGGTCACAGAATTTGCATTGACTGGACACTTTCCCATCAATATGAAGTATGGCATCTCCACACAATAGAGTATGGTACCTTCTTACAATGAATAGTTTCCTGTGAACAGATGGTACTGGATGATCCAATTTCATGTCTGTCTCTTGATAAGTCCACCCTGAATGGCTTAGGCACTGGATTCAATGTTTATTTTCATGACTAATTTGGATTATAGCTTTACACATTAGCTGTTTGAAAACTGAATTGTATTATATTGGTTTTTCCCCAGTCCTTTCAACTTCTTATTTATTTAGAGGTAAGGTAATGTTTAATATGATTTAAAGGAGACTCTGATTGGAAATGACTAAATGACTAATAAGATGTCACATGAAAAATTTCCTTCACTAGAGCAGAATTTCCCTGGAATATTTTTTTTCTGTTTTTCCTGGGAATATAGGTAGGAAACAATTTATTCACACTCTAACCAAAATGGTCAGGAATAATAAGCTGTCTGCAAAACCTAAAATTCTCATGACCTCAGAGAGAGTTCAACTCTTTCATATAAAATTAAATTTTCCCCAAGGATTTAACCTCTGTCCAACACAGAAACATACTCGGATTTTTCCCTGGTCATAGGAGGACATAGCCATTTACCTCATTTACATAACATCTTGTGATATTGCATGAGCACCCAGAAGATGAGCCTATAGTATAGATGAGCTAGTGTCTCAGCTTAACTTGCTTGTGCTTCAAATTGGGATTTTTGGTGCTTTTCTTTCAACAACAGCAGGATCATAAATATGCTATAATCATTTTCTTCTCCTTACTGTGTATGTTTCTTCACAAGTGCTACCTGACTGACACACTTTTCTAGAAGTTTACTCACTTGACTCAGTTTGTTTCTATCAAAGGTGACCAATAATTTCTGTTCATTCAACTTAGTGTTTTCATTTATATTGATGTTCAACATTTGCAAACATAGTGATAATATACAATTCTCCAAATAAAATATTGTTCTGGAAATGTTCAATATGTTTTGGGAGGAGAGAGGGATTGCTTAGTTTTAAAAAGTTTGGGAAATGTTGGGTTAAAGATTTTTTTTTAACTGTCTTTACTGCAGGTCTTTTCAGAGTCTTTAAAATGTAATGTACAGTGTAAAACCCATAAAGGGCAATATAAAACATAATTCAAGATACCCTGCAAACATGGTTCTCTTTCCTTAGTTTACTGTTATAGAATAATAATTCTATATATGGAAAAAAGTAAAGTAGCAGTAACTTCAAGATTACTAAGTAATATTCCCTAAAATAACCCTACTAATGAGTGATAGTCTTTTGTCTATAATAATTATATTTGTTCATATCATTCTTTAAGACCAAAAGAGATTTATTATGTAAAATACTATAAGATCATTAGCCCATCATGCTTGCACATACCTATAATCCCAGTGGCCTGAGTGGCTGAGGCAGGAGAATGGCAAGTTGAAGGACTGCCTCAGCAATTTAGCAAGACCCTGTCTCAAATAAATAAAAGATAGTGGGGGGCGGGGTGGTGGTGGCTGGGTATGTGTCTCAGTGGTTAAGCACCCCTGGGTTCAATCCTTGGTACTAAAAAATAAAACAATACTATAATATCAAAATTAAATGAAAACAGATATCAGAGTTAAAAAAAGAAATAAATAAAAAGAAAAAGATGAGAGAAATGCAAAAGTAAACCCAGAGGGCTTTAAAAAACAGGTTAAAATATAGTCTAGAAAACCCAATTCTATGCAAAAGTCAATGGGATGAATATGGTATCTGAAATTACTGATAGTCAAATCAAAAAGGAAAAATAGTTATAAAATTTATAAGGTCCAAAAATAGTTATAAGATTTATAATTTCAAAAGGTAGCAGATGCTTTGGAGAAACCTAATATTATTTCCTGATTCCACAGGCTGAAAATTTTACTCTTCTGAATCTTCATAGAGGAAACAATATGTGATTTTCACAAAGGCTCCCAAACCCAGCTACATATTAAAAACCACCTGGAAAGAGGTATAAAATACATTCATTCTTGGGCTGGGGCTGGGGCTCAGTGGCAGAGCACTTGCTTAGCATGTGTGAGGCATTGGGTTCAATCCTTAGCTCCATATACAAAAATTAAAAAAAATAAATAAAGGCTTGCTGTCCATCTACAACTATGAGAAAAATACATTCATTTTTCTTTTTTATTAATTTTTTTGTAGTCATAGATGGACACAGTGCCTTTATTTTACTTGTTTATTTTTATATGGTGCTGAGGATCAAACCCAGTGCCTCATGCATTCTAGGCAAGCACTCTGCCACTGAGCTACAGCCCAAGCCCTCATTCATTCTTCTTATCCCTATCACATAGCTACTAAAATATTTTTAACACACTCCATAGGTGATTCTTTAACCAAATGGGAGAATCAGAAATCAGCAACTCCTACTTTGATGAACAATTTCTTTTAAAATGTCCTTACCTCAGTGGTTTACCTTCACAAGAAAACATACACTTAGTCAATTACTTGAAGATATTCCTTTAATGTATTTCAATTGCCCCACTCTTCAATAGCAGAGGAATTTTTTTTTTTACAAATAAAATTATATTCAAGCACTAGCACTCTGAAAGCCTGTGATTCCATTATCCAACTGAAGTATTCAATAAAATCAGTGACTATTTCTTGGAAAACACTCAGCTACGATAAAACACAACTTAGAAACAAAAACTTTCATTTGTAAGCATACTCTCTTCTCTCTAACTCAAAGCCATCAAGATTAATTGGTGACAGAATTCTCCACTTCTGAAAGCTATATAAACAAACACAGATGTCAAAGAAGAAACAAATTGATAGGGTACACAAAATTATCTCAGTTGCCTTACAAGGTGACACTGAATATATTAAACAAAAGTTGGAAAGAAAATTTAATTTACAAATCTCACAAGAATCTTGGTTTCATAGTATAAGAGCTAGTTCTTACATGATGAATTTTCCCTCAGCAAGAAAACACCAATGGAGAATAATCTCTAGAAGTTTTCACACTCTTGCACAAAACAATAAACAGATCAGAAATCATCTAATCAATGTCAGAAGAAATGTCAAAATAAAAGCACAAATTTTCATTCTTTCCAGGGCTGCTTATAACTTCCTAGTTTTGAAAGAGGAGAAATGGAGAGTTTTTTAAGGATAAACGCAACAAACAGGAGTTAAGGAAGGCCTCAAAAAAGGGCAAAAGTGTTTGGGGGCAGGAGGACTCTCTTCACAAATGGTTGCTATTAGGTGAAAACCTAAGAATCATAAGGATATTGTTTTTCTTAGTTATCTCAAGTGCAAAAAGAGTCGAGAAAGAAAAGCCATCAGTGGTGAAAGGGAAAGGAAAAATAAAATGTGGCTCAAACAAAAAGCAAACTCTAAAACAATTAGACACGAGATGGAGTTTACTGACACTAGACAAGCTCAGAAAGGAGGCGATGGACCATTTGACTGTGACGTTGTACAGCGGTGGTTCTCAAGATTTAGTGTGTGTCCCCAAATCACAGAGGAGGTTTAAGAAATCAGTTTGCTAAGCCAAATTTCTAGAGTTTCTAATTCAATAAGTCCAGGGTGACAACCTAGAATTTACATTTCTAACAAATTCTGAAACAATGCTAACTCCTAACTCCATTGGCTTTGGGCCAAACTTGGAAAGCCGTGGTTGCAGAGCATGATGACAAATTTACATGGCTTCAGGATTTAGACGAGGTTACTAAGCTGAAACTGCTGCACTGGGGATATGCAAGTTAAACATAAATCAGAATTCCAGGTTTTTAAGTGAAATCCCTAGAGTTTTAAGTATTAGCTGCAGATTTTTTTTTCAAAAAATGTAAACACTGAATGAGAAAAATTTAAACACTAAATGAGATTCATGGTCTTGATGAGTCCTGGGGCTCAAAGCCTCCAGTCTTTGTTGTAGGATTCATGAATCAGGGTAGATAGTTTTGTCTCCAGAATTAGTTTTCAAAAGACTCTCTAAATAAAAGGTTGAGTTCCAAAGCTCAAATTATCAAAAATTATATGTATATTGAAGCAACAAATAGTAAAAAAAAAAAACCATATATCAGTATCTTGCTTTTATTTCCATTTATTAAGTACATTTTACACACCCTAATTTTATCTTTGAATTTCAAAATCTTAAAATTCTATTATGAAAACTTGTGCTGTATTTCTGTAGAAACAGCTTTAAACTTTTTCAGATTTTTTCACAGTCATATCTAAAATATCTACTTGTAACAACTGGGAAAATAAATATTTTAAAATTCTAACAAATGTCAAAATGGGTTTGGGTTCAATTTGACCCAAGAGCAGATGAGTTGGGCAATCACAAAAATAATCATCAGCAATGACAAGTAGTCACTGAGTAGCACTGAATTCAAAACACGGGGCTTACTAAAATAAAATCTCTTGTAGAATTTGGAGAAAATATAAATGGCCAGGTTCTTCTCCTGAGGATTCTCACTCTACAAGGTCAGGAGTCAATGGGAAGAGATGGTTATTGCCTCTATTATTTTTTTTATTTTTGCTTAAGAATGCCCAAAGAGAATGAATTTTGATGGAAATTTTTTTGTTCCACTCTTTTCTAGTTGTTCAAAAATTGTGACCACAAACAGAAAAAAACAAGTTTATTAGAGAGAGCTATTAGTGGTATCTCTTTCTGTGCCCAGAAGATGCCAGTGGCAGTCCCCTACACACAGTTGTGACATCCCAAGATGTCTCTAGACATTGCAAAGTATCCCCCAGAGGAACTGAGGGGAAATCTTCCTCAGATGAGAACCACTGCTATACACCAGCGCTAGTGGTAAGAAATGCACTTGACTTTTCCTGCAATTCTGACTACTCATCTGAGAAGAAAAAAATAAGAGATTGGCCTTAAATCTATCTGTCTTTAAGTCTTAGTCATACAGGGCATGAAGTGGTATCCTCAAAGAAATGGATGACCCAGTCTCTCTGGTGGTATACATTTGTAAAACACAAAGACAGAAACAAAAGAGCAAGTCACATTTCTGAAATGCTTTCATCTTCAAGCAGACTTAGAGATTATAACTTCATTAAAAAGTCATTGTCTCTCTGTCTCCCTCACTCCTTCCCCTTTCTTCTTTCCTCCCTGTCTGTCCACCATCAAGCATTCTTTTGGCCCATTAAATTACTTTGGGACTCAGTAAATTAGTTCATAAAAAAATACTAAAAGGTACAGCTTCATTGAGAGCATTCCTGATGAACAGCATTGAAGAGAAAGTATCTTGAATAAAATAGATTGTTGTTTTAAACTGAATTCCTGATACTATTACGTTTTCCACCTCATAGTCTGGAGAGGGGGCATTTCAAAGATAAACTATCTTGATATTTTCATTTTGAAGACAGGTAATAAGTGGAATACAACAATTTCCAGAGAACTCCAGACAGGCATAATCTACTTTATGCAACCAGTCACCATTCTGAGGCTTCTGAAAGAGGTTTACTTTATAGTCATTCTGAGAAGCTGCAGGATTTGTGGTGACGGCTCTGCCTACACAGTAAAGATGGATGACCTGATTAATAAATTCAGAGAGAAGCAGATAAGAGGCGAGGACAAGGTGAAGTGCAGAACTAAAATGAAAAGATAAAATAGGTAAGGGAAAACACTGTCAGGTGGGAAGGGAAGAGAATAAGCAGAGATGATGGTCCCTTTTCATGTATTGAATATTTGGATACACTTTATTTCTGAGAAAATGTGGTTGTGAAAATAGGAAATATGCTCTTCTACCTGGGATATATTGTTCCTCCCTCTCCTAACTTATTTTATAGGCAACAAATGTCCTCAAAGATATATAACACTGATCTACCCTGACTACTGTCTGTGAGACACAGGTCTTTTCAGAGCTAGCAACAAGGAAGTGTCCCTGTGCCAAGGGAACCCAGAGTAATGGGAAGGGAGAAAAGTGTTTGCATCACTCCTGTATGGATAAGAAAATTGAAGATTAATCAGAGCACTGCTCGCGCTCTGGACCTTTTGGTTAATTTAATCAGACACTCCTGTGGTTCAGGGTCTTAATGAGAAAAAAGCAAATTCCCTTGATGGCTGAACTTACTTTTTTATTTTATTTTATTTTTTTTAAGTTAGAGAATTGTAGGCCTGAAAAATGCAGAGGAAAATGCACTTCATAGGAGGATAAGATGCTGCATGAAAAGGTAGCAGCAGCATTTCAAGAATATTTAAGAGCTTCACAGAGTTTGTGAGGATTGAGCACCTTCTTAACAATGTTAAAAAATATGCATGCAGTGTTGTGGCTTGAAAGAAAGCTGGACATGCCCTTGTAAAACCCTCTATCTGCGTGACCAGGAAGGACAGGAGTCTCCTCCTTCATTGACGTTAGAGATAGAAAAGGTATCTGTTTACCCAGTCAAGCCAGTGCTGTTCAGTGTTCCAGAAAAGGAGCAGTAAATGAGCAAAGGTGACTCACAGGCCCTGAGGCACATAGCTTGAATGTAGAGATTAGGGAAAGCAGAGCGAGAGCAAGCTCCTTCCACTCTGGGCTGCCTCTGCCTGAGCTGCAGCTTTCCTCCCTAGTGTCTTTCATTGTCCTCCCCCTTGTCTTCCCTCCTGGCTTGGGCCTCTGCCCTGTCAATCAAGTCCTCCCAAAGTTTGACCCATCACCTCCTGTCATGTATATGAGGAATGGCATCTGAGTTAGAGAACTATTTAGGAGCAGAGAGTCAATGCCTCAGTTACAGCCTTGCCTCAGGACCCTGTAATAAACAGATCTCCCCTGGCCTCATTTTGCTTGGGACTCTCCCTGCCCTCTACCCTCTAGTCAAGCCTTATAGAATCCCACATGGAAAAGTATTGTTAACAACCAAGTTTGCCAGTGTTAACATCTTCACCCAATGAAAAAGACAACTGATTTGATATTCACAACAAACAAGGAGTCCTGAGTTAAGTGCCTTGAGTCAGTGCCCTTTGCTCAGTTTCTGATCTCTCTGGTTCTTTGGTAAACAATGAAATGCAGATTCATACTGCCTTAATAGTCTCAGACAATCCCAATAGTCAGAACTGCTTTGATTTGCCCTCTGATGAAATAGAGGCCATACCAAATGCAGATTTTCCTTAAATCACTAGCTAAGTTAGAGACTGTATTTTAAAATGCTTTCCATGTCTTCAACTATGGATTACAATATGGAATGTCTCTTTAGACTCTCAAAGCCCTAACAGTATAGCCCAAATCCTGTGCTCATGAAATATATAAAGTAACAGAAGTGGTTAGCTACTTTTCCCAAGATCACCCCAAGTTGTGTTATCTTTATTTTATCAGTGGCAAGAACTTTGAAGGATCTGACATTTTACCCTACTTGAAAGCTAACAAGTTAGCCTGCTACATTATCATGAATGCTGACAGAAGACATAAGACTCCTGGGTCAGAGGCAAAGGTCTTTATTATTCATAGCAATAACAGTGTCCAGAGTATCAGTATTTTCTTGTTCCAGGTCCCTAAGCTCCAGTTTCCACAGGGAGATTTGGAGAGGACAAGTTAATACCAGCAGACATAGTTGATTGAATTATAGGAGTGGAACCCTGAGTTTAGGGAATCAGATTATTGTATAATAGACACTAAGCATGACTGCACTTTTCTCCTGAAAGATATCCATGATCATCAGGAAAGGTAGGCATGACAGAGATAGGCCAGAAGGATGGTTATTACTACCTCTGATTGCAAGTTGTGCAGAAATATCAGAGATTGGTAGAGAACTATCTTCCAATAATACTCACTCTCTTTTTCACATCATCTCTTCTGGTAAATTTTTCTATGACTATCCCAACTAATCAGTCTCTATGATAAATCATACCAATGGAGGCTGAGACCAAATCTGTCAATTTGTCTCATACAATGTTTAATTAAGCTAATATCAACAGGACTCTAGGTAGTAGGATGAGTCCAACCTGCAGTATTCACCTTAGCCATGCCTATGTATCTATGATCCTGATCTAAGTAGCTTGAACGAAGCCCATAAACCATCAGGGTGCATTTTAAGAAACAAGGTTAATTTTTTTTCTTATGTTTTGGTATGATTCTCCATCTGGTTTTAAGTATTAATCCAGGAATAGCACAATTTACTTGTGATGACACAGACTCTGCCTTAGACCATAGGAGGAAACTTAGGGCAGTTTTGTCATCCATAATAATTCAGGCCAGCGTATGAAAGTTGCCCTGAAAGTGAGGGGTTAAAGACAACCTCTGCTCTATAGGGTTCCCAAAGCAAGGATAATTGCCCAAAGAGCAAGCATAAATAATGAATCAGTTATCCCTCTGGAAAGACTAGAAGTGGTTAATACCAATTCTAACCTAGAGCTTTTAGAAGGGTGAATTTGTCTCCTTCATGTTGTCTTTCCACTTCTTAGCTGCACCCAGACTGTGAAAAGCACTGATGAAGATGGGAGCCTGGTTAAAACAAGACTAAGTCCCTGATTCACCTCACTGTATAGAACCACCCTGTATTACTCATGATTCTCCAGAAAAACAAAGGCATAGAGTATGTATTTTAGAAGAAAATGAGAAAGAGATAAAGAGGGAGATATTGGAAAGTATTGGCTCATGTGGCTATGATTCTTCATAGTTAAGAAGTCTCATGATCTGCCATTTGCAAGCTGGAGAGTTAGGAAAGCCAGTGGTATAATTTGAATGCCTGAGAGCTGGAGAGCCAATGGTATTAATTCCAGCCCCAGTATGAAGGCATGGAAATCAGAAGCCCGGAGGGAAAGAGAAGACATGCCCCAACTCAAGCAGTCAGGCAGAGAATCAGCAAATCCTCCCTTCCTCCATCTTTTTGTTCTGTTCAGGCTTGGATGAAGCCCACCCACAGTGGGAGGGCCATCTGCTTTACTTAGTTCACCTATTCAAATGCTAATATCTTTCAGATTCATCCTCAGGGACACACCCAAAATAATGTTTAACTAGCTATCTGGGAATCCTGTGACCTAGTCAAGTTGACACATACCCATTGACATGCACACATTCTTTGGATTCTTATGTGTGCAAAAATTTCTTTGTGCCATCACAGATTAGCTGACTTTCAGCAGTGGAGCCTATGCTAAATCATGACACAGCAAATCCCCTTTTATGTGTTCACTCCAAAGAAACACGTGCATGTACAAAAGAAATCCCAGTGATGAGAACTAACAAAAAGAGTTAAAATAGACCATGATTGATTTAGACAAATATTATATAATAGTTAAAGTGAGTATATTAGATTTACATGCATCAAAATGCTTCAGTCTCAAAAACAATGCTGACTGTGAAATGCAACATACAGACAAATTTTGATGTCACTTATAAACCATAAATAACATTATTTTTTAATTTCTTGATATCTACACAGCAAGCAAAAGTTTAAGCATTCGTGTAAGTGACATGGGTCAACCAACTTCAGAATAGAAACTACTTCTGGAGACAGAGAGGAGGATATGATGCAAAGGAGAAGCATTAACTGGATGAATAATTATTTTATTTCTTTAAAAGGACAGAGAGACTAAGAAATCTGATGCAAAATAATATGACATAATGTTAATGTCTATTAAATCTAGGTTCGGGGTCAAAGGTTTTTATTATATTATTTTTTATGATTTTCTCAATGGTTGAAATAGTCCATAATTAAAAATAATCTTTAAAGCAATATAGGGATATTTATCTGTTCACAGAGGTTTCTCACTATGAACTCCTACAGTTTATCTAATCCACTTGCATGTGAAAATCTTTGGGGAGAAAGAGGCATAATTTGTCTAAAATCAGGATGTTATAGAATTCTTTCTCTCTAGGGAAATAACACACAGTAGCTGCCTCAGATGCATAGTCAACAGGGAGTCATCCAATTTTACTCATCTTCAGCAAATGCAGAGAATCAAATGCAAAAATTTAACACTCCAGGGCCATGTTGTGAAGCCATGGAATTCCCTAGGGGTCTGCAGGTACATAAAATAATTAATGGACTAAGCTCATCCATAACTAATTTTCTCGTCTCTGAAACAACTTATGGGAAATTGTCTTAGCTTAATAACTAATCAAAGTAAAACTCACTACAAGTTAAAAATATTATTTACATTTTTTACCATCTCAGATCACTGTTCAAATAGTATTTTAGAAGAAATGAAATTGTTTATGGCTGATCAGACATGGGAATGAAGTAGTAGATGTCATATCAGCAGAGGCTAATTCCCACCAGCTCTTTCACAGAAAATAGAAAGCTCCCACTCTACTGGCCTGTTAAATACTATATTAGGTAAATCTATCAGTAGTTTCTATTTATGTGATTAGCGAACACTTACTACATTTTTTAATCAATTGCATGTACCTTGTCTCAAATATGTTTGTATCTCCATAGCATTTAGTACAATCCTTACACAGGTTAGATGTGAAAAATGTTTTGCTGATATCTGCAATACAAGGTTTGATTTTTAAGATTAAATGATGTGTCCCTTGGATTGAACCTTACCTTAAAATCCAGAATCAAGCCTGTGGCATATGGCCATTTTTTTTCCTGACCAATCAATCAAATAAATCTATAAATTAATCCAAATGCCTTTACACAGTTCAGAATAAGGAAACACACTTTTTGATTTTAAATGATGAGGTCAAAGGTGGATATTGATCATTTCTGCATTTAATCTTTTCCCTTTCCTTCCACTGCTTCTATAATGAAAATAGATCATTTGCTAACTATACCATAGCACAAATAATCACTTCTGAGCTGTATAATATAGCAGAACGTTTTGAAAAGACTTGCCTGGAAGATAAAATTAAGAGTTAACAGTTCATGTAGCATCCTTTACCTGAAAAATAAATAAATAAATAAATAGAAGATGTAGTTAGAACATATCTTAGTAACAAGTATAGGTTCACAAGAAGAGTAGACTGTATATCATCTAGAAAGTTAGGTCACCATAAACTGTAGCAGGTAAGTATTCCTCAGGAAGTTGTAATATAGTTACTCTGACGTGTCCATTATTATCCAACCACAAAATAACAAAACACTTATGAAAGAAAACTAGTACCCCTGGGCTAATGAGCACAACATCTACAGGGGGTATCCAAACATGGCCTAAGTCTGAATCTGTACTCTGTCTCAAACCCACAGGTGAGACAACTTTGCTCATGTTATTTGAAAATGGTGATGAGTAACAATGCGCTTGAATATAAAAATAATATGATTGTGAATCTTAGCCCCAAATCTGCATGTCCTTCTTGCTCCCTATAGATCACATGCCAAAATTACCAAAGGTGTTGATTTGAGTTTGGACAGCAACATACCCCTCTTCAGAAGTCATCAGTGGTTCCCTTTTGCCTCAGAATAATGTTCTGATTCTAAGAAAGACATTAGATGTTTTTCAGGTTCAGGTCTTGATTTATATTTTGAGACCAATATCCTACTATATCTCTCCATTACCCCTGTAATTTTAACACTCCAATCCAGTTTCCAACCCAATAATAGAAAACATTCTTTTTCTACCTATCATTCTGCTTACACAGTATCTTCAACCTGAAAGGCTCTTCCATATCTTCTTTGCCACTCAAAGAATCATTCTCTAAGAACCAATTCATATGGAACCTACTGTGGAACCTTCCTGATTTCCTCCATGCAAATTAAATGTTCTCTGTGGAAATACAGAAAATCTCTTGTGGTATGAATTCAACTCTATTAACAATACATAACAATACATCTTGTGTAACCACAGACTATGTTAATTTTTTTTTCTCTTCCTATGATGTGCTTCTTGTGGGTCCTAACCACAAGAAGAGAAATATAGTGCTTACTGTATTCTTCTGTACTTACTGGCCCAGTGGATATTTGTTCTATGATTAAATGAACACATGAAAGTGTAGAGCTGTTTAGTTTGCAATTTTAACTTTTGATTTTGTAATATATGTAGCCCAATAAGCTATAAAATAATTACAACCAAAGGTAGCAGGATGATTAGAAGCCTACAGAGCAGATATTAAACAAGAAAGAACAGAATAGAGCCTCGAGAGCCAAACCTTAGTGTAAAATTCATACTGTAGTGCAGTGTCAAGGGAAGAACATTCATTTGGGGGCTGTTAGACCAGAATTCATATTTTTCCCACCACTTAACTCATTTGGATCTATTTTCTCATCTACCAAATGGAAGCAGAAATCTTTACCTGGCAGTGCTATTGTATGGACTAAATGAGATAATGGGTAGGGGCAGGGGCAAGAGGTCCTATTATGAGATTATTTACCCATGTGTTTTCTCTGCATTAATATAAACTCTGGTCAAGGGAGTCATGAAACAAAAAGAAGGAGGAGGACAAGGAAGAGGAGGAGGAGGAGGAGGAGGAGGAGGAAGAGGAGAAGGAGGAGGAAGAGGAGAAGGAGGAGGAAGAGGAGGAGGAGGAAGAGGAGGAGGAGGAGGAAGAGGAGGAGTCAATCTTTGGGTTTTCAATTTCAGGAGACTAAACTTCCATAAGGAACACAAAGAAGTCATGTGTATCTACCATAAATTTGGAAGAATATATGGCGACTAGGAGCAAACTTCCCTTTTTCCAGACTCCTGAGGCTTCAATTCCTGATTAGACGAAAAGATTTAAGCTAAACAATGGAGGAGAGCTATAGAGGAACATAATCTAATGAGATGCCACAGTTCAGAAAATGTAGATCCTTCTACGGGAGCCTGTGACCTAACCAAACTTTGGGAAAGTGAAGAGAAGCACTGGATAGAGTCATAGGATTGGAGACCATATAATGGCCTTTTTCTCATTTCTTAGGAGTCAATGAAATCCCTGTGAATAAATGATATGAATCTAGAACAGAAAAGAGAGAGTTTCACTATGTTCCCTGGCTCAGTATATCCAAGAAGCAGTAGACTGCTGCATGTACCTATAGGGACTGTGAAGCAGATGAGGCCTCCCACATGCTAAATCCCCAGTAGGAGATATATTACATTTTCTGTCAACCCCAGAGTGACAGAAAAGATACAAAGACAAGCATGCCAAAAGGGGCCTTCAGAATAGGAACAAGACCCAAGGTAGCAAGACCTTCCTGGGTGAGTGAAAATGACCTAGATGGAGTGAAGGTGATGACATTGATCAGATGCAGCACAGCCTATGCAAAATCTTGGTACTGCACATGGATTCTCATCCAGAGGACAAATAAAACCTCAAGAAAAGAAGAGATAGTAAAATCGAATTGACCGAGATTAAATATTTTACATCTAAGAGAACAAGATTGTGTTAAAAGAAATTATGAGTAAAATTATCTTATATTTAAAGTTTCAAAAACCAACATAAGAAACTGCACTGCTTATTCTTCTGAATATGTAGACCTGGGTTTTATTTATGTGCAGTGTCCAGTCCAGAGCTATAAGAAGTGCTCAATGACTCTCATTTTTTTTTCCTTCCATCCATTACCTCCTAGATTGACATAATTTGGGTTTTAAACAGATATTTTGTATCATATATAAAACACTGCTGTTGACAAACTTTTTCTGTAGGGATAGTATATACTTCAGGTTTTGCAGGTAATAGACTCTGTTGCAACTACTCCCTTTAACCCTTGTAGTAAAATCACAGCCATAGACAATGCATAAACAAGGGTGTGATCATGTTCAAATAAAATTTTATTTATAGGCTGGGTGAGGTGGTGCATACCTGTAATCCCAGCAGCTTGGGAGACTGAGGCAGGAGGATCATGAGTTCAAAGTCAGCAAGCCAGCCTCAGCAATTTAGTGAGGCCCTAATAAATTCAGCGAGAATTTGTCTTAGAGGCTATTAAAAGTGCCCCTAGGTTTAAACCCCAGTACCTAAATAAATAAATATTTATTTATTTATAAACACAGACAATAGCTTTGATTTGGCTTGCAGGCCTTAATTTGCTGACTATAGGAGGGAAAAGAGGTTTAAAGAGGCTATTAAAATAATTATGTGCTAATAAAGCCCTGCACTAAGATGGCAGTTGTAGGAATGGAAAGCAGAAATAAATTAGGGAAGAGGAGGCAAGAGGTTACAGGATGAGGGATAGGTGAACAATGCAAACATGATTTTGGAAGAATAAGGGGTTCCTAATGAAAAATGGAGCAATTGAAGAAAGTTTGGAATCCCTTAAGAGAATATAAATATCTCCCTTATTATAAGGGGTCTTAACACCTCCACACATATGTAGAATTCAAAGGCAGAAACAGGTTCCTTCAGGTTCAAGCTCTGATACTTCGGCAGTCCTAACAGTGTCATTTAATATTTCACAAAAGCTCTCTTGACTCATTGTTGAAATCACAGAGAAAAACTCTCTATCCTCCTTGCAAGTTATTTGTTAAACCCTAACTCCCACCACTTGTCTTGTCACATCTCCACTCTCGAAGGTCCTAGGCAACACCCCTGTCTCCTCAGGGCCAGTTACCAAATAACTAGAGACAGCATCTGCACTGCAAAAAGGAATTGTTGAAATTAGCCAATCTCCAGGAAGCCTGTTTAACTTGCTACCCCAACCCTCTTTGCCAGACACAAACCACCTTCTACATTTCCAATGTACTGATACCCTGTTCCCATGTGCAAACCCTGAAGCTTTCTCTCCTTGGGAGCTGTAAGTAACAGAGAGTTCTGTCTTTTGTCTATCCAAGTGTCTTCGTGCTGTATGCCACCATCAAAACCATCTTTAAATCTGGTAGCATGAACAGTTGCCTTAACATTTTGATGGCAGTGGTAAGGGGAGGAGAAAATTTCAAATCTGGTTTCCATCCAATACCCATTTCAGTCTAACAGTGGGTACCAACGCAGTACACACAACGGTGCTTGCCCAAACATTTTTTTTAAAGAGAGAGAGAGAGAGAGAGAGAGAGAGAGAGAGAGAGAGAGAGAGAGAATTTTTAATATTTATTTTTTAGTTATCGGCGGACACACATCTTTCTTTGTATGTGGTGCTGAGGATTGAACCCGGGCCGCACGCATGCCAGGCAAACGTGCTACCGCTTGAGCCACATCCCAGCCCTGCCCAAACATTTTAAAACAGATTTCTAAAGCAGAAGCAAACATTTGGGTAGAAAATTTGAGAAAAGGGGTTTGCCATTAGACTATCACACTACATCTGTGTTTTAAGTCCTTGCCACAGTGTTCCTATCAGAAGGTTATTGTGCTTCTCCCAAAATATAATCAGCAAATCATGCCAAATGAGTCAACAGATTCTTACTGGAAACTTTGTTAGCAGGTGCTTTCTGTCCATGATTGTCACATGTAAATCACCTTCGAGGGTCACGAAGCCCCCTGGAAGTGAGAGCTGTCCCTGCAGGATGTCCATTCCACAGACATTGGTGATTTGCTGTCTGTAAACCTTGTTTCTTGCCATCTGTTTTGAATTTGTCACCCTTGGTTTACATTACCTAAAACTGTAAACTAGGTTGACATCAAGGATGAGATTTAAACCTTTATTTCTATGAATAAATTCTCTCCTAACCACAAGTTCAGGTTTCACATGGCTCCTCCTGATTTTCCTCTTTAAATAACACAATGGCTGTTCCCTCACCTCTCCTGTTTCCTAAACACTCTATGACCTCCCCTTCATACTCTGTCCAGCCTTAAACCACTGACTTGTTGCTTTCCTATTTATCCTTCTGGATCTTTGGCTTCATTTTCCGGGCCTTGTCTCTTCTGCAGCCATCCTAGCAATTTCTTAATTTCATATTTAGCATCTCTTGGTGTTTGACCTCTTCATTCAAATAAATCCCCAAATGCCAATAGCTGGGGCCTCCTCGCATCTTTGTTCTATTAAAAAAATTATGGAAGATTCCATCTCCAGAATGAACATAAAAATTATGAAGTTCAGCATCTAGGCAATAATATTCATCAGCTGAATGTCCTTGGCCAAGTTGCTTACACTTTCTGCTTTGGTCTCATGTTGGTGCCCCATCCCAAATTCACATATTGGAACTTTAACCCTTATTACCTCCCTTTAGCAGATAATAAGGTCACAAGTCCCTATGTTCTTGAATGGAATTAATGCCCCTGAGAAGAGACGGAAGAGAGCTGACTTCCATGTCTGCCACGTGCGAACAAAGTGAAAAGAACCATATTTGAAGCAGAGGAGGACTTTACCATATGCCAAACCTATTATTGACTTGATCTTGAACTTTGAAGCCTCAGAATTATGAGTAATAAATGTCCGTCGTTTATGAATTACCTAAGGTGTTTTTATGGCATCAAGACCAAACCAAGATGCTCTCTAAACCTAAGTTTTCTCATCTATGAAAAGGAGATAAGGAAAGTTACCTACTACACAGCATCTAACATAAGATCAGATACAAAATGGTGCCCAAGAAGTATTATCAATTGTTTTTAATCAATAATTTTTAATCTAATCCATGTTCTAATTGGATCTAAATTATGATTTATTTACCACTTACAAATAGAAATTTCAACACTGCTTTTTAAACTGTTATTTTATTAATCTATCATATTCTTTTATACTCATGTGTATGTTTTGAATATATGTTAAAATTTTTTTTAATTATAAGACCAGGGTAGAAAAAGAGGTGGAGTCTTCAAAGTGAAGAGAAAATCCACTGTTTGGACCATAAATGGGGTCTTCATTTAAAAACCACCAGTTAAAAGTTAATTTGGGGGAAAAACTTGATTTTGGAAATATTAGAAAATTATATTGTGTTTAAAAAATTTACATAAAAAATTATATTGCATTTTGACACTCATGAAACTCTGATATAAGCTCAGAGGATTTCAATCCTACAATAATGAAGGTAATATATTCAGTCTGGAGAGGATAAAACAACACCATTTTTGGAATTATTGGTACAATTGTGCAAGGCAGTTTGGGGAGAAATAGTGTTTAATTTGGAGTAGTTTATTCCTTTTGCCCTTTTCCCATAATCTGTCTTCAAGTACTGCCCCAAGTGAGGAGAGCTATCACTGAGGACCATGAATGGGGTCTTCATCTAGGATTATCCTGCCTTTACTCAAAGCTGCCAGCCTACAGTACACGTTGTTATGGTTTGAATGTGAGGTGTCCCCTAAAAGCTCCCACATGAGACAATGTAAGAAGGTTCAGAGTGGGAAATGATCTGATTGTGAGAGTCTTAATCTAATCAGTGAACTAATCCCCTGGTGGGATTAACTGGGTGGTGATTTAGGTAGGTAAGGTGTAGCTGGAGGAGGTGAACATTAAGAGAGTGGCTTTGAGGTATATATTTTGTATCTGGTGAGTGCAGTCTCTCTCTCTCTCTCTGATGCCTAGTCATTATCGGAGCTGCTTCCCTCCACCACACTCTTCTGCCATGATATCCTGCCTCACTTCGAGCCTCAAGGAATGGAGCCTGCTGTCTATGGATTGAGACTTCTGACACTATGAGCCCCCAAATAAACTTTTCCTCCTCTAAAATTGTTCTGATCAGGTCCTTCAGTCATAGCAATAAAAAATCTGATTAAAACATTTGTTTTTTCATGAATCTTCTTTAGGGGACCAAGGAGAAATTTGTTTTTATCCAAAGGCCTTTAATTGCCTAGATTCACTTTAGTGTTTCTTTTGTTTTTGTTTTTGTTTTTTAAGGAAGAATCAAAGTCTTTAAAAATTATATAATATACACATACATTCATATATATAACAAAATAATTATTGTAGTAATAAGCATTCCAATGTAGAAAATACTATTAAAAATCTACAAAGTACATAAAAATGACTCCAAACAGACTACTCCTTAATAATGATTAATTATGATAATTTTAGTACATTTCTTTATAAAGCTTAGTGCACACACACAGACACAACAGTATATTATGAATTAAATCATTCATGCATTTAAGCATTTAACTTGTGCACGAATTTTAGAACCTATTTATTGCCTTCCATAAGATAAATCTCCCTACTTCATTAAATTCTTGGAACAGCAAAGTGTTCTATTTAATTGAATTAATGTTTAGAGGCTTAATAATTCAAAGAGAGGAAAAGGGCTTGAAGATAAGCAGGAACATTTTACAATTCTTGATCCAACTATCTCCAATTGATTTCTAGATATCTGGTAGTCATTTTAAAGAAAGAATGGTTCATATTCCCAAATATACACATATAATCCTTTCTTTTAACCCAAAGGCTCTCAAATTTCAGATTGTGTAAGAATGAATTACTGAGTAGCTTGCATATATATAAAATTATGTGTATTATTATTTATGGATGAATTAAAGTACTTCTATTCATAATTTTGACTACATATGATCCTGATTAATAGATTAAAAGATGACTTAATTTTTTATAATAAAACTTCATTGTATGTACACATAAATTTCTTCCTTTACAATATATATTCTTAAATAACCCAATTTAATATAATACAGACATTCTTCTGTATTATTAAATGCTTATCTACAGCATTCTTTTTAATGTCTGGGTAGTATTCAAATCTATGTATATATCATATTATCTAATACTCTATTCTTGAACTTCTTATGTTGTCTTTAAGTATTAACTCCTTCTTTTGTTAAGTAGACCAAAATATGATTTTAGGTCAGAGAGAGAGAAAAAAAAATACTCAAAATCATTCTAAAAGAATTAGGACAGCTACACAGATCTCCTTCTCCATCTTATAACAAGAAATAAAATGGAGACTCCAATCCCAGGAAAACACAGATCAATTATGTTTGAGGTAATTTCATGTTCTTGACAGAGGTACTTTCTCTTCTCTAGAGTGTGTGTGTGGATGTGTGTGTGTGTGTGTGTGTGTGTTTGTTTGCGTATGTAGTATAATCTTTCTTTCTTGGGGAAAAGCAGAATGAACTGCCTTATTCCTGATTTCAGAGGAAAAGTTTTCAACTCCATTGCTCTGGGCCTAAGGTGAGCCAGCATGTCAGGACTGAAGGGCGTGGAAGAGGAAGGCTGCTTAGCTCATGGTGGGATCAAGAAGCCGAGAGGGAGTTAAGGGTCCACAAGGAAGATGCCCCCTTCCCAGGCACACTCCCAGTGACTTACTTCCTCCAGTCATGCCCCACCTGCCCGCAGTTACACTCAGTCAACCCATTGAAACTACAATGGACTAATTAGGCTACAACATTCAAAATCGAATCATTTCATCTCTGAACATCCCCTACATTAATACAGGAACTTTTGGGGGACACTTCATATCCAAATCATAATACTTCCTAACTTTAAAACATACTACAAAGATACAGTAATTGATGGTACAGTATGGTACTAGCATAAAGACAGACATACAGCAATGAAACAAAAAAGAAAACTCAGAAATAAATCTATATGTGTCCAGCTTATCTTCAACAAGGGTGCCAATAACACACAATGTGAACATGATAGTCTCTTCAACTCATGGTGTTGGGAAAACTGAATATCCTTCTGCAAAACCATAAAAGTGAATCCTTATTTTACACAATACACAAAATCAACACAAAATAGATTAAAGACTTTCATACAAGACCTGAAATTATAAAACCCCTAGAAGAAAATAGAGTGGGAACGGCTTCATGACATTGAAGTGGGTAGTGATTCCGTATATGTGATACCAAAAGCACAGGAATAAGATTTAAAAATAGACATGTGGAATTACAACAAACCAAAACGTTTCTGCACAAAAAAAGAAAACAATGAACAGGTGCAAAAGCAATCTACAGATTGGGAGAAAAATATCTGCCAGCCATATATCTGATACAGAATCAATATTCAAAATAAATAAAGAACTCATCCAACTCAATAGCAAAAAACAAGCTGACTTGAAAATAAGCAAAGGATTTCAATAGGCAATCCTCCAAAGAAGATACACAAATGACCAATGAGTATATGAAAAGAAGTTTAATATTATTAATCACCAGGGAAATGCAACTCAAAATCACAATGGATAACACTTTACTCCTATTAGAACATCTCTTATCAAAAGGCAAATAATAAGTCCTGGTGAGGATGTGGAGAAAAGGAACCTACACAAACTATTGGTGGGAATGTAAATTTCCACAACCATTGTGGAAACCAGAACATATTTCTCAAAAAATAAAAAAAATAGAACAATCCAAAGTCAAGTTTTTAATCCAAGAGAACTGAAAACAGGATCTGCATTCCATATCTCTTGAAGCCTTATTCATGATAGCCAACAGGTCAAAATAATCCAAATGCTCGTGGATGGATGAATGAATAAAGAAAACATGGTATATACATACAAACAATGTAATATTAGTCTTAAAATAAGAAGGAAATTCTGTCATCTGCCACAACATGGATGAACCTTGAGGACATTGTGCCACGTGAAATAAGCCAATCACAGGAGGGCAAATACTGCATGATCCCACTTACATAAAGTATCTAAAGTAGTCAAGTTCATAGAAGGAGAAGGTACAATGTGACTGCCAGGAGAAAGGAAAAAATATCAAGTTGCTGTACAATGGGTATCAGGAGTCAGTTACACAAGATGAAAAAGTTCTTGAGTTCTGCTGTACAACAATGTGAGCATAATTAGCAATACTGTGCTTTATTCTTCAAAGTTTAAGAGGGTGTGGCTAGGGATATAACCCAGGGGTAGAGTGCTGGGTTAGCAAGGATGAAGCTCTGGGTTTGATCTCCAGCACATACTAAAAAATAACAAGAACAACAACAATAATGTAGATCACATGTTATATGTTTTTACCAATTTTTTTTTAAAAAAGAAGTAGACAAGATCTTTGTCTCACTTACCACTTTTTGTCTAATATTTAATTAACCATAAAATCTCAGTGGCATATGACAAATAAATCCTTATTTTTGCTTACACATCTGCAGACTGGCTGGGGTTTCTGCTGATCTAGGCAAGACTTGGCTACAAGCTGGGGTTTGATTTCAGGACAGGTCTATATATCATTCAATTTTCTGAGATCTAAGAATTTTTTTCTCATGTTAATGGCAGAAGTTCAAAAGGACAAGCCCAACAGCTCATGGCATGCCTGCTAACACCCGTCTGGCCTCAGCAAGTCATGCAGTGAAGCTCAAAGACTTAGGTTGGAAATAATCTCTTCTGAGGAATGTTAGAGATGATAAGTTATATACCAGTCATCTTTGCAATGCTCCTGTGAAACAGAGGTCACATTTGATTCTAATCATGAATAAACAATCAGACAAATCCCAAATAAGCAATATTCTTCAAGTTAACTGGCCCAGATTCTTGAGAAAAGACTTTGACATAGAAAACAAAGAAAAGCGGTGAGAAATTTTGTAAATTAAAGAACACTAAATGCACAACCTGAAATTTGATTAGATCCTGGAATTTTTAAAGATGGCTATTAATGACAATTTTAGAGAGCTAGGGAAGTTGGAAAATTGGCTATATATTAAGTAATGGCATATGATTCTTACTAATGGTGATTAATAACAAAGTATCTTTATTCTTAGGAGATCAGTGCTAAATATTTCTGAGTGAAACACCTTAATGTCTGTAATTTATTTTCAAATAGTTCATCAAAAATGCATGTAGTTCTATATAGATGGAAAAAGGTAAACAAAAGTATGGGAAAAAATTGATTAATGTTAACAATTGCTTGATGCAGGCAAAAGACATGTGGATAGTTATTATACTATTCTTTCTTGCAGTATCCTAAAATTTTAACGTTAAAAGAAAAATAATGAAAGGATTGAATTAAGTACCTGGAGAATTCAGGACAATTTTAAATCACATTGAGGAAAACCTGGGGGTGTTCCACTCATTAAGCAGGCTAGGGGGGCTATAGGGATTATATTTTCAGAGATTGCTTAGTGAACTGTTCTAGTTAGTCCCACACTCGTTGTAAGGTTTGCCATAAACCTAAAAACACTGAGGCTTGATGCAGAGCTTGGCCAATTAAAGCAGTTATTTTGATTTAGTGAAGTAATTAATAATGAGAGAGATAAGTAAAGATTAGGGAAATATTTGCAGTTAGATACTAAGAACCCCACTAAGGGATGAAAATAACTTCTAGGTCAAAAGAAGGCAGGGCTGCCAGAGGCACAGTGTTCCCCCACCAACTGGTAATTTTGACACCACATATGCTCTAAAGAGCCCACTTATATGGTCATTAATCACCCCACACTACACTTTCTGGAAATAAAATATGTTCTGAATTCTGCAAGTTACTTCTCAGAACAAATGCATCCTTGAGCCAACTTGGAGTTCTTCACCAGGTCCCCAAGATCCACAGCTCATGTTTCTTGTAAATAAGTTTGATAAGGCTCATTAAGAATTTGATCCTTTTCTAGCATCAGATTCTCATTCTGCTTCTGATCCCAAAAGAATTCCTCTTGTGGCCCTGGGTCCCTGCTCAGGGAGGAACAGGTGCAAAACAAGAGAGAACAAGAACAAATTTGAACTTGGCTGTTATTATGCATATCCCTGGAGTGACTATTTCCTAATCTACATACAATAAATTCAGCAAGCATTTTCTGTTCTGCATCCTCTTTGGGGACCAGCAGTCCATCCTGATGAGGAGTCTGCTCATTGATAGGAAGAAAAGTCTAAAGATTTTTGTATTGTTTAATTCCCATTTTTCTACAAAACAGAGAAAGCTGGTTTTCTAAATAAGGCAGAAAATAAATTTTATCTCAAAGACTCACCATATTTTTATTTATTGAAGTTCTAGTAGCCATATTGCTTTAGTCATTCTTTAGCACTTATTTAACATAGTCTTTGATTCCAGAGGCAACTGCATTGTACAACCAATCTCTGAGAAATATTCATGTGGTCTGAGATGGCTTTATCTATAAGGTGAAGTTGGGAGACTTCTGGGGTTTTTTGTTCCTTTATCCTACCATTGCCTTATTAATTCATCCCTTTATTGTACATCTTTTCCATTTCAATTCTTTAATGAGTTTCAAGTTGCCTCCTATAGTAATTCCTAAAACCATAACTTTCAAAAGTAAATTAAGATTTTGCTCTCAGAGGAGACCACAATCAACAAAATCCCTAGTTTCCCACCCACACCCACATTCTTACACATCCACACCTTTCTCTCTCTCCCTCCCTCTCTCTCTCTCTCTCTCTCTCTCTCACACACACACACACACACACACACACACACACACACACCACATTCACACACACACACACACACACACACACACACACACACACACACTCCAGGGCACTCTGTCACTCTACACAGATTTTCTAGGGAAAAACATATTTTTTCAGACCAGTCCCAACCTTGACCCCAAATTGCAAGTTTTCAGAGCCTTCACCACTATCTGTGGTCCAGGGAAACAGGACTAGGAGATTTTACCTGTAATAGAAAGTACTTATCCTGGCATTATTTAACTTCTGCTGAGAAAGGCTCCAAAGCCTCCTATGCAAGACCCAAGTGTCACTCCATACCTTAGATAAAAATCTTTGTATATGTTGGCTTTTTGGACAAAATAAGTCTTACTTCCCAAGACCAAAAATAAACAAACTAAATCTAGGTGGACTTAAAAAAGCCTGGAAATACAGACAGTCTTGCCTCTAAATATGCTACCTTCAACGGCCCTCTACTGCCACATCAAAGGGGAAACTATAGTCAGAGGGACCCTGGGCAAGGGAATTGAGCATAAAACAACCTGAAGAAAGCTTTCTTTGGACTTATTTGTTCTTAAATTACAGAGGAGAAAGACCCAAGGGGCTTCTATTCACAAAATTTTTGGATAGTAGAGTTCAAGATAGAATTTAAAGTTCATAGTCCTGCTCCATCATTCCATGCTGCCTTCTCCTTCTACTTCTTCTGACTTTATTGTCCATTTTAAGTATACAGTTTTATATGACAAAATCCAAAAAGAAACCCAGCATCCATCAATATTCAAGAGTTTGACCTGCCCACATCAATATTTTTTATTCCTCTATAATTGCTTTTTAAATGATGAAAACTGCCTTAAACATCTATAAATAAAAGGCTTTATTTGCTCTCTTCTGATTTCTATAATAAACTATTGTCGTCTACCTCTAAATCAAACATTGCCCAGCTTCTTCAGAACAAGTACTGATATATTGTTCCTCCTTAGTCAATACTATCAACATTGTTGGTCACATGAAAAAATACTTTTCTTAGAGCTTCAATTTTAGGAGGATCTGAGATTTCATGAGACTGAACTTCCTTATTATAACACTATTACTATTTTTTCTTAATAAGCATAATGAAAAAGGAACTTTATATAAACACCTGGGTATGTGAGATATATATATTTTCACTATAAGTCCATAACATACACACTATATAAAAACATATTTTATAAGCTCTATGGGTAAAAATATGCAACATAAAGACAAAGAAGATATTATACAATGGCTGTCTTACAAGCTCAGCAGTCAGAGAACCACAAAAAAATTAACTTTGGATTAAAATACTAAGAGTTTTAAATCCTACTAATTTCTATATAGCACCACATATTTTTAAAGTATCTATGTATATAAGAAACTGTCCTTAATATACAAAATGTACTATAATTCACAAAATTGCTGCATAATTTCAGCCCAATTAGAAAATATCATTTTGAGACCCTGAGCTTCCTGGTTAAAAACTGTAGGTGCTAAAGTCATAAGCTGTATTGAAAATCCTAAAAAGTAACTGTATGTGTGAAAGAGGGCAAAGGGCTGTTTCCAAAACAAAAGAGACCTTCAGAAAAATAACTCTCCAAAACTATATGAAAAGTATTCCAGGCTCACACACAGACAATGCAATGCTGATTTGGAAAATATAAGTGTAAGCATGGACAATGACAGATTAAAACTCATTAAAATTAAATCAGCTCATTGTGTATCCTTAGCTAAAAGGAAAATGATTCTTTTGTAAAAACATGTATGCTCCTTCTTTCCCCTTTATATGCAATAATCCAGCCAGACATTTCTCAGGTATTTTAATGTCTATTCCTCTTCCTACAGTGTTGTATTCTACAAGAAAAAAAAAGCAAGGCATCCAGCTATCCAGGACATATGAGAAACTTTTTAGAAGAAACTTTATTTGACCATCAGCCACTGGGCTGAAACAAAAAGCAGACAATACTGTCATCATGGTCTCTTTGGGGGTTTTATGTGGAATTCTAATTAACCAACCCTCATTTTCTTTTCAGATATCGAAAAAACCCAATCTGACTAAAGTTCCTAAGGAATTTGGAAAGAAAATATGAATTTATATGTGGCATACATTAGAGGGGGCTCCCTGCAGATTCTTCAGGAAGACTATTCAAGCACTGCTTAAAAACATTTCTTTAAGTCTTGAAATTGAAATGCCACTCACCAGAAATCGAGCCCCCTAGAATATATCGACTTACAAAACAGAAACTGTGCATTTCATTGTCTTGTGAGTTGATGAGAACAAAGTCTGGATGATAAATTCTTGAAGCACAAATCCCCTTTGTAAGTCCATATTTAATGGCCAACCCATCTTGGATTCAGAAGCTGAATGAAGGACATAATAGGGTTAGTTTGTTTGTTGCTCTATCCCAAGAATAGTACAGTGGGTAGCACATAGAAGGTAGTCAACAAATATTTTAAGTTTTTTCTAGTAACTTCTTTCTAGACACAGAAAGAATCTGAGAAATCTGCTTCAAGATCAGCAAACCTCGGGCTGGGGTTGTGGATCAGTGGTAGAGTGCTTGACTCGCATGTGTGAGACACTAGACACTGGATTCAATCCTCAGCACCACATAAAAATAAATAAATAAATAAGGAATTGTGTCCATCTACAACTAAAAATTAAATTATTTTTAAAAAGGATCAGCAAACCTCAACAGAGGACTAGGAGGCTTTTAACAGAGGAGCAGAAAGAGAATTCAGAGCAGTAAACCCTCACCTCTGTTCCTGCTCGTTAGACTTTACCTCCTACTTTTTGCAAGGAAAATTCACAATAATAATAGTAGTAACAGTGGCATGAGAGTGTGAACAGATAAATTTACCATGTTTCCTTTGATTCTTAATGAAGCATCACATTTGTCTGTTTTGGTCCAGAAGTCAATAATCTGCTTGGAAATCTGTGAATCACTTACTTATGTAATTTTTTGAAAGATTCTTAAGTCATCAATCAACACAGTGTTGAACATCAGAATTCAGTGTTTGTTGTTAAATTGTCTGTCATGCTCACATTTTAAATAGCACAAAGTCTGCTTAGAAATTTAAAACTGGTACAGATGTGCACACACATGATGAGAATCATGCAATGTAAAACCCAACTTAGCCTATATAATGTTTTGGTTTCATGCACCTGCTCATTTGGAAAACATCTGTGGCATGTTTGACAACCAACACGGGTGAAATACAGAAGCCTTATAGACTCCCAGACAGGCTGGTGTCTGTTCCTGCCTGCAATTATTCTGAGACACTATTTTGATGTTAACATGCTTTCTCTCGCTTTGGTAATTATTCCACTAGGCTTCATAAAGCCTGTTTTCACTTGGGACACAATTACCATAGGTAATTACGTGTAGGCAAATATCTGCCCTTCCATTGGGTAGTCACAGCATCGTCCATGTTCCAAAACACAAAATTCCCTTTTCAGGGATACACTTGACATGTCATCACTGAAGTAATTAGCATGCTGGGCTTTTTTTTTTTTTTTTCCGTGCACAAAAGCATCAGATTTCCATCAGAGATTTTTTTTGTTCTTTTGAAACTCTCCACCATAACAGCATGGGAATTACAATAGAAGGTAATTGGAACATAGTGTTCCATAGGAACCTGTGGAAACATGGAGCTCCTTCTCTCGGCAACATTAGTAAGGGAGACAGGTGCAAGTATTTCCAAGCTCTGCGTCTTTCTGTTCACACTGTAACTAAAGAATTTCAAGTGCATGAGCCTAAGCTAGTCACAATGGAATGATGGTACAAGCACACTGAAACAAGGAGCATTCTGCGTAATTCAGACAAAGCAATTCAAAGCACAATACAGAATACAGAGGTTTTCAGTGCTCACTTATCTGCACTGATAGCAGCAACAGCCATATCTCCTTTATGTATTTGTTTGTGTCTTTATCCAAAAGCTGTGACTGTACCTTAAAAAATACAAATAATACAATAGGATTTTTTAAAAAGCAACCTCAGAACTCCAGTGGGGAAAAAAAAGAAAGAAAAGAAAAGAAAATGAAGTCAGAGGTGAAATTACACAAAATGCATGCTAGGAAATCCAAATGTGACACTGAACTTGATAAAAACACAAAGAAAAACATGACCAAATTCAAGATGTCCTTGTTCAGGAGCAGCACAAAAATTTCTGGTATGCCAGATGACAATTCCCAAATTAATTCTATTTTTGTTTGGAAAGGTGCCTTGTGGTTTATATTTTCCACTGGATTTACTTTCCTACATAGTCTTGATTTTTGGTTACAATATAAATAGTTTTATCTATGAACATACATCTCCTAGATGAATGTTATTCAAATTTTGGATCATCTAATAGCAGGTTAAAAATATCAATTAGTTTTGGTCATAACTATTAAACTTTTTAAAAAAATGATTAAGGGCTGGGGTTGTAGCTCAGTTTTAGAGACTCTTGCCTAGCATGTGCAGAGCACCGGGTTCAATTCTCAGTCCCACATATGAATAAATAAAATAAAGGTCCATTTACAACTAAAAAATTTTTTAAAAAATAGAAATGATAAGAATGTATCACACATAGGTTTCATTAATTTTTTAAATTACTTGTATATGTACTATATATATTTCTACATATATTGTGAAAGTTAAAATACATTTCTTATCTTAGATTGTCGTCAAACATTTTTGAAAGGCCCTGAGCTATCCTGATGACATCTCTGCTTGCTTTCATTGGTCAACCACTGGAAAGAAGACATGAAAAACCCACTAGACAGAGCTGAGACAGTGGTCCCTGCATCTGTGCTTTGCTGAGTGAGGACAACAGGTGCCAGTAGCTCAGGCAGGTTCTCTGGAGGATTCTGAGATTTCATAGATGCAGCAAGTCCCAAAAGACAATTATCTTCAACTGCTCTCTTGCTATTAATTTTGATGATGAATTTTAATTGGTAGTATTAAGAAGAGAAGACAATAGATATTCCAGTTATCTTTAAATCACAATTCAAATGGTAATCCTGACACCTGCTTCAGGACCCAGCGTGGGAACCCGGAACTGTATGACTTCTCCATCCCAAACCTCCCAGGCAGAATTGATGGCTCCTCCATGATATCCTACATGCCTTGGATGGAGCCTTGATGGCATCTTCATTTGCACAGCCATCTCTCTCATTGGACTGAGAACCTTCAAAGATACAGATTGTGCTTTTCTAGGAGCAATTGCACTGATTTTTCTGAAGCAATCAAAATGTGTTCTTAAAATGATGAACACTAGACATTCCAAGATTCTACAAGATTTTAAGAATTAAGAGAGAGAAGAGGCTTTCCTGATAACTTCATCTAATCTGATTTTTTAAATTAGTCATTTAAACTGATCAAGGATATCAAATCAGCTTTAACTCATGTGCTGACACTTAGAGACTGGCAGTAGCTCTCTGGGGCACCATATGAGATATGCCAAAGCTGTCTCTGGGCTGAATGGGCAGAAGTGAACACCAGGATTGCTGAGGGGTGTACACAAGGAGATGAAAATGGCCACGTCTTCCATCTTTGAATAACTAATCAGAGGACCAGAATACCCATCTGCACTGGTAATGAAAATTGATTTTGTTTACAGTAGCACTTCCATTGTCCAGCCTTCTCCTGGGAAATAGTTACGTGTAAGAATTTTAGGAATGAGCAAGGTAATGGTCATGCTCCTGTTTCACTCGTTTCCTTGTTGATACTAACAAATTGGATAGCCATTAGTTCCCAAGTGGGAGAGATGGCAGTGGAATTTATTAACAGTGTCACTTCTTCCCAGGATAGAGCAAAGAACAGCCACATAAAAGTGTCGTTCCTAAAACAGGTAGTTCATAATTACTACTTAACAGCAATTTAAAGGGAAAAAACTGAAGTGAACAGCTGTGGTAATTATAGTCAACTTGTCAAAACTTTTCAGTGTTTGTTAATTTTTGATAGGCAGTCATTCCTTTATTTCCTCCTGGACCTGAAGGGTTGGAATAGGGTAAGCAGTTGTCTTAAAGGCTACTCGAGATATACATTTCAAAGAGGGTCTTTTGTTTTGCTTCATCTTTCTTAGATCCATGTTTATATCCACGATTGCTGTGAAGTAGAAAGCAATGCACTCTAGAGGAAATTGTTTGCAAACCAAAGAGAGAATTCAAAATTACAGGTCAGAGCCATTTGCTTGCAGTTATAATGAAAATTCATGGTTAGATTTCAGAGCACTGCTTTATCATGAAAGCATTGTTTGTGGTGCCTTACCTGAAAAATTAGATAATGGGCTCTTAAATCTCACATCTCCAAGCTGTTCTGAAGACAAGTGAGTCGGTAACATTCAGAAGAGTCCTACGAATGTCCTCTAGGTGGAGAAGCTCCTTGATGGAGAGCAGGCGCCAGTGGAAGATACAGCATCCCACTCTAAACTCAGCCATGTCAAAGAGAGCAGAATCCCAGAGCAGGTGTGCTAAGTAGGAGACACTGCCGAAGCCCAAAGGGTGTGCTGCACCCTGATCTGGGCAGAGAGGGGCTGTGTACAAAACATTTAATGAAACCTAAGGGGAAAATATGCAGGGCTCACTCAGGGAGGCATTTAGTCTTGAGAGAGCTCTCCATTGTTCAACTCCCATGTACTTGGACTGCAGACAATGTGTGGAAAGCAGCACTCAGACATCAAATTGTAACTGAAAAGAGAGACTAAGTGGTTCTGGGAAGGAGATTGTGGAGAAATAAAACATGTGGTTAGAGTCAAAATGAGTGTGAGAGAAAGGAATGACATGGGAAATATATAACCACACCATAATCAAATGAAAGAAAAAGAAAAAGGGAAAAGAAGAAAATGCTAAAAGAAAAATTGACCATCACACACAAAGAACCCAGATTGTCAGGATGGAGGGGAAAAAATTAAAGTACTGAACACAGAAGGAGTTAAGACATGCATCATTTAAAAATTAATAAGAACACAATATATGCAAAATAAGTGTCCAAATTAAGTGATAAATGGCCATGACAGAATGAAATGAAAGAAAACACAATAAACTAGAAGGAGGCAAAAATAAAATGCATATGATTAACATTTGAATGATTCATTTAAAGCAGGGGTCTTCAATTTTCTGTAAAGGACCTGATTATGAATATTTTAAGCTTTGCAAGCCACAGAGTCTCTGTCACAATACTCATCTTTTGCTCATGTGACCCAAAAGCAATCATAGAGAACATGTAAATGAATTAGTATGGCTATGTTCCAATACAACTTCACTTATAACTTCTTGGGTTTTTTTTTGGTGGGGGGTGGTTGGTATCAGGGATTGAACTCAGGGCACTTGACCACTGAATCGCATCCCCCAGCCCTATTTTTTGTATTTTATTTTGAGACAGGGTCTCACTGAGTTGTTTAGCACCTCGCCATTGCTGGGGCTGGCTTTGAACTTGAAATCCTCCTGTCTCAGCCTCTGGAGCTCTGGGTTTATAGGTGTATGCCACTGCACCTGGCAAAACTTCAGTTATAAAAACTGGTGGTGGCCAGGCACGATAGTGCATGCCTGTAATCCTCCAGCTCTGGAGGCTGAGGCAGGAAAATCATGAGTTCAAGGTCAGCCTTAACAACTTAAAGGGCTGGAGATGTGATTCAGTGGTTAAGCGCCCCTAGATTCAATCCACAGAACAAAAAAAAAAAAATGGTAGTGGGGCAGATTTGGTCTGTGGGCTATAGTTTGACAATTCCTAATACTGAGAACTAAGCATGTATAAATTTGGACAAAGTTTCAAATATAAAACTCAGGGAAAATTCATGGTAATAAATAAAGAAGAAAAAAATGCTAGACACCACTGATTGATCTGAAAACATTATACATGTCATCAGAATGATACTGTATAATACTACAGATACAGAAGTATGTAGAAATTATGGCCACACTTTGGAGTCATAAGACATGGGTCTAAATCCTGGCTTTGCCACTCACCACCAAGATCTGCCACCTTCTATGTGAATCACTTCACTCATCAAATAAACACAAATTATACTACTTGCAACCTCAATAAAATGGCATGAGGGGTTAAATATATATAAAGTGCTTAGAATAGAACCTAGACACTCTAATTGGCTATTAGTATGAACAGCAAGACACATCTAATTGATATAGAACTTCAAATTAAAGAGAAAAAAATACCCATTCAGGTATCTGAGCAGAAATGGTACCCAGAAGGGAGAATAAGGTTGGCTTCGTGCTTTTCCACAGCAATAGTCCATTCCAGAAGACAGCAGGAAAATGTCTATAACATACTAAGAATGCATAACCTGAACTGTACAGCAAGTCAAGTGCTGTACCAAGACAAAAGGCTGACATTCTCAAAATACGAAAGAACTCGGAGATGAAGAACTTACAATCCCCTTACTAAAAAAGTAAAGTAAATAAAAATTTCTAAACTACAGGACAATAAAATCCAACCAACCAAGTGATAAATTAAAAAGTAAACTTAGTAATGGAAAAGTCATGGTAAAAAAACTAGCACCGAGCAACACTTCCATTTAAATAGAGAACTCATAATGATCAGCAGAGGGAATTATGCTTGCAGAATAAAATGTAACACTACAATGCTGACAAGGAAAAATAATTTGAAACAAAAATGAGGAGGGACAAGGAAGGAGGAAAAGAGAAAAGAAGAGTTCTAATCACAGCATCTTTTCTAGCAGATTTCCTATCCAATTTTTTGTGTTGAAATATGTAATTAAAAATTCTTCTGACAATGATCTCATAAAAGTCTTTATGCCATTAGTGGGATGGCATAAGAATTACTGACTCCTATTAATGAAGCAGCATTGATCCCTTAAATATCACCTCAGCTTCTTTTTCTTCTGAAATTTAAATGAGCTTAAATAAAATTTAACTGAGATAAAACTGAAGGAATTTCTAGGCATGGAATCATTGCATTATTTCAATATCAGTTTTCACTTATCTATTTAACAATTTTCAATTTTCTCGGTATCTGTCCAGGAAAAGATATACAGAAAAATGTTCATGTATTATTTTTAGGTAGAAGAATTTAGGGCAATTTCTTGCTTTTTTACTTTGGACTTAATGGTGGTTTTTGAGAAGCAATGGATGCTATTCCTGCTGCCCCAAAATCCTTTCTTCCTTCTGGCCACACTCATGGTTAAACCATGTTTCCAAGCCTCTCTTACAGATATATATGACCACTTGACAAGTTTTTTTCAACAGAAGGCAAACAGAAGAAAGGTTCAACTCAACCTGGCATGATCCTTGATGACTATTTTTGTTCCTTTCTGCCTGATGACCAGAGGCAACTTAGGAAGTTTATATTATAGATGGCAGATGGAAGGCCACATGTCTGTGTGTGGGACAGAGCCACTCGACAGCTACAAACACTCACTTTGGTTGTGTTACATGGGAAAAGAATAAAGGTTGAATTATTTATACTATGTTATTATGTTTCCTTATAGAGCATCCTGTTCTTTTAGTAGAACAAATATAAGCATGCTTTAATTTATGAGAAAAAAATAAATAGTAAGCCAGTATCTAAAAGTAGAATCAAACCAGATATATATATATATATATATATATATATATATATATATATATATATATATATATATATATGAATCCAGGAGAAACTCCAGAGTGCATAAGTCACAGATTCTGCTTGGTTTGGCAATAAATTAAGAAAAAATACAGTCACCATTATCCTGACTGACAAACTGAAGAGCGGTGTTCACAGGCTGAGAGGGTCAGTAGTAATAGTACTTAAACCATGCTCTCGTGGATCATCTGCTTTAAGTTCACCTTTGGGACAGAGAGTTTTGTTTGAGTAATTTTTGGAAAAATCTAGTTTTAATATTTTAGATTCTCTAAGACAAAATGCATCCTCTGAATTCAGAAGGACACTGATGTCATTCCTCTACTATCCAACCAAACATTTCACTTCGTTCTAAGGAAATCTGTTGGATCTAGACCAAGTTGTCTTCTCTAAACACTCTTTCATAGCAATTTGAAAATTAGTTTTGACACAGTACCCCTTTTATATAGATGAACTCCTTTGTCCAGAACACAGTCCAGGAAACATCACAAATATACAACTCATTGGGGTTTTGACATGTAATAAGAGATTATGAGCCAGGTGCGGTGGCACACACCTGTAATTCCAGTGGCTCAGGAGGCTGAGAGTTCAAAGCCAGCCTCAACAAAGGCAAGGCACTAAGCAACTCTCTGAATAAAATACAAAATAGGGTTGGGAATATGGCTCAGTGGTTAAGTACCCTTGGATTCAGTCCCCAGTTCCTCCCTATAAAAGAGAGAGAGAGAGAGAGAGAGAGAGAGAGAGAGAGAGAGAGAGAGAGAGAGAGAGATTATGAACCTATACTAGTGTAGGGCTATTGAAAGCTATAGCCATCACTTGATTCACTTGGGTACTCAACCTGGAAGCTAAATATTTATTGAAAAAAATTATCTGAAAGAAGGAAGGGGCATCGAGAGACCATTTGGCCCAGGTTCTTCTGAGTTAGGTATCAAACATTTTTCTTAAACTTTTTAATTACACTGAAAGATGACAGGTTTCCAGATTTTATTTATCACCACTGAGATAAATGGTTTACAAATAATCACTGAGGAGGGGAGCGTGGGAGGTTAAAATAAAAACTCTTGTTTAGTTCTCTTCACACATCTGCCCCTGGAAAATCTTTTTTGAACTCCAAAAATTATTTTTAATTTTATGAAAGAACGAATTGGAATATGAAAGGCATGAGAACACTAAATGTCTGGCTCACATCCTCTCCACAAATAAAAATCTTTCAACAACGTGTTTACAATTTAGTAGCCAGACATAAACACTAATTTTTCAGTCCAGAGATATCCAATTTCCATCATAATGCATTTAAATTTCTGCAAACTAGAATGTTTTTAGAAACCATGCCAGTCAAAGATGTCTTAAACAATGTTGCTTGATTCTTTTCCTAAGTTAGCTTAATACCAATTAGCTATTATTTCTAGGGAGTACTCAGCCCCCTCAAAGATAACCATTCCACTCTCTTTATTCTTCACTATCTTATTAATTTTGACATTTTTCCTTTTATACATTAAGGTAGCAATAGCAGCACTATCAAGTTCATCAAGTAGAGAAAGACACTTCCAACTTGAAATCTAATTAATTTTTCATGTTCATTATCTTTTAAAAGTGTTTCTTACAAAAGGACATTATCAGCTCTCTTTTTGTTGTAATTGATGTATTTCTTCCCCAACCTTTTAGGTTTTTTTTTCCTAATAGGTGAGGAAAGTCCTTTAATGCTTATACTTACAATTCTTGCCAATGACTTTTTAAAGGATAAGTATTAAATATGTCATTCAAGACGCATAATGAGTTACAAAAATCAGATTCATTAGAATAAGAAACTCATTAGAGAGTAAGTTTAAATAGTTTACAGAAGTACACTGAATTGTTAAGATGAAATGTACTAATGTGCATTAACATTACTTTTTTAAATAATTTTTTTACTTGTAGTTGGACATAATACCTTTATTTATTTTTTTATTTTTATTTGGTGCTGAGGATTGAACCCAGCGCCTCGCATGTGCAAGGCAAGCGCTTAACTGCTAAGCCACAACCCCAGCCCCACCATTAACTTTTTAAAGAAATCATATAAATAAGAAAACTATATTGGTGAAAAAATAACAAGTCACATATTGAATATTTTTCAACACTGGCTCCCAATTACATATCATAAACTAGCCTAAAGGAAAAAATAAACGTTAGAAAAAAGGAATGAGTGTGTGTATGAGTGGGTATGTGTGCATATGTGTCTGTTCATTTGCGTTTTAAGGAAGAAAAGGAAAACAATCTGGATAGTTAAAGCTTCTTTACTTACCTAAAGAACTAGCTGTGCATTGAAGATATATGAATAATAAATCTATATTTTGTAAAACTTCTAATCATTTTTAATGCTAGTATTTAAAAATTTGAAGTGAGTGAAAGTTACCGTTTGGCACTGGAAAACAACTGTCTATGATATACTTTGTGAGTCTGTCTTCGGAATGTCTGAGACCATGAAGAGAGTCTGCATCCACTCTCAGCTCATCTACTCTGATGGACCAGAAAGACAATAGTCACCAGTAATTCAAGGAGAGTCATCAATTGTCAATTAAAAGAAAATAGAAAGATGCTTTCCTAAATCCAGAGAAAAGTAGAGATAACCAGCTGAAATGAATTGAACTCCAGCAATGGGGTTACCAGGTCCCTTAAAACTTTGCCTCGGTTTAAAGGAGAAAAGAAAAACAAACAATCAAAGTGGGGTTGGGGGAGCAAACATCAGAAGGCAACTTCTTTCAAACATGAACTCATGAAAGCATTTTTCTCTTTAGAGACATGGATTAATTTAAGTCCCAGAGAACTATTAATTCAGATCAATCCAGTTTGCCTAATAAGTAAAAAATGAAGAGACTGTCTCATACAAAGCTACTAAGACTTGCTAGTACTCAACTTTTCACACTCACTCTCTAATTAACTAGCTGTGATGTGCAGGTACTAATCCTTCCTCCTATGGAATAGGTTGCCTCCAGTTGTCTCCTCACGATGGAAGCAAACTCTCCCACACTTGGGAATCAACAGAACATATGAGCACACTGAAACCATAGCTTTTGTGTAATGAGGGGCATTTTTCTCTGTGAAAATTTAGCTAGTTCATTAAGTAGGATCGAAACCATATACTCAGCTTCATTAGGCACACGTCTATTCAACTGAGCTATCCAGCCCCAAAAGATATTGAAATGCATGTATGGGCAGAACAATTCCGAGGATTCAAATAAACATATAACTTTGGTCTAAAATATTAAAAAGAAGAAAACTTAAGGGAAGAAGAAAACATCTAACAATAAGAAAAAGTGAAACGGTCAAAAGGAAATTAGAAAATTTGAAATCTTTACCTGAATTAATCCAAGTCTCGTCACAGCAGGAGGACAAGGTTCAACAGTGTTCTGCAGAATTTCCATGGCAAAGCTCCTGATGGATGATCATAGTCCTATGCCCAAGAATTCACACTGAAAATAAAACAGCCACTCAGTAGCCATAATAACTTTTTAAAGCTGACTTAGAACATAATTTGAAGGCTTTCCGAAATTATAGGGGTTTTTATGCATTTGTCCTACCTCTAGCTACTTATATCTCAATTCTTTTTCTCTATCTTATAAAAAAAAGTAAGCAAAATTTAGAAAAAGAGGCTAAAAGGTGAGCTGTTTTATAGAAATGAATAAGCTAACATTCAACTGGTCATGACTTCCTGTGCTATACAATTTGAGGAGAGAATAAAATCAGTCTCATCTTCAACAGATGAATCTTCAATTACATTCTGAATAAACCCAATCACGACACCATAATCTTCTCCATTTAGTCTTCAATTAGATATGCAGAGCTAAATGATCACCTTTCCTTAGGAATATGCATACTCTCTCCCTGTAATAAATACTATTTCCTGTCTACATTTTGTTGATACTTCCTTCAGGGGAGTTCATTTCTGTGTCCTACAAAAGTGGTTCTGCTTGCATGATCATTATCATCATTAAGCATTTATGAAGCACTTTAGAATTATTTACTAGAACTCATGATGATCCTATAAGATAGGTTGGTATAATGGACTTCTTATAAATGAGAAAATGGAGGTTAAGTAACTTAGCCAAGGTCACATAGATAATTTGGATAAAAGACTCAAAGTCCCTGACTTCCTGTTTAGTACCTCAATGAAAACTCTTAAGTGGCATAAAAAGTTATCTCTTCAAAACTTTATACTTCCACTGTTCCTGGACATAAGTAACAAGAGATTTGATTTTTTGTGTGTGTGCTAACCCTGCGGCTGACAGCATTGTTTCTGTGGATCTGTGATGACAGGGCCAGTGTCTCCATAGTTCTCTTGGTCTTCCTTCTTGGTCTGAAAATTACAGGCAATCTATCTGTATTCAAGACAGTATGAAGGGAAGAAAGTATGTTACCAGCCCTGTAGAGCCCCATCAGAAAAGCAAAATCTTTTCTAGAAAATCTTCAGCTCAAATCTACTTATAAAACTTATCAAGAAAGGTTGATAATTTGAACATTTAAGCTTCTATTGTCTGAGGTATAGAGGGTAACAACAAAGGAAA